>NC_133620.1:45495059-46695059 GCF_048593235.1 Sminthopsis crassicaudata
ACATCCAATGTATGTGTTCAGTGTTAGGCTTAACTACCTATCAATTGCAAACATTATATGACATTTTAAGGGAAGGCATGCTTTAAACTAACCACACCAGCTTACAAAAGAACATCATGAGGTTTGGAGAGAGATTGAACTGGCTTTATCCAATGTGGTTGAAAGAGTCACTCAAAATACCCTTGGAAATATGAGTTTTTGCAACAAAAGAGGTACCCACAGCAGTCATTCATCAAAGAGACAGTGTGATCAAGTGGGTGATCCTCCAAGCACAACCAGACTAAAGTCTTATTCCTTACTCAGTATTTGTGGCAAGAATCTTATTAAAGGCTATTAAGAGAGTAGTAGAGTTATTGGGATAAGACCTTGTAATGTTCTCTTCTTTAATTTTTAATCATTCTCTGGGTGCAGGTTTCTTGGGGAGCTTCTGGAGGCAGCCTTGGTTTCAGTTCAGTTCAATAGTCCCACATGCAGCCAGGAGTTAAAGTCCAGCTCCTTTATTGCTCTTCCAAAATCTTATCTCCTTCACTTGGGGCTTGGCTAATTTTCTGGAGGCCTTTCTATCTCCTTGGTTCCCAAGAGCTCTTGTTCAAATGTCTCCAGCCAGCACAAATGTGGAAGTGGGAATGATTCTTGACTCCTCCTCCAAAAGTACGATTGTGGGTTTCTGTTGTCTTGTAAATGGCCCCGAAGTCCATCCTATTTGTGAATCTCCTCGAGCTTCCAGTGGGCTTGTCCTTTTATAGACTCTTAAAGGTGTGAAAAGTGTGAACTCAGAAGTAGAGAACTGTTAAGAACCATGCTAAATTAGACAACCAACATAACATCTTGTAAGAATCCTAACAAGTCTTGATAAGATATATACCTTTTATACCAATGCACAACTTAATGTATGCTGTAAAGCTTCCCAGAGTGGCAAATGTTATTGGCCATGGCTCCAAATTTTACATACAAGTCTCCTTTAAAGTTAACCTGGCTATTATATAATTGGCAATGGAATTTTGAAAAAAAAGATTTTTAAGGTTCCTCTTAAAGGACTATCTTTACAGATGCCACCAAACATAATATTTATGCTGTATACTCTCATAATTTAACTATAAAGGGAGTAGTCAGAACTCCTTTTCAATCCACTCAACAGAATGAATTGTATGCAATCATTCTAGCTCTTACTTATTATGCAGGACATGTTATTTCAAGCAGCCCAACAATCTCATGCTAAATATCATCAGCTTGCTCAAGCTATACGTTTACAATTTGAAAGCTAGGAGCATTACAAAAGCCTGTATAGCTTGCCTTCCTTTCCATGCTCCTACACTCCCTCCAGGGAAGAACCCTCGTGGTTTGAGACGCAGTAAAATTTGGCAAATGGATGTGACCTATTATAAATCTTTTGGTTGTTTGCCTTTTATCCATGTTATAGAAGATTCCTTTTCAGGATTTACTTTTGCAGTACCAGCAGCAAAAGAGACATCCCAAGTGATCCCTGAATTCCTCTTATAAGCTTTTGCAATTAGGGTCATTCCACAAGCAATAAAAACAGAAAATGGATTTGCATATACATTTAAACATTTTGCACACTTTTGTGCTGAGTATCAGATTTTACACACTACTGGGCATACCTTTTAATCCTTAAGGACAGGCAATAGTACAGTGAAGAAACAGAGACATAAAGACACTCCTCCAAAAACAAAAGAGAGGAAGAACCACAAATAATCCTAGAGAACTTCTATACTTAGCCCTTTATACTATTAATTTTGAATTTTTGATGAAGATACACTGGCTCTGGCAGACCCTCTGGAAGGGCAGTATCCAGTGAAAGCAACTCCACTATCTTTAAATAATCACCAGGTGATGTGGAGAGATCCAGAAAATGGTGAATGGAAGGGACCAGATAGGTTAACTGCTTGGGGGAGAAGGTTTGCTTGTATCTCTACAGATGGAAAATGAATCATATGGGTGCCAATGAGCCATATCCTCCTTCTCCATTGGAGAGAGATGGAAAAAGAGAAGATCCTCAAAATGAAGAAGACTCAAGAAACATCAGATGGCTGCATCAGTAACTATGTATGCCACTGAAAGAGCAATTAACCCTATGTGTATGGCAATTGACTCATGAATATCAAAAATTATTAATGAGACTGCTGCAGGATTTCAAAACGTCCAGGAATCATTGGATTCCTTGACACATGATGGGACTATTGCAGGACTTCAAATCCTGCAGGAATCATTGTATTCCCTGATACGTGAAGTGATGGACAATAGATTGGTTTTGGACTCCTTCTTGATGGCTGAAGGACGTGTATGTGTGTTATTCATATATCTTCCTTTTAGGACTCATGGAAATCTTTTATAATACTTTGTTGATTCATATTGTTTGTTACATCACTGCTGGCATGTGTGATTCTTCATGTGGTTTCATGTTATTTGTTATATCACTACTAGCCTGTGTTATATTACAACTTGCTTGTGTAATACCTCCCATGCTGATGGATTTATATATACCTGTTTCAAATAAAACAAAAGAAAACAGATGATGTAGAGGGCTGCAGATAGTGGGGGAACTCTGAGTAAGATATAAGACCCTTCTGCCCAGAGAGAACCTTCTGACAATGTCTGCTTTGGCTCCCCATCTCCCTTTGGTGCCGCTCACCCTTCCTGAGAAATGAAGGAGGGCTTGATCACCTGTGTTCTACTTGAAGCAAGGGACACTTACAGTAAGAGGAATTTGCATATCAATAGCAGGGTGCTTATAGTTAGCACTTGCACAGTGTGCTGTGCTGATGTGGTGATGTAATAGTTCTACAGTTGACAAATGCTTAATGTACTATAGTGATGTAATCACTCTAAGGTACTTAGGGTCTGAGAGGACTTCAAATAAACCGACTCCATCTTTGAGTATCCTCATGAGTCTCCTGTCCTCTTTTAATAAATTTATTTCGATTCTTAAAATTTCATAATATTAGATTACATGTCCTGTTGATTTTACCTCACTTGGAAAATATTTCTTTCTTTCCACTTTTGAATAAATTTTTTTAAAAAATCATATATTAAGTGATTACTAAGTACAAAATGTTGTGGATAGAAATAGATGTAAATACCAATGGATCTTAAGATATACCAATATAGCTAATCATAATACAGCTTCTTTAAATCAGATGTAAATACCAATGGATCTTAAGGTATACCCAATATAGCTAATCATAATACAGCTTATTTAACATCATTTTTATTGATGAGAACATATATTTAATGTACTTTATTTACTCCAAATTACAATTACATTTGTTAAATTGGTTTTTACATAATACTTTTAAAATTTTGAGTTCCCAAATTCCTAAATTCCCCCCTCCTCGAGACAGCAAACTCTCTCTTCCAAGCAGTTAACCTATCTGGAAGCTTCCATTCACCACTTTCTGGATCTCTCCACATTGCCTGGTGATTATCTAAAGATAGTGAAACTGCTCACACTAGACACTGAACTCCCAATGGGTTATAAAACTTCGATAAAGTTGTGAATTATTTCTAATAGCTTTTTAGTAGAATTTCTGGGGTTCTCTAATTATACCAAAAGTATATCATCAGCTAAGAATGATAATTTGATTTCCTCCTTACTCTAATTCCTTTAATCTCTTTCTCAATGCTTATTGCCAAAGCTAGAATTGCTAATACAATATCAAATGGGAATGGTGATAATGGGCAACTTTGTTTCACTCCTGATCTTATTGGGAATGGTTCTAGTTTATCCCCATTACATATGATGCTTACTGATGGTTTTTAATAGATGCTACTGATTATTTAAAGAAAAGTTCATTTAATCCTAAACTCTCAAGTGTTTTTAATAGGAATGGATGTTGGATTTTATCAAATGCTTTTTTTGCATCTATTGAGGTAACCATATGGTTTTTGTTGATTTGGTTATTGATATGGATAATTATGCTAATAGTTTTCCTAATATTGAATCAGCCCTACATTCCTCTTATAAATCCTATGTGGTCATGGTGTATTATTGTGGGGATGATTTTCTGTAATCATTTTGCTAAGATTTTATATAACATTTCTGCATCAATATTCACTGGGGAGATTGGTTTATAATTTTCTTTCTCTGTTTTCAACCAACCTGATTTAAGTAGGTTGTCTGTAAAACATGTCTGCGTCATAAAATTAATTTTGTAGGAGTACTTCATTCCATATTTTTTTTTAAATAGTTTACATAACATTGGAGTTAATTGTGCTTAAAATGTTTGGTAGAATTCACATGTAAAACCATCTGTTCCTGGGCATTTTTTCTTAGGCAGTTGATTAATAGGTTGTTCTATTTCTTTTTCTAAAATGGGACTATTTAAGCAATTTGCTTCCTCTTCTGTTAGTCTGGGAAGCCTATATTTCTGAAGGTAGTCATCCCTTTCACTTAGGTTATAAAATTTATTGAGCAAAGTAACTCCTAATTATTGCTCTAATTTTCTCTTCATTGGTATAAAGTTCTCCCTTTTAATTTTTAAGATTGACAATTTGATTTTCCTCTTTCCTTTTTCTAATCAAATTTACTAAAGGTTTTTCTATTTTATTGTTTTTTTTCATAAAATTAACTCTTAGTTTTTATTCATTAATTCAATAGGTGTTTTTTATTTACTTTTAATTTTATCAATTTCTCCTTTTAATTTTAGAATTTAGTATTTGATTGGGGGTTTTTAATTTTCTTTTTCTAGCTTTTTAAGTTGCAAGCCCAATTCACTGATCTTCCCTTTCTCTGTTTTATTCAAGTAAGACTCTAAAGATATAAAATTTCCCCATATTACCATTTTGACTGCATCTCACATCCTTTTGATCCTTTAATGTGGAAGCAGCTATATCTTGAGTGATCTTTATTGTGGCTCCTCAGTATTTACATTTTTTTTTCTGGCTGCATGTAATATTTTTTCCTTAGTCTGGTAGTTCTGAAATTTAGCCACAATATTCCTTGGGGTTTCTATTTTAGGGTCTTTTTTAGAAGGTGTTTGATGAAGTCTTTCAATGCCTATTTTACCTTCTAATTCTATTACCTCTGGGAAGTTCTCTTTGATAATTCCCTTTAAATAGTGTCAAGGCTCTTTTTTTCATCATAATTTTCAGGAAGCCTAATAATCTTCAGGTTCTCTCTCCTAGATCTATTTTCCAGATCTGTTGTTTTTCTGAGTAGATATTTAATTTTTTTTTCAATTTTTTCAATGTTTTTGGTTTTGTTTGACTGATCTTTGGTGTCTGAATGAATCATTCATTTCTATGTGTTCAGTTCTGATTTTTAATGAGTTATTTTCTTCATTAGCTTTTTTAAAAACTTCTTTTTTATATATCCAATTGAGTTTTTAAGTGAGTTGTTTTCCATTTCACCAATTTTTGATTAATGAGATAGATTAGATATAAGCTAACAATATTTAATGTACCCTTATTTTTTACTCATATTTTTTAAAAGCCTTTGGGCTCTGCCATTAGGGCAAGGAGATTACCAGCTTTCTCTGTAGAGTAGGGATAGACATGTGAATAGTAGCTGTCCTGCAAATGGGCTGCTAAAAGTGGCCTAGTTGCAGAAGTGCTCTTATCTGCCCTGGGAATAGTATCCTGTGCAGATAAGTGGCTGCCCTCAGGCTAGCAACTGATAAGCAAAAGTGTTGCTGCCCAGGCAGAACCCCACTGTGTGCTGATCAGCTGCTGCCCTGGGAAAAGCCCTGCACTGGAAGTGTTTCTGCCCTGGGAAGCACAGAAGCACCAAATTGCTCTAGACAGAGCCCTCTTGCTATGCAGATTTGTGGTTGCCCCGGGTATACCTCCCCCAGCCCATGCAGACTAGACACTTTCCCAGGCAAAGCCCCCCTGATATGCAGAAATGTTATTGCCCCGGGCAAATCCCCCATGCTGCATAATGGGTTTGCACAACTGTGCTGTGGTCTGTGCTGTGTTAATTCTGGAATTTGTGTGAGTGTAGCCAGATCCTGTTAGATTCTGGCATTTTTTGGAGTGCACTCTACCTTTGTCTTTAACTTCTCTGCTGATCTACTGCTTTGCAACTAAAGCAGAGCAGCCAACCTGTGGTAGAGTCCTCCCTGCAAATTTTTCATCCATGGAAACCACCCCAACCTGGTCAGATCAGTATGCTAGCCTCAGATTGTATCTCCCTGCATGTACTGGCCTTCTCCTGCCAATCAGGACAAACCTTTCCTGGTGATATTCCAGATTATCTTTGGCTGGTAAATTGCTATACTTCCAATATTCATGTATTTAACCAGTCAAACACTCTTTTGAGGCAGAATTTGATAATTAGTACTGAGGGTATGAGAGGGGCTTAGAATGCTACATGTGTCTTCTCTTCCATCTTAGTTCCACCCCGTTTGTCATTTCTTGTAGAACAATAGTATTACATCACAATCATCTACAATAGCTTGTTTAGTCATTCTTCAATTGATGGTCATCCTTTAATTTCCCATTCTTATCCACCAGAAAAATAGCTGCTATAAATAGACCTAGCAGTGGGATCATACTTTTTTTTTTTTTTTTTTTTTCCCTAGTGTTCATCCATCTAACAATGCTCAGGACTTTGGTGAGCTTCTATTTGATCTTCCTGTGTCAAGCCCCTCCTTTTTCAAATCCATTTTTTAAATCTACTGGCCAAAATATCATTCCTAAATTCTGACAATATAATGGTCTCATTCATCAAATGTCTCCCAATTAAATGTAATTTTTTTCCTTTTTTTATTATTAAAGCTTTTTATTTTTAAAACACATAGATGGGTAATTTTTCAACATTGATCTTTGGATAGCCTTATGTTCCAAATTTTCCCTTCCTCCCCACTCACTCCCCTAGATGGCAAGTAATCCAATATATGTCATACATGCTAAAATATTTGTTAAATCCAATATATGTAAACATATTTATACAATTATCTTGCTATGGAAGAAAGATCAGATCAAAAGGAAAGAAAATGAGGAAAAAAATGCAAATGAATGACAACAAAAAGAATGAGAATGTTAACTTATAATCCACATTCATTTCCCCAGTCTTCCCTATGGTTCTCTTAATAACAAAATCATTGAAACGGGTCTCAATCATCTCATTGTTGGAAAGAGTCATGTCTATCACAGATAGCGGATAACTCTGGGTAAGATATAAGATATAAGATATATATATATATATATATATATATATATATATATATATATATATATATATATATATATATACCTTCACCCCAGAAGGGAACCTATTGTCAATGTCTGGTTGGACTCCCCACCTCCTTTTGGGGCTCTCACCCTTCCTGAAAAGTTAAGGAGGGCATGACCACCTGTGTTCTACTTGAAGCATGGGATACTTATAGTAAAGAGGGGCATTTACATGCCAGTAGCAGGGTGCTTATAGTTAGCACTTGCTCTGCTTGCTGTGGTGACAGAATGCTATCATAGTTAGCACTTGCTCAATGTGATGTGATGATATAATGGTTCTCTAGTTGGCACATACTTAGTGTGCTATAATGATATAATCATACCAAGGTATTTAAGGGTTGAGAGGACTTGAAATAGAGATTCCTTCTTTGACCTGCCTCATTGTGCAATAGTGATGTAATTGCATTAAGCTATTTAGGGGCTGAGAGGAGTTGAAATAAATGGACTCCATCTTTGACCATCCTCCTTGGTCTCCTGCCTTCTTCACTCCTCCACTAAGATGAAGGCTAGTCCCGAGCTCCTTCAGAGAGCTAGCCCGGATTGTATATTTTGGCAACCCAATTTGGGGGCTTTAGAAAGCAGGACACTACATTTTGGCACACAAACAGGGATATCCAGAAAGACACTATAAAATTGAGGCTATATAATAATGTTGATACTGTGAACAATGATCTCCTGATTAAGCTCATTTCATTTAGCATCAGTTAACAAGCCTCTATAAAATCATCTTCTTGATTGTTTCTTCTAGAACAATAATATTCCATAACATTCATATACCATAACTTATTTAGCTGTGCTCCAACTGATGGGCACCCATTCAGTTTCCAGCTTCTTCCCACCATTAAAAGGGCTGCCACAAACATTTTTGCAAATGTGGATTCCTTTCCTTCCTTTAAGATCTCTTTGGGGTACAAGCCCAGTAGAAACACTTTAGCATCAAAAGATATGCAAAGTTTGATAATTTTTTTTGAGCATAGTTCCAAATTGCTCTTCAGAATGGTTGGATCTGTTCACAGTTCCACTAACAATGTTTCAGTGCCCCAGTTTTCCCACATCTCCTCCAACATTTGCCATCTTTTCCTGTCATCTTACCCAATTTCAGGGGTGTGTAGTAGTATCTCAAAGTTGTCTTAGTTTGTATTTCTCTTATCAATAGTGATTTAAAGCACTTTTTCATATGAGTAGAAACAATTTTAATTTCTTCATTGAGTCAATTCTCTATATATTTTAGAAATGAGGCCTTTCTCAGAACCCCAAAATGTAAAAATGTTTTTGCAATTCATTGCTTCCCATCTAATATTGTCTGCATTAGTTTTGTTTATACAAAAACTTTTTAGCTTAATATAATCAAAATTATCTATTTTGTTTTCAATTATGAAGGCTAGTTCTTCTTTGGTCCCAAAATCTTTCCTTCTCTACAAATCAAAGAGGTAAACTCACCTATGTTATTCTAATTTGCTTATAATTTTTTATATCTAAATTATGAACTCATTTTGATCTTATCTTGGTATATAGTTTTAGGTATAGGTAAGTGCTTAGTTTCTGCCATACTGCTTTCTAATTTTCCCAGCAGTTTTTGTCAAATAGTAAGTTCTTATCCCAAAAGTTGGAATCTTTGGGCTTGTCAAACACCAGATTGCTATAGTTATT
Source organism: Sminthopsis crassicaudata (assembly GCF_048593235.1). NCBI lineage: Eukaryota > Metazoa > Chordata > Mammalia > Dasyuromorphia > Dasyuridae > Sminthopsis > Sminthopsis crassicaudata. Next base: position 45,503,901 of record NC_133620.1, read on the forward strand.
GACTATTTTGTCCTATGAACCTAACCTATTCCACTGATCTAATCCTCCATTTCTTAGGCAGTACTAAATGATTTTAATGACTATTGCTTTATAATATAGTTTTAGACCTGGCACAGGTAGGCCACCTTCATTGGTGTTATTTTTTTATTAATTTCCTTGAAATACTTCACTTTTTGTTCTTCCAGATGAACTTTGTTATTATTTTTTCTAGATCTGTAAAATAATTTTTTGGGACCTTCATTGGTATGCCACTAAATAAGTAGATTAATTTAAGTACTATAGTAATTTTTATTATATTTGCTTGGCCTGCCCATGAGCACTTGATATTTTCTCAAATGATTAGGTACGACTTTATTTGTGTAGTGTTTTATAGTTGTGTTCATATAGTTCCTGACTTTCCCTTGAAATTGATTGTCAAGGAATCCCTTGATTCCTAAATAATTTATACTATTGACAATCATTTTGAATAGAATTCTTTTTTTGTATCTCTTGCTACTGGACTTTGTTGGTAATATATAAAAATGCTGATGATTCATGTGGATTTATTTTGTATTCTCCAATTTTGCTAAACTTATGAATTATTTCTGGTGTTTGGTAATCGATTCTCTAGGGTTCTCAAAGAAAACTATCATATCATCTGCAAAGAGTAAAAATTTGACTTCCTTATTATCTATTATTATTCCTTTAATCTTTTTATTTTCTTCTCTTTTAGCCAATGATAACATTTCTAATACAATATTGAATAGTACTCATGATTTAGGTATCAGTACCATATCTGTGGCATAAAAGGAATTTGGCAAGACTCTGCCTTTCCCTATTTTAAAAAAATAGTTTATATAGTGTTAGAATTAATTGCTCTTTAAATATTTGGTAGAACTCACATGTGAAACCATGTGGTCCAGGAGAGTTTTTTTCTTTGGGAGTTGATTAATAGTTTCTTCTATTTCTTTTTCTAAAATGAGATTATTTAAATAATGCATTTCCTCTTCTGTTAACCTGGGCAATCTATATTTTTATAGATATTCCTCCATTTCAATTAGATTATCAAATTTATTGACATATATTTGGGCAAAATAACTTCTAAATATTGCTCTAATTTCCTCTTCATTGGTACAAAGTTCTCTTTTTCACTTTTGAGACTATTTGATTTTTTCTTTCCTTTTTCTAATCAAATTAACTAAAGTTTTAGCTATTTTCTTGGTTTTTTCATAAAACCAACTCAACTTTATTAATTCAAAAAGATTTCTTATTTAAATTTTATTAGTTTACCCTTTTATTTTCAGAATTTCAAATTTGGTATTTAATTGATGATTTTTAATTTGTTCTTTTTCTATCTTTTTTAGTTGTTAGCCCAACTTATTGATCTTCTCTTTTTTATTTTATGTAAGCATCAAGAAATATAACACTTCCACTAATAACCACTTTGTCTACATCCCATAAATTTTAGTATTTTTTCTCATTATTGTCATTTTCCAGGATGAAGTTATTAATTGACCTATGACTTGTTGTTTCATCCATTCATTCTATAGGATTAGATTATTTAGTTTCCAATTAATTTTTGGTCTATTTTTCCATGGGCTTTTATTGCATGTGATTTTTATTGCATCACGATCTGAAAAAAAAAATACATTTACTATTTCTGCCTTTCTGCATTTGATTTCCAGGTTTTTATGCCTAATAGATGGTCAAATTTTATTTCGGTTCAATGAACTGCTAGGGAAAAAAAAGTATGCTCCCTTCTGTCTCCGTTCAATTTTCTCCAAATATCTATCATGCCTAACTTTTCTAATATTCTGTTTACCTACTTAATTTCTTTCTTATTTTGTGGTTAGATTTACCTTGTTCTGGGAGAGCAAGGTTGAGATCCCCAATTAATATAGTTTTGCTCTCTATTTCTTCATGCATCTCTCTTAAATTCTCCACTAGGAATTTGGGTCCTGTACTACTTGGAGCAAAAAATGTTAATATGATATTGCTTCATTATCTATGGTACCCTTTAGCAAGATATAGTTTCCTTCCTTATTCCTTTTAACTAGGTCTATCTTTGTTTTTACTTGATCTAAGAACTGGATCACTATCCATGCTTTTTTTTTTTTTTTTTTTTTGCTTCACCTGAAGTAGAACAAATTCTGCTCTAGCCCTTTACCTTCACTCTGATGTATCTGCTTTAAATGTGTTTCTTGTAAAGAACATATTGTAGGGTTCTGTCTTTTAATCCAGTCTGCTAACTGTTACCGTTTTATGGGAGAGTTCATCCCATTCACACTTATAGTTAAACTAACTAATTTTGTATTTGCTTCAATCTTATTTACCCTTATTATGCTTCTCTTTTGCCTTTTCCCCTTCCCCTCCTTCTGGCCAATACCTTTTCCTTTTCACCAATACTTCCCTTAAATCCTCTTCCTTTAGAACCCCTCCTTTTTAACACCTTTTTTGTACTACTTCTTTTTTCCTTCTTTTATTAGCCTCCCCCTTTCTTTTCCTCCTTTTCCTTCCAATTTCCTATAAGGTGAGATCAGTTTCTCTGTGAAATAAAATGTCTGATAATCCCTCTTTGAGCCAAATCTGATGAGAATAAGATTCACAAAATGCTCATCCTCTTCCCTTCTTTCCCTCAATTATCATAAGTATTCTTTGCCTCTTGTTGAAATGTAATTTCCCTTATTTTGTGTTCTTTTCCTTCTTTTTCCAATACAGTCCCTTTCACCTCTAGTTTCTTTTTCATAAAATCATAATAAAATCAAATTATACCCACACTCTCTAAGTATACCCAAAAAAGAAGTATAGTTCTCAAGAGTTTTTTTTTTTTTTTTTTTTTTTTTTTTTTTTTTTTTTTTTTTTTTTTTTTTTTACCATTTTTATGCTTCTCTTGAATTCTGTACTTGGAGATCAATTTTTTTGTTCAGCTCTGATCTTTTCATCAGAAATAGATGAAATTCATCTATATCATTGAATGTTCATCTACTTTCCTGAAAAATCATGCTCATTTTAGCTACATAGCTTATTCTTATCTATAATCCAAGTTCCCTTCCCTTTCAGGATATCAGATGCCAAGCTCCTTGATTCTTTAAAGTGAAACTGCTAGCTCCTGGGTAATCCTGATTATGGTTCATTGTTATTTAAATCATTTCTTTCTGGCCTCTTGCAATATTTTTTTCTTGGTCTGATAGTTCTGAAATTTAGCCACAATATTCCTTGGAGTTTTCATTTTTGGGTCTCTTTCAGGAAATAATTTATTCTTCCACTGGCTAGTTTACCTTCTAATTCTAGGACATCAGAGCAATTTTCCTTTATGATTTCCTGTAAGAAAACTTCTAGGTTCTTTTTTTTTTTTCATCATGACTTTCAGAGAGTTCAAAAATTCTTAGATTGTTTCTCTAGATCTATTTCCCAGGTTTGTTGTTTTTCCTAGAAGGTATTTCATATTTTCTTCTGTTTCTTTTTGTTTGTTTGTTTGTTTTGTTTTGTTTTGTTTTATTTGCCTGATTCTTGAAGTTTTATTAAGTTCTCTACTTGCACTTGTTCAATTATAATTTTTAGTATATTATTTTATTTAATTACCTTTATTAGCTCCTTTTTTGTTTGGCCAATTGGATTTTTCAATAAGTTGTTTTGTTTATTGCATTTTTTGTTTTTCATTTCACAAATTCTATTTTTCAACAAGTTGGTATCTTTTTCATATCTATTTTATAGGGAGTTATATGTTTTGTCCATTTTATCAAATCTATTTTGCAGGGAATTGTATGCTTTTCCCATTTCATCAAACATTTTTTTAAGTAATAGTTTTCTTCAGAAAATTTATTTTTCCTTTTCTATACCCTTTTGCAAAGATCTTGTTTCCTTTCACAATTTTTCTTCTAACTCTCTTTTAAAATTCTTTTTTGAAATCTTCCAAGAAATCCTTTTAAAATGGTAATCAATTCATATCTCCCTTTGGGACTTCATCTGGAGTTGATTTTCTTTTAGGAAGCTCAGGATTTGAGGTCTATTCTTCTCTGTCCTCATAAAAGCTGTCTCTGATGAGAGTTCTTTTTGCTTTTTTGTTCATCAGTTTTTAAAGAATTGAGGTCTTCTCTTAACCTAAAGGAATGACAGCTGCTCCAATTTTCCCTGGGGCAGTTCTGCTTATTGACTTCCTGTGTTCAGTAATCAGTCAGGTCACATGTTCTTCTGAGCTCAGCAATTTACAATTTGCTTTTTAAGCAAATCTGCCAAATCACCTGATTACAACCAGCACAGATTAGCCAAAGAGACTCACAGAAGATTGCTGGTGCTACTCCCTGCCTCAGCATCTTGCCCAAGGTGCCTGTCCTACAGTCTGTGCTCTCAGACTATTCCCCAACCTGTTTGAAACATACCTGTTTTGAAGGTCTTCCAAGTTATCTCCTTTTGGAAATGTGTCATATTGCAAATATTTGTGGGTTCTATCTCTTCAAAAACCAGTTTAGAGGCTTAATCTACTGCTGATTTGAGAAAAGGTCAGAGGAGATCATGGAAAGTCATGTCTCCTCTCTGCCATCTTGGCTCTGCCCCTTAAATGTAATTAATTTTTTAAGTATATAGTAAGTTTATTTATTTTTAATACACATTGCTTTATGAATCATATTGGAAGAGAAATATCAGAGCAAAAGGGAAAAACATGGGAGAGATAAAAAATAACAGGAAAAAAGAAGTGAACATAGCAGGTGTTGATTTATGTTCAGTCTTGCAGATAGTATTTTCTGTCCACAGTTTCTTGGGATTGTCTTGTTTCACTGAACCACTGAGAAGAGCCAAGCCTTTCATAATTGATCATTGCACATTCATGCTATACATTTTGACCTTATTTTGATTTAAAATCTTTTGGTTATGTAAGTCTCTCACAATAAATCTCCACCCTGTCTATTGAGAATTTACTTTTATACATTTGTAACAATGATTACTCTGGCACCCAGAAACTAAAGATATATTATATTTTATCCATTCCTACGGTCTCTAAAACTTTTAAGGGACAGAAGTTGTCTGAGCTTTCTGTCATTGATTGGTCCCCATAAATGGTGTTGAAGACGTTCCTTGCATACACATTCTGTTTATTTATACCCAGCTTTAATGACAACCATACAAATATATATTTCCTCAGATAAAACACAGTTCCCCAACAGATACTACCTCATATTCTGGGGATGTTAGGTTTGCAGTTTACTTTCTATTTTGCACATCACAAAGTTTAAAGTCCAAAACTTCCTTAGGCTCCCAGTTACAGCACCCTGACTTTTCCAGGCTTCCCACAGTATTGGCTGACTACAACATCTAGCCTACACTACTCTCTCCATGGTGGCCGTGGATCACTAATTGTGGGTCCAATGGGGATTATGACTGGCACTTAGAAACTGAAAAGGGCAAAAGAAAGAGTCAAAAAATTAATGTCCATGTGAAAGAATCCAACCATTCTGGAGAGCAATCTGGAATTATGCCCCAAAAATCATCAAAATGTGCATAGCCTTTGACCCAGCCATACTACTACTGGGCTTATATCCCAAGGAAATACTAAAGAAGGGAAGGGGACCTGTATGTGCCAAAATGTTTGTGGCAGCCCTTTTTGTAGTGGCTAGAAACTGGAAAATGAATGGATGTCCTTCAATTGGAGAATGGCTGGGTAAATTATGGTGTATGAATGTTATGGAATATTATTGTTCTGTAAGAAATGACCAACAGGAGGAATACAGAGAGGCTTGGAGAGACTTACATCAACTGATGCTGAGTGAAACGAGCAGAAGTAGGGGATCATTATACACTTCAACAATGATACTGTATGAGGATGTATTCTAATGGACGTGGATATCTTCAACATAGAGAAGAGCTAATCGAATTCCAATTAACCAATGATGGACAGAATCAGCTACATCCAGAAAAGGAACACTGGGAAATGAGTGTAAATTGTGAGCATTGTTTTTTTTTTGTTTGTTTTTTTGTTTTTTTTTTGTTTTGTTTTGTTTTGTTTTGTTTTGTTTTGTTTTGTTTCTCTTCCCAGATTATTTTTACCTTTTGAATACAATCCTTCCTTTGCAACAGCAACAACAACAACAAAATTCAGTTCTGCACATATATATTATACTTAAGATATACTATAAGATATTTAATATGTATGGGAATGCCCGCCATCCAGGGGAGGAGATGGAAGGAAGGAGGGGAAAAACTCGGAACAGAAGGGAGTACAAGGGATAATGTTGTAAAAAAGAAAAAAATTACCTATGCATATGTACTGCCAAAGAAAATGTTATAATTATAAAAATTAATAATAAAAAAAAAATTAACGTCCAGATGATTTTTAGGGCCACAGGGTCCAAAAGAGGAAGTGGGAAGATAACTCTTTCTTCCTGACAGATTCGATTCATTGGACTTCTAAATAATCTTCTTTGGATGCTGAACAGGAAAGGACATGGAGAAAAGAGACAAACTATTCCAATTTGGCAATTTTAAAGACAAAGTCAATTCCGGCTAAATAGTCCCTCAACAGAGGCTATTCCCATCAATGTAGAAGATGAACTCAGATTGGCTCCTCCCAAAAAAAGGGTGATTCTAAGCCCCAGATTTTTATACTGTGAATTGCAAACCCATATTGGTTTTGTAACTGATTGTGGGGTTGGCAAAATTAAGATTTATTATCAGTAAATATATAATTTGTATACCTATTTTATATATCTATATACTACGGGTCACATTAAAAATTTCCCAGAAGAAAAAGAGTCTCCAGTGGAAAACATTTAAGAAATTCTGCTATATATTATGTAATCTGGGTATGACCCAACATCCTGTTCTACACGAATTTCATACATGATCCAACCAAACTTATGTTCCTCCCATTCATTGTAGAAAGTTTTCTGTCTCATTGTCTTTTCTCAGGATAATCCTTGTTGTTGGAATATAATCCCTCTTCACCTCCAACACTTAAAGTTTCTACCTTAATGAAGCTGAAATTATGAATGATACTGTACATATAATCTTCCTGGATCCTCCAAAGAACTGTTGCTTTCCTGGCAAACTGCTTTATATTAACTCAGTTTATGTTTTGTATATACTTTTTGAGTACATATTGTTTCCTCTGAGAGAAATAATTTAACCACTTATGGGAAAATGATATTTTGTTTTTGCCTTTATATACACAAAATCTAGTACAATGTAAAGCTTTTGTTGTTTGTCCTTAGTTTACAAAGAGGAATATCATGTCTGCAAGGTTATGTCATGACATATGAATGAGTGGTATTTAAGTAAAGAAGGGCTGTGCAAAGTGACCAGCCTCATTTTTTTCTGTCAGAGTCATCTGGTATAGATCAGGATGACTGGAGATTATCACAGTTGCAATGGGAGACCTTAGTCATTTTAAGCTAAGGTTTTTAATGAGTTTCAGTTTCACTGAGGAGACAACAACTCAATCAGTAATTAAAACTAGGTGACATTTGAGGCAAAGAATGGTATTTCAGCTAGTTCTGGCTTGGAATCAATGAAGTCTAAGGATCTTCTTTGACTTTAGATTTTTTGATTCTTCATTAGTTCAAACCCAGCCTCAGACACTTATTTAAGTATATAGGCAATATAACCCTGTTTATATCAATTAACCCTGTTTATATCAATTTCCTCATCTGTAAAATGAGCTGGGAAACAAAATGGTAAACTAGTCTAATATCTTTGCCAAGAAAACCCTAAATGGGGTCATAAAGAATTAGACTCAACTGAAAAATGTCATATAAAAATATGAATAGAGGAATGATAAAGATAAATCTATTTCTATCATTACCATTGTTTCTGCTTCTCTTTATATCAATGTCAATATCTATATCAGTCATGTTTTCATTCTTGTAATGAAAATTTGATTTTTGTACTTTACGTTCTTAATTTGTCTGGTCCATTTTCTACTTGATGTATTTCTTCTCTTTCTTTCAATGAATAGATCATTCTTCCTGATAAATCAAAAAGCTTAATGGAAAAGGCCTTTTCCTTTTACCTTCTCCTTTCACAGGGAGATCACCTTGCCTAGTGGATATACAATTGTTAATTCATTCTGGTGGAAACCTAAATAGCATATTGTCTATGGGGAATTAGAACATTTCTTTCATGCAACATTCCCTTCTGAAACTAAAGTTCTCAGTCTCCTGTAATTCTTGAACTTCATAATTATCAATGATTATCAAAATGGCTTTATTTTTTTTAATTTTTATTTATTTATTTATTTTTTGTGCATGTACCTTAATAATCATTATGTCCTCTGGGCTCCATTGCATGGACAGGTGAAAATAGGGATAAAGGATCAGCATAGCATTATTATTCTTTCTCATATTCAGATGTAGTTTAATGTTAATTTATGTGTGATATTGAATGTTCTTACATCAGAAATCATATACATAGAGTATTCAGAGGTAAGGGTTTCCAGATTTTATGTTCTTCAGGGCAGTTTAATAATTCTGCCAGGAGTCTTTACTTGTCTCAACATTTCTTAGGATTGAATTATAATAAGGCGGTTCAGGTTAAGAACAAGCCTGTGTGAATTCAGCTATAAGGAAATCTGATCTCAGGATATATTGCCTAATTCATAACTGAGAATCTCATTCAAACCAATTCCTTCCCCTCAGTAAACAAGAAGAGAGGGGACCGTCACTTCTCATTACTTGGCACAAAGACTTTTAGAAATGGTAGTCACACACACACACACACACACACACACACACACACACACACACTACATTTATATTTCAGGTTTGAAAAAAATAGTATAAGCATGTTAACATAGGCTTTATATTAAAATATTTCCAATTATACTTTAAGCTTAAAAAAAAAAAAAACTTTCCTTTTCAAATGCAGTATAGACACTACCTTTATCTCTGTATATCTTAGTCTCCTTATCTCCAATTGGGGAATATATGCCCAATCTTCCTTAATAGGCTTTTGGTGAGGCATAACTAATAAAAGAAGACAGAATAGTGCTGTGCAACTGTTTAATATATTTCTTATTAAAATATCTATATTGAATTCTGTTTAATGTTCTTAGAACTTCACCTCATTCTGTCAAAACACTGCACAACTAACTTTTCTTATTACTGCTCATAGATTCCCTATGAGTTAATACAATATTATTTAATTTAATTGATGGGAGAAACTGAGGTACCAAAAATGTATATACACCACAAAGCATGTCACTGGCAGGCCTGGGAAGAAAGCCAAAGCCTTTTACTTTCCAGAGGGATCACAGAATTTTTAAGCACCTGCTTTAGGGTCTCTGAATAAATGGAAGGAATACTATAGCAGTGTCATATTTCAACTCAGAGGATTAATTAGCATTTCTAGAAGATTAATTTGATAGGTGTAAATTATGAGTATTAATAATAAAATCATTAAACTAATATGCATGTTACTGCCAACAATAGCATGCAATATTGGAAAATATATACATATATATTAGGAAAGAAAAATCCCATACAAAATGACTTGTAAATGATACAATTAAAGAAATAAATTATAATCAATCAATTAACCTTCTTTAGTAACACATTTATAGCTTAACACTTTGTAAAATAAGGTTATCAGTATTTTACAAAAGAATTTATGTTCAAGCAATATGGTGGAAGTTGACAGTGAATTCCATAAAATGAAAATCCATTGGTTAATTAAAGCTAATGCACAAGCAAAAAGTAGCTATCTTCAGAGTCTGATGGGTGACTACAACTATATTCAAAGAATATAGTTTTCTTTGAAAAGTGCAATATTGCAAATGTGAAGTTTTTTCCCAAATAACTAGACAATTACAATAGAATTCAGTGCTTTACATGATGTGATGTGGCATTCTGCAAAGAGCAATATAGTCTTTGAGTCATAGAATTGTGGCACCTGTAGCAGCAGTCTCCTGCCAGCCCCCACAACCCTCTCAGTTCAAGATCCTCTGCAGGTCTTCATCTACTCAAAATTATAGCTCATAAGGTCTACTTTACTCTTGTCAGTCAAAGGAACCAATTAGATCAAGCAAGGTATTTTAATGAAATAGAAGAATATATGCAGTAGATCATTTCTCTTATAAACCAAGGGCACCCTCTTTTATAAATATACAGAACAACAGTGGAAGAATTAAAAAAAAATCATGGAGGTTATCCATTAAGGTCCTAGGACATGAAGAATAAATGGAAAAGTATGAAAATATCTCTAGTGCCATAGGATCCCTAATGGATTATTCTTCATGCTTGGGCACAGTATCTCATTGAAGCTGGAAATCATTGCCCTCCTCCTAACTTCCTATTATACAAAAGGTATCACCACCTTTCCAGTCACTCAGGCTTCCAATTTAAGTATTCTTGTCAACTTTTCCCTTGCTTTCACTCAATTGTGAAGTCCTATCATTTCTACATTCATAACATTTCTCAAATATGACCTCTTCTCTCTGCTAACATTGTCAACCACTCTGATGTAAGCTTTCATCACCTTTTGTTGCCATTGAATCATTTTTCAATTGTATCGTCTTCATGATGCTATTTGACTTTTCTTTGTGGAGGTACTGGAGTTTTTGCCATCTCCTTCTCCAGTTGATTTTATAGAAGAGGAAATTGAGGCTGAGACACAACTAGTAATTGTTTGTGGCTATATTTGAACTCAGTATGAAAAATTTCTCTGTCTCCTGGCCCAAACTCTATGCACTATGACACCACCTTATCCCTGTATTACAACAGCTTTCTGATTTGCAGTCTTGCCTCAAATTTCTTCCTACTCCTCCATCCAGCATTCAAGTTGATCTTCCTAATCTCCATTTAGACCCTTTATCTACAATATTCCATCTATTCTAGTGCTCTATTATTTTCAGGATAAAATATAAATTCCTCTGACCATTAAAAAATATTTCATAATCTGAACTTTGCCAGCATTTCCAGTCCTCTTATTCCTTATTCCACCACGTACTCTTTATAATCTAATGATATCGGCTTCCTTGTTGATATTCTCAAAAAAAAATGCTGCATGCTCTGACTCCAGTATTTTTGCTGTTAGTCAACCATTTCCAGAACTCCCATCTGTCTGTTGTTTTCCTGGCTTCCTTAAATCTCACCTAAAATTCAACTTTCTTTTAAAAAAATTCTAATCCTCCATAATCTTCATGGTTTAACTATGGGATTACTTATATTTATTCTGTATTTATGTCTGGGTTTAGTTGATTGTGTGGAGTCTTTTCCATTAGACTATAAATTCATTGAGAACAGGGATATATTCTATTTTTGATTATTTGTTTTACTTTTCTTTATATCCTAAAAACTTAGAATAATTTCTCTCAGATAGTAAATGCTAAGAATCTGACCACTGAGCTACATGAATCTGACCACTGAGCTACATGAATCTGACAACTGAGAGATTGCATGAGAGACATGCTTACTAAATAGTTCTAACAGGCTAGAAATAATTCAATTCCATTTCTAACAGGCTGCTTGATATTGAAGAAACAACTGGACTCAAAGCCAGCTAGGTATTACTTATGATACAATGGCTATGGATATATCACTTTAACATCTTGTTATTCTTTGTAGGAGATACACCTAAATGGCACTATAATGTGACATTTGGAGTCTGGAAGAACAGAGTTAAAATCTTGCTTCAGGCACTTTCTGGATATATGACATTGTACAAATAAATTAACCCTTTTTTATCTCAGTTTCCTTAACTGTAAAATAGGAATAATAATAATATAATTTCCTCACAGAAGATAATGAGGTAACATAACAAAATGATAAATGATTACTATCTTTGCAACCATTATTTAGCACATGTTCAGATTTACCTAAAATAAACATGTGGGAGATGCCCATGACTTGGTTGCAGAAAAACACATTATATATCCCCTTACCATATGGGTAGAAACAGCATCCTCACATTGGTTGCAAAAGTGGAGGAGAATAGGAAGTTCTCTTTCCAACTGTCATGGCAGTGATTTAGATCATAGTGTGCCTTTAAGAAATATACTCAAACCTTTGATCTGTTAGAGATGCAGATAGCATAAACTCTGTATCCAGGAGTGAAAGCCATCAGGAGTTTAGAGCCAGGGTTCCAGTCAGAAAGACCAGAAGAGTTTGGACATCAACCTTGTTGTGTCTATGCTCTGTAGCAAAGGTGGACAACATCCAGTCGAAAGGCCTTATCATTTGTTCTGGTCTTGTGAAGGTAACTTCAGATGATGAGTAATAAAATAAAAAGAACTATTGATAGCTTCTATACAGAAAGAGAACACATTTCCAACCCTGAAGAGACTAATAGCAAACAGCCCCCAGACAATACCCCAAATAATGCTCTCCTAGAAGAGACTATTAAAAATCTCAAAAGAGAGTTAGAAGAAAAATGGAGAAAGGAAAAAGAAGATATGCAAGAAAGTAATAATCTCCTGAAATAATGTGAATTGGAAAAGATAAACAACTTCCTGAAATGTGTATTGGAAAAGGTAAAGAATTCACAGGAAGTACAGGGCAACAGAATTAGTGAATTGGAAAAGGTAAAATGTCAGGAAAGTAGGATCTGTGAATTGGAAAATATAAAGAATTCCCAACAAAGTAGGATTTGTGAATTGGAAAAAGAAAATAACTCACTAAAAAACAACTCCTTTAAAAACTCAATTGGACATACACAAAAATAAGTAAAAAAAAAAAAAAAAAGGTAATGAAGAAAATAACTCATTAAAAATCATAACTGAAAAAATAGAAATGAATGATTCATTAAGACACCAAGTATCAGTCAAGCAAAACCAAAAAAAAAAAAAAAAAAAAAAAAAAAAAAGAAAAACTGGAGAAAAATGTCAAATATCTACTTGGAAAAAATGGCAGACCTAGAAAATAGATCTAGGAGAGATAATCTGAGGATTATTGAACTTCTGGAAAATTATGATGAAAAAAAGAGCCTAGATACTATTTTACAGGAAATCATCAAAGATAACTACCCAGAGGTAATAGAATCAGAAAGTAAAATAGGCATTGAAAGAATTCATCAAACACCTTCTGAAAAAGACCATAAAACAAAACAAAACAAAAAAAAACAAAACAAAAAAAAAAAAAAAAAAACAAAAAAAAACTCCACATTATATTGTGGCCAAATTTCAGAACTATCAGACTGAGGAAAAAATATTACAAGCAGCCAAGAAAAACAATTAAAATACCAAAGTGCCACAATAAGGGTCACTCAAGATCTGGCTGCCTCTACATTAAAGGATCAAAGGGCCTGGAATCTGATATTCCAAAAGGCAAAAAAATTGAAATGCAGCCAAGAATAAACTACCCAGCTAAGTTTAGCATTTTTTCCCATGGAAGAAGATTGACATTTAATGAAACAGATGAATTCCATTTGTTTCTAAAGAAAAAAAAAAAAAAAAAAAAACAGATCTAAAAAAAAAAAAAAAATTGATCTCCAACCACAGGAATCAAGAGAAGCAGAAAAAGGTAAAATAATTCTTGAGAATTGTATTTCTGTTGTGGATATACATTAAGACCACATCTATAATTTGATTTTACTGATATAACAAAAAAGGGAAGTAGAAATGGAAAGGGGATAGTGTCAGAAAAAGGGAAAAGGGGAGATACAAAGAGGGGACCTATATCCCATGAAGATGCAAAGAAAACCTATCATATCTGAGGGAAGTTAGAGAGGGGGAGAAACATTGTGTGAATCTTATTCTCATCAGAATTGGCTCAAAGAGAAAATAATTGACATATTTGTTTTACAAAGAATTCTCTCTCACCTCATTAAAAAGGGTGAGAGGAAAAGTGAAAAGGAAAAGAGTAATAAGGGAAGGGAACAAGAAAGGGAAAGGGATATAAAGGGAGTAGGAAGGGATACTAAAGAGAGGGCTGTGTGACACAAATGGGAATCAAATGCTTAATATTGGGGAAGGGGTTTGGGTGGGAAAGGAAAAAAAAAAGCATAATCTGGGGATAATATGATGGCAGGAAATACAGAATTAGTAATTTTAACTGTAAATGTGAATGGGATAAACTCTCCCATTAAATGGAGGTGGATAGCAGATTATATCAAAAGTCAGAATATGTTCTTTACAGGAAATATATTTAAAGCAGGGAGATACATACAGAGTAAAGGTAAAAAGGCTGGAGCAGAATCTATCATACTTCAGGTGATGTCAAAAAAGCAAGGGTAGTCATCCTTATCTTAGATCAACCAAAAGCAAAAACTGATCTAATCAAAAGAGATAAGGAAGGAAACTATATCTTGATAAAGGGAAGCATAGACAATGAAGCAATATCAATACTAAACATATATGCACCAAATGGGACAGCATCTAACTTCCTAAAGGAGAAGTTAAGAGAGTTGCAAAAAGAAATAGACAACAAAACTATAATAGTGGGAGATCTCAACTTTGCACTCTCAGAATTAGATAAATCAAACCACAAAACAAATAAGATATAAATTAAAGAGGTAAATAGAATATTAGAAAAATTAGGTATGATAGATCTTTGGAAAAAACTGAATGGTGACAGAAAGGAGTATACTTTCTTCTCAGCAGTACATGGAACCTATACAAAAAATTGACCATATATTAGGACAAAAAGATCTCAAAATTAAATGAAGGAAGGCTGAACTAGTAAATGCTTTCTTTTCAGATCACGATGCAATAAAAAATACATTCAACAAAAAGTTAGGGGCAAATAGACCAAAAAGTAATTGGAAACTAAATAATCTCATCTTAAAGAATGATTGGGTGAAACAGCAAATTATAGACACAATTAATAATTTCACTCAAGATAATAACAACTATGAGACATCGTATAAAAATTTATGGCATGCAGCTAAAGCAGTAATAAGAGGAAATTTTATATCTTTAGAGGCTTATTTGAATAAAATAGAGAAAGAGAAGATAAATGAATTGGGCTTGCAACTTAACAAGCTAGAAAAAAAAAAAAAAAACAAGTTTAAAACCCCCAATAAAATGCTAAACTTGAAATTCTAAAATTAAAAAGAGAAATTAATAATATTGAAAGTAAAAAAAATATTGAACTAATAAATAAAAATGAGTAGGTTTTATGTAAATCATTGGTAAATCTGATTAGAAAAAGGAGAGAAGAAAATCAAATTGTTAGTCTTAAAATTGAAAAGGGGTAACTTTCCACCAATGAAGAGGAAATTAGAGAAATAATAAGGAGTTACTCTGCCCAACTTTATGCCAATAAATTTGATAACCTAAGTGAAATGGATGACTACATCCAAAAATATAGGCTTCCCAGATTAACAGAGGGGGAAAAATTGCTAAAATAGTCCCATTTCAAAAAAAAAAAGAAAAGAAATAGAACAAGCTATTAATCAATTCCCTAAGAAAAAATCTTCAGGACCAGATGGATTTACATGTGAATTCTACCAAATATTCAAAGAACAATTAGCACCAATGCTATATAAACTATTTGAAAAAATAGGGAATGAAGGAGTCCTACCAAATTCCTTTTATGACACAGACATCGTACTGATACCCAAACCAGGTAGGTAGAAAAAGGAAAAAGAAAACTATAGACCTATCTCCCTAATGAATATTGATACTAAAATCTTAAATAAGATATTAGCAAAAAGACTACAAAAAATGATGCCCAGGATAATACATCATGATGAAGTAGGATTTATACCAGGAATGGGGCTGGTTCAATATTAGGAAAACTAGTAAAATTGGCCATATTAATATCCAAATTAACAAAAAAACATATGGTTATTTCAGTAGATGCAGAAAAAAGCATTTGATAAAATCTGATACCCATTCCCATTAATAACATTGAAAGTAGAGGAATAAATTGACTTTTCCTTAAAATAATCAGTAGCATCTTTCTGAAACCATCAGTAACCATCTTATGTAATGGAGATAAACTGCAACCATTCCCAATAAGATCAAGAGTGAAACAAGGTTGCCCACTATCACCATTACTCTTCAATATTATATTAGAAATGCTAGCTTTGCCAATAAGAATTGAGAAAGAGATTAAAGGAATTAGAGTAGGTAATGAGGAAACGAAATTTTCACTGTTTGCTGATGATATGATGGTATACTTAGAGAACCCCAAAGAATCTACCAAAAAGCTATTGGAAATAATCCACACCTTTAGCAAAGTTGCAGGATACAACATAAACCCACATAAGTCATTAACATTCTTATACATCACTAACAAAATCCAACAGTTAGAGTTACAAAGAGAAATTCCATTTAAAATGACTACTGATAGTATAAAGCATTTAGATATGTATCTGCCAAGGGAAAATCAGAAACTATATGAGCAAAACTACAAAACACTTTCCATACAAATTAAGTCTGATCTAACCAATTGGAAAAATATTAAATGCTCTTGGATAGGGCGAGCAAATATAATAAAGATGACAATACTACCTAAACTAATCTATTTAATTAGCACTATATAGATCAAACTCCCCCAAAAAACTATTTTTATGACCTAGAAAAAATAACAACAAAGTTCATATGGAAAAACAAAAGGTCAAGAATTTCAAGCGAAATAATGAAAAAAAAAATCAAATGAAGGTGGTCTAGTTGTACCAGATCTAAAATTATATTTTAAAGCAGTGGTTACCAAAACCATTTGGTATTAGCTAAGAAATAGACTAGTTGATCAGTGGAATAGATTAGGTTCAAAGGTCAAAATAGTCAATAACTTTAATAATCTAGTGTTTGACAAACCCAAAGACCGTAGCTTTTGGGATAAGAACTCAATGTTTGACAAAAATTGCTGGGAAAATTGGAAATTAATATGGTAGAAACTAGGCATTGACCCACACTTAACATTGTACACCCAAATCAGGTCAAAATGCGTTCATGACCTAGGCATAAAGAATGAAATTACAAATAAATTATAGGAGCATAGGATCATTTATCTCTCAAACCTGTGGAAGATGAATGGATTTATATCCAAAGAAGAACTAGAGATCATTATTGATCACAAAATAGAAAACTCTGATTATATCAAATTGAAAAGTTTTTGTACAAACCAAAGTAATGCAGATAAGATTAGAAGAGAAACAATAAACTGGGAAGACATTTTTACAGTCATAGGTTCCGATAAAGACCTCATTTCCAAAATATATAGAGAATTGACTCTAATTTATAAAAAATCAAGCCATTCTCCAATTGATAAATGGTCAAAGGATATGAACAGACAATTATCAGATGAAGAAATTGAAACTACTTCTAGCCATATGAAAAGATGCTCCAAGTCATTATTAATCAGAGAAATGCAAATTAAGACAATTTTGAGATACCACTACACACCTGTCAGATTGACTAGAATGATAGGGAAAGATAATGCACAATGTTGGAAGGGATGTGGGAAAACAGGGACACTAATGCATTGTTGGTGGAATTGTAAATACATTCCAATCATTCCAGAGAGCAATTTGGAACTATGCTCAAAAAGTTATCAAACTGTGCATACCCTTTGACCCAGCAGTGTTACTACTGGGCTTATATTCCAAAAAGATCTTAAAGAAGGGAAAGGGGCCTGTATGGGCAAGAATATTTGTGGCAGCCCTCTTTATAGTGGCCAGAAACTGGAAACTAAGTGGAGAATGGCTGAATAAATTGTGCTATATGAATATTATGGGATATTATTGTTCTGTAACAAATGACCAACAGGATAATTTCAGAAAGGCTTGGAGAGACTTTCATGAACTGATGCTGAGTGAAATGAGCAGGACCAGGAGATCATTGTATACTTCAACAACAATACTATATGAGAATCAATTCTGATGGACGTGGCCATTTTCAACAATGAGATGAACCAAATGTGGGCAGTTGGAAATTGTAATTAGGAATAGAGATTTGTGGAGATGGAGGGGAAAAAATTGGGCACTTTGCATTGGCTGTGACCTCCATAGTTCCCAGACAATGGGGAAATAGGGGAGGAAATTGCATTTTGGCACAGGGAATAAAAGACTGTGTTTCTGTGCTTCAAGAATGTGTCTACTTGTTGAACACTATTCTTGCAATAATTTAAATAAAATTAGTTTCCTGTTTTCATCAGGGAGTCAGTGGAATTCGTGGTAAGGGGCTTGTTTCTTATGCACAGAATCCATTGTTCTCCAGACTGCACAATTCAAAACCTGGCAAAGCAACTGGGAGTAGCAACATCATCAATATCACTAAAATCACACTCATCTCAACAATGAGATATAGTTCCTGCCATCACATTAATGATGAGTTAAGTTTTTTAACAAATATAGGAGGCTAATTTTTAAGTTGATAATTTTATATAGGCCCATGAATGATGTTATAGCTATCCAAATTAAAAATAAATTTAAAAAAAGATTACCCTCCCTTGATCTATAGGAACTGATTTAAATTGTAGGTCTAATGCCCTACCCTTCTCCTAAAATTAAACTCATGAAAGGTTAACTTATTGCCTTAGGCCTTGGAGGGAGGAGTTGAAGGTGATGTTTGTTTATTCTTTTCTTGGCTTTGAAGTAAATCTTCATTTGTAAAACTGTTCTAATTGTTAAGTGACTAAAGGGAACTGAAATTCTAGGGACCAAGATAATTATAATTGGTTCTGGTTTAAGCCAAAGATATACTAGACACCATTCCCCAACTCCAACTCCTTAAGGGTACAGAAGTTCTGTGGGAAAATGAGGAAGGGGGATGTAATTTATCCAGTTCTCAGGCTGGAGGATTAAAGTAATAATAGTTCCATTAAAATTAGGCAGATCTTTAAGATTGTAAATTGTAGGGAAGGTTGTGAGAGTTCACTCATTTAGAAGTTCTTCCATAAGATTAAAGTACTGGTCTGCCCTTTCTACTTTATTTTGCAGATGAGGAAAAGGACCAGGAGAAGTCTAGTCTTTCTCCCCAATTCATATTGTAAAGTTCTGACTGAGAGTGGGCTGGAACCTGACTCTTACTGCCTTTCTCACTATAATGTAGCACTGTGCATAGCATGGGTTGTTTAATATTTAGTCTTTGTATTGCAACTGTAATAGTACCTGAACATTGTAAGTATTGTACATATAAAAACAGAACAACAAACCTCCCCAATTATCAAGAGTTTATATCCTATAACACTATCTATGCAGTATGGATATTAAATCAAAATTAATAAAAATATATGTATGTCAAGAAATAGGGTAGGGGTGAGTCAATTATATACAATTGTCAGAGTGATGGAACATCAAAGTGCAGCTCTGGTATTTATGAAATATTAAAAGGATCAGAGGAAAGGCTGAAATACCATATATTGATATTCTATGGCAGACTGATGGAACATTGTTAAGAATTAGAGGATGAGGAGGTGGATAAGAGTTGCCATTTTTATGAGATAACAGATTTCTGAGATATCGAAGTAGCACATGAGTTGTTGTGTTCATTATAATTGAATCTTCATTCATTGAAACAAGTTCAACTGGAATTCAAAAAGGAAATGGACTCTTGTTGATGGGACTTGGAATGTAACCACTAATGTGGAAAGTAGAATAGTCTGACTGATGTAAGACTCAACATTTTTGCATTAGGCTATAATTTTTGTGGAAAGTTCATGTCCATGTCCTTTTCTCATCTTCATTAAAAACTCATTTTTTTCTGCTTAGAAGTGTGTGGTACAGAAATGGTGAGGGGTCACCATTTAATAAAAACCGCTGGAGAGAGCTCTAGAGAAAAGCAAAGTTTATTTTACATTCTCACAAGAAGGGCATCCCACCTTTCTAGCAGACAATCTAAGAGAGGAAGCACCTCCTGTGGGCAGGACAGCACCTTTAATCCCTAATGCAAAACACCCCCTCCCACCACTGACTCACATCCTCATTAGCTGAGAGTCTTACATTCTAAACTGAGATCTACCCATGAAATCGAACTTGATCAATAAGTACATAATTGCCCATATTTGGCTGAAATAGGGAGGAGATGATATCATGGGAGGGGGACTCAGTTATGCCCTTGAATAGATCTTTAGTCCTTCAGGCCTACACAAACTCTGAAGTAGGTGAAGCCTTACTCGATTTTCACAACTGTCTTAAAAGATCTCACCTCATCTCTTTCAGAAGCCTCAGGAACATAAACATGTCCATTCACATAGGTTTATTTATTTTTTTTTTAAGAGGAAAAAAGGGCAAGGGATAATTTGATCATATATTGAAACATGGGAGGTATTATGAAGGGAATCTTTCTTCTAACCTTCATTACTCATGTGAGCCTGGGCAAAGCTCTCACTCATTCTATCCTAGCTATATATATATTTTTTTTAATTATAAAAAAAGTAGATTGAAGTAAGTCATCTCTAAAGTACCATGTAACCCTAAATCAATATTTCTAGTGTTGAGCTTCAAAAGGAGACCCTCCCAAGAGGTTGAGGTCACAGACTGGTATCTTAGATTTATCTCAAAAGAATTTGCAGGCTTGGACTCAGTTCCAAGTCAAGGGGCAACATTGATTGTAATTGGAAGCCCTAAATTCCTAAAGGATTTAGTGAAGAACCAGGAGGAAGGAGACAAATTTATCTAGTTTTTCAGGTCAGTGATATGCTAATTTTATGGCCCAGAGGTAGAGTTGAAGGGCACTCTCAGGGATTTAGTATTTGGTTATCAATGACCAGCAGATTATCTATCTAACAGTCAGCAATTTTTGTAGAACAATCCTAAAGCCAGAAGACTTTAAAATCATTAACAGACAGATTGTTAGAACAATAACACTCTAAAATCAAGAGACCTTAGGATTATTGCTATATTTTCCCTAAAAGTTATACTACATCATTCTTCTCTCAGCAGTTTGAACCCCAAATTCATTTGGAACAAAGAGATGAATGTCACATCTTCTGAAGCTGTTTCAGGCTGATAAGAGGTGTAGAGTTGCCTAGGACTGCCTGGTCCAGACTGAGAAAGGGAGACATATGACATGAAGATGGAGGCAGGGGATGCTGAGTATCAGAATCAGGTATCAGGTGATATCAATTTGACCAAGTAGTTTGAATCTCATGACTTGGAGATTGGAAGAAACAACTCTCACAGGTAGATAAGAAACACAGGAACCAAACAGGAGCAAAAAAAAAAAAAAAAAGAAGAAGAAGAATTATACACAGTAAAAGGAGTGTTCAGGTGGCCTAGAGTGCAAGCACCATAATGTTTAAAAGGCTTTAAACATTGGGTAGAGAGGATGACATGCATAGTGGAGATAATAATTAATCTTAAATGGGTTTTTTCTCCTTTAGCAAAACCTCTGAATCTTTTCAGTCTTACAAGGAAGGGTTTTTACCCAATTGGCAAAGGTGTCAACAAAAATTAAAAGCAGTTTAAACACCTTTCAAGGGGGCAGATGAGTAAAATCTATCTGCCAGTCATCCCTTGGATATTTATCCCTCCTCTGGATGGGCTTCAGGATGGGGGTTTACCAGCCTTTTCAAGATTTACCTGGGCACAAACTGGCCAGGCCTGACAGATCTGTTTAATTATTTTTTCTAGCTTGTGACCATAAAAATAAGTTTCACAAAGGATTGAACAGCATTTTTTTTTCTTAAGTGTGTAACTTGGTGTAAGTCAAAGAGAAGTTTTTACTGGTTGGCCACTGGGTATAGAAGTTGGCTAGAAGGTGTTTGAAACCCCAGAAAAAGAAAGTATGTCCCCTATTTTTTAGCAAGGTTTTGTTCCTGGGAGGTATATGAGGAAGTGTAGGAGTTGGGGAGTTGGGGAATTAAAGGTGCAATGGTTAAAGGTAAATAGGCAGCAGCATGGGCTGCTAAATCTGCAAATCTGTTTCTCTTGACCTTAAGTGAATCCCTCTTCTGTTATCCTTTACAAAATATTACAGAAACCTCTCTGGGTCCATGGACAGCTTGCAATAATTGAAGAATTTCCTCTGCATGCCTACTTTACTTGTTTGTTTATTTTTGCTGTCAAAAGCCCCCTTTCTTTCCATATAGCCCTATGAACATGCAAAAACATAAAAGACATATTTGGAGTCAATAATTCACTCTCATTCCTTTCTCTAATTCTAAAGCTCTGGTGAAAGCAAAAATGCTTTGAACCTGATGGGGAATTAGAACCTCCAATGATTGGCCCAAATTGAGCTTAGAGGCTTTCTCAATTAGAAGGATTATAGAAATAACTACACTAAGGCAGGAAGGTTACCTCAAGGAAACCAAATTTATTTGAGGAATAGGAAAGGCTTTAGATATGGCTAAGACTGGGGGAGAGGCCAGTTTAGCTTTCAGGATTTTAAATATTCTTGTCCTGATCAAGACCCCATTCAAGAGGACTTGTGTCAGAGCCTTGAATAAAATCATCAAGGGGTTTGGCAATAATCAGAATTAGGTATTCAGATTCAAAAAAATACAGCCAAACCTAGGAAAATACACAGCTGTTTCAGTGAGGAAGGTTCAGGGATTGATAATATTGCTTCCTCTCTGCAATGAGCAAAAGGGAGATGGGAGTTAATTCATAGCCCAAATACTCAACAGATAGGTAGACAAATGGTCCTTTAGAAAAGGAAACTATCACCCTAGAAAGTCAGTCAAGGAAAATCTGCTGAGATGGAACTCAAGACAACACAGTTGTTCTCTCAGTTGCTGAATGTGTTCCAGCTATAGAATTGAAGGAGAAAAAAAATGGGGGCACTTTCCTTGACAAGGAGGGGATAAAGCCAGGGGAGGTCAAACTGTCCCTATATGGGCTATCAAATGATGAGATTCCAAAGAAGACTCCAAGAGATTGGGATCATAAACTGGTGTTGTGAGGTGTCTCAAAAGAATTTGCAGGCTTGAACCTCTTCCTAGTAAAGGGGAAAAGTTTATTGTAATTGTAACACCAATTGAACCGGCTTAAGTTCCAAAAGTATTTAGCAAAGAACCAGGAACAAGGAAACACATTTATCTAGTTCTTTATGTCATTAATTTTATGGTTCAGATGTAGAACTGAGGAGTGGTCTCAATAATTTGGTTAACACTGAGCAGCAGATTGTATATCTGACAATTAGCAATGTTTGTAGGACTTTTCTAAGTCCAGAAGATTTTAGAATCATTGACAGACAAATTGTTAGAACAATAGCTATCTAAGGTCAGAGGATAACAGGATCCCTATATTATTATATTCCTAGGGCAGAAGACTTTTTTCAATCATTGCAGAGCAGACTGTTAGAACAATAACACTCTAATGCCCAGGGAATCTCAAGATCATTGATTCTAAAGCCAGAAGACTTTAGGATCATTGATAGATTGTTAGAACAATAGGACTCTAAGGTTAGGGGACCTAAGGATTATTGCTTTATTTCCCCTAGAAGCAGTACCCTGTCATGAGGAACTAGGCAACACTTTCCAACTAATAAGATTGCCTTTATGTTACTTTGCTTCTTAAGAGATTTTGGTTATGTCCTTACTCTAAATAGCTGGAGAAAGGAAGACAAGTATGAATTGAAAATAACAAAATGAAAAATTATGTATTATCAGGTAAATCATCTAGGAAGCACAGTGGAGAAAGTGTTAGGACTGGGACTAGAGTCAGGAAAACAAATCCAAACTCAAAACAATTACTAGGCAAATCCTTTAATTTGTTGACTCAGGTCTTCATCTATAAAAGGAAATGAAGAAGGAAATTGTAAACCACTCAAAAAAACAAAAACAAACAAACCCCCCCAAAAAAAACCTAGATTGAGCCATGAAGAGTTGGACATGACTGAAATAAATGAACAGTAACAATAAAAAGATCCTTTGTATTGTTCCAACTATATAAAATGACAGATTGGTAAAGTCTAAAGGACATTAAGTCCTATAATCATCAAACACCATAAGTTCTCTTGAGACACCTTAAAGTTCTCCCAGGGTTATCCTATTATTTTTATAGATAATGTTTCTTGAGAACACAGAAGTGAAGTGATCTTTTTTAGTGACAACAGTTCAAAGTGATGAGACATGGGTTTCAACTTTCATCCTCTTTCTCAAAATCTGATGATCTACAGGAGTGAAACAAGGTTGCCCACTATCACCATTACTATTCAATATAGTACTAGAAACGCTAGCCTCGGCAATAAGAGCCGAGAAAGAGATTCAAGGAATTAGAGTAGGAAATGAGGAAATCAAACTATCACTCTTTGCAGATGACAGGATAGTATACTTAGAGAACCCCAAAGACTCTGCTAAAAAGCTACTAGAAATAATTCAGAATTTTAGCAAAGTGGCAGGATACAAAATAAATCCACAGAAATCCTCAGCATTCTTATATATCACCAACAAAATGCAACAGCAAGAGATACAAAGAGAAATTCCATTCCAAACAAATGTTGAGAGTATAAAGAATTTGGGAATCCATCTACCAAAGAATAGTCAAGAATTATATGAGAAAAATTACAAAACACTTGCCACAAAAATAAAGTCAGATTTAAATAATTGGAAAGACATTCAGTGCTCTTGGATAGGCCGAGCGAATATAATAAAGATGACAATACTCCCCAAACTAATCTATTTATTTAGTGCCATACCAATCAGACTCCCAAGAAACTATTTTAATGACCTAGAAAAAATAATAACAAAATTCATATGGAAGAAAAAAGGTGGAGAATTGCAAGGGAACTAATGAAAAAAAAGTCAGAGGAAGGTGGTCTAAGTGTACCTGATCTAAAGCTATATTATATAGCAGCAGTCACCAAAACCATTTGGTATTGGCTAAGAAATAGAACGGTAGATCAGCGGAACAGATTAGATACAAAGGACAAAAAAGGGTACATCTATAGCAATCTAATCTTTGACAAACCCAAAGGTACCAACATTAGGAACAAAAATTCATTATTCGGAAGAAACTGTTGGGAAAACTGGAAATTAGTATGGCAGAAATTAGATATGGATCCACACTTAACACCATATACCAAGATAAGATCAAAATGGGTCCATGATTTAGGCATAAAGAATGAGATCATAAATAGATTAGAGGAACAGAGAATAGTCTACCTCCCAGACCTGTGGAGGAGGAAGGAATTTATGACCAGAGGAGAATTAGAGATCATTATTGATCACAAAATAGAAGATTTTGATTACATCAAACTAAAAAAAGTTTCTGTACAAACAATACTAATGCAAACAAGATTAGAAGGGAAGTAACAAATTGGGAAAATATTTTTAAAAGGAAAGGTTCTGACAAAGGTCTCATTTCCAAAATATATAGAGAACTGACCCTGA
The DNA here is from genome assembly GCF_048593235.1 of Sminthopsis crassicaudata. Classification (NCBI taxonomy): domain Eukaryota; kingdom Metazoa; phylum Chordata; class Mammalia; order Dasyuromorphia; family Dasyuridae; genus Sminthopsis; species Sminthopsis crassicaudata. Next base: position 45,529,025 of record NC_133620.1, read on the forward strand.
TTTATAGGAAATCAAACCATTCTCCAATTGATAAATGGTCAAAGGATATGAACAGACAATTCTCAGATGATGAAATTGAAACTATTTCCACTCATATGAAAGAGTGTTCCAAATCATTACTGATCAGAGAAATGCAAATTAAGACAACTCTGAGATACCACTACACACCTGTCAGATTGGCTAAGATGACAGGAACAAATAATGATGAATGTTGGAGGGGATGTGGGAAAACTGGGACACTGATACATTGCTGGTGGAGTTGTGAAAGAATCCAGCCATTCTGGAGAGCAATTTGGAACTATGCCCAAAAAGTTATCAAACTGTGCATACCCTTTGACCCAGTAGTACTACTACTGGCCTTATATCCCAAAGAAATACTAAAGAGTGGAAAGAGACATATATGTGCCAAAATGTTTGTGGCAGCTCTTTTTGTTGTAGCTAGAAACTGGAAGTTGAATGGATGTCCATCAGTTGGAGAATGGTTGGGTAAATTGTGGTATATGAAGGTTATGGAATATTATTGCTCTGTAAGAAATGACCAGCAGGAGGAATACAGAGAGGCTTGGAGAGACTTAAATCAACTGTTGCTGAGTGAAATGAGCAGAACCAGAAGATCACTATACACTTCAACAACAATACTGTATGAGGATGTATTGTGATGGAAGTGGAAATCTTCAACATAAAGAAGATCCAACTCACTTCCAGTTGATCAATGATGGACAGAAATAACTACACCCAGAGAAGGAACACTGGGAAGCTAATATAAATTGTTAGCACTACTGTCTATCTACCCAATTTACTTATACCTTCGGAAACTAATAATTAATGTGCAACAAGAAAAAGGTATTTACACACATATATTGTATCTAGGTTATATTGTAACACATGTAAAATGTATGGGATTACCTGCCATCGGGGGGAGGGAGTGGAGGGAAGGAGGGGATAATTTGGAAAAATGAATAAAAAAAAATCTGATGATCTACCTATTAAAGGTATACCTGTTAACTGAGTTTCGTGTAACCTGGGATGACACTGCCCAGATTACTTATCATTTAAAATTGGAGGGAATGCTGATAAAGGAGCCTGTGTATTCCCATGTCATTTATGCATTTAATAAATATGTATTTCACTCACTACAATCTGTGAAACAAATCATTGCCATTTCCCCTTTAAGCCTCAGTCTTTTTTCATCTTTCCATGTAACACTTTATAATAATGGCCTAATCATTCTCAACTCCTTTGGTATTTATTGCTAGGACATTAATTCTGATGGGCTCATTTGGTATTAATGTGGATGTCATAAGTACTTCAGGAGGAATAGGATTTCTGCTGGAATTCAGCATTAATTAGCTAGGCCTTTACTTCAAAGTGTTACCTTTTTTCTTTTAGAACAGCTGTACTTCAGTCTCCTTCTGCCTAGAAAGCACATCAAGGCTCTATCTGCTAGAAGGGTCTCTTCATGACTACTCAAGTCTTTTGAGACTAAGTTCTGGAAGTGAGCAGGAGATAATAGGCAAAGTATGGTAATAAAGAGAAGAGTGATGTTTTAATTGAGTATCTGTGGTCACTACAATGCCTAGAAATGCATTCCTTTCCAGGCCTGCAAACAGAAGCATTAGAAATAAATAAAAGGCTAAAATAAGTCCTTTAAATCTTCACAGGAAATGGAAAAGAAAAAAAAGAAACTAAGTTTAAAAGGTCAAATGAATTGAACAAGTGATATGCATCTATTTACTCAGGAACTAAGCTGTGACATTAATGTAAAGGTTTTAACCATATGTATATGTGTGTTTTATAAACACTTTTGGCAGTCTGATTATATTTCTCACAATAATGTACAATATCTACATCCATAATTGAAAGAATTTCTGAATTTCAATTTGTGAAAATAAGGGTGTAAATATTTTCTGATTAATCACCTCAGAAAACTATCCCTGGATTTGTTGGAATAGGGAAGGGTCTGTGGAATTCAGATTAGAAATCCCTTTCTTAATGAATTAAAAATTCAAAAACTTATTTTTGCATAGAATCTTTTAAATTATTATTCCTTTAAAATGGTATTGAGGTTTGGCTGGATAAAATTATTTTGAACTAGTTTCCTTAAGGAAAAGTTACACCTTATACACCTCCAGTCTCATCTCTTTACTTCTCACTAACATTATTTTAACCTGCATGCAGAGTACCAAGGTCAGTCTATTGTTCAGGAAAATTGGCAAGGATTGGAAGTGTCTTGACCATATTGCTAAGATCTTCACCACATCATATATCTTTATAAAGAGAATTGACTTGATAAAATGTTAAAATATCTTGTGTTCTTGTATGTTGGAGGGGGAATTCTTTTATATATATCAAACTAACTCAATTTTTCAAGCACTGTAATATGCTGTTGTCTCCAGAAACTGCTGATTGCTCTCTGGTCTAGAGGAGAGACTTCTTCCTCCAGAGAGCCACCTCAACTCTGGCCTAGAGCAGAGACTCTTCTTTTCTCTAGGGAGCCGCCTCAAGTCTGGTCCAGACAAGACTCTATCTTTGTGTGCCTCCCAGAGAATGGGCGTGGGATAATGCAAGGGCTTCTGGTTTACTTCAACCAATAAACTTGCTCCTCCTAAGCATGCAAGCTCCTCCCCAGGAGTAAAACTCCCAGTAAATGCCAGAGAATTGTTAAGTACTGACTTAGCACTTAGTAAGAACCTAATATCTCATTATCTCATTAGCAGTCAGTAGGAACCTAACAAAGCACCATAACAGAGTAGCAAAAGCTGTATATATCTATATATCTATATCTATATCTATATCTATATCTATTTATTTATTTAATACCAGTGACTGTGAGAATAGGGCTATAAGAAAAGCTGAGCATCACAGAATAAGAACTTTCAAATTATGGTGCTGAAGAAGACTCTTGAAAATTTCTTGAGCAGCAAAAATTGAATGAGTCAATGTTAAATTAATTCCATTTCAGTGGAAGGTCCAATACTAAAGATGAAACTTAAATACTTTGGCCACATAAGGAGGAAAATGAGATGTGTTGGAAAAGACGCCAACATTGCAAAAGATTGAGAGCAAAAAGAAAAAGGATCAGCAGGAGATGAACATAAGCATCATGGAACTAATGAAAATGAACCTGGGTGTATTTCAAGAATTAATGGAGGATAGAAGAGTTTTGCATATTGTGATCCAAGGTATCACAAAGTATAGGTCACAACTGAACAACTGAAGAACAACATAGTCACATTATCAAAGAAAAATCGGACATACTAGCATACTCCAAAGTATCCATTACAAAAATCATAGAAATTACCATTGTTTCATTTTGATTGACAAAGCGATCTAAGATTGTACTTATAAAACATCACTGAACAGAAGTTATTTGAACTCAGAAGGAAGTACAACAGGGTGCAAGAGAAAATACACTATATTTTTAATGAAATGACAAGTTCTATTCTTGAATTCTACCATTAACTAGCTCTGTGATATGAATAAGCAGTTGAGCTTCCCGGGAACTTTTTTCCCTCAATTATAAAATGAAGGGACTTGACTAGATCATAGGCAAATTCCTTTCCATCTCTATTAATCAATGAAAAAGAGTCTTAGTATCCTTATTTTTATTCTTTTATATTTCATATAACTTGGAAAGTTTATATTTATTTCTCCTCATTCTGAATTCCTGAAGACTAAAGAAAATCAAAATGGATATATGAGAAAAAGATTGTTTTTTCCACTTAAAGGAAAAAAAAATATATATATATATATACATATTACATTTATATATGCATATAAGAGCACACATACTCATTCTAGAATCCTCTTTTTGCAATCTTTCTGCTTAGCTAACCTTAACATTTTTGACTGATCTTTTTATTGATAATTTATCTGTACTCTGATCCACTGCTTGCTCAACAATTAGAATCTTGACAGACCAACAGATATTGGGGAAAACAAAACAAAACAAAAACAAAAACATGTTTTCAAGAAGGCATGACTTTGAGGAATAAATCAGTAATGGTACTTCTGAAAAATACAGTCTGATTTAGCTATATCCATAATATAGTATTCATTTCTAAGTATATCAGTTTAGGGAGGATATTAGAAAGATTCATATTGTCCAGAGAATGGCAAACGTGATAATAGAGGTCTTCAAGGCTACTTTATACAAGCTGAAGGAAATGAGGATGTTTAAGGCTGCAGGGAAAAAAAAAAAAAGACTCAACACAGAATAGCTACCTTAAATATTGAAGGGCAGATATATGATAAAAAAAAAATTAAACACATTCTTTTGGTTCCAAAAGGAAAAAGTAGGTAGATCTATATATATATTAAAAAAAAAAAAAAAAGTTTCTTAAGAATTCAAGCCAACCACTACATAGTGGGTAGATGGCTGGACCTAGAAATAGGATAAACAGAGTTCAAATCTGTTCTTCAGATTCTTTCTGTGTGACCCTAAGCAAATCATTTAAGTTCTGTTTTCTCATCTGTAAAATTAGGGTAATAATAACATCTACCTTCAGGGTTTTTATAATGATGAAATGAGATAATATTTGCAAATTTCTTTATAAACATTAAAATGCCACATACAGGTAAACTATTATTTCTGTTAATATAATGAGCTACCTCTGGAATTATAGAGCACCATTTTTTTAAAAGAATTCCAAATAGAAATTGTATATCCAATTGTATGGCATACTGTAGTGGTAATTTTCTTAAGATGTGAATTGTACTAGGTAGACTTGGAGGCTCATTAGGAATCTGATATCCTATATAATTAAATTTAAATTTAAATATATCTGAAAACTTAATGAATTAAATGATAAAGAATTTTATCTCTTTGTGTGGATTGGAAATGTTATGTTTTGTCCAGGATGAAAATTTAAAATTTTCTAAAAGCAAATGAAGATATGATGGACATAACTACAATATTCACTTTTAATTCATATTTGACATTGATGTTTTGATTTACATTTATTAATAGAGATATTATCTAAAGTAACTATCATTAATTACTATCATTAGTTTTTCATAAATCATTGCTGCCAAGTCAGCATTAAAGGATAAGTTTTCTAACTGGGCAAGGAAACAAATGTATTTTTTTTTCTCTTAGTGAATTTACACTTGTATATCTTATTGTATGCACCAAATATCTTTATGAAGAACTGGAATTATTTTGTTCTTTAGCAATTCATGAACTGAAATTCATAATCTCAAGAAAATATGACATAGAACAAATCAGAATATTTCAGAATATTTCTAATATGTATGTTTTGCACAATGTTCTTTGTGAGGCACTGTCTCGATAATATCTTTTCTTTCCTTTTTTTCTGGAAATGTAATTTAATAAACATGAAGTATTTCTCATCTATCATTAATGTGATTGATATATGTGCGTGTGTGAATGTGTGTGTGTGTGTGTGTGTGTGTGTGTGTGTGTGTGTGTGTGTGTGTATGTGCATATGTGTTCTGGGGAACAGTGGCAAAATTTCGAGGTTTCAACCATCTTGATACTCAGCAATACTTTGTGTACTCTAAAACCATTAAAAAGATTTTGAAGACTTTTAAAGTAAAACTAAAAGACCAGATATTTGGATTCTAGATATACTACTGAATTAGAGCCCCTATTCACTGTGATTCAGTGTGATTTCAGTGTTTCTAAGAATCAAAAAATAAAAAAAGACATAGAAACATACATAGCTTTTCAGATTGGCCCTTCAAAAACTATCATGATGATAGATTTGAACTGAGAAGAGCAAAGCAAGTGCTGATCCTTTGTTATCTAATACTATAAAAAGATAAGATACAAGAGTATAAATAAGAAATACCAATATCACCCTACTGGAAATGGGTTGCTGTGAATGGAGGGCTCCAATTATTAAAGTGGGAAAACTAAGAAAGTTCATGAAATATCCTGAAATCAAGGATGTTTTTATTATGTGCCAGAACTGTCTCATGACAAAACAGACTGGATCAATTATGGGAAACAGTTTTAAACTTCTTTTTTTATCTAGTCAGCATTTATTTTGTGGCATATAATTATGGTATAGGGCATACCAAACAATCAATGAAATAATGCTTTTCCCCAATCAGTAATCAATCAGTAAACATTTATTTTTTTTTTATTTGTTGTTATGCAGTCATTCTTTAGTCACTTCCAATTCTTTGTGACACCTTTTGGGGTTTTCTTAACAAAGACATGGAAGAGGTTTTGACATTTCCTTCTCCAGCTCATTTTTCACTGAGAAATTTAAGCAAACAGGATTAAATGACTTGCCTAGGATTATACAAGTAGTAAGTGTCTGAGATGAGATTTGAACTCAAAAAAGAGAAGTCCTTCTGGCTCTAGGCCTGGCATTACATTGACTGCACCATATGGCTGTCCTTATTTTTATTTTTCACATTTTAATTTGTTATTTTTTTGAAACATTTGCTCCTTTAAAATTTTGAATTATAAATTATTTTCCTTTCTCCCATTTACCTATCTATAAGCAATGTGATATCAATTATGCATGTGAAATAATGGGAAATATATTTCCATATTAGCTATATTTTAACAAAAGCAAGAAACATAAAGAAAGAAAATTATACTTCAGTTTTCATCCAGAGTTCCTCATTTCTCTTTGTGGATGTAGAAGCAATTTTTCATTATGACTTCTTTGGTATTTCCTTGGATCATTGTATTCATGAATGGAGTCAAATCTTTCACAATTGCTCATCATTACAATATTGTGGTTACTATGTGAAATGATCTCCTCCTTCCCCTCACTTAACTTTGTATCAGTTCATTTATGTCTTGCCATGTTTTTCTGAAACCACCTCTCTCATCATTTCTTATAGCATTATAGTACTACAAAATAATCATATGCTAAGGGTTGTTCAACCATTCCCTACATGATTAGCTTTCCCCAAATTTCCAGTTCTTTGCCACTACAAAAAGAGCCCCTATAAATATTTTTAAACATTAATGTCCTTTTCCTTCTTTTATTTGAACTATGATATGGTCTTAGTTGTATTGTTGCTGGGTCAAAAGTTATGCACAGCTTTATAGTCCTTCGCGCATAATTACAAATTGTTCTTGAGAAAGTTTGAAGCAGTTTATACTACTGCACTGATAGTTTTTTTTAGTAATTTTCCTTTCATCTGCTTGAGCATTTGTCAGTTCTGATAGTTATGAGATGGTATTTAAAAGTTGCTTTAATTTGCATTTTTCTAATCAATAGTGTTTTTCTTCTGAAATTTGCCTATTTATATCATTTGGCAATTTGTCATTTGGGAAATGGCTTTCATTTTTATTTTTAATTTTTAAATTTGACTCAGTCCCATATGCAGTATGTATTTAGAAAATTAGGGCTTTTAACAGGAAATCTTGTTTAAAATGTTTATATTATTTAATAAAAGGTCTACTACTTTAACATAATATAGTTTGGCTTAGTATTTTTATCTCTTTGGGGAGAGGGCATGGGGAAGAAGACAATTGTGATTAAATGACTTACCTAGGGTTTCACAGTTAGTAAATATCAACTTCTAAGGCAGAATTTAAGCTCAGGTCCTCTTGACTTTATGGTGAGTGTTTTATCCATTTTTACTACCTAGCTGCCCCCATTTTATCTCTTTTATTTAAGTCTGTGTTTGCTTTTTCTTTGACTTAGCTTACTCATTTTTTAAAATTCAGCAGGAGCAAATCAGATTCTTCTCTAGCCTTTTTATTACAACTGTTTTTCTATTTCAATTATATCTTTTGTAAATAACATGTTATTGGATTCCAGTTTGTAATCCATTCTGCTATCTGCTTTTGTGAGAAGCTTATCTCATTCATATTCAAAGTTATAATTACCAACTGTGTATTTTTCTTCCATACCAATTTTTTTTTTTAATTTCTTCCTCTCTGTCTCTGCCTCTCTGTCTCTTCTGAAGTCCATTTTGCTTCTAATTACTGCATCAATTAATGTAGTCTCACTTTTATCCCACCACCTTTCTCTTATTTTGCTACTGGCTGTTTCATTTCTCTACACACACACACACACACACACACACACACACACACACACACACACACACATATATATACAAAAACTCTCTATATGTACAGAATATCTCATCAAAAAAACAACTAACTTGTATGATAAATCAAGGAGAGATGAATAGAAAATTAAAATTCAAAAACAATACTCAATGGAAGCAAAAAAGGATAAATATGAAAAAGTAATCATGAGGGAAATAATAGTCAAACTGCATCCCTATATAAGGAAGATGATACATTGAACTCCTGAGAACTTTATCATCTAATTGTATGTTTTATATATATATATATGGTTTAATATGTTTTTAACATGTATAACATATATTGCATTACTTACCATCTAGGGAAGAGAGTGAGGGGAAAGGGGAAAATTTGGAACACAAGATTTTGTAAGTCAGTGTTAAAAAATTAGTCATGCATATGTTTTGAAAATATAAAGCTTTAATTAAATAAAAGAACTTTACCATCAATAATGCAGTTACAAGGGATTTACATAGACAAAAGGCATGGATATGAATGAATTATGTTGGAGTGATATTAAAAAAAGGAGTGAGAAAGAAAGATATAAGGTATTCTAGCTTCTGTACCACCTAGCCATATTTATACTTTATTTTGTTTTTGTTTTTGTTTTTTCATTTTACATTTTACTATCTAAGATATCAGGAAAGTTTTCTTTGATAATTTCTTGAAATATGATCGTTAAGCTCTTTCTTTTTTATGACTTTCAGGTGATTTAGAAATTCTTAAACATCTCTCCTTGATTTATCATACATGTTTCTTTTTTGATGAGATATTTCATTTTTTCTTCTATTCATTTTCTTTTGACTTTGTTTCACTGTTCTTGATATTTCATGAAATCATTAGTCACTTTCTATAATTTTAATATTTAAATATTTATTTTCTTTTGTGAATTTTTGTACCTCCTTTTCCATTTATTCAATCCTATTTTAAGATGTTCTTTTTAGTGAACTTTTGTGCCTTTTTTTTAGCCATATGACTAATTCTAATTTTTAAGGTATGTTTTTCATCAGCATCTTGCATGTGCTTGTGTGTGTCTTCATATATTATTTTTTTTGGCACAGAAATTTGGGTTAAGTGACCTGCCTAGGGTCACACAACTAGTAACTGTTAAGTATATGAGGCCAGATTTGAACTCATGTCCTTCTGAATGTAGGAATGCTACTCTATCCATTCTTCCATGTAGCTGACCCTTGTATGTGGGTGTCTTTTATTAAGATGTTAATTCTCTTTTCATAATTATTTTGCATTATTTTAAATTATTTTCTCAAATTTTATTTTGCTACTTTTATCTCTTTCTTTAACTCTTCCAGAACTTCTTGCTGGTCTTGAATCCAAGTAGCATTTTTCTCAGGCAATTTTTTTTTAATATCTCTTTTTGCAATGTTGTCTTTTTTCTAAGTTTATACTTCAGTCTTCTCTGACACATAGTCATTGTTGTTGACTTTGAACTTTATATTAAAGTTGGACTCTATACTTGATCTTCAGAGCTTCAGACTTTTTTGTGTTTCTGTTTTCAGAGCTAGTTCTAGGGGTTGGTAAGTTTTTTGGTGATTCCAACATTGAGTAATCCTAGGAGAGATATGGTCATTTTTCTCCTTGTGTATGCTATAGTCTTTACCCAGGAGTTGCCACTGGTTCCTTGTAACCACAACTATTAGTTTTCCACATAAGGTTTCTGCTCTCTTTGACTGGCTTACCAGAGCTCCTCTCTATTATGCAACTGTGAAAAGGAACTGGTCCTATTTAGTACCAACTGTGGCAAGTGCCAGTAAAAGTTTTCTCTATTTTTCTGACCAATTTTCCAAATATCTTACTTTTGGGAATGCTGAAGTCTTCCCAAACTGCTTCTGCTGGCATGACTTTTTTGCTTAAAAGGTGTTTGTGAACTTCAGACAGGTCTCAGGAATGAAAAAAAAAATCCTTATCTAAACTTTTATTTACTCTGCTGCTGTAAAATTTGATTTAAGGCATTAAAGTTTTTTCTGGAGGGGAAAACTTTAGCTGGATGGCTGTCCCTAATATATTAGATTCACATGTCTCTTTATACTACTTTTTGTTAATAAAACTCAGTTTCAAATGATATAACAAAAATTATTGACTAATGAAAGACAATAGTAAGGAACAATTCCATCTCTGTTCCTTGGTTAGATTTAATGAAAAAAAAAGCTATAAATGTCAGAAGAGGATAAAGTTGGAGAACAAGATAAAATTAAAAAAACCAATTTCATCAAATATGCATAAATTATAAGAAGAAATTATGTAACAAAACTGAATTTTCCAAATTTATTTAAAGAAACAGGATAAGAAAAAGGAAAACAGAAAGGGAATACAAAACAAAATAAATCAAAATAAAATAAAACATTGTCATGTATCCAGCAGATCATCTGGGAAGATTTTAAATATGTAACAACAAATACCAGTTCAAGAAAGTATATATAGATTAGTAAAAGAAATTTTATTCATCAATGTCTATCTTTTCTGTGTTTCCTTGTAACTTGTTCTTTTTTTGTCTGCTGGGCACCATTTTTTACTTTCTTTTTTTTTTCCCTCCTTTCATTTCCCTCCCCCCACCCTCAAGCAAGCTACAGTTATGAAAGAATACATTTTATATACATATGTAGAAATATGCATACACACATATACATGCACATACTTTCATACATAGATACACAGGTATCTTTCTTATCCTTGTGGACTCTTTGCTTTAATTCTGCTGCTTGCCTTACTCTTACTTAATCTCCCCCAACCCATGGATCCCTCCCTTGTCTTCTTCCCTCATCCTTTGTTTACCTGTGTACCTATCCCTCTTCTCTCCCCACCCCCCTTATTTCATTATAGATTGGGGATGGTGATATATCTTTCATGGTATATATAAGTTGCCTTTTTAGCCCTTCCCTGATGATGTAAGTTTTCAGAACTAGGAGCCCTCCTCCCCTCCCTAATGCTTCTGTATCTATTCTTCCTCTGCACCTTATTTGTATGGCATAATTACTATTTTTACTTTAATTCTGCCCCCCTCTTTATTTTTTTTGCACTGTTGTATTGTTGATGTAAATCTTTAACATATGCTATAAATGTCCCATGTTAAAAACATATATATACACAATTTACCCACATTCAGTAACTTGAAATTGCTTTTTGATATTGATTCTTATATGTTGAATTTTCTCTCCAGTTTGGGTTTGGTTGATAGAAATTTTTGGAAATCTTCAAGTTCATTGAGTGTCCATTTTTTTTCACATTCAATATTGTAGATAATTTTACTGGAAATGATGTTTTTGTTTTCAGGCACAGTTGTTTTGATTGTCAGTAGATATGATTCTAGGACCTATGGTCTTTTATTGTGGCTGCTGATAAATTCTGTACAATTCTAATTGTAGTTCCAGCATATTTGAATTATTTCTTCTTGTTTTTTTGCAAAATGTTCTCTTTGACTTGGAGGTTTTGAAATTTGAAAATAATATTCCTATGTGTTTTCTGCAAAGGAACTCATTGAGGTGGTGTTTGATGGATTTTTTTTTTTCTATGTCTACTTTCCTCTTATGCTCTATCACTCAAGGACAATTTTCTTGGGTTATTTCTTGCATTATTGTGTCAAGGTCATTTTTGTCACAAGGTCATTTGAACAATTTCAGATTGTCCTGTTATTCTTATATTTTCTCATCTTGATCTATTCTCCAGATCTGTCTTTTTCTTATATTTCCCATTCTGGTATATTTTTTTCATTCTTTATAATCTTTTTTGCTATTTCTTGGAATCTCAGCTTCACTGGCTTCTCCTTGCCCAATTCTAATTTTCAAAGATTTATTGTCATCTTTAAAACTCTGTAACTTGAGGCAGCTAGATGGCGCAGTGGATAGAGCACCAGTCTTGAATTCAGGAGGACCAGAGTTCAAATCTGGTCTCATGGTCTCAGACACTTAACACTTTCTAACTGTGTGACCCTGTTAACCCCAGCCTCAAAAAAAAAAAATGAAATAAAATAAAAATAAAACTCTGTAACTCCTTTGTAGTTGATTAATTTTCTCCCCATAATGTTCTTTTTTCTTGGATGCTTCTTATTTTATTTTATTTTTTTAATTTTTCCTCAGTGTCTGTCATTTAACTCCTAAATTCTTTTTTGAGTTCTTTGATAAATTCACTTTTCAGGGAGCCATTTCATGTTACTCTTTGGAGGAGAAGCTTCTTTTTACTTCAGTGTCCTCCTCTGAAAAATAAACTCCAGCCTTCCTTGTTCTTATAGCATCTCTATGGTAGGGTTCTTTCTTCTTTGCTGGCTCATTTTATTTTTTTAATGAGAGTATTAGTGTAAGCACCTCTAAATCTGGATTGGGAGGGTTGGTTTCTCAGGCTTCTCAGAAATTTTCACAGTTTTCTTCTCTGACCAGGAACCCCAAACCAAGAGCTCCACCCAACTGCAAGTACCCATAGCCAACAGTGTTCCTGGCCCCTTACTTCTGCACTCACTAAGTGCTGATTCCTTCTCACTCAGGGCCTTCTCTCAGTAGCACAGCTGGGCCTGGTATTCCCAATTAGCCAAAAGTGACTGAGTCTTCCCAGATTAGAACCTGACTAAACAAACAGTCTCAAAGATGAAAGTTTCTGTGGTTCTAGATGATGCTCCAACCATACCTAGCTCACTCCAGACTCCCCACTTGATGGTTCTGTGGAGCTAATCCTGAGGTATTTGCACTTCACATGGGTAACTCTGGCCCTGCGTCTTTCTTTGAATCAACATGAATTGTATCAAGATGAGCCATGTTCTTTCCCAAGTCTTCTTGACTTCATACAAGTCTATGTTTGCCCTGAGGCATAAATTTGTTCAATTTGTGGGGAAATCAGGAGAGCTTGAAATTTACCAACCTAGTCTGCCTTTCTTCCTGGAATGCTCTCCTCTAGAAGAAGAAATTAAAGCCATTTCCAGTCATAGGACAAAAATGCTTTAAGTCACTATTGATTAGAAAAGTAGAAATTAAGACAACACTGAGATTCCACTTCATACCTCTCTGATTGGCTAATATGACAGGAAAATATAATGATAAGTCTTTGAGGGGATAGGGGAAAACTAAGACACAACTACATTGTTGGTGTAGTTGTGAACTGATGATACAAACATTCTGGAGAGCAATATGGACCTATGCCAAAAGGGCTATCAAACTGTGCATACTCTTTGATCCATCATTGCTTCTCTACTGTATCTGTATCCCAAAGAGATCATAAAAGGGGAAGAAGACCAACATTTGCAAAAAATATTTGCATAGCCCTTTTTGTAGTGGCAAAGAACTGGAAACTGAGTGAATGCCTAACAGTTGGTAAATGGCTAAATAACTTATATGAATATAATGAGATATATTTATAGGAAATGATGTTAAGTGAAGTGAGTACCAAGAGAAAACTGCACACAGCAACAACAAGATTACGTGATGATTAAGTGCGATGGAACTTGGCTCTTTTCAACAATAAGGTGATTCAGGCCATTTTCAATAGACTTGTGATGGAGAGAGCCATTTGTATTCAGAGAGAAAACTATGAGGACTGAATATAGACCACAACATAGCATTTTCATGTTATCTGCTATTTTTTGTTCACTTATTTGTCTTATTTTGTTTTTCCTTTTTGATATTTTTTCTTGTGTAACATGATAAATGTGGAAATATGTTTAGAAGAATTGTACGTGTTTAAACTAAAACAGATTGCTTACCATCGGGGGAAGAATGAGTTGGGGAAGGAAGAAAAATAATTTGAAATGCAAGGCTTTGCCAAAGTGAATTTTGTAAACTATCTTTGCATGTGTTTTGAAAAATAAAAACCTGTTAAAATTTGGAAAAAAGAAAGAAAAACAAAGATTTGAGTGCATAGCCTGGGTGTGGGAGGGGGAAAAAAGCATATTAGGAAGATGTACTGAAGACAGATAAATTTGAATCCAAATATTTTAAAAACAAAAAAGAAAATAACTTTATTAGATTTTTGTCTCTGTGAGGTTCTGTTCAATATAAAATTTCAAGTAATTATTGACTTAAGAAAAATGATAATAAGGACACTATCTACTGTGACTCATACAATATAAGGATAGTTTGAGGCAGCTAAGGAGATTAAGTCTGGAGGACCAAGGTTCAAAAGAGATGTGAGGACCATCTACAAGTATTTATAGAACTGTCATGATAAATATAGATTAGACAGACAGTGGTACTCAAACTTTTTAAATAGGGGCCAATTCACTGTCCCTCAGACTGTGAGAGGGCCGGACTATAGTAAAAACAAAAGCTCACATTCTGTCTCCTCCCCTCAGCCCATTTGCCATAACCCGGCAGGCCACATAAACGTCCTCAGCAGGTGCATCTGGCTCACAGGCCGTAGTTTCAGAAACCCTAGATTAGAGTTTCTGTTGGTCCTAAAAACAACTTGTAATAGTGGTAGAAGTTGCAAAGAGGCAAAGGTTAGCTTGATATCATTAACAACTTCCTTCTAATTAGAACTATCCCAAAGTAAAATGGACTGCCTAAAGAGGTAGAGGATTTCTCTTCAAAATGAAAGTTTTAAGATAATGGCTGAATGACTAATTCTTTAAAAGTTGTAGGAGAATTTATTGATAAGGGATGCAATAGATTAGTTGGCCAAATGAGATCCCAAATAACTCTCAAATTCTATAAATATGTACTTGGCTTAAATAAAAAAAAATAAACCGTGCATTTAGATTTAGGGTTACTCAAACACATGGAGTTTAGAGTTGAAAATGAACTTAAGTGACCATCTGTTCCAACTGCTAATGGAAATCTCAATGACTACATATTTGAAAAATGCTCATCCAGCCACTGCATTTATCTAAGTGCTTACTATGGGAAGAATTTAGGAAAAATTAGCCAAACAAAAATAGGGACATCTGAATAGAACAAAGTAAATCAGTTCATGATGATAGGAAAGAATGTTTAGTAGAAACTAGTTTATAAAGTTGATGCTCCTTCTGCTTTTATCAGCATGGACATATGTTGACAATGTGAACTATAAAATAAAGTATTCCAAGTCAAAAGTATTCCCAAGGTTTTATTTCTTCTCAAGAGTAATTAAAATCAAGCAACAGTTCAAGGTTTTTTTTTTTTTTTTTTTTTTTTTTTTTTTGACTACTCTACAATTTTGTACTGAAAAATCCCCTAAGGAAGTTATAAATGTTTCCTACAAAACAAAATGAAGAGAAACATTAGTCAGTTTCAAGCCTCATTTACTCAATGATGGGAGGTAACAATGCTATAAATCACTGACTACCTTTTAAGTCATATGATCTCGTGTGCCATGGGCCTTTCAATAATCTTTTACTTTTAACAATGAGGAAATATTGTATGAATAAATATTTTCTGAAGCCCACAAATATTTTGTATGAGTAATGTGTTACTCTCAAACCTCCCCTCCCCTGATACAAATGCACAAATGCACATACCAACAAAGAAATCAAAATTATCAAAAAAACCTTTATTATATCAGATTATTTACTGGAAATATTTGATAAAATCATATTTCTAGGAAACCTCACCTGTGATAAATTCCAATGGAGTGACTATATAATACATGGCTGGAGATGGTTGAAGTATATGGAAAAATAATATACCTGTGCTTTGGTTAAACAATATTCCACTGTTACTTAGCTTATTAAGAACATATGCTACCAATAGTCTCTTAAGGATTGGCACTAATGATTAGGAAGGAAACAAGCCATTTTTAAATGGACAGGCAAGATTATGGACAATTGCACATTATTTTTCAAAAATCCAATCACATAATAAAAGCATATCTTGGAAACATATTTTAAAAAGTGGAGTTGAAATTTTAAATCAATTTCAATATATTTGAAGTTTCTCTTCATTGTGTATTAAGACAGGAGAAAAATATACAATACTTTCTTTAATAGGAAAACATGAAGAAAAACTAAATGATTTTTGCAGAATAAAATAGCATGGCTATTTTGATGTATTGCAAATACCTCACATATTAAGTTTAACTTAAAAATAATATGTGAAAATTTTTATGAGTATACATTTTTTAAAGATTTGAAAGATATTATTGAGAGACAAATTGAAAGTATCAGTTTAAACATTTGTATGTTATATTTAGGGTGAAGTTATACTAAAAGCAGATTTTAATTTTATAAAGGTAGCCATTCTCCACATGGGAACATAAGCATAAGTGAATAGACTAAAATTAAATACATTGCATGAGGAAGGAAGAATAACTTTTTTTTCCACCTTCAGTTAAATCTGTGCCTTTGTGTATGTCTTTTCTTTGCCCATTCCTTTTCCACTTACATTTGAATGTAATCTAATTTTCCTACTAGGCTCTGTTGCCCAGAATGTGCCCTCTATGTGTGGTATCTCCAGGTTCAGAAGGGGCTGAGAATTTGGATTTCTTTGAAGATGTTACAAAAGCAATATCTTTCATAGCAGTGAAAAAAGGAGAAAGGTTTGGACTCTATGAATGTCTTTGGCAGAGTTTATTGCAATGGGGTTCATATTTTGGTGGTATTCAGAGAATAAAAACGAAAAAAACAGAGCTTTTGTCTGGAATGCTCACTTGCCTTTTTCTTCTCTTTACTGAGCATGAGATGAGAAAAGAAACTCTAAAGAACGGAACTTCTTTGGTCTTCACAGAATACAGATTTCTTCTCTTATACTGTTTTATTTTTATCATGATTCTGAGAGTATATTTTACTTTATTGATAAGTTTTGTTTCCAAACCTTATGTTTTCAATGATCATCTCACTTTAAATTATCTTTATTTGTGATAATTCACATGAGAACTTAGTATCATTAGAACATTAGATCTCTATTAAGAGAAAGCCAGGTTACATTTACAAGATTACTCATAGGAGAAAATATGTTCTGGCAGAAAAATAATTTCTTCTTTGAAAAATAAGTTTTGTTATTTGACAGTAAATTCTTCTTTTAAACTTCCAGCAAAACATGATTGGTGCTATAGAATAATGTTTAATTCTCACCAGTTACTTTCAATCAAATATTAGACAAAATTTTAAAAATATTTTCAAAAATTATAGAAAACAATGTTTAATGTCTACCAAAGTCAAATACCAGATACAATTAAAGGTGTATTTTTTCTTTAAATCTGTTTTTCCATTATCAATGTACTAGCCTATGCAGAGGATGTTGGTACATTCTCATGTGCTTGTGAATTTGAAGGGGGAAATGATAAAGGATAAATGGGATCTGGTGATATTTGAATATTAACATTTTTTTCCAACGTAGCCATTAAGTTCAAAGACTGATTAATACAGGTCTGAGGCTATGTTTGTACTAAGCATTATAAACGCATCATCAGTTGTAACTACACAATTAGATACTTACTCTTTAGTGATTTTAAAATATACTTTCATGAAATGATGTTGCAGTGAATATGACAACAATGGTGACGACAACATAATGACTTCAAGAAACTCATGTTTAGTAACATCATAGGTTGGGGGAGTATGGTTGGTACCTTTGTTTATCAGCATTTGCACATCTATTCAAAATGGATCATATGAAAGATTGTAAACAGAATAACATTAGTGAACATGCTCTATTTCCTCTGCAATGATAAATTATGATTTCAATTCATTAAAAGTTTGGATAAGAAGAGAGAACAGATAAGCCTCCAATCAGTGGTTATAAATAGCATGAAACCATTAGCTATGAAAAATTGCCCTCTCTTCCATAGCCAGCCAAATATCTTTGGCAGTATGGCAATTCTTGGAAGAGACTTGGAAAAAAGACTCAAATTTCCCAAAGTCTCTTCAGATTCAAGTGAATGTGCTCTATTCAACTTATAAGTTTAAATTTTAAAATATATTTTCTAAGTCTCACTGATGAAAAAATAAATTTAAGTGAAATTATACATAATTTAATGAGAAATATGACATTAAGGATATCATTGGTATTAAAATGAGATGGAACTAAGGCACCAAAATTGTTCCTTTTTTCTTAATTTAGGAATATAGGTAGAATATTTGCATAAATTTTGATAAACTTAAATATGATTCAGCTACATGCATATGTAAATAAGAGTGAATATGTGTGTGCTTTAATATTTTTTAATGTATCTGTGATCCTGTTTACAAGGACACTGTCAGTAGCAGTACAGAGGAAAACACAACTATGATCTAATTCTTTGCAATTGTCCTCAATATTGTCCCATAAATGTTCCTAAGGATATATCCAAAATACTAGAGGCCAATCTCATCTATCTTTAACCTTTGAAATGTCTATCTCTTATAATTCATTTGTTCTACATTCAATTTAATCAAACTGCATTTTCAAGTAGTTATGATATCTATTTATCAGGATAACTTAAAAAATAAAAACATGTATTAGATGCAAAATGTTTTAATATGTTACTGTGTGTTTGTGATCCTTTTGATCATCTACAATTTTGATTCATTAAAGATCAGATAGTTCTAAGATATGCTGATAACGAGTGACACTTCATATGAAATTGTTTGTGCAACTGCTCGTAAGGCTCCAATTAGTGCATAATTTGAATTTGATGCTCAGTCAGATCATAGGATTGAGTATACTGAGAGTCTGATAGTCATATGATAGCACTTAGACAGAATACTATTAAATATAGAGGTGAGAAAATATGTACACACAAACACACATAAAATAGCAAAAAAGTTATAATTCTTACATGTTGTGTTATGATAACTAAACATAAGAGAAATGTACTCTAGGGAAAATGTATGTTCAAATACAAATTCATGTTTCCTGGGTACCAGAGCCTCATTTTCACATACAGGCCACCTGAGAGAGAAAACAAAAATTACCTAAAAGTTAGCCTTTATCAATATGGGGGGAAAATAAAGTATAATATTGAACAAAGCAAAAGAATTCAGATTGAACTTAGTGAAGTGAATTACATTGTTGCCATGTACCACTGTTTGTGGATTCAGCAAGTCCAGAGTCAGATGAAGAACTCAATTCAGAAAAACCCCAGTGATTATAGCAGATCTGATATTTAGAGAGAGGGAGTTAGAGATATGATTCTGCAAATCTACTTCAACCTAGAATCAGAAACTGTTAGAAGAGAAGAAAGAAAAATAAATGCATACCTATTGGTTAGCATTCTAGAAAAAGAGTGAAACTTAACTGAGATTAAGACAAAGATAGAAAAAAGATAAAATACTAGATTGCCTGTGGCAAATTCTGGGAACAGACTTGTTCACATGAATTGGGAATACAGCATTAAGCTGAGACAGGCTGTGTTTTATTGGTCCATTAATAAATGCCTCCGGTGCATTCTGAGGCAGAAGGCCACAGGCTGTTACTCAGGATATTTGGAAATGGAATTATTCCATGCCACAAAAAGTAACAGGATTATCAGTTATTTTGAAAATTAAAACACACCTGAAAATAATGAAGCAAAAGAAAAGTTGACTTCAAATGTTTAAATGAGATGTTACAAAATTTTACTTAAATATTTATTTCTATGAACAATATCTCAAATGCATTAATGAGTCACCAAAAAGGGTGGGGGGAACACTGACAAAGTGAGATGCAGCATAAAGAACAGTTAAAAACAATTCTGAACTCATACATTCCATTGAACATCTTTTACAAGCATTTCAATTATAGGCCTAACTTTCAGGAAGTAGGTGACATTTTAATCACTCTCATTCAAAAGTCATTTTCGATCCAAAGACCCTTAAGATCTTTTGAGCAAATACCAAGTTCAATAGTGATGACAGTAGAGAAACTAAGTTCCTAGCAAAGAAAAAATGACAGCTGCAAAACAAAAGGCAATTTTTTTTATCATGATCAAGATGAGTTTCCCAAAAAGAAATGTCATTCCTCAGTAAAAGGTGTCAAGGTAGGGGGGAAAGAATTATAATATTTATCAAAGTATTTCTTTAAAAATACAATTATCTTATGCAATCCTAAAAAGAGAAACACTAAAAAAGGGTTTAATCCTAAAAAAGATGATCAGTTTTTTACCTATTTCTGAAAAAAATAATGTTGACCTATTTAATCACAGCTAAATTTGCTTCCAAAATAGCAGCAAGATAAGGAAGGAAATATAGTTGGATTTTATGTAAATTGTAGGAAAGATTGGATAATTGATTAGATATTGCTTAGGTGAGTGCAAAGAGTGGATAATGATTCTTAGATTGGAAGTCTGGGTGACTGGGAGAATACTGGTAGTCGTGACAATACTTGAGAAATTAGAAAGAATAATTGGCTTGGGGGAAAATATAATGAGTTCAGTTTTGAACATGGTAGGTTTAAGGTGACTATAGGATATTCAGTTAGAATTACCTAAAAGACCTGTCAGATTGGCTAAGATGACAGGAAAAAATATTGATAAATGTTGGAGGGGATGTGGAAAAACTGGGACACTGATGCATTGTTAGTGGAGTTGTGAATGAATCCAACCATTCTGGAGAGCAATCTGGAATTATACCCCAAAAGTTATCAAACTGTGCATACCCTTTGATCCAGCAGTGCTACTACTAGGCTTATATCCCAAGGAGATATTAAAGAAGGGAAAGGGACCTGTATGTACCAAAATGTTTGTGGAAGCCCTTTTTGTGGTGGCTAGACACTGGAAAATGAATGGATGTCCATCAATTGGAGAATGGTTGGGTAAATCGTGGTACATGAATGTTATGGAATATTATTGTTCTGTAAGAAATGACCAACAAGATGAATGCAGAGAGGCTTGGAGAGACTTACATCAACTGATGCTGAGTGAAATGAGCAGAACCAGGAGATCATTATATACTTCAACAATAATACTATATGAGGATGTATTCTGATGGAAGTGGATATCTTTGACAAAGAGAAGATCTAATTCTGTTATGATTCTTACAAGGTACTAAGACAGTGGAATTGATAGAGACAATAATTGTCTAATTTAGCATGGTTCAGTATCATTGATCTGATCCTACAAGGAGATGTTATGGGCTAGAACTTGAAACAATACACTAAGTGGAATTGAGGAGACAATAGTTAAATCTAGTTTAGCATTGATTTAATCTTACAAAAAATAATGGTTTCCTAATGACATAATGATTGGTTTATACTCAGTATATAGCATATAAGCAAGGAGCTCTCAGAGCCAGAGACAGAAGCCCACAAGCCCACTCTCTCAGAGGAGGAAAAAAATTCATTCCAAATTCCACCTTTGTGCTGGCTGGAGACACTGGGAGGACAAGAGGCTGAAGCTGGCAGAGACAAAGACTAGCAGCAGGAACTAAGGAGAGAGATAGGCCTCTAAGAAAGCTAACTGTGCCCAAGGAAGGAGACAAGATTTAAAAGGAAACAATAAAGGATTTGGACTTTAACTTCTGGACGCATTTGGGATGATTATTACTCAGAACTAAAATGAAGGCTGCCTCCAGAAGCCCCCCAGAAATCTGCTCACAGTGAACATTATACTTTAGAGGAAAACATTACATAATTCACTTCCAATTGATCAATGATGGACAGAATCAGCTATACCCAGAGAATGAACACTGGAAAATGAGTGTGAACTGTTGGCATTTTTGTTTTTCTTCCCAGGTTATTGTTACCTTCTGAATCCAATTCTTCCTGTGCAACAAGAGAACTGTACGGTTATGCACACCTATATTGTATCTAGGATATACTATAACATATTTAACATGTATAATACGGCCTGCCATGTAGGAGAGGGGATGGAGGGAGGGAAAGGAAAAATCGGAACAGAAATGAGTGCAAGGGATAATGTTGTAAAAAAAAATTATCCATGCATATGTACTGTCAAAAAATTATAATTATAAAATTTAAAAAAAATTTTAAAAAAAGCTCCTGTTCTTAAAAAAATACCTAAAAGGCTAGTGAAGATGCAAGACTAGTGGTCAGTAGAGAGGTTAGAGCTAGAAAAATTAATTCAAGAATTACATGCATTGAGAGGGCAGAGCCAAGATGGCAGAGAAGAAACACACGAATCTGTAAAGGTCCTCACTCCCTCACAACCAATTGGATAATTCAGCCTCAGAATAAGCCCAGGACTGATAGATACCACAAGGACTGGAAGCACGACTTACCAGCTGAAGAGAATCTGGAGTTTCAACAGAAAAGGTCAGTCCCCAGGGGAGGAAGAAGAGAGGCCAGCACAGACGGCTGGGTGCTAGCATAATCTGCTGATCGCGCTGGGAAGGGCTCTGGGATCAGAGAAGCCACTGAGATAAAGGAATCTGGCACAGGCTATTAGCTCTTCTCTGCTAATTATTTAGCAGTTCAGAAGAGAAAGCCAAAATACCTTAAAAACTCAGATTTTCCCCGATCCTGGAGGTGACTCAGCAGATCTCGGCACCAGGGGGTGTGGCCTCAGCTACCACTTGAGAATAGTTAAGAGATTGACAAGTGGGCAGATACGGCTCAAGGCAACACACACTGAGTAGTTTAGCTGGAGGGAGTGGAACTCAGCTCCAGGAAGTCCCAGAGAAGCGGAACCTTTGAACTAGGGACCGCGGTTTCTGGCAGACACTTCAAGTTTGAGCACAGGGGCTTTTCACTTCACCTGCTGCAGACATCCACTCCCCACCCGGACACATAGGCTGGGCTTTGTGCTGCCTTTACTGTTCAGCGCCCTCGGGGAACAGCAGTGCTAATCACCTCTGAGGCACTTCCAGGGAGGAGGTGGAGAACTCTCTCCCAGAGCTCTATCTTAGCTCAGGCGCAGGAGCCGCTGCATCCATCTGGTCTGGGAGGAAGCTGGTAAAGAAGTAAATAAATAATTTCCTACCCCAGGGACAGACCCCAAAAGATTTTTTAAATATGAACAAAAAAGCCAGAAAAACTATAGATTCCTTCTACACAGAGAAAGAGTGGGTATCCAACCCCAAAGAAGTTAACAGCAGAGAGTCAGCAGATAACAACCTAAAGGGGAACGATTCCTGCCCCCCAACACATAACTCTCTCCTAGAAGAGACTCATAAAAAATTGAGGGAGTTTGAAGAAAAATGGGGAAAGGAAAGGGAAGCTATGATAGAGAATAACAACGTCCTGAAATTGGAGTTGGAAAAAATAAAGAATTCACAGGAGATGTAGGGAAACAAAATTTATGAATTAGAAAAGGTTAAAAAAACACAGGAAAGTAGGATTTGTGAATTGGAAAAGATAAAAAAGTCTCAAGAAAATAGAATTTCTGAATTGGAAAAAGAAAATAATTCTCAAAAAAAAATTAGGGAAATGGAAAAAAATTCAATAGAGCAAAATAATTCATTTAAAAACGAAATTGGGCATTTACAAAAAGAACTAAAAACTGTGAAAGAAGAAAATAACTCCTTAAAAGTCAGGATGGAACAAATAGAAATGAATGATTCACAGAGAACCCAAGAATCAGTCAAACAAAACAAAAAAAATGAGAAGCTGGAGAACAACGTCAAATACTTATTGGGAAAATCTATAGACCTGGAAATTAGATCTAGGAGAGATAATCTGCGGATCATTGGACTTCCAGAAAACTATGACCAAAAAAAGAGCCTAGATTCTATTTTACAGGAAATTATCAAAGAGAACTGTCCAGAGATAATAGAAACAGAAGGGAAAGTAGATGTGGAAAGAATTCATCGAACTCCTTCTGAAATAGACCCTAAAAAAAGAATACCACGGAATATTGTGGCTAAGCTGCAGAATCACCACACAAAGGAGAAAATCCTGCAAGCAGCTAGAAAAAAACAATTTAAATACCAAGGTGCCACAATAAGGGTCCACCCAAGATCTGGCTGCCTCCACATTAAAAGATAGAAGGGCCTGGAACCTGATATTCCATAAGGCAAAAGATCAAGGACTGCAACCAAGAATGAACTACCCAGCTAAGTTTAGCATCTTTTTCCATGGAAGAAGATGGTCATTCAATGAAACAGAAGAATTCTATATGTTTCTAAGAAAAAAAACAGACTTAAACAAAAAATTTGATCTACATCCACAAGACTGAAGAGAAACAGAAAAAGGTACACAGAACCCTTGAGAACTGTAACTCTGTTGTGGGTATATAAAAAGTACTCAAGGATAATTTGATTTTACTGATATAAAAGAAAAAAAGGGGGGTGTAGTAAAGGGAAGGAGGTCGGTTCAGAAAAAGGGGAAGGAATGATAAAAAGAGGGAAACTACATCCCAGGAAGAGGCATAGAAAATACACCATATCTGAGGGAACTTAGTGAGGGGGAGAATCATTGTGTGAATCTTACTCTCATCAGGAGAGGCTCAAAGAGTAAATAATTAACATATTTGTTTTTCAGAGAATTTTCTCTCACCTCATTAAAAGGGGGGAGAGGAAAAGGGAAAAGGAAAAGGAGAATAAGTGAAGGGACTTGGAGGGAGGGGGAGGGATACTAAAAAAAAAAAAAGGGAGGGTTGCGCGTCACAAGGGGGGTCTGTAAATTAACTATCGGGGAGGGGGATCAGGGGGGTCAAGGGAAAAAGCATAATCTGGGGATAATATGATGGCAGGAAATACAGAATTAGTAATTTTAACAGTAAATGTAAATGGGATGAACGATCCCATCAAACTGAGACGGATAGCAGATTGGATCAAAAAGCAGAACCCTACAATATGTTGTCTGCAGGAAACACACTTAAAGCAGGGAGATACATACAGAGTAAAGGTAAAAGGTTGGAACAGAGCCTATTATCCTTCAGGAAAAGCCAAAAAAGCAGGGGTAGCTATCCTTATCTCAGATCAAGCAAAAGCAGAAGTAGATCTCGTTAAAAAAGATAAGGAAGGAAACTATATCCTGCTGAAAGGTAGCATAAATAATGAAGCCATATCAATACTAAACATATATGCACCAAGTGGTATAGCATCTAACTTTCTAAAGGAAAAGTTAAGAGAGTTGCAAGAAGAAATAGACAGTAAAACTATAATAGTGGGAGATCTCAACCTTGCACTCTCAGATTTAGACAAATCAAACCACAAAACAAATAAGAAAGAAATTAAAAAAGTAAATAGAACATTAGAAAAACTAGGTATGATAGACCTTTGAAGAAAACTGAATGGCAATAGAAACGAATATACTTTCTTCTCAGCAGTTCATGGCTCCTACACAAAAATTGACCATATATTAGGACATAAAGATCTCAAAATTAAATGTAGGAAGGCAGAAATAATAAATGCCTTCTTCTCAGATCACAATGCAATAAAAGCTACATTCAGTAAAAAGTTAGGGGTAAATAGACCAAAAAGTAATTGGAAACTGAATAATCTCATTTTAAAGAATGAATGGGTGAAAGAGCAAATTATAGAAACAATTAACAATTTCATCCAAGATAATGACAATGATGAGACATCATACCAAAATCTGTGGGATGCAGCTAAAGCAGTAATAAGGGGAAATTTTATCTCTTTAGAGGCTTATTTGAAGAACATAGAGAAAGAGAAGATTAACGAATTGGGCTTACAACTTAAAAGGCTAGAAAAAGACCAAATTATAAACCCCCAACCAAAAATTAAACTTGAAATACAAAAATTAAAAGGAGAAATCAATAATATTAAAAGTAAAAAAACTATTGAATTAATAAATAAAACCAAGAGTTGGTTTTATGAAAAAGCCAATAAAATAGATAAACCTTTGGTAAATTTGATCAAAAAAAAGAAAGAGGAAAATCAAATTGATAGTCTTACAAATGAAACGGGGAATCTTTCCACCAATGAAGAGGAAATTAGAGAAATAATGAGTTACTTTGCCCAACTTTATGCCAATAAATTTGATAACTTAAGTGAAATGGATGACTTCCTCCAAAAATATAGGCTCCCTAGATTAACAAAGGAGGAGATAAATTGCTTTAATAATCCCATTTCAGAAAAAGAAATAGAACAAGCTATTAATCAACTCCCCAGGAAAAAATCCCCAGGGCCAGATGGATTCACATGTGAATTCTACCAAACATTTAAAGAACAATTAGCTTCAATGCTATATAAACTATTTGAAAAAATAGGGGATGAAGGAGTCCTACCAAACTCCTTTTATGACACAGACATGGTACTGATACCTAAACCAGGTAGATCAAAAACTGAGAAAGAAAATTATAGACCAATCTCCTTAATGAATATGGATGCTAAAATCTTAAATAAGATATTAGGAAAAAGACTTCAGAAAATCATCTCCAGGATAATACACTATGATCAAGTAGGATTTATTCCAGGAATGCAGGGCTGGTTTAATATTAGGAAAACTATTAATATAATTGACCATATTAATAATCAAATTAATAAGAACCATATGATCATCTCAATAGATGCAGAAAAAGCATTTGACAAAATCCATCATCCATTCCTACTAAAAACTCTTGAGAGTATAGGAATAAATGGACTATTCCTTAAAATAATAAGGATCATTTATTTAAAACTGTCAGTAAATATCATATGTAATGGCGATAAACTGAAACCTTTCCCAGTAAGATCAGGAGTGAAACAAGGTTGCCCACTATCACCATTACTATTCAATATAGTACTAGAAACGCTAGCCTCGGCAATAAGAGCCGAGAAAGAGATTCAAGGAATTAGAGTAGGAAATGAAGAAATTAAACTATCACTTTTTGCAGATGACATGATGGTATACTTAGAGAACCCCAAAGACTCTGTTAAAAAGCTACTAGAAACAATTCAAAATTTCAGCAAAGTGGCAGGATACAAAATAAATCCACATAAATCCTCAGCATTTTTATATATCACTAACAAAATGCAACAGCAAGAGATACAAAGAGAAATTCCATTCCAAACAAATGTTGAGAGTATAAAGTATTTGGGAATCCATCTACCAAAGAAAAGTCAGGAATTATATGAGAAAAATTACAAAACACTTGCCACAAAAATAAAATCAGATTTAAATAATTGGAAAGACATTCAGTGCTCTTGGATTGGCCGAGCGAATATAATAAAGATGACAATACTCCCCAAACTAATCTATTTATTTAGTGCTATACCAATCAGACTCCCAAGAAACTATTTCAATGACCTAGAAAAAATAACAACAAAATTCATATGGAAGAATAAAAGGTCGAGAATTGCAAGGGAACTAATGAAAAAAAACTCAGAGGAAGGTAGTCTAAGTGTACCTGATCTAAAGCTATACTATATAGCAGCAGTCACCAAAACCATTTGGTATTGGCTAAGAAATAGACCGGTAGATCAGTGGAACAGATTAGATACAAAGGACAAAAAAGGGTACATATATAGCAACCTAATCTTTGACAAACCCAAAGATACCAACATTAGAGACAAAAATTCATTATTCGGAAAAAAACTGTTGGGAAAACTGGAAATTAGTATGGCAGAAATTAGATATGGATCCACACTTAACACCATATACTAAGATAAGATCAAAATGGGTCCATGCTTTAGGCATAAAGAGGGAGATAATAAATAGATTAGAGGAACAGAGGATAATCTACCTCTCAGACTTGTGGAGGAGGAAGGAATTTATGACCAGAGGAGAAGTAGAGATCATTATTGATCAAAAAATAGAAGATTTTGATTACATCAAACTAAAAAGTTTCTGTACAAATAATACTAATGCAAACAAGATTAGAAGGGAAGTAACAAATTGGGAAAATATTTTTAAAAACAAAGCTTCTGACAAAGGTCTCATTTCCAAAATATATAGAGAACTGACCCTAATTTATAAGAAACTGAACCATTCTCCAATTGATAAATGGTCAAAGGATATGAACAGCCAATTCTCAGAGGAAGAAATTGAAACTATATCCACTCACATGGAAGAGTGTTCCAAATCACTATTGATCAGAGAAATGCAAATTAAGACAACTCTGAGATACCACTACACACCTGTCAGATTGGCTAAGATGACAGGAACAAATAATGATGAATGTTGGAGGGGATGTGGGGAAACTGGGACACTAATACATTGCTGGTGGAGTTGCGAAAGAATCCAGCCATTCTGGAGAGCAATCTGGAATTATGCCCAAAAAGTTATCAAACTGTGCATACCCTTTGACCCAGAAGTGTTACTACTGGGTTTATATCCCAAAGAAATACTAAAGAGTGGAAAGAGACATCTATGTGCCAAAATGTTTGTGGCAGCTCTTTTTGTAGTAGCTAGAAATTGGAAAATGAATGGATGTCCATCAGTTGGAGAATGGTTGGGTAAATTATGGTATATGAAGGTTATGGAATATTATTGCTCTGTAAGAAATGACCAGCAGGAGGAATACAGAGAGGCCTGGAGAGACTTAAATCAACTGAGTGAAATGAGCAGAACCAGAAGATCACTGTACACTTCAACAACAATACTGTATGAGGATGTATTCTGATGGAAGTGGAAATCTTCAACATAAAGAAAAACCAACTCACTTCCAGTTGATCAATGATGGACAGAGGTAGCTACACCCAGAGAAGAAACACTGGGAAGTGATTGTAAATTGTTAGCACTAATATCTGTCTGCCCAGGTTACATGTACCTTCGGAATCTAAAGTTTATTGTGCAACAAGAAAATGATATTCACACACATATATTGTATCTAATCTATATTGTAACACATGTAAAATGTATGGGATTGCCTGTCATCGGGGGGAGGGAATAGAGGGAGGGGAGGATAATTTGGAAAAATGAATACAAGGGATAATATTATAAAAAAAATATATATATATATATATATATATATATATATATATATATATAATAAAAAAATTATTAATTAAAAAAAAAGAATTACATGCATTGAGGGAATAATCAAATAGTTATCATATGTAGGGAGAAGAGAAATGAACCAACTTAGGGAACGATAACCATTAGAAGTAATAATGTTTTTAAAATGGATCAATGGAGACTGATAAAATACATAGAGACAAAAAGGAGAAAAATCAGGAAAGGGCAGTTTCACAAAAACCTCAAGAGAAGGGAATCTTAATAGACTGACAGCAACAAAAGCTACAAAGAGATCAAGAAGGGTAAGGATTGAGAAAACCCCATTAGAGCTGACAAGAAAAAGTTCATTGGTAACTCAGAGACAGAAATTGTAGTTGAATTCTAAGTTCAGAAGCCAGACTATAGAGAGTTGAGAAGAGAATAAGAAAGATAGTTTTTTTCTCAAAGAAATTAGCCACAAAAGTGAAATGAAAGATAGGATCATAGATAACATATATAGATGGATAAGGTAAGTATAAGGTAAGTGCTTTAAAAATATTTAGTATTTTATTTTTGCCAGTTAAATGGAAAAAAAAAATTAACATTTATTTTTAAAAATTTGAGTTCAAAATTCTCTTCATTCTTCCCTCCCTCCCATTCCCCCTAAAATAGGCAAGCAATAAACTATAATTATGCATGTGTAGTCATACAAAACATCTTTCTATACTCATCATGTTCTGAAATAAAATATAGATCTTTCCCTGCCAAAAAAAAATCCCTCAAAAATAAAGTTTAAAAAGTTTGCCACAATTTGTATATATACACCATCAATTATTTGTCTGGGGGAATCATAGCATTGCTGAGAATAGCTAAATCATACACTGCTAATCATCTTACATTATTGCTGTTATTTTGCACACAATATATTTTACTTTGCATCAGCTCATGGTAATCTTCCTGATTTTTCTGAGATCATACTATTCATTTCTAATAGCACAATAGTATTGCCTCATAATCACATAGCACAATTTGTTCAGTCATTACCTAATTGATGATTTTTCTTCAAATTTCCAACTTTCTACCATCAGAAAATTCCTGCATATATTTCTACATGTTTCTACATAATTTCTACACAAATTCTCCATATTACTACATAAATATATTTTTACACTTCTATAGCCTTTTCCCTTTTATTCTTTATGCTTTTTTTGTATGTAGACATAGTAGTAATACTGCTAGGTCAAAAGAGTGTACATAACTATTGCAAAATTAAAACAACTCTGAGGTACCACCTCACACATTTCAGATTAGCTAAAAATGACGTTGAAAAATAATGATAAATATTGGATGGGATGGGGCAAAACTAGGACACTAATGCATTTTTGATGGAGTTGTGAAATAATGTAGCCATTCTGGAGAACAATTTGTAGCTATGACCAAAGGACTATGAAACTGTGCATACCCTTTGATTCACCAGTGCCATTACTGGATGTGCATCCTAAGGAATTCATAAAGAAGGGAAAAGGACCAACATGTGTAAAAATGAATATAGCAGCTCTTTTTATGGTAGAAAATAATTTGAAAATCAGAAAATGCCCATCAATTGGGGAATGGTTAAATAAATTGTTTTTGGGGGTGGAGCCAAGACGGTAGAGAAACCACACTTGACTTTCTAAGCTCTCTCATGCCCTTACTACCAACTATTTAATTCAGCATCAAAAACAGTGCTTGATTGGTAAAACCCATGAAGATTAGAAGTACAACAACTTACCAGCCAAAGAGAATCTGGAATTCCATAAGAAAAGTTTCTGACCTGGGGGTGGGAAAAGACTGGCACAGACAGTGATAGAACTAGCCTAGCATATTGTGCAGATCAAGCTGGGGAGGCCTTTGGGGTTAAAAAAGCTACAGAGACAGATGACTCTGTCATAGGCTGATTGCTCTACTCTGCTTGCAAAACAGCAGATCATCAGAGAAATTAAAGCTACTTTAAAAAATACCAGAAACTACAGTCTGCCTATAGCTACCCCAAACCGGAAGTGACTCAGCATAGATCACAGCACAGGAATCTCAAGGAACAGATTGATTTATATCTGAATTTTACCAAACATTTAAAGAAAAATTAGCCCCAATGTTATATAAACTATTTGAAAAAATAAGGAATGAAGGACACCTATCAAATTCCTTTTATGACACACACATGGTACTAACCTAAACCAGGTAGGTTGAAAACTGAGAAAGAAAACAATATTCCTTAATGAATACTGATGCTAAAATCTTAAATAAGATATAAATAAGATATTAGCAAAAAGACTACAGAAAATCATCCCCAGGATAGCACACCATGATCAAGTAGGATTTATACCACAATTGCAGGTCTGGTTTAATATTAGGGAAACTATTAGTATTATTGACCATATTAATAACCAAATAAACAAGAACCATATGATCATCTTAATAGATGCAGAAAAAGCATTTGATAAAATCCAACATCCATTCCTACTAAAAACACTGGAGAGTATAGAAATAATTGGATTATTCCTTAAAAATCAGGAGCATATATTTAAAACTTTCAGTAAGTATCATATGTAATGGGGATAAATTGGAACTTTTTCTGGTAAGATCAGAAGTGAAACAAGGTTGCTCACGATCACCATTACTATTCAATATTGTATTAGAAACACTAACCTTAGCAATAAGAGTCGACAAAAGATTAAAGGAATTAGAGTAGGTAATGAGGAAACCAAACTATCATTCTTTCCAGATGATGTGATGGTATACTTAGAGAACCCCAGAGAGTCTAATAAAAAGGGATTAGAAATAATCCACAACTTTAGCAAACTTTTGATGGATACAAAATAAATCCATATAAATCCTCAGCAGTTTTATGCATCACCAACAAAATCCAACAAGAGATAAACAGAGAAATTCCATTCAAAATAACTGTCTAGAGTATAAAATATTTGGGAATCTATCTACCAAAAGGAAGTCAGGATTTATATGAGAAAAATTACAAAACACTTGACACAAAAAAAATTCAGACTTAAATAATTGGAAAGACATTAAGTGCTCTTGGATAGGCCAAGCGAATATAATAAAAATGGCAATACTCCCTAAACTAATCTGTTTATTTAGTGCTATACCAACCAGACTCCCAAGAAAATATTTTAATGACCTAGAAAAAATAACAACAAAATTCATATGGAAGAATAAAAAGTCGAGAATTGCAAGGGAACTAATGAAAAAAAAAAATAAAAATGAAGGTGGCCTAGCTGTACCTGATCTAAAACTATATTATAAAGCAGCAGGCACCAAAACCATTTGGTATTGGCAAAGGAACAGATTAGTTCATCAGTGGAATGGTTAGGTTCACAAGACAAAATAGTCAATAACTACTCAATTATTATAGCAATCTAGTATTTGACAAACCCTTGGGTTAAGAATTCATTATTTGACAAAAACTGCTAGGAAAACTGGAAATTAGTATGGCAGAAATTAGGCATGGACCCACACTTAACACCATATACCAAGATAAGATCAAAATGGGTCCATGATTTAGGCATAAAGAACGAGATCATAAATAAATTAGAGGAACATAGGATAGTTTGCCTCTCAGACTTGTGGAGGAGGAAGGAATTTGTGACCAAAGAAGAACTAAAGATCATTATTGATCACAAAATAGAAAATTTTGATTACATCAAATTAAGAACCTTTTGTACAAACAAAATTAATGCAAACAAGATGAGAAAGGAAGTAACAGACTGGGAAAATATTTTAACACTTAAAAGTTCTGATAAAGGCATCATTTCCAAAATATTTAGAGAACTGACTCTAATTTATAAGAAATCAGGCCATTCTTCAATCGATAAATGGTCAAATGACATGAACAGACAATTTTCAGATGATGAAATTGAAACTATTTCCACTCATATTAAAGAGTGTTCCAAATCACTACTGATCAGAGAAATGCAAATTAAGACATCTCTGAGATACCACTACACACCTGTCAGAGTGGCTAAGATGACAAGAACAAATAATGATGAATGTTGGAGGGGATGTGGGAAAACTGGGACACTGATGCATTGTTTGTGGAGTTGTGAAAGAATCCAACCATTCTGGAGAGCAATTTGGAATTATGCCCAAAAAGTTATCAAACTGTGCATACCCTTTGATCCAGCACTGCTACTACTGGGCTTATATCCCAAGGAAATACTAAAGAAGAGAAAGGGACCTGTATGTGCCAAAATGTTTGTGGCAGCCCTTTTCGTAATGGCTAGAAACTTGAAAATGAATGGATGCCCATAAATTGGAGCAGGGGTCCTCAAACTACGGCCCGTGGGTGGCCTGCTGAGGACGTTTATGCAGCCTGCCGGGTTATGACAAAATCAGACTGGAAGTAATATTCGACCCAAATTCCCATTAGCAATGTACACTTCTGGCACTGGGCTGAGGAGGCTGAGACAGAGTGTGAGTCAATAATGAGGTAAGGTGAGTTCCCAGGCTCGGGTGTATGGTATGGGGAAGGGAGAGAGATGCAGAAGATGGAGAACTAAAGGCCCCCGGCCTTGTAAAACTAATAGTATATAAACTAATAGCACACACTGGCAGACTATTTGTGGAGGGATAATTTGTTAAATAATACCTTCTTTCTGTTGCCAAAGGGATGTGTCCAGAAAAGGTTGATTTATTTAGTACAGTGAGTCTTTTAGGACCTACAATTACATGGAGGATTGAAGAAATGGGAGACAATCTGCATCAGCATTTGCAAAACTTCCCCCCCCCCTAAAAAATAATATTTTTCCTTGGCACTTGATGAAAGCAATGATGTTCGTCATTCTGCACAACTTCTAGTTTGTTATTTGTGGGATGAATGATTATTTTGAAATCATAGAAGAGTTTGCTGCACTGCAAAGCATCAAAGGAACAACTACAGGAGAGGATATCTATGAAAATGTTTGCCAAAATGGTTTGGAGCTGGGACTGGGCTAAACTAGCTAGTGTGACAACTGATGGTTCCCCTACCATGGGGGGTCTAATAAAGGAGTAATTGCTTGCATTAAGTAAGAGATGGACAAACATAAACCATTCTCATCCAACAGCCATACGCTGCCTCATCCACCAACAAGCACTGTGCAATAAATCACTGAAGTGGGACTCTGTAATGAAAAATTGCGGTATCTTGTTTAACTTCATTAGAGCTAATGCAATAAATCACAGACAATTTCAGGCATTTCTGTCTGAGCTAAATGTTGAGTATGGAGATGTTCTATTTCACACAGAAGTCCGTTGGCTGAGTTGAAAGAGAGTTTTTGAAACGTTTCTATGACTTACTTCTACAGATTGCAACTTTTCTGCTTTCAAAAAAAAAAAAAAAAAGTACTAGAGCTCAATGGTGAAGAATGGAAATGGCACCTTGCCTTTCTGACAGATGAAACAGAGCTACTCAACAATTTCAATATGCAACTTCAAGGAAAGGGGAGGCTCATCTGTGATATACAATCACATGTCAAAGCATTTGAAGTAAAATTCGGCCTCTTCATCAAACAAGTGAAGGAAGAAAACTTCTGCCATCTCCCCACAACTCAAAATCTGTTAGCAGAAAACCCGCTGATTGGATTCCCAAACAAAACATGTGTGGATTCATTGGAAAAAATGGCAAAAGGAGTTTCCAATTTAGATTTAAAGAACTTTATCTCTATGAATAGGACATACAGCTTTTCCATAATCCATTTTCTATAGACATTGAAAATGTGGATACAATTTACCAAATGGAACTGGATAAACTGAAGAATTGTGACTCTCTGAAAGATGCATTCAAGCCAAGCAGCCTTCATAATTTCTATGCATCTCTCCCCTCAGAGACGTATCCTCATCTCAGGAACCATGCACTCAAAATGGCAACCATCTTTGGCAGCACTTATGTCTGTGAAACATACTTTTTCGAAAATGAAACATATGAATTCTCCAACCAGATTAAGACTAACAGATGCATACTTTTATCTCTTGTTACAATTAGCAGGGACAAATAGGGAACCAAACATTGACCATCTCATTAGCCAAAAGCAGGCCCATAGTTCCCATTGAAATATTGGTAAGTTTGTTGATTTAACTTCACTTTATTTTAAATATTGTATTTGTTCCTGTTTTGTTTCTTCATTTCAAAAAAAGATATATGCAGCATGCATAGAAATTTGTTCATAGTTTTTATTTTTACTATAGTCCTGCCCTCCAACAGTCTGAGAGACAATGAACTGACCCCCTATTTTAAAAGTTTGAGGACCACTGAATTCGAGAATATTTGGGTAAATTATGGCATATGAAAAAATGTGTTATATGAAGATAGTGTAATATTGTTTTTTCTAAAAATGACAAACAGGCTGATTTTAGAAAGCCCTGGAAAGATTTACATGAACTGATATTGAGTGAAACAAGCAGAACAAGGAATACATTGTACACAATAACAGTAAGAATGTACAATGATCAATGATGAAAGACTTGGTTCTTCTCAGGGGTTTAGTGATCCAAAGCAATACCAATAGACTTTGGATAGAAAATGCTATCTGCATCGAGAAAAAGAACTATGGAGAGTGAAGGGAAAACAATACATGCTATGTTCACTATTTTTTCTGTTCTTTTCTCTCTCATGGTTTTTCTTTTTTGTTTTGATTTTTCTCTCCCAAAATGATTCATAAAGAAATGTGCATTTTAAAAGTTAATGTACATTATTAACCAGAAAAATAAACAAAAAAATTAAGTATTGATGGTTTTAAAGCCCTTTGGGCCTGATCCTAAATTGTTCTACAGAATGATTATTTTAGCTCACAACTTCACCAACAGTTTTTTAATGTTTCATTTTGTCCATATGCCCTCCAAAACTTGTAATTTTCCTTTTCTGTCCTATTATCGACTCTAACAGATATGATGTAGTGGTACCACAGATTAGTTTCAACATGCACTCCTCTAATCAATAACAACTTAGAACATTTTCTCAATTGGCTACAAATAGCATTGATTACTTCTATTGAGAACTGTACATATCTCTTGATCATTTAGCAATTGGGTAATGGCTCCCATTTTTTGAAATTTGACTCTATTCTCTATATATTTGAGAAAAGACACCTCTATCAGAGAAATTTGGTTCAAAAATTTTCCCATTATGATTGCTAAATGTATCCTCCCAATAATTTTGTAATGGAGTAAATGGAGTATTCTGTAATGGAGTAAATGAATAAATCTTTTGTAATGGAGTAAATATTCTCTTTGAAGTATATATTCACTATAGAGAGAGTGGAGGTATTGGAAACCATGGATAGAAGTGGAATGAAAAGGTCTGGAAATGCTGCTGAATGAAGTAGGAAGGTAGAAATGGATTACCTTGCTTCAGTGAGGGGTCATTTTCTGGTTATGCAACAAATTAATAGTAAATTCAATCAATACAGTTTGGCAGTTTCTGTAGCTTCATTTAGCGGCTTGTAAACAGGAGCAAACGCAGCAGGTAATGGATATCATCTAAGGCTGAAGATTGACAAGACTATGTAAGTGACAGGAAAAGGAAGTTATATGTTTGAGAAAAGAAAAGAGCATAGAGTAGAACTGGTTCAACAATAACTCAAGATGCTAAAGGGAGACCAGTTGTAGTGATAATGACTTGGGAAAGAATTGAAGGAAGGCTAGATTGGAAGTCATAGTGAGAGTGATTAATCCAGTTGAAGGTCAAAAAGGGAAGTTGGAAAGAAATCACATTTTGATCAGATAACAGAATTTCAGATTAGATGTTGTTATTACTTTTCAATCCTTTCAGTTGTATCTGGCTCTTCATAACATCTTTTGAGACTTTCTTGGCAAAGATATCAGGGTCATTTTCCATTTCCTTCTCCAAATCATTTTACACATGAGAAAAGGGAGGTAAACAGATTGAAATGACTTGTTCAGTATCACACAGCTAGGAAGTATCTGAGACCAAATTTGGACTCAGGAGGAGTCTTCCTGACTTTAGGCCCAATATTATATCTACTATGCCATTTAGTGGTCCTTCAGAGTACATGAAGTCACTCTAAAATAAAGCACTTATGGATAAAAGCAAGTGTGTAGTTGAAGTAGTGTGGAATAGATCATGGGATATGAATATATGGAGGAACTGGCAAGTTGGGTTTTTGAAGGCTAATACCCACCCTCCTACAACTACTTATTTAAAAAAAAATCTATCTATCTATCTATCTATCTATCTATCTATCCTCTTTTTCTGTTTCCTTGTCTCTCTGCCTATCTCTCTCTCTCTCTCTCTCTCTCTCTCTCTCTCTCTCTCTCTCTCTCTCTCTCTCTCTCTCTGTCTCTCTCTCTCAATATATAATATATGTATATATAAATATATATAAGCACATATTTCTATAAATACATACATAAATATCATTGTATATATTTGCTTATAAATGTTCACACGAGTGTGTATGGTTGTGTGTGTGTGTGTGTGTGCGCATATGCATGTGTGCAAGAATCATGCTAATATTGGAATGTAGCTTTTTAGGGATTCTTTTTTTTCCATTTCTATCCTTATACATCCCATAATTACTGGTAAGTAGTAAGTAAATGCTTTAAAAAACTTATTATTAAATTACTAAATTATTTAAAAAAAAGAAAGGGTCTTCTTTTTGGTAAGGGGTTGCTCAAGTAGTCTCTAGAGTCCCTTCCAATTCTGAAATTTTTCTTTTTTATATTTTTATTACAATAAACTTTTTTACATAAACTGCTACTTGAACTTTAACTTCCTTCACTTAAACTTGCTTTAAGTATCACCTCACTTACTTTATATAACTTGCTTCATGATGGAAATTCCTTCCAGATCCTCTACGATGACAATTCTGAGTTAAATGCATTATTCCACTTCTGTCATTTGATTCTCCAGAGGCTCAAACTAGGAAAGGAATTTTTCTCTGGATAAATATGATTCTTATTATAAATAGAAAATATCCATTCGTCTGCTGGCATTTGTAGAAACAATATATATGGTCAGTCTAACCCAAATCTATGTGGTATAGTAAATAGAGGGCTGGACATTAAGTTAGGAAAACCTGAATTCAAAACTCATTTTGGACACATAATCTTTATATGAGTTTTGGACATCACTTCATATCTAATGGGGCTCAGTTTCCCAATCTGTAAGATAATAGAGTTGGATACAATAAGTTCTAAAAACCTTCTAGTTTTAAAACATATGATCCAATCAATTTTGAGTTGATCAAATATGATACTATCAAATTTGTAGAGTGGAAGAACAATTACTTTGCTTCAATTCAAGACTAAAAAAGTATTTTTAAGCTACTGTTATGGGCAAAAAGCTGAGCTAGATGCTAGGAATACAATGATTTTTGAATCTATGTTTAGATTTCAAATAGGTGAACTTCTACTGGTGTTTTGGTACTCAGTTATATTTCCATGATGTGTCAAAAGTTCATTTCCAAAGAAACGTTTACTGTGTAATCAGATGAACTTTAATGAAAGGCAATGAGCCCTTCTTCAGGGGATCATTAGCCTCTGAAGCCAAAGGAAATCTTTTATTCTTGAATCCATTGAGGATATACTTAATTGTAGACTTAAGAGTTACTTCAGACCTGAAGCTTCTTTTTCTCACTGTACATTCCCCTATCCAACTAATTTTAGAGGTAGTTTTAATTCCTGACAAACCTGACAAATTTAAAAAAAAATATGACTAACCTTTTGTTATTCAATTGTTTCTCTTCATGATCCCATTTTGTTTTTTTTCTTGGCAGAAGTATTGAGTGCTTTGTCATTACATTCTCCAACTCATTTTACATATGAAGAAGCTGAGGCAAATATGGTTAAGTAACTTACTTAGATTTACATAGCTAATAAGTGTATGAAGCTGGATTTGAACTTATGTAGCTAAATGAGTCTTCCTGATTTTAAACCTAGTGCTCTCATCATTCTACTACCTAGCTGCCATGAGTCACCGAACTTTAAAGCATTTCAAACATTTCTGTCATTTTTTTTCCTTTAAATAACTTGGGGCCATCCCATACTATGTCCTCCCAACTCTTCTTTATAATAGAAAACTCAATTATACAGGAACAAGCAACAACAATAAAACCTCTGATAGCACATGTGACATTGCATGCCTGGAGTATTCCACCTCTTTACCAAAAGGATGATGGTGAGTGC
Source organism: Sminthopsis crassicaudata (assembly GCF_048593235.1). Classification (NCBI taxonomy): domain Eukaryota; kingdom Metazoa; phylum Chordata; class Mammalia; order Dasyuromorphia; family Dasyuridae; genus Sminthopsis; species Sminthopsis crassicaudata. Next base: position 45,567,818 of record NC_133620.1, read on the forward strand.
CCTTATTTTCTATTGGGGAAGAAAGATTGTCAAATATATTTAAATGTAATTTTCCATGTATTTTGATATTTTCTTTGTATTATGGTAATTACTTGCCCCTGCATTCTCATTCTCTCTCTCTCTCTCTCTCTCTCTCTCTCTCTCTCTCTCTCTCTCTCTCTTCTTTCATGAAGCTCTTGCCATCTGCCCTCAAAAATGAATAATTACTATTTTTGTGACCTTGAGGAAATTATTTAACATTTTGCATTTTAGAATTATCATTTTATCATTTACAAAATAAGGTGGTTAGAATAGATTGCTTGTGAGGTCCCTTCTAAAGCTTTTATCCTGATATCTGAATGATTTAACCCATTTCTGACTCAATTAGATCCCAAGTAAGGTTAAAGTCTTGTTTTTACACTGAAATCAGGAAACATTTGGGAGATGTATCCCCCTTCATACCTTTGTAAGATGTGTTTTGACCAGTATAAATGAAAAGAATAAAAACATACATAAAGAGACAGAAAGCTAAAATAATATTCATTGAATTCCCATGAGGTAAGGCTTTCAAATTTCTATTGCTTTTCCTTATCCTAAATTTAACAATGCATTCAACCTAAACAACCTGGTTTCTTTTCTTTGCCATTGTTCATTCTAGCTAAAGTACTATTGGTGGGAATCATTACTTCCTAATGTAGCCTTGCAGTGTGCTTATGGCTATGTGGAATCTTTGCTTCCCTTTGAATATTTACCCTAATAGCTTTGTCTTTTTCAAAACATTAAATCACAATGCCAGGTCTATTGTGTCTGTGTGTTTTAAGGAAATGAATACAAGCTATTAACTTTAGAAAGTGGGGTTATTTTGACATAATGACAAAATAAAGTAATTATTAGTCAACTAATAGGCTGATTTCCATGGTTCATTGTAGGATGAAAGACAGTAAAACGCCCAGCACTGCCTATGAGGATAACTATGCATTCTGATGAATAGGATGAAAACATAATACGACTTCTTGTTTTCCTCCCAGTCAGCAGCACATTATAACATTCCAGTTTTGTAAGTCATCCTTACTTTTTCTGAAACTTGTAGGTGAACTTAAGATACAGAAAAGGCAGTTGAACCTATCTTCTGCTCTTGTATATATATATATATCTATATCTATCTATATATATATATCTATATATATACATATATATAGATATATATATATAGATAGATATAGATATAGATATGTATATACATATCTATATCTATATCTATCTATCTATATATATATATATATATCCTTATGGATTCTTTGATTTCCCAGATTGTTTTATTTTTGCCTTTAAATCCTTAAAGCCTAAATTAGTCATTGGCCTACTGTAGATGCTTGTTGAAAGATTAGCTGTTCACATGGCTTACAAGAAAAAGGCGAATTCCACATAATAAATATAGATTTAACATCTTCTCTTCCCCCCAACTCCATTATCCAAAGTGGATGGATTATTTAATCCATCTGGGAAGATAACATCTCATACAAAGGGTCAATTTCTTCATATGAATCCAAAGAATTTTATGTGATTCATCTGAACAATTAAATTTTAAGGAATTAGTTCATTTTTGGATACTAAAGATCTTGAATGACCTGGAGATGCATACTACACACACACACACACACACACACACACACACACACACACACACATCTCAAAGAGACAGCAAATTCCATGTCTTAAAGCTTCTTAAATGCAATCTGGGCAACCACTTTTAAGATTTTTATGAGCATTATTTTGCAAGTGTGGATTAAACTAGAAGGGACCTGAAGCACTTGTCTAGTTTGAGAGTATGTAAAGTTGGGGTATTAAATACATACAAAGTCCTATTCCTAGCAGAGGTAAAACCCAATGAGACAATGTTCCTTTCAGATTTTTGAGATTTTATAGATTTTTGTTGAGCCATCCAATGACAGTTAAGAGTGATTTTATGTGACTATCTCATAACTGGGACTAGATATATTTCCATATCTTCTTGATTTCTCAGGCTTCTCCACAATAAGAATTATATGTAAGAAGTAAAGTAAGCACAGCTATCTCCTCGGTCTAAGACACCTTGAACATTTAAGATGTAAAATCTGATTGAATCACTGTTGAGAAAGTTAATAGCTAATTTCTAACATGCTTACTTAGCACATTGTTCACAACAAAACCCCAGACTCTGAACAGGAGGGTCACAATAGGGTCCATAGATCTGTGCTCCAGATTCAACAGAGTATTTTCCTTATGGCTGCTCCAGTGTATGCCAGCTTCTGCCAATGCACCTTTATCATCCCTTAGGCAATAATCAACAGAACTTGACACTGTCTAAACCTTACCTACTTTACTCCTATTTTTTTTTTAATTTTTTTTATTATATATATATATATTTTATAATATTATCCCTTGTATTCATTTTTCCAAATTACCCCCCCTCCCTTATTCCCTCCCCCCGACGACAGGCAATACCATACATTTTACATGTGTTACAACTTTACTCCTATTTTGAAAAAGAAAATGGGAAAATGATTTCTCTCTGGATCAGGTGCATGGCAGCTTGCTTTGATGCAATACGGTTCAAAGAGTTAGAATTAAGGAACTGACAGAATTGAATCATGACACATTATAAAGTGTGTTTGTGTGTTGTGTGTGTGTATGTGTGCATCAAAAATGTAGGGAGGAGAGGAGAGAAGACTGATATTCCTAAATGAAAAGGAGGACTTCTATCTAGATGGGGCCATTTCTGTTCCCACTTGAATTGATTTGGGGCAGGATTGAGATAGAAAAGTAAATTCTACAGCATAAGTGGAAGCTTAGTTAGCTTTAAGGTGTAATTTCTCAGAAAAAAACATCATAAAAAGAAAAGACATCAGAATTTGAGCAACAGGGAAATACAGAGATTAATAACAATGATAAAAACAAAACAAAACAAAACTGAAATTACCAGAGATCTCAAGAAGAATAAAACAACTAAAAATAATGAGCACAAGCAGATAAAACTAAACATACCAATAAGTAAGAAATATGGCTTCCCAGTGAACTGAAAAAGTTCACTTATCTATGAATAAATGTTAGAAGAAATCACAAAATGAAAATATGAATCAGCACTTGATAGAGCAGTATTCCCAAGAGGACACAGAACTGTAGCAAGATGTTGTTGAATAATTTAAAGAAAAATATTAATAAAAGCAGAATTCATAACATGAACACCAGAAATAAATTGTCAGAAGAAAAACAAAACAAAAGAAAATTTGGAATGGTGGTGGTGAATCTTACCAGTAACAAAAAAAACAAACAAACAAACAAACAAACAAAAAAATGAAATGTTTGGAAATATAAATGTATAAAAGATGACTCTAATCTCAAAGAAAAAAAATGAAAAAAAACATTAAAAAGAACATATGATCTCCATATGAGAAAATCTTATAATCTTTGGAAACAGTATTTATAGAGAAAGTTTAAGCATTATAAATCTCTCAGAACAGTAATAGTAAAAATGGACAAAAATCAAACAAGCCATAATGCAAGAAACACAAAAACAAAGAAAACCAAAAAATTGCCCAGAATTGAGCATTGAGCACAGAAAATAAGCACATATTTAAAGAATCTACAGATTTCCTTCTGAAAAAAAGAAAGGGGAAAAAAAATGTTTTGTTTTGTTTTTTTTGTTTGTTTGTTTTTTTCAAATCCAAATTGCATAGTGATTAAATCTAATAATCCCACTGATAAAAATCTTGCATAGGACAAGGAGAAATATCTTTAAATACAAATAAAAAGAAAATTGCATAACAAAAGACTTCTGTGTTCTAAAAAGCTAGAGGAGGGATTTAAATAGTGTTCCTAATGGCAAGGGAGATCAAGATGAAACTGATGGACTCTGCAAAGGTGCAAGTTACTATATTCAAAGAAAGATTAAAAAAAAAAAAAACTGATCTCAAGGAATTTGCAGTCTAATAGGGAGATGAGATGAAGAAACCTAATCGCAAAAAAATAGCACATAGAAGATAAATTTGGAGTAATCTTTTAGGAAATGAATTAATATTAATGAAGAATTGGGAAAAGTTTGTGCAAAAATTTGGAAGGAGATAGAGATGAGCAAGGAGAGAATTCTAGGTGTTGGGGATATCCAGTGAAAATTCCCAGAGTTCAGAGATGTAATGTTATATCCAAATAATTTTTAGGAGTCTAGTTTCACTGGAACATGGATTTCATAGAGAGAATAAAGGTGCAAGAAAATTAAAAATGTAGAAAGTGTCCATAAAAGGATTTGGAAGTCAAATGGCAAACTTTATATCTGATATTGAAGAGAATAGGGGGATAATGAGAATTTAATAAAGATGAAGGTGATTATGGGCAGACTTGTATTTTAGGAAGATCATCTTGACAACTGAATAGAATATGGCTTAGAGGAAGAATAAACGAAGTAGGGAGATCATTAGAAGATTATTGGGATTGTATAGGAGAAATGGCAGCAAATAATTATATCCACTCAAATGGCCTGGCTCATAGTCATTTTCTTGTCCATTGAAAACTGGTTCTTGACTGGAATTCTAGTGAATGATTTGCTATTATTGTTAATTGTGAAGTTTCCTATTAGATATACTCTGCTCATGATTTCAAATTAAAAAAAAAAGGATAGAAAATAAAATTCCTAACTTAGAATACATATACCATATTTACTGTCTGGTATTTCTAGACCAGAGAAATAGATGGTGATGATATTGGATTTAAATCCAACTTTTTTGACAAGATCAGATTTAGGACAGTTTATTTTCTTTCTCATTTCTCTTGCTCAAAAATGAACCATGATACTTTCTTCTTCATGTAGAGAAATGTTCTTAAAGATCTATGTGTAGAGGAGAAGGGGATAATGCTGTGGATGAGAATGGAACAACATGCATGTAGGTACGATATGAAAGAGATATTCCTATTATCAAAAAGAGACATCCATTCTCATGTTTTGTGCATCCCTACAACCTGTAAATTTCTTTATTTATTTATTTTCCTTTTGTACCTCTCTATATTATTTTATGAGTAATTGAGATGTGTCACAGTCGACTCAGAAATTTTAGTTCTTTAATACTCATTCCTAAATTAAAGTTTCTATCCCTTCTTGTCTATCATGCTAGAAGTACAACAAATATATTTTTAAAAGATATGGATTATAGGAAACCCTTAACTAGACATTATGATCTGTTTTTTCAATAAAGTAGGAAGTCAGACTTTTCTACTGTGTGTGTGTGTGTGTGTGTGTGTGTGTGTGTGTGTGTGATCAATATGTAGTAATTTAAGACTATAGAAACTTGTGTTAAACTTTCAGATCATTGAATTTCCATTTAGGAAGATTCTCTCTTAAAGTATCAAATACTAAATATTCTCAATATTTCCCAAACCACATTCAAACAATAGCCATTTCTATAAGATTTTTATTATCTCTGAGTCGTTGATGTGTCTCCTCTTAATTTAACTTCATAAAATACACTTAATAGAAAGTTTAATATTGTAATCAAGGTAGACATATCAAAAATTTTATGCCCCTACTCATTATAAGCAGGGCAATTTCCCCTTGATTATCTATCCCCTTTTCCCTAGATAAATTTGTAAAAGTGCATTTTATTCTCTTACTCATATTAACCCATTATTAATTTTATAAGTCTTCAGAATTTCCCCTGCACACTTTGTCTGCAGATTCTTAATTGCTTTCTCTGCAGATATTTCTTCTACCAACTGACTTCCTATTACCTGCAAATATCAAACAGTGCTTTGCAGTTATTTGATCTCCAGTTTCTTTTTTTGAAAACAAGGAAATTGTTATCTCTCACTTTTTAATTACTCAGTTGATTGTAAGTTATACCAGTCTTTCTGCTAATAGAATTTTGTTCAACTTATTTCTCATTCTTTGAAACTTGATTCCTTGAAGTTGTTAGGTGAAGGAATGTCACTAATACTGATGAGCAATTATAGAAGTGTGGTAAGTTATCTAGGTAGGAGTTAAAAGAGGTATCATAATTCCATTAGCTACAAAAAGGTTTGGGCTTTTTTGCATTTGTTTTGGCTATGGCTAAATATATATATATATATATATATGTATATATATATATATATATATATATATATATATATATATATTGTCTTCCTAGTTGTTTATAAGTTCCTTAAGGGCAAAGACCAATATTTGCCTTTGTATGATCAATGTCTAGCACACTATCTGAAGTAGTAGGGGTTTAATACATGATAATCAATTTCCTAATTATTATTTTTAATTTTTTTTTGCTTGGAACTTCATAGCTTTATTACAAACAGGTCATTGCAGATCAACATTACTTTTTCTTGACAAAGTTTCTAGCCTGGCCCAGCAGCAAATTTTCTACAGACATCATTTACCTAGATTTTGACAAAGCATCTGATAAACTTTCTCCTGCCACTCTTGTGGGGAAGATGGATTTTTGTGGGCTAGTTGATGCAATTAGTTGACTTTAGGAACTTTATGCCAAGAAAAGTAAGTAAGTGGTCAATGCCAACTGGAAGAAAGTCTTTAATGGAGTTGCTTAAAGATCTGCCTCTCTTTTTTCCCATTCTTTTTCTGTCATGTGGTATAGAATTGAATGGGCCAGTTAATTTAAATTTCTCCCTTCTTACAGCTATATTTCTTTTTTTTACTTTTAAACCTTTTTTATTTTCAAAACATACATGGATAACTTGGCGACATATTTATACGATTATCTTGCTGCACAAGAAAAATCAGATGAAAGAGAAAAGAAAATAAGTAAGAAAACAAAATGCAAATGAACAACAAAAAAGTAAAAATGTTATGTTGTGACCACACTCAGTTCCCACAGTCCTTTCTCTGGATGTAGATGGCTCTCATCATTACAAGATCATTGGAACAGGCTTCAATCATCTCTTTGCTGGAAAGAATCATGTCCATCAAAATAGATCATTGCATATTCTTGTTGTTATATACAATGATCTCCCCCTTCTATTCATTTCACTGAGCATCACTTCATGTAAGTCTCTCTAGACCTCTCTGAAATCATCCTCCTGATCATGTCTTATAGAACAATAAAATTCCATAACATCCATATACCATAACTTAGGCACTTTCCAATTGATGGACATATACTCAGTTTTCCGATTCTTGCCACTAGGAAGAGGGCTGCCACAAACATTTTTGCACGTGTGGGTCCCTTTGCTTCCTTTAAGATCTCTTTGGGATATAAGCCCAGGAGCAACACTGCTGGATCAAAGGGTATGTACAGTTTGACAACTTTTTGAATGTAGTTCCAAATTGCTCTGGGGGTGAATCAATTCACAGTTCCACCAACAATGTATTGGTGTAACAGTTTTATCACATCCCCTACAGCACTCATCATTTTTTTTCCTGTTATCTTAGCCAATCTCAGAGATATATAGTGGTGTCACAAACTTGTCTTAATTTGCATTTCTCTGATCAAAAGTTATGTAGAGCACGTTCTCATATGATTAGAAATGGTTTTCCTTTCTTCATCTGAAAATTGTCAGTTCATATCTTTGACCATTTATCAATTGGAGAATTGCCTGAAATATTATAAATTTGAGTCAATTCTCTATATATTTGAGAATGAAGGCCTTTACCAGAGCCCTTACATGTAAACATGATTTCCCAATTGACTGTTCCCCTTCTGGCCTTGTGTACATTAGTCTTGTTGGTACAAAAGCTTTTTAACTTAATGTAAACAAAATTATCTATCTGATGTTCAATTATGAGTTCCAGTTTTTCTTTGGACACAAATTCTTTTCTTTTGATCTCAGAGGTTACATATCCTATGTTCTTCTACTAATTTGCTTACAATATTACTTTTTACGTCTAAATCATGAACCTATTTAGACTTTATCTTGGTATGTAGTGTTAGGGGTGGGCCAAGCCCTAATTTCTTCCATACTAGTTTACACTTTCCACAAATTTTTGTTAAATAGTGATTTCTTACCCCAAAAGCTGGGGTCTTTGGGTTTGTCGAATATTAGGTTGCTATTATTATTAACTACTTTGTTCTGTGATCCTAACCTATTATATAACCAACCACTCTATTTCTTAGTCAGTACCTAATGGTTTTGATGACTGCTGCTTTATAATACCCTACTCCACCTTCATTTGCATTGTTTTTCATTAATTCCCTTGAAATTCTTGACTTTCCTATGATAGATTCCTAAGTAATTTATACTATCAACAGTTTTTTTTAAATTAATTTTATAATTATAAATTTTTTGACAGTACATATGCATGAGTAATATTTTATTATAACATTATCCCTTGTATTCATTTTTACAAATTTTCCCCTCCCTCCCTCTACTCCTTCCCCTAGATGGCAGGCAATCCCATACATTTTATATGTGTTACAGTATAACCTAGATACAATATATGTGTATAAATCTAATTTTCTTGTTGAATGTTAAGTATTGGATTCCGAAGGTATAAGTAATCTGGGTAGAAAGACAGTAGTGCTAACAGTTTACATTCAATTCCCAATGTTCCTTCTCTGGCTGTAGTTGTTTCTGTCCATCATTGATCAACTGGAAGTGAGTTGGATTTTCTTTATGTTGAAGATATCCACTTCCATCAGAATACACCTTCATACAGTATTGTTGTGAAGTGTAAAGTGATTTTCTGGTTCTGCTCATTTCATTCAGCATCAGTTCATGTAAGTCTCTCCAAAACTTTCTGAATTCATCCTGCTGGTCCTTCCTTACAGAGCAATAATATTACATAACCTTCATTTATCATAATTTACCCAACCATTCTTTAATTGATGGACATCCGTTCATTTTCCATTTACTAGCCACTAAAAAAAGAGCTGCCGAAAACATTTTGGCACATACAGGTCCATTTCCCCTCTTTAGTATTTCTTTGGGATATAAGCCCAGTAGTACCACTGCTGGATCAAAAGGTATGCACAGTTTGATAACTTTTTGGGCATAGTTCCAAATTGCTCTCCAGAATGGCTGGATTCTTTCACAACTCCACCAACAATGTATCAGTGTCCCAGTTTTCCCACATCCCCTCCAACATTCATCATTATTCGTTCCTGTCATCTTAGCCAATCTGACAGGTGTGTCTTGGTATCTCAGAGTTGTCTTAATTTGCATTTCTCTGATCAGTAGTGATTTGGAACACTCTTTCATATAAGTGGATATAGTTTCAATTTCATCATCTGAGAATTGTCTGTTCATATCCTTTGACCATTTATCAATTGGAGAATGGTTTGATTTATTATAAATTAGGGTCAGTTCTCTATATATTGTGGAAATGAGGCCTTTATCAGAACCTTTAACTGTAAAAATATTTTTCCAATTTGTTACTTCCCTTCTAATCTTGTTTGCATTAGTTTTGTTTGTACAGAAACCTTTTAGTTTAATGTAATCAAAATCTTCTATTTTGTGATCAATAATGATCTCTAGTTCTCCTCTGGTCATAAATTCCTTCCTCCTCCACAGGTCTGAGAGGTAAACTCTCCTCTGTTCCTCTAATATATTTATAGTCTCATTCTTTATGCCTAAAGCATGGACCCATTTTGATCTTATGTTGGTATATGGTGTTAAGTGTGGATCCATATCTAATTTCTGGCATACTAATTTCTAGTTTTCCCAACAGTTTTTTTCAAACAGTGAATTTTTATCCCAAATGTTGTTTTCTTTGGGTTTGTCAAACACTAGATTACTATAGTTGTAACCTTTTTTGTCCTTTGTACCTAATCTGTTCCACTGATCAACTAGTCTATTTCTTAGCCAATACCAAATGATTTTTGTGATTGCTGCTATGTAATATAGCTTTAGATCAGGTACACCTAGACCACCTTCATCTGACTTTTTTTTCACTAATTCCCTTAAATTCTCAACCTTTTATTCTTCCATATCCACATAAATCCATAGCATTTTTATACATCATTAACAAAATTCAACAGCAAGAGATACAAAGAGAAATTCCATTCAAAACAGATGTCGAGAGTATAAAATGTTTGGGAATCCATCTACCAAAGAAAAGTCAGAAATTATATGAGCAAAATTACAAAACACTTGCCACAAAAATAAAGTCAGATTTAAATAATTGGAAAGACATTAAGTGCTCATGGATAGGCCGAGCGAATATAATAAAGATGATAATACTCCCCAAACTAATCTATTCATTTAGTGCTATACCAATCACACTCCCAAGAAACTATTTTAATGACCTAGAAAAAATAACAACAAAATTCATATGGAAGAATAAAAGGTTGAGAATTATAGGAAATTAATGAAAAAAGTCAGATGAAGGTGGTCTAGGTGTACCTGATCTAAAGCTATATTACATAGCAGCAATCACAAAAATCATTTAGTATTGGCTAAGAAATAGACTAGTTGATCAGTGGAACAGATTAGGTATAAAGGAAAAAAAAGGGTACAACTATAGTAAAAAAATAAATAAATAAATAAATAAATGAAGGTTGCCTAGCTGTACCTGATCTAGAACTATATTATAAAGCAACAGTCACCAAAACCATTTGATATTGGCTAAGAAAAATTATTATGGCAGAAACTAGACATGGACCCACATTTAACACCACATACTAAGATAAGATCAAAATGGGTCCATGCTTTAGGCATAAAGAATGAAATCATAAATAAATTGGAGGAACATGGGATGGTTTACCTCTCAGACTTGTGGAGGAGGAAGGAGTTTGTGTCCAAGCGAGAACTAGAGACCATTATTGTTCACAAAATAGAAAATTTTGATTACACCAAATTAAAAAGTTTCTGCACAAACAAAACTAATGCAAACAAGATTAGAAGGGAAGTAAGAAATTGGGAAAACAGTTTTACAGTTAAAGATTCTGATAAAGGCTTTATCTCCAAAATATACAGAGAATTGACTCTAATTTATAAGAAATCAAGCCATTCCCCAATTGATAAATGGTCAAAGGATATGAACAGACAATTTTCAGATGATGAAATTAAAACTATTTCCACTCATATGAGTGTTCCAAATCACTACTGATCAGAGAAATGCAAATTAAGACAACTCTGAGATATCATTATACACCTGTCAGATTGGCTAAGATGACAGGAACAAATAATGATGAATGTTGGAAGGGCTGTGGGAAAACTGGGGCACTGATGCATTGTTTGTGGAGTTGTGAAAAAATCCAACCATTCTGGAGAACAATCTGGAATTATGCCCATCAAACTGTGCATACCCTTTGACCCAGCAGTGCTACTCCTGGGCTTATATCCCAAGGAAATACTAAAAAAGGGAAATGGACCTGTATGTGCCAAAATGTTTGTGGCAGCCCTTTTTGTAGTGGCTAGAAACTGGAAAATGAATGCATGTCCATCAATTGGAGAATGGTTAGGTAAATTATCGTATATGAATATTATGGGATATTATTGTTCTATAAGAAATGACCAGTAGGAGGAAAACAGAGAGGCTTGGAGAGACTTATATCAACTGATGCTAAGTGAAACAATCAGAACTAGGGGATCATTTTATACTTCAACAATGATACTTTATGAGGATGTATTCTGAGGGAAGTGGATATCTTCAACATAGGGAAGAGCTAATCCAATTCCAATTGAGCAATGATGGACAGAATCAGCTACACCCCAGAGAAGGAACACTGGGAAATGAGTGTAAACTGTGAGCATTGTTTTTTTTTTTGTTTGTTTGTTTTTTTGTTTGTTTTTTGTTTTTTGTTTTTGTTTTGTTTTGTTTTGTTTTTCTTCCCAGATTATTTTTACCTTCGGAATACATTCCTTCCTTTGCAACAACAACAACAAAATTTAGTTCTGCACATATATATTGTACCTAGGATATATTATAAGATATTTAATATGTATGGGAACTCCTGCCATCTAGGGGAGGGAGTGGAGGGAAGGAGGAGAAAAATTCGGAATAGAAGGGAGTACAAGGGATAATGTTGTAATAAAAAAAAAAAATTACCTATGCATATGTACTGTGAAAGAAAATGTTATAATTATAAAAATTAATAAAAATAAATAAATGAATGAATGAATGAATGAATGAATGAATAAATAAATAAATAAATAGATTAAGTCATAGCTCCATCAACAAGGAAATGGAGCACCTGTCTTCCAACATTTCCAAAAGTATTTGTCAATTAGCAAACTTTTCTTTTTTCCTTAATCAGCTGGATAGACATGGTTGAAATCTCAGTTATTTTAAATTTTATTCTTCTAATTATTAGAGGTTTTGGTTTGTTTTCAAAGGGATATTTATTACTTTGAGTTTTTCTTTTGAAAATTGCCTTTTCACAACTTAGAACCATTTATCAAATGGAGAATGGCTTTTTTGGTAAGATTTCTCAGTTCTATGTATTTTGGGAAATGACATATTTCTCAAAAAATTTTGTCTTTGTAAATAAAAATCTATTAGAGACTTGTTTAATGGAAAGTGATAGGCAGAGTAACTAGTTTTTTTTTTTTTTTTTTTTTGTTGTTTTTTGTTTTTTGTTTTTGTTGTTGTTGTTGTTTAAGGAGTGAGGATTGAGGGGAAGGTGAGGAATTAGAGTCCAACAGTTTTGATAGCTCTCCAAATGAAAGATATAGGATTATTTGAAATGTTTGCTTTTTTTTTTTCATTTCTTTCTTAGTGACAAGGATGATGCATTATGATACTACAAAAAAAATCTCTACAATTTTATATTTGGATTCAAAAATCATTTTCAAGAATAAGCTAGTTGACACTGACTAGAATGTTTGTAATAGAATCAGGAAAACCTGAGTTCTAATCTAGCCTCTCATGTTGGCTAGTTGTGTCGACCCTGAGTAAGACAATTTACCTCTTTGCTTTACTATCCTCAACTGTAAAATGGGAATAACAATCTAATTAGGTTGTTGTGAGAATCAGGTGGACAATATTTGTAAAATACTTATCACAATAACTGGCATGTAGTAAGAATGTAGTAAATGTATATTTCCTTCCTTTCCCTACCATTGGCTTTCTTTGACCTCCAAGAAACTTGATTCTTTTAAGATAGATTTTGTATGATTTAAAATAATGCCTACATTTTAAGATTCAATTTCATAGCTTCTTTCCAGATCACTGGTTACGTTTTTGGTAGTCTGAACAGAGTGGCTGCTAATAATGAAACAAAAATGAGTCTCTCACAATGACTCTAGAAGAGATAATATAAATAAAAATAATAGAGAGGGGAAGAGTCCATGCCAAATGGTAACATGGGAAAGTCCAATAGTAGTGTGAGGTAAAGATGCAAGTGGTGAGAGTGTTTTGGTTAGAAAGAAGAGATTAGAATATTAATTTATCAAAGGAATAGTGATTCTAGGAATAGTGACTACTAGAATATGTATGAACGGAATGAATATGAAGGGATAATCAAAGAAAACTAAAAATGAAGAACATGAGAACTAAGAAAGTCAACGAACTATTGGCATTAGTTTTGAAATCTGTAAAGATGATGAGTTGGGGAGGTTCTACAAATTGACTGTGAGCCAAGAATCCTTAGATAATATGCTCACAATCTCTCTAAATTTTTGTCATTTTAATTATTTTGAACAATTAACAAAATAATGGTCAGTTTAAAAGAACTTCAGAGTGACCTAATTAAGCTGTAGCTGTAGAATATCCACTATAACAGAACTATCAAGGGACAATCTAGCCCTAACATGAAGACCTACAATAACAGTTTAGTAGACTGTAGTCTGGCAGCCCAGTCTATTTTGGGATGGTGTTGTCAGGATATGTATTCATAGTAATAGACTATAATTGCCTCTCCACAGCTTTGACCTATTGTCATTAGTTCTTCTGGGGACGAATAAATTTACTTCCATTTCCAATTAATTGGATTTCATATATTTGAAGAGAGCTTTTATGTCCGACCACAAGTTTTATCTCCTTTTCCTAAATAATATCAATTTCTTTAGGCTAAAATATAGTCAACAGTAATAGGAAAGGTAGGTGATAAAGTGGATAGAGGGCTGGGAGTTCAGTTCAAATTCAACCTCACACATTTAGTAAGTATATAACTCATGACAAGTCACTCAATTCTGTTGACCTCAGTTTCTTCATCTGTAAAATATTCTGGAGAAGAAAATGGAAAACTACTCCATGATCTTTGCCAAAAAACTCGAAATCAGGTCACAGAGAATCATATTCTATTAAAATGACTGAAATATGTTAGGATTCTTACAAGGTGCTAAGTCACTGGAATGAATGGAGACAATAATTGTCTAATTTATCATGGTTCAGTATGGTTGATCTGCCTACAAGGACATGTTATGGGTCAGAACTTGAAACAAGGTGCTGAGTGGAATTGAGGAGACAGTGGTTAAATCTAATTTAGCATTGATTTAATCCTACAAAAAATAATGGTTCCTTGTGGTGGATTGTGTGTATACTCAGTGTGGGGCATATAAGTGAGAAGTTCTCAGAACTTCAGGAGAACTTCAGAGAAATTCAGGAGAGGGCCAAGGAGAATTTCGAGAGATTCAGAGTCAATATTCATTCCCACTTCAACCTTTGTACTGGCTGGAGACATTTGGACAAGAGTTCTTGGGAACCAAGGAGAGAGGAAGGCCTCCAGAAAATTAGTCAAGCTTTAAGTGAAGGAGATAAGATTTTGGAAGAGACAATAAAGGAGTTGGACTTTAACTCCTGGCTGCTTTTGGAGTGATTGAACTAAACTGAAACTAAGGCTGCTTCCAGAAGTTCCCTAAGAAACCTGCTCCAAGAGAAAGATTGCAATTTAGAGAAAAGAACATTATATTTTGGCACCCGAACATGGGACAGACAGGATCCTTATTTCAGTGGAAAAGCCTCTGATCCTGGTCGAGTGGAAAAGTCGTTCTTACCCAGGAATTAGGGTGAATACAACAAGGAAATTTTGTTAAAGATCTAAAGTAGAGTTTCGCCAAAATGGGGCAAATTTTTAGAAAACAGCCTTCTGTTCAAGGAAAATATTTAGAGAGCATTGTCAAGGTTATGAAAAGCCAAGGATTGATTATAATTTTGAAGCAGAACACTGAATTGTTAGAAACTGTGCAGTCCATATCTCCTTGGTTATCTATGGAAAAAGA
The DNA here is from genome assembly GCF_048593235.1 of Sminthopsis crassicaudata. Taxonomy (NCBI): domain Eukaryota; kingdom Metazoa; phylum Chordata; class Mammalia; order Dasyuromorphia; family Dasyuridae; genus Sminthopsis; species Sminthopsis crassicaudata. The sequence goes on from NC_133620.1 coordinate 45,582,875, forward strand.
ATTGAATCCAGGCAAGTGGAAATTAGTAGGAGAGCAACTAGGTGAATACTACACTTCCAATCCAAACTCAATTTCCAAATATACACTTCATACATCCAATTTAATACAAGTGGCTTTAAGAAATTAAGTAAGTGTTAGACTAAGGGAAAAAAAGAAAGAGCAGGAGTGGGAGGATCCAACTAAACTAAGTGAAAAGAATAAATCAGATAACAATGGAGTTAAGTATAATTTTGAGTATGGCACTTCACAATAGGAACATTTCCCTTCTCCTTCTCCCACAATTAACTCTTCTTGGGTGGAGGAAGAAGGAGGGAGGGAAGAGGCAGAAACACAAACAGAATCACCTATTAAGCAGCCTATGACAAGATTAGAAAAAGCATTGGTTAAGGTAAAAAATGAAGGACAGGATGTAAGTGATTTTATAGATGCATACTCTATGACTGAAGAGCTTGACTCTTCAGGTCAAAAAAGGAGAAACTACATTCCTTTTGATTTGGATAAAATTAAGGTTTTGAAAAAAGGTTGCACTCTTTATGAGGATATATCATCTTATGTTAAGATGTTACTAGATAATTTGGCTTGTGAAATCCTAACCCTTAATGACTGTAAATCCATAGCAAAGACATGTTTAGAACCTGGACAAAAACTTGTTGTGACTTTTAGAGTGTTATGAATTATGTAGGATTCAAGTAAGATGCAATAGGCAAACAGGAGTTAATGTGCAAGTCACTTTTGACCAACTAGCTGGTGAAGGTCAATATGCAGAGAATTCAGAACAAAACTATTATGTACCTCAGTTTTCCTCCTCTGTAAAATGGGGATAGTAATAGGACATTGGAAATGTTAAAGCACTAAATAAATTCAAGTTATTATTAGTACTGGTATTGCTACTGCTGCTGCTATTGTTTTTATTATAAGTTTATAGAATTTTAGACAGTATAGAATTTTAGCCTATCACCATCTTGGCTTCATGTTTCTCTATATGCTCCAAAAGATCAATTCCCTTCCTAAATTATTGAACCCAAAACTAGAATTAGTATTTCAGGTGTGGTCAAGCTGGAACAGGAGTGGGATAACAGAATGCTTCTTCTCTTATTCTGAATGCCATATAATCTTTAATGCAAAAGAAAAATGCATTAGCTTTTTTTTTTAATTTCCAGTGGCTTTGCTGACTCATTGAGTTTAGTACAAAAAATAAAATAAAAATAAAATTATTTTCAAAGAAATTCTGACTTATCTGGATTTTATATTAAATTACTTTTTAAATATAGAAAAAATGGCATGCATTAAAATTACAACAAATTATAAAAATAACATTATACACCTTCATCATAACTTCCATGGGAGTACTATTATTATTTCCAGTTTACAGTGAAGAAAACAGGCACTGAGTTTCAAAGATTTGTCTAATTTTCAGTCCTACATCTATTAAATGTCTGAATAAGGATTAGAATTTAAGTCTTCCTGACATGGAGTACAGCACTAGATTCACTCTGCCACCCCACTGCTTCCTGAATGTAATTTATTTTTTGAATCTAAGTATAATAATATATTGATACATTTTGAATTTTATACAATGTGCTTTTCATTATGAGGAAGGAGGGGAATGAATAATTAAAAAAAAGAAAAGAAAAGGTTATTGAATTGGAATCAGAGTACTTTGGTTTCTATTTCCTCTATAGCTTGGCACCTTTATGTCCTAGGGCAATCTAATTCAAAACTATTACTTGAATTTTTTGTTTGTTTAAAATGCAACCTTTTGCTTTAAAAAAAAAAAACCTGGGCAAAATCTAAGAAATGCAAAAACAAAAATGAAAATCTTTATTTTCTCTAGATCTTGAAATCTTTGGAGATACTTTTATAAAATAAATCTATTGAAATACATGACTCCTGAGATCTCTTCCAGATCTAACTTTATAATCCTTTGACTACACTGGGCAGCTATGTGATGAAGCAGATAGTGTAGATCTGGAATCATAAAGACACATCTTACTGAATTCAAGTCTGGACTCAAATACTTGTTAACTGTGTGATCCTGAGAAAATCATTTAGCGCTGTTTGCCTCAGTTTCTTCATCTCTAAGATGAGCTCAAGAATGAAATGGCAAACTATTTCTGTTTCTACCAAAAAAAATTACTAATGAGATCATGAAGAGACAGACATATCTGAAAAATAAATTACTGCATTAGCATCATTCTGATTTTTGGAAATGATTTTAGATCTGGACTATTTCATTCCACGTTACTGTAGCTATCTTGTTTTTCATTGTTGACAAGAACATTATATATACTTTTATCCTAGTTACTTGTAAAGAGGACCAAGTAAAGGCCCTATCTCACCAATGTCGTGATCTCCTTACAAGGTGAAATCAACCTATTAATCTATCTTATTCAGTCTAATGATCATTCTTATTTTTGTCATATAAACCAAAAGCAAAATTAGAATTGTTTTTGAGCTTTGTTTCTATAATTTTTTTCCTATCAGATCATTTCCAAACAGAAATACATGATCATCCTCTTTTCTCCCAATATAATTTTTTTTAAAAAAATCAAAGGCTTATTTGTTGTGTTTATCCTTCCTTGTTAGTCTCATTTCTTTCCAAATTTCTATCTATTGACTTTCTTATTAGACAGCATGTCACTTGTGGATTCATATTAAGTCACCTACATTATCTCCACATTTTATACATTTACATTTCTCACTTCAATATACCTTTTATTGTCCCATGAATTTTTCAATTGCTTCCTTTTCTCTTAAAGAACTCATATTCTAGGGGCAGCTAGGTGGCGCAGTGGATAGAGCACCAGCCCTGAATTCAGGAGGACGTGAGTTCAAATCTGGTCTCAGACACTTAACACTTCCTAGCTGTGTGACCCTGGGCAAGTCACTTAACCCCAGCCTCAGGGAAAGGGAAAAAAAAAAAGAACTCATATTCTAATATTTTTTATATTTATTTATAATTTGTAATGGTGGGAGAAAAAGAAATTAAGTTTTGTGTGACCCTGGGCAAGTCACTTAACCCCAGCCTCAGGGAAAGGAAAAAAAAAAGAACTCATATTCTAATATTTTTTATATTTATTTATAATTTGTAATGGTGGGAGAAAAAGAAATTAAGTTTTCTTCTAGACAAGTGATTTATATGACAATGCATATGGTCCCATTTTTCTTGGTAAACCAAGTAACCTGAACCTTGGTTACTCATAGTTAATACATAGTTTGGAAGGAGTGAAAAACATAGGATTATAGGGATTAGGACGTTTGGTTTCTTATTGTTGGAGGAGGATCAGGAAACTCTGAGGTAGGAAGAATGGGGTATTCTTGAGGCATTCTTTAAATCAGGTGACAGTGAAGAGGGGGAGCATCCCTGTAAACCTTCTGAAATCAGGTGATTTACATGAATTTGAAATTTAATTTCACATAGTACTAGATAAAAGCAAAATGGAGTCACCAGTACTAATTTTTTTAAAAGTAACATTTCCCTCTTGATCCTGAGGAATCTCAATACTCCACTCCCATCAATCTACTTTAAGGGGGAAAATGGTAGCATGAAAGGCACAAAGAGTATCAAGCAGAGTCATAATCTTATGCATTTCCTAAGGAGACAAACCTTGTTAAATAGACTCTATAAGTAAATTAAGTCAGGCCACAGATTAAACCATTTAAAGATCTCATCATGAAAAAAATTTGAGAGAGGAGACTTACAAGTCACCAAGGTAACCAAGAAAACTCAGCAACCATAAATTTCATGAAACAAAAATCTATGTTAGTATTATTCTTGTGTTTAATAACAGTTAACAATAAACAAACATAAGGTCCTTTCATTTACTCTTAATTTATAAAGTGAGAATAATGACATTCTAGAGTTTCATAGATATAATGAATCAATGATAGTTGACTCAAAACCTCCAGAAAAGTGTTGATTCTAGAAAGCCTCAAAACTGTCATTCACCCTTAAGACAAGATTGAAATCTTTGGTTCTAACATCTATATCTACAATGGTAGCTCAAGGATATAAGCCAAATAAATACATATTTAATGAAATAGAAAACATTTAAGTATTACTGATGAAAAACCTGACTTAAATAGAAAATACGACATTCAAACATAAGACTCAAGAGAAGGATATAAAAGTAAATATAAAGAGAAAACCTAGGAGACTCAATGAGGTTAAACGGTTCATATGCTACACTAAGAAGATGATAATGTAATTCTTCTATATAGGCACTGTCTAAGCAGTGTACAGACATTAGATCATAAAATTCACACAACAAATTCAGTAAATTAGGTGCTATTAGAATCTCCATTTCATAGTTTAGAAAAGTGAGGTTAGGTCGCTTGCTTAGAAGAATCACACTTGCCTAAAAGAAGACAAGAAATTGTCTGAGGCCAGATTTGAACTCTGAACATCCTGGCTCCAACACAGAATTCTATTCATGATGACAGATAACTTCCTCAGTATCATTAATCTACTAACTATTATTTTACTTTGGGTGTATGGAATAGAATTGTAACTGAATTTAATGCATAGAATTCAGTATCTTGACAAGAAAAAGCAAGTGTGTGTGTGTGAGTGTGTGTGTGTGTGTGTGTGTGTGTGTGAGAGAGAGAGAGAGAGAGAGAGAGAGAGAGAGACAGACAGACAGACAGAGACAGAGACAGAGAGACAGAGAGACAGAGAGACAGAGAGACAGAGAGACAGAGAGAGAGAGAGAGACAGAGAGACAGAGAGAGAGAGAGAGAGAGAGAGAGAGAGAGAGAGATACAGAGATAGATAGAGAGGGAAAGAGAGAGGAAGAGTGTGTATATATATATATATATATATATATATATATATATATATGTATAATATATGTGTGTATGTGTACATAAATACACATATATATTATATATAATATATGTGTGTATTCATATATATATGTGTGTGTGTGTGTGTGTTTGTGTGTGTGTAAATTCTCTATAATATATAAAGCAAACTAAGCCTTAAACTACCTTTATCATTGGATGTTTAATCAATAATGGAGGAAAAACATCACCAAGAGAAACAAATGGAATAAACATGATTAAGTATGCCTATCAATAATAAATCAACAAACAATTTTAAGTGTGTATTATGCCCCTGGCACTATGACAAACACAAAGGATATGAAAATTTAAGATGTGGCTATCCATGTTTTCAAGGAACTTACATACTAATGTGAGATAAAACATCGAAAAGAACCTCATTATATATGCAACATAAAGTGATTTCTTTAGCTAATTATCTGCTTTAATTCTCCCTGGCACATGGTTTAAAACTTGTTATTCCATGATAGCTCACAGTGGTTGATACAATATTTACTCTCTGTATCTTTAAAAAAAAGATAACCATTCTTAAAGTCATGTCATCATTGACCATTTCAAAGAGGGTTAATGTAATACACTGGTACAGGATTCTGTCTAATAAACTGTTTCTGTCAGTTCAGTTTTTCATATATAGTTGTACATCCCAGCTACTCATGTCTTTCCTGGGCTGAGATAATAAATTAGTCTCGTGAATCTAAGAATAATCTTAAATAAACTCTGAAAATGTGTCTATACACTTCTTGAAAGCTACTATAATACCAGGCCCCCGAAATAAAGGTCTGTCTTTGAAGCCTCTTGCCACTTACTCAGGTTTAAATTCTTTGGGTCTTGATTTCTTAAGCTGTAAAATGAGAGGGGTTGGATTTTATGGCTCTTAAAGATCTTTTCACCTTTAAATCTATAATCCTGTGCCTTAAGGGATTAATTCTTAAAGATTTTTCTTGACTGTAACAGTGATAATGTCTCATTAAAGACATATTCATAAGAAAGTACTATAAAGTAATGACAAGGGATACCAGCTGTGAGTATACTTTTTTTTTCCAGTTAGCCAAACTAAAAGAATTATCTCATCATATGACTAATATTATAGTTTGATTTGTGTGCATTGGAGACTTCTAAAGGATTTAATATGTATTGAGGAAGAAAAGGTAAATATAGAAAACAAGATTTATTTTAAAGATCTGAGCAGGTTTAGATGTTGTCCAGATCAATAACAGTCTCATCAGAGGTAAAAGTTCACATACAAAGATATTGAGCTACAAGTTTAGAATGTCAATGCACTGTGTATTATTTAAAGCATGTTCAGGGAAAGTTTATCAAAACAAACAAAAAAATTAACAACACCTTAATGCATTAAATCTTTCCAGACAATTTTTTATATAGAATGCTTAATTTTTTCTTTAAAAAAATTCCTGAGAACTCAACCTACAAAAATTGAGAAATACATAAATTATGAAATGTTTCAAGCATGCTAATTTCAAATCCTTATGTTGTCATTGTATTGGACAGTAAATTAAATCATTTTAGGCATCTACTTATGTGTTAGGCATTTTGGTAAGCATTGAGACTACAAAGAAAGGCACACTGTACTCCTTTTTACTTGTTTTTGTTGAGTCATTTCATATCTGATTGTACAATACCCCATGTAACATTTTCTTGGCAAAGATGTGTGTTTGCAATTTCTTGCTCCAAGTCATTTTAGAGATGAGTAAGCTGAGATAAAAAAGGTAAAGTTACTTTTCCATGATCACAAAGCAGTAAAGCAGTCTAAGGTCACATTTGAACTTACTTGAATCTTCCTGACTCTAGGCCCAGTCTTCTATTGCTTTTATTCCTATGCCACCTAGCTTTCCCCTTTTGTTTGAGGAATTTATAATCTAGTGGAGAAATTACAATCTAATGAAATGAAAGTAACTTGGAACAAATAAGTCAATTAGAAAAGGACTTATTTTTAATTTTATTCTGAATTTAATTTAAAAACAAGCATTTTCATAAAAATTGGTATAGAAAAATAGAGGATTGCATCTGAATTACAAATCTATTATAGCAACTTGCTATTTTTTTTCAAATATACAACAAAGTTATCATGTAATTTTTGTTTTTTTCCCCTTGCCCTATCTTTGAGATGTCTAGTATTAGACACAAATCTGTATGTGTCTATGTATGTAAATATGTCTATATATGCACACATATTATATATGCATGTGCACAACACATATACAAATGTATTCAGTTACACATGTATGTATACATGCAAGTAAATATATACATGTATATATACATGTATGTTATATGATAGTCCTTTTTCTGGATTAAAGCAGCATCCTCCTTTATAGCATCTTTGTGGTAAATCTGTGGATTTGTAATAAAATGACTTAGTTGCTGTAAGTTATTCTCCTAGACAGCATGTAATACAATATATGTTAAACATGGCAAACTATATGTTAAATTCAACATAGACATATATGTTCATACAACTATTTTGCTACATAAGAAAAGTCAGATCAAAAAGTCAAAAAAAGAAGAGAGAAAGACAATAAAATTCAAGCAAACTGCAACAAAATGAGTGACAATGCTGCTGTGATCCACTCTCCATTCCAACAGTCCTCTTTCTGGGTGTCAATGGCTCTCATCATCACAGGATCTTTGGAACTGGCCTGAATCATCTCATTGTTAGAAAGCACCACGTCCATCAGAATTGATCATGTTATAATCTTGCTGTTGCTGTGTACAATGATCTAGTTCTGCTCATTTCACTCAACATCAGTTTATATAAGTCTCTTCAGACTTTTCTGAGTGCATCCTGCTGATTATTTCTTATAGAATAATTACATTCCATAACATTCACATACTATAACTTATTCAGCCATTCTTCAACTGTTTGGCATCCATTCAGTTTCTGTTCTTTGTTACAAATATTTTTGCACATGTAAGTCCTTCTCACTTTTTTTTTTGATCTCTTTATGATACAGGCCCTATATAGACACTACTGAATCAAAGGGTATGTACAGTTTGATAGCCCTTTGTGCATAGTTCCAAATAGCTCTCCAGAAAGGTCGGATTGCTTCAAAATTCCACCAACAATATATCAGTGTCCCAGGTTTCCCATATCTCCAACATTCATCAACTTTTCCTGTCATCTTAGCCAATCTGAAAGGTTTCTATATATATTTAGAAATGAGGCCTTTATCTAAATGCTTGGATGTAAATCCCCCCCCCCAATTTACTGCTTCCTTTCAAATTTGTCTATATTAGTTTTGTTTTTACAAACCCTTTTTCACATAATATACTCAAAATTATCCATGCTGTATTGTATAATGTATTTTAGATCTTCTTTGACCACAAATTCCTTCCTTCTTCACAGAACTTAAAGGTAGACTATTCTTGTTCTTCTAATTTACTTATCATATCAATCTTTTTGTCTAAATCATGAACCCATTTTAACCTTATCTTGGTACAGCGTATTAGGAGTAGTTCAATGTCTAGTTTTTGCGATAGTAATTTCCAGTTTTCTCGGCAATTTTTGTCAAATAGTGAGTTCTTATACCATAAGATAGATGACAAAATATTTATCTTTTTTTGCATTTTTTCAAAAACAAATTCTTAGTTTTATTAATTAGTTTAATGATTTTCCTAGTTTCAATTTTGTTAATTTTTCCTTTTTAACAAAGGAAAATTTCTGATTTGTTATTTAATTGGGGGGTTTCATTTGTTCTTTTTCTAGATTTTTTAATTGCATGCCCAATTCATTGATGTCTTCTGTTTCTATTTTATTTATGTAACTATTTAGAGATATAATTTTTTTCTTAAGAACTGCTTTGTCTGCATCTCATAACCTTTGGCATGTTGTCTCATTATGTCATTCTATTGGATGAAGCTATTGATTGTTTCTATGATTTGTAGTTTGACCAACTCATTCTTTACAATTAGGTAATTTCATTTCCAATTAGCTTTTAGTCAATCTTTCCCTGGCCCTTTATGGAATGTTATTTTTATTACATTAGTATCTGAAAAGAAATAATTTACTATTTCTGTCTTTTTGTATTTGATTGCAGTTTTTCTGCCCTAATTTTTGTGTAGGTGCCATGTACTGCTGGGGAAAAAAAAAAAAAAAAAAAAAAAAAAAAAAAAAGATATATTCCTTTCTGTCCCTGTTCACTTTTCTCCATAGGCATATCATATTTAAGTTTTCTAAGATTCCATTAACTTCATCCATTTCTCTCTTCTTTATTTTGTGACTAGATTTTTCTAATTCTGAGAGAGAAATTTTGAGGTTCCCTACTAATATAGTTTTGCTGACTATTTCTTTCTTCCTTCCTGTAACTGGCTTAACATCTTGTAATTTTTTAAATTTTATTTTGTTTATTAATAATAGAAAAAAAGAAAGACAGAAAAACAAAACAGAAAATTGTCATGTGCCCAGCATGGATATATAAAATAAAATAAATTATATTCATGATTATATATCTTTTCTTTATTTCCTTATAGGTCGTTCTTTTTTTCTTTTCTGTGCATTTTTTTTTTTTTTTTTGCTTTGTTCCCTCTCCCTTTTATTGTTCCTCACCTCTTCCAAGCAGCTTATAGTTAAGCACAACTCTATTTAATAGATATACATTCATATATACACACCCACACCCACACATATATGTTTACATATACATTCACACCCATTCATAGATCTCCATTCATATACATATGTCTACATACATACATATATGAACAAAGCAACATGTATATTATATATTTACAAATACACAGAAAACACACACACCCATATATAAACATACATTGAAAACAATATTAGTATGATTAACATATAATGTAAATTTCTCTATTGATTGAATTTTTAAGTTTGGTTGTGTCTCAGGTCAATGATGACTAGGCATACTTTTAGTTTCTAATATATTAAACTCCTGATCTATAATGCAGTATATAGTATATCTATACTTTAGTGTATATATATATATATATATATATATATATATATATATATATATATATATATATATATATATATATATATAAGTATGTATGTATGTATGTATATAATTTTCTTTTCTATCCCTGCTAAGTCTTCTACTTTAATTCTATTCCTTAAGTTTCTTTACTAATACTTAACCTGTCCCCTCCCATGGATCCCTCCCTTATCTTCTTTAGCCCACTTTGTACCCCCTTCCAACTTTTCCTTCCTTATTTCTTTATATATTTTGTAGTATGCTCTAGTATGATATATATATATATATATACATGTATATGTATATATATATATATATATATATATATACATATGTGTATATATGTATATATAATGTTCACTATTTAACCCATTCTTTATGTAAGTAGGTTTTCAGAACTATGAGCCCTCCTCTTCCCTCTAATGTCTCTGATTTTTTATCTTTGTACCTCATACCCAAAGATCTTTCTTTTGAACTACCATTTCTTGATGTAAATTTTAAGCATATGATATATATTTCAATGTAGAAAATATAAACAATTTTTCCACATTTAAGTTTCTTAAAATTAATCTTGGATATTGGCTCTTACATGTTAAATTTTCTACTGAAATTTGGCTTAACTGATAGAAAGTTCTGAAAATCTTCAAGTTTATGCAATATCCTTTATTTTCATTGAATATTATAAATAATTTTCATGAAAATAGAGCAATGTCTAAATTAGCCCTTTTCTGATTTTGTGGGATGTCTACAAATAGCTGTCATATAAATGACTAGAGAAAATGTAGCTACAAGAATTGTGATAAGACAACTTGCTAAAGAAAATGCTAATGAAGTTTGTAGAAGAATTATTCTGAGACTACACAAGGATGCTCCTTTAGAGGAGATCATAAGTTGCTGTGCCACAGTGGGCACAAATGTATTTTATACTCAGACTACGATTCAGAACATGGGAAGACAAGGTCCCTCATGGCAAAGGACTCCCAGAGAGATTTGCAGTGTCGTAAAGTAGGGCATCTGAAAGCTCAATGTAGGCATAGAGATAGAGTGAGAGGACAGGGTGAGAGAACAAGACCCAAAACCCTATGTCTAAAATGCTACAGAAATTTCCATGGGCCTCAGACTATAGACTGACCCAGGGAAATGAGAGATGACAGGCAGGGCCTAGCTCCAAAATCTCAAAAAAAACAAACAAACAAAAAACAAACAAACAAACAAACAAAAAACAACAAAAACAAAAACAAAAACAAAACAAAACAAAACAAAAAAAAAAACAGGTGGGACATGATGGCAGTTGAGGTTACACCCAGAGAGTCTTTAGAAGTTAAGTACCCTGTTATGATTAATCATCAGAGAAGCAATCTGATGCAAGAAAGGAATTACATGATCAATCAGTCAAAAAGTAATCAGATTGGAGAAAGAGATTACAATTGGGGAAAATACAGGCTTTTTAACCTGACAAAAGGGCAGTGTGCCATTCAATTAGCTCCAATATAACCTCCTGGTGATGAGGAGAAATCTACAAAGTGGTAAATGGAAGGGACTAGGTAGGTTAACTGCTTGGGAGAAAGGGTTTGCTTGTATCTCTAGAGATGGAGAAGGAATCACCTGGGTAGCAAGGAGCACCTTGAGAGAGACAGAAAAAGAGAAAAATCTCAAAACAAAGGAGAAGACCTGAGAAATATCTGACACTGAAAGAGCATGGCTGATAATATGATTGTTACATAACTTCAAAACCAGCAGGAATCATTGGATTCTCCAAGATGAAAAATTGTTGATAAGGCTATTGCAGGACTTCAAAATTTGCAGGAACTATTGGATTCTCTGACACATGAAGTAATGGACAATAGATTGGTTTTGGACTACTTCTAAGACTTATGGATGTGTATAATTCCTCATATTGATTCATGTTGTTTGTTATGTAATAACTCCCATGTTGATGGGTTTATGTATACCTATTTGAAGGGAGACCCTTCAGAAACCTGCTAATGTGGTTTGATTCCCCATTTCCTTTGGTGTTTTCATCTCCAGAGCTTTCATGAGATGTTAGGGAGGGCTTGATCACTCCTTTTTTGGTGTTTTCACCCATTTTTTTCTGAGAAGTCAGGGAAGGCATGATCATCTCCTTCTTGGGGTTCTCAATTCCTTGAGAAGTCAGGAAGGGTGTGACCACCTATGTTTTAAAACAAAAGAAAGCAGCAGATGTTATGGGCCAGAATTCTTATACTTGAAACAAAGATTCTTACAAGGTGTTAAGTTAATGGAATTGATAAGACAATGGTTATTTAGTTTAACATTTAGCTTTAATAGTTCTCTAGTTCAGTACATGTACTTAGTATTTAATATAGTTTCACAAGATTCACACCTATGATAATCTAATTAGAAGAGAGCATATAAACTGGGACAAACTCAGCCAAAGTCAGAGACAGAGAAAACAGAGGACTGGAGGTGGGAGCTCAAGCTTTCAGAGCCAAGGAGAGAAATTCACTCCATCTTACACCACCATCGTGGTTAGCCTCCTGCATTTTCTCCACTGAAACCAAGTCCCATATGAAGGCCATGAGAAAGTTGGCTGAGTACCAGGAGAAGGGGACAATAAGGACCTCCAGAAAAACCAAGTGGAACAATAAAATTATCTCCACAGATCTATCACATATCAATTATTTAAAACCTTAGTCACTTCCTTGATTTCTTTTCTTTTTCTCCTTCACATCCTTCTTTTCTTCCTCCTCTTCTTTCTCCTCCTTCAGTTACTAATCTTTCTTCTCCTTCTTATTCCTTTTCTTCCTCTTCTTATTTGTTTGTTTGTTTATTCTTGTTTAGTCTCCTCATACACTTGGAATATTCTTCATTCTCATTCACCCATCCTATAACTTTTTTCATGCCCTCATTCCTTATACCTACCCCATGCATCAGCCCTAAGCAGGGAATTATGGCAAAACCTATTAGAGGATTCCTTGATCACTTCCCCTTCCCCCAGGTCACACCCATTTAGGATTAATTTTGCCTTAAATTTATACAATCAAAAATAAGTGGATCTTATAGAGAGAGTGCTAAGGAAACTAAAACAACTTTCCCCAAGCTCTTTTCCATTTTACAAATAAGGAAACATTAACCCAGAATTGTCATATGATTTTCCCAACATTATAGGGAGCACTAGCATCAGAGCTATGATTAGAATCATGGTTGATCCCTTTCCATTTTATCATTGATCTTTCATCTTATACCAAGGAATATGAAATTGCTTTGTATTAGCCTTGAGTATGTTTTGTATTTTTAAAGCTATCTATTTATTGGTGTCCTCCACCCTTCCTATAATCAACAAGTTATCCAGTATTTATCAAGTGGCCATTATGTGCCAGACATTTAACTGCAGAGGTAACAAAGAAAGACAAAAATTCACAATATACTTTGAATCTAAGAATCCTTAAGGTTAGAATTGGATTTTTTTGTCTTTTTATGCTTGGCACATTGCCTGACCTATAGCAGTCACTGAATATTTTTTTCCAGAATTAACAGAATTGAGTATGTTTAAATTAACCATAAGTTCTTAAATCATATATTTTTACCTATATATCTGTACCAACCTATATCATCTCATTACTCTCTTTTCTCTCCCTTTCTCTCTTATAGAAACCCATATAGACATAAGCACTTCAAATATAATTTCAAGAAATATCCACTAAATAATAAAGTCAATTTAAGATAGAAATATTCTTAAATTGATAAATATGTATGTATAAGTACACATATCCATATATCTCTATATACATACATACATACATACATATGCATGTGTATATGTAAATAGTTTAATATATTTATTTTATATGTTTGTGTGTATACATACAAATAAAATGTTTTTTTCATATATATGAAAAATATATATGTATAAAATATATGCATATAATATGAAAAAACCCTTTTGTTTATTTGTTGTAGTCCTTAATTTTGAAAAAAAAATTGAAGTATTCAATAGCACTTCACCCTATAGAGTTGAATATCTGAGAAGAGCCATCCACTTCAAGATTATGTAAGTTAGTCATACAAAGCTATGGAAGTCAGCCTATTCTTCTCCACCCCTTTAGCCTCTTAATCAAATATAACAATTCTCAAAGAAAATATTTCCTGTCTGTTTATTTCTGGCTCTACTTTTCATCTAAATTCATTACTTTATGGGACTCTCTTTACCACTGAACAGTTAATTGTAACTCACATGCACATTTTCTTAATTTCCTGAAGTATATAGTGGTTAGATTAGCTGTTGTGAAGTTGCTTTGCAGAGAGGATTGCCAAAGAAAAATTTGAATTTTAACACAGGTCTTTCTTATATCAATGCTATCTTCTTATTTCTACAACTTTGTGGTACTTGTCTTTGTTCTTTCTTTACCATATAAAATACTAGAAAATTCAAAAGGGAGACTGAGAAGCAGGGCAATAGGCATAGTATCATAAAACTTCCTTCCCTTCCCAAAGTATTTTGTTGTTGGTTTCAACTCATATCTGCTGGGTCAGACCCTTCATGGTTACTTCTGGGGATTTTCTTGGCAGTTACTGAAATGCTTTGCCATTATCTTGTCTAGATCATGTTACAGAGGAAACTGAGGCAAACAGGGTGAAGTGACTTGCTCAGAATCAGTTACGAATGTCTGAGTCACATTTGAATTCATGAAGATAAATCTTTCTAATTTCAAACCCAGTACTCTATTACCTATAACATCCAGTCACCCTCTCTCAGAATTAAAAAAAAAAAAATAAAAACTTAAAAAACTAAATTACCTTCTAATAGATATCTTGGAGCTTGGGTATAAATGTTACTGAGAAGAGAAATACACTTAGTAGCATTTTAGGAACACTTCCCCCTTTAGCAACTTAGATAATGCATGATGTATAGCACTGCATCAGCCTTTCTCCTCTTATTAAACACTTATTCAAGATACAGAAATTCTTTATTATGGCTCTGCCAAGAATCCACAAGTGTACAGAAACATTTATGTCTATGCATAAGGAGCACATCTTTTTAAAACTAGGTGCAGATTTTTCAGGTTGGAGCTCCAGATCATAATATTCTCTTTAACAAGGGCTGAGCATATATAGATTGAATAAAATTCTTTCAATGAATTAGACAACTTACAACTAGGGGCTAGAGATAAAATTAAAAATAAAAAGAAAGTCCCTTTCTTCAAGGAACTTAACTTTTAGCAACAGAAATTATTTGAACAAAGATAAATGTATTAACATTGAAATCCAAGAACAGAAGAGGAGAAAATGTTAAAACATTATTTATATTTTATTTTGTTCTGGCCTTAATAATGATGATGATATTAATAATAATGTCATTATTATTAATAATAACACTATTGCAAGGATCTTTTGACAATTTGTCTGCAATTTATATTTTCTTCCCTACTTGATAAACTCTGATGGCTCTCTAGTGTCATTAGGATAAAATATGTTTCTCTATTTGGCTTTCAAATTCCTTCACATGATCGTTCCAATCATTTCTCTCCCAACCTTAGTATTTTGTATAATCCATCTTTCCACAATCAATGATGACCCAATACCTTACCTTTGTTTTTTCTAAAATTTGGCATTGCCTCTTGCCCATTTCTGTAATCTATAATGTTACCTAATTCCTTCTTTTAGAATTTCTCATTTCTTTAAAAACTGCACTAAAATGCCACATTTTTATAGGAAATTTCCTAATTCTCTAATTGCAAATGTTTTCTCTTGAAAAAAAATACAATTGGGTTAAATTATCTTGCACAATTAGCATACATTTAACTCTAGGCTCTTTTAAATAGTTTCTTGCCTTTCTTTATTTTCTCAGCACTTAGTACAATATCTGGCATATAGTAGGTACTTAATATGTGTTTCCATCCCTCCCCCCCTTTATTTCCATATCTCTATCTTCAATAGCACAGAGTGTCTCATGAGATCATCTTTTTCTACGATTGAACATTTGTCCATAGATTTGTATTACTAAATTATTTTACTCTTTATACAAATATAGCTAATTAACTAGGGACAAATGGAAAGAACATCAGTGACAAATATCTGCCATTTCAATGTTGCTACTTGAACCACAGAGTGCTATATTGGCAGATGATGTGTTTCTCAGCTTTCAAATCAAATTATAAAGGAAGAATTAATAGTTCCTATTCCCCATTTGTTCACCAGGCTTGCCCATCACAAAGTCTCAAATGCTGTCCTGGAGCCTGAATTTGTTGCTTTTTAGTGCATTAGTCAGTAGTCATCATTAACCCTATTTGCAAGTTCAGAGTGTCAGTCAATTAATCCAAATTAGTAGGCTTAACATGGAAGAAAAAAATAAAACAAAACCAGGGTCCTTCATTCACTAATATAATTAGCCTTTTATTACCACATTTATTTCGAGGAAAGTCCTACTTGACTAATGGGAGGACTAGGATCTTATTGAAATATAAGGATGTAATATGGGACATGGATGATAGACTATTCCAGCAAGACAGCAAAGTGATTATCACTGCTCTACTTTTTATGCATTGCATGATTATTGTGAAGTAGTCTTTGGCTGGATGATTAATTCAGTGACAGGCTTGGAGAAGGTTGGCGTTTCCCTAATAAAGTCTCCCCATTGCTCACAGACAGAGATAAACAGCATGCAATGGAATTTATTTAGCAATGTCATAATTAAGCTGGTTTGGAGAAGGTGATTGGACACAGCAACTCATGTGTGCTGTATTCTTTACAGTGGCAGCCCAAATACTCATTCTTTCATCCTAGAAGAAGGAAATGTCCATTCCAATTCACTATGCATTGGATGAACTGTTTTCCAAACACATCTTGTGTCATTAAGATGAAATTTCCAAAGAATAGAAATTGTATGATATTCAATACATGTTTTATTTTGTGTGAGTGTGCATTTCAATAAAAGAGAACTGCACACATTTAATTGTAATGGAATTTCATTGAAATCACAATATGCAAGGAGCACTTGTCTACATATTATACCCTATGGAGTGACTAATAGGAATGTAATGAGTTAACATTTTTTAAAACAAAAGAGAATTCAAGTTTAAATAATGAATTGCACAAATTAAAAATTACTGGTCAATGCATTGCAATTTTTCTTGGATAGCTAGGGCAAAGAAATAAGATTTTGTTTATAGAAATAGAAATAAATATTAAATGCATGGAATAGCCAGCTCATGGCTACAAAATATTTTGCTGTGATCACTGATGGAGCCAAATTAAAAATGGACACTGATGATTGGTTTTTAAGCAACTTATCATGTGGAGCTTGGGCTGTTTTGAGGTAAATATCAGTAGTTTTGAATCTGTGATTTTTAAGGACAATGCAATATTCTATAATTAAACTATAATATACTGTGCAGAACACAAAATAACAAGATAAAGTAAGGAATGAATTGGTAAGAGTGCCAAGAAGTTTAACATACAACTTGAGAGTATTTTCTAAGGAATTTGTATGTGTGAGAGAGAGAGGGAGGGAGGGAGGGAAACAGAGACATTGAGAGACAGAGAAAAACACAGAGAGAGAGACTGAAAAATAGAGACAGATAGACAGACACATACACACACACACACACACACACACACAGATGACAGAGACAGAGACTGACCAAAAAAGAAACACCACAGAGAAAAACAGAGACAGACAAGATACAGACATAGACAGATACACAGAGACAGAAACAGATACACACACACAGAAATAAGGCACCCAAACTAATAGAGTAAGGAAATACATGAAGAAATCTCTTCAAAATAAATTTTTAAAAAGTTATTTCACATGGTTTGGATAATTTTTGATTAAAATCTTCAAAATAATCCATAGTAAAAAGTAAACATAATGTGAGACGCAGGGTAGGGGCAATAGGATGAGTACTGGCCATGGACTCAGAGAAATCAGAGAACCTATATTAAAATTGTTAAACATTTATCACGTGTCAACATGGGGAGATGACAACCTCCATTCAATTTTCTCATTTGTAAAATAAGAAGATAAAATGGTTGTCTATGATTGCTTGAAGGGAGGCAGAAGAGAAGATAATAGGATTGAAGTACCTACCAGAAAAATTTTAAACAACAAAACCTAATACCCACTTCTCCCACCTACACCCACCTACATTTATAGTATATTTTTAAACTTCTCTTCTCAGCCAACTTAGGAAAAAAACAAAAACAAACAAACAAACAAACAAAAAACAAACAAACACAACTAACTATAATTTCGCTTTCTTCTTAACCCTTTGTAATTTGGCTTCTGATCTCATTGCTCAATTGATACCTTTCTCTCCACAGTGTCTTTGAATGACAAATCTAATAACCTTACTTAGCTTTCAGTCTTCTTGTTCTCTGGTCTGATATTATTGATCACTCTTTGTTCTTGGATTCTCTACTCTCTGAATTTTCATGGCACTGATTGCTTCTTCTACGCCACTACTCCAGAGTCATTATCCCTATCTTGTGCCCTTAACTGCTTCTCTTAAATTTCAATTTAAAACCTTTCATTAAAAAGTCTCTCAAATACCATATTTTTTTCTAGTCTTTATGAAATTAACTCTATTTCTTGATAGTCACTCATTATTTTGTTATTTTTTTTCAATTGTATTTACATTTATTATTTTATTAAGTATTAGAGACCAATGGAGGAAAATACTAGGAAATACTTGAAATCACAAACTGGGCCTATTTGTGTCTTTTTAATGTATAGAAAGGGAAAATTATACTAGTATATTTGTTTAGAAACATATACACACTAATCACTTTCAACCATCAAATTATATAACTGTTAAATCTATTTTCTAAGTCTTTTGAGATGGTGTCTATTTAAAATGTTGTCAGAGGTCATCTCTTTTTCTTGATATTTGCTTAAAGTAGAAGTTGATTTTCTGTGGAACTGAGAAACTAGGACAAAACTTCACTTCTTTGGGAATATTTTGGGGGGAATGTTATATACTTTATCACTATGCATTTGAAATTTCAATCTCAGAATGAATTTGAATTTGAAGTATCATTTAGAAACTCTCTTGTTAAGGATAATTACATAGGAGGGATTTTGAAGGACAGATTATTATTCAAGAGGTGAAGAAAAATCCACACAGCAGTAGAGTAGAGATAGCAAAATGATTCAGAATACCTCCATCTTGAACACTATTATTAATGGGGAGAAAATGGATTCTGAGGTGATAGCATTGGATAATGGATTGAATTTCCATCTTCCAGTCTTTAATGTGGGACTGAGCTGAAAACACAGACCCAGGAGAAAATACAGTAACGAAAAGGGCACCAAAAAGTTTATTTTAGAATCCTTTGCTTTTTCGTATTTCAGTCTCCTCAGATGTTCCTTCTACCATTTTCTTTATTTTACTTTATTATCACTTTTTAATACATTGAGCCCTTCCTTTTCCTCATACAAATCTTATAAAACCTATCTGATTGATCTCCCGGTGTCCCTTTGTATTTAACAGAGCATTTTTCATTTAACATTTTTATAAACAAAGAATGAACCTTATAATTTCTTTTACATTTTAATTTTTATTAAAAATTCAAAACATAAAGAAATTCAAACATGTTATTTCTGACTTTGCCCGTCTTTGACATAGTACCTGTAATTCTAGTGCTGGAATACTATTTACCCCTTTTCAACCAGGACTTAGTAGAATGCTTCATATATATTAGTTGTTTTACAAATGTTTGATCATTTTTCTTGAGCCTCACTAAAATTTAGCATTTATATTTATGGTAAAATGATGATGTTTTTTCTTTTTCTACATATAGATAATTTCTATGGTATCTCTTTAGAATGGGGAATTTTTAGGGGTAAAGTTTTTATACTTTTCCTATTTTTAAAATTAAAATTATTTTTGAATACAAGGTGTATGTATATGTGTTTATACATATATGTGTGCTTGTGCACATATATATATATATATATATATATATATATATATATGTGTGTATATTTATCTATTTGTCTATATCTTATATACGGTATAGGGCATATGCAAATATCAAGGGTCTTCTATGGACAAGATATTCCACATGTATTTGATATTTTCTGAAGGTGTTAGGTCCCTTGAGATGTTACATAAATGTCTCCAGGGTGTAAAGTTATCATTTCATTCCCTGAAGCAAAAATTGCCTATAGCACATATATTAATTGTTCAATAAACTTCCCAAAGGACTCATTGCTCATCAAGAGTGACTTAAACACTGAGAGAAACAGGCTTAGTCCTTATGAAAGTGATCAATCAATGAGGAAATTGAGTATTTGTCCTAATGTTTCTATTTCTGATAATAAGAGCTCTCCTAGGAATAATACCCTCTAGAAACAGAAAAGCTATGTGTAACATGAAATATGTCCTAGTCCTTAACATGAATACCCAGTTTATTTTCTAGAGATGTTGGAAATGTTGGAGAGAAAAATATACAAGGTCACAATTAGAATAGCCTAGACTTTCTGAAGTTTTGGCAACTAATCTTCCATACTTATAAAAGCTAAATATTAGCAAGCCAAATGAAATTTTGGTATTGAATACCAGAAAATAGTAAAGGTTCTCTTTCTGTGTCTCACTCTCTGTCTCTACTTCCCTGCCTTCCTCCATAACTGGGGAGAGAGTAGCATTATATACAATTGTTTTCGAAGTCCTTCCAAATATTTGCCATAGGGTTTTCATCTACTATGCTGAAGGTCTTCCTCCTCCTCCCTGTTCACAAATAGGACAAAGCCTGTACATTGGTTATTGTTTTCAATTGCCATAGGAACAAATAATTATTTAGTCTTCTCATTTCATTATCAAGATTCTATCAAAACTGTTATGGCTTGGTTCAAATGATAGTATACCTACTCATTTTAGTTGTTGTTGTTGAATAAGTAATTTAAACTTTGGGTACCAATGGCTGTAGGAATTTATAGACCACTTTAAAAGGCTATAATTCTGAGAACTTCCTTGCTAGAAAATATGATTTTAAAATTCAGTGGAGAAGAGGTAAAGTAGGCTTCCCCTAGAAAGAAAAAAATTGCAAAAATTCAGGCATGTCTGAATTTTGCTCATTCAGATTAACTGTGTGATCCATCTTCCTGAAACATCTTTTTAACACTAACATCGTATATGATGACTTATTTCTTACTTTAAAGAAAAGTGAATAGTACAAAAATGTAATTTACTTTTTTCTTCTGCAATGAATTTATTGTTTACTAATTGGAATATCATATCCCATGAATTATTCCACACCCCCAAAAACTTAGTCAGATAAATTATTTGCACTGGAAACTACATATATAAACAAATAATGTGTTCATTCCTAAATGATATTAATTACTAATTACCCAGTTGAGAATTTGCATTTCCTTGCAAAGCAATTTATTTTTTAAAAGTCATCAATGATGAGAAGAATCATTCTATTTGAGATGTTTTCTAACTGCCACAATACAAATAAATGGAGATTTCAAAGTAATAGAATCTGAATGCATTCACATATAAAAAATTCTCTTTGGAACAGAATGCAATTTGCTATGTTGTTACATTTTAATTTTTTTTCCCTCCTCTATTCTATTTGCCTTTGGAATAGTTGAATGTTTTATGGCTAAGAAAGCACCTTCTTTTCCAAAATAGCTTTATTACTGCACACAGCATGCATCTCTCTGTAATTTAAGAGGCATTGTAGAACCTCATTGGGCCAATAAATTGTTTTCATCATAAATTTTCCCCACAGAGTTTACAAAGCACTCCAGTGTCATTCTATGGGTGCTCTAAGAGAGCAGTGTAAATCGAACCGGAGCAGGAAACACCAAGAAATAGATATCCTATTAGTTTTCACGGCAAACAAGCAAATACTGGCTCTCATGAACACATCTTAGATTTTTCAACCAAAAAATGTGTTATTAATCTCTAGTCCTAAGTGTTGCTTTGCATTATACCACAAAGTAGCTGCTATTCTCTTCTTACTTCTGTCCTCAGGCCTAAAACCAGATGGAGGATACTATAGAAAAGTCAGAAACAGTAGTTAAAAAATTGCTCTCAAAATAGATTTGAAACCAATTAAGGAAAGGAAACCTGAATCTCTGAATTAAAATATTTTCTTGAAAGAGAGGATCATCTAGTACATTTCTACAGGCTAAAAAGTCTAATGTGAATACTCATGTGGCACTGGGAATCCTGTTGAACCTTGAACATCAAAAAAGATTGGCAAGCATTAAATATATCAGGGTGAAGTGAGTAATCTGAGGGGAGGATTGTGGCTACCTATAGATCCAGATAAATGCTTCAATGAAACACAAAAGGTTTTCAAAGCAACATTGTAGGGTATAGTGGAATGATCACTAGTTTTGGAAAGAGTGCTATTTGAATCATGATTCCTTTCTTGCTAAGTTGTTACTCCATAATATTTCTCACCCTCAGTTTTTCATCTGTATATCTCAACCTATAAAACCTATAAAACTGTAAAACTAATTAAGCTCTAGCCAAGTTCCAGCTGTCATTCACTGACCATGAGTTCTTGTCTCCCATTTCATCCATGGCCATCTCCAGTTGTCTGGATCTATATCTGGCCACTGGGCCCTTTATACTGGACAGGTGACCTTGTACAGTGTGTGTAAGAGATTTGGCTTGAAGTAGGGTTGAATTTGCTTTGTGTCCATAGCAATTGGTTCCTTCAAGGGTCCTGAACATCAGTAGATGAAAATTCTGGTTCCTTTTCTTATCTGAGGCCTGTAAGAGGAAGTTAAGGGAAGAGGAGTTAAACAACCTTGCACATCATAAGTAGTGTTATATATAGCATGGGGGTATCATTATGTGGCTCAAAGGGAAACAGAATAGACATCTCTAATCTCTTCTTGGCTTATCCTTTCTCAAGGGAGACTTTAATTCTTGCCAGAAGACAAAGTAGACACTTGGGCACTCAGCTTTTATTAGATACAGGGAATGATAGGCTAGAATTATATCAATTCACTACTTTAAATTTTGTTAGTCTAAGGATGTGGTTTGAAGATTCAAGAAAAACTTCTGATCACTATTAATTAATAGTGAAAGAAGAACCTCAGCATTGTATCCAGAGTTTTCTCCCTTCCCACTAGATATCAGTTCTACCATGAACACCTATAACAATTAGAAAGAAAATACATTTATTCAAGTTGACAGCAAAGCAGAAACCAGAGAAAGTATAGAGGCCTGACAATACAGAATAAAAGAGCTATTCCATTAGGTGTGAGATGCAACAAAAGAAAAAAAAAAGAGAGAGAGAGAGAGAGTTCCAAATCTCATCCAAGAGGAAAATTTCTGGCCTTGGGTATAGAAAGAAAGAGATCCTTGACTTATTGAAGACTTCTGTCTCCTCTCATCTCAGATTCTTCTATGAACATTGTCCCATTTCTCTCTTGAGTCTGAAACCCAGAAGTAAATCAATAGCCAAAGATCCTGGGGCCCCAGGGGAATATCTTTAAAAAAAAAAGTGGGATATTATTTTCTCTTCCTCTTACCACCTCCACTCAGTCCCATTCACTTGATAAGACGTTTCTCTCCATGGAGAGAAAGTCCTGTAACAATAGGATTTCAGACTCAGGTTATATCAGTTATAGAAATATTTTCAGATATTCTCCAAAATAGAATGTCCCACAAGAATTATTTCTAGTAGTTGAAAGTACAGGAACTTTAAAATAAAAAGGAACATTTCAAAATTTATTTTTGTAATTTAAAAAAAAAATCTATGATATGTAAGGCGTAGAGATAGGAATAAGGACTAGAATTTTAATGTCATTGTTATAGAGGATGTCTAGATAAGGAAGCTTCCTCTACCAACCAATACAGGACATCAAATTTGCAAGTGTCTCACAATATGACTATTTTCTTCTTTGTTATTTCTCTTTCCAAAAGAACCTTCTGTATTTGGAAGCTTACTTTTAAAGGCTTTCTCAATTTCCTCTTTTATACTGAATTAATGTTTTATTTTCCCCATACTTTTTCTCTTAGCTATCAATTTGCTTTTTTTCCCTTATTTTTTATCTTCTCTTTACTTCCTCAAAATACCAGCATAATTTTTTTTCTTCATTAGAGAAATTCAGTTTTAGGAGTTCCATAAAATTCTTTCTTTCCAAATTAAGAGGGAAAGTCCAGCAACTACTTTTGCCTTTCTTCTAGAAATAACACTTTTATAGCCTGGTTTCTTTGAAAACAAACACACATTAGAAGTTCTTCATATATGTTATTGTCAAGCCACATTTGCCTTACCATTCTTCACCTTTAGTGTTTGTGCCTTTACATTGATTGTCTCCCCTGCCTGTAATGCACTGTCTCTTCTGTTTTTCCCCTAAAAATTCCATGTTTTCTTTAAGATTCAACTCAATAGATATTTTCTATACTGAAGTCTTCATTCTTCTAGCTCATTCAGGTAGACTGAGTTTCTTAAGAAAAATAAATCAATAAATAGGCAGAAAGAGTCATCACTATCTAATACAACATTTGGAACATGAGATATTCAAAGCATATTTATTGAATGAGAAACAAAATGAAAGAAAAAAAAAAGATAGTCTTAAGAGATTTGCTTGCAACACTGAAATGGTTATCTGCTTTTGCCATGGTCAATCTTTCTACCTTGATGCCTGTCTCTATATTCTTTACACCACACAATCAGTATAATAATAATTGAAGAAAAAAATACACACACACATACACACACATATATAAATATTCTATTAAAATCTAATTAAAATCACTCTTATTCGTTAGCACTAACATAAGAGAAACTGCTTAAAAGAGAACAAAAGAGATTAGTTTTTACCATAAGCAATCAACTGATATATCAGAGAGAGGGGAAAAACAGATTACATTCAAAGTCTGAATGAGTTTTTAGTTGGACTACTGTAATTTCAAAGAACCCACCTCATGACATAGTAGATTACAGAGAGAATTTTATTGTTTTAAATGCTAAAAAGGCAGGTCAAGAAAAAAGAACATGTAACTATTTTATTCTCAGAAATAGAGAAATGAAGGGGATTTATTTGATGAATTGAGAATGCAAAGAAAATCCATAAAAGTCAAAATCCCTTCCAGGCTAATTGACAGATTTGTTAATGTTCTCTCACTACATTCTGCACATTCTAGCTCCTTGTAAATAGCCAATTCTTCTCCCTAGTGTAATTTGTGGTTCGTTAAATTTTAGTTGGTTGGAAGTAAAAAATTACTATAGGGTCAGATAGGTTTATGCCAGTTTAAGAGTGACAATTATTAAAACAACAACAAAAAGAGAAAAGAGTCCTTAAGGATTTACTTTTTATTGTTGGTTAAAACTCTACAAATTAAGTTTTTGTTGTTCTATTGATGCCTCTTTTAAATCTAAATTATTTCCTAATACACACCTCCCTCTATTCTACCCAGTGAGAATTCCCTTCTATCAAAGAGGAAGGGGAAAAAAGTTAATCAAAATGAACAGACCACATCTGACCATATAAGAAAAACATACAAATCCATATTTCACTACTTCCGAAAGTAGAGGAAACTCCATTTCATCTTCTATCCTCAGGGTTAAAATTGGTCATCAAATTAAATAGTGTTCAATTAAGTTCTAGGGTTCTTTCTTTTACATTACAGATATTATTGCATATAATTTTCCTAATTCTGATTTCTGTATTCACCATCAATGCAGACATTTTTCTATGCTTTTAGAAGCTCTTCATACCCATTGCATATTAAAGTAAAATAATATGCCATTATATTCATATTACTATAGTCCAGGGTTCAAGCCTGCTGCATTTGCTGAAGATTTACTTTATTGGTAGAGAAAAATATTTCTTGATATAATGATATCTACATGAAAGCAGTGTTAGCATTAGAGCTTTAGGAAGGAGAGACTTTTCTTCCTGCTTTGAGAGAGGACACATTTGAATCCTGTTGCTCTTTGGGGATCAATTGAGAGAAGGAAGACAGGCTTTGTAATATAGACATGAAGAAGAAAACTGACTCCCTGACATGTCACCAATTCCCAGGTTGCTTTCCTAGAAAACCAGTTGGGAAATTTCTTTTTAGGTAAGACTGGGGACTCTGTCAAAGTAACTTGTGTTATCTCTCTCCAAATAAAAGTCTTCAATCAGTGTATTTTATGTATATTTTTATCAACATAACTGTTTTGTTTTCTGTTTGATATCTGTTTGGATAAGGAGACTTGTTACTCATTATTCATGAAAGTATTTCACAGAACTAACATTTAGTGGGTAAAACCTGAGTTTTCTACATGAATTGTGCTCCTTTTTTTTTTCACTTTAAAGAGAGAGTAACAAGAGCAGCAGTTTGAATCTATCAAGCAAATAGTTTTTCCTCAACTAGGAATATTTGTAGAGTGAGAGAGAGAGAGAGAGAGAGAGAGAGAGAAAGAGAGAGAGAAAGAGAGAGAGAGAGAGAGAGAGAGAGAGAGAGAGAGAGAGAGAGAGAGATGGAGGGATACAAAGACACAGAAAGGGAAAGCAGTTTTAAAGGCAATTATATTATTCAGATAATAAGAGAGAGAGAAAGATTTAAAAATTTTAACTACATTCCAATTAATGGACACCTTTCCACTTCTTTATTACCTCAGAAAGGATCTTTGAAAAAAAAAAAAGATTAGACATCTTAGTAACTTGAAAAACAATTTCAAAAATGGATCAACCATTTGAGGGCTCTATGAACAACAATAATCTTGCATATTAGCCTTGGATTTGTATAAGACTTACAATATTGAATATTTCTATCTTTTCTCAGTGTAGTCAAAATGTAATTGGGAGGTAAAAGTAGCCTTGGCTTTTATTTCTTTTATTACTGATGATTTGATGCACTATTTCACATTGTTGTTAATATTTTATAATTCTACAAGACATTCCCCAATTGATAAATAGTAAAGGATATGAACAATCTGCAGACAAAGAAATTAAATTCATCTATAGTCATATTAAAAACTACTCCAATTCACTGTTGATTAACAAAATACAAATTAATGTAACTCTGAGGAATTACTTCACACATCTCAGATTGGGTAAGAGGACAGAAAAGTTAATAATAAATGTTAGAAGGGATGTGGAAAAATTCAGAGCTTATGCAATATTGGTGGAATTGTGAAATTATCCAATCATCTGGGAGAAAAATTTAGAACTATGTCCAAAGGGCTATCAAACTGTGCATACCTTTTGATCCAGAAGTGTCCCTACTGAGTCTGTATCTCAAAAAATCATATAAGAGGGAAAAGGACCCACATGTGCAAAATTTTTTGTAGCAGCCCTTTTTTACAGTAACAAGTAACTGGAAATTAAATGGATACCCATCAGTTGGAGAATAGCTACATAAGTCATGGTATGAGAATATATTATAACTCTTAAAAGAAGTGATGAGCAGATTGATTCATAAAGTCATGAAAGGACTTACATGAACTGATAATGAAATAAGCAGAACCAGGAGAATATTGTTCACAGTAGCAATATTATATGATGACCAGCTAAGATGGAGTTGGATTTCTTCAAATGTGGTGACTCAAAGCATTTCAAATAGACTTAGAATGGAAAATGCCATCCACATCTAGAGAATAAACTATGGCGATTACATTTTGATCAAAGTGTAGTATCTTCTCTCCCCTTTTTTGTTTTGCTTTCTTTTTTTCCCTCATTTTTGGCCTCTTTTATTTGATTTTTATTGCACAACATGACAAATACTAATATAGAAATGTTTAAAAGAATTGAACATATTTAATCTACATCAATTGTTTGCTTCCTTGGTAAAGTTTTATAATCTTTTCAGCACAGATCCAAATTGCTCTCCAGAATAGCTGGATCAGTTTCTAACTCCACCAATGCTTTAGTGTCCCAACTTTCATATATCTCCTCCAATGATTATAATGAACTTTTTCTGTCCTCTTAACCAGTCTGATAGATGTGAGATGATATTTAAGAGTTGTGTTTATTTTGCATTTCTAATTAATATTAATAATAAATCACTAATTAATAGTGATTTAGAAAATTTTTTCACATGAATATAGATGATTTTGTTCTTTTATGATACCATTTTTACTTTCTTTTACCCTTTGATAAGTTTTACTATTTCAAAAGAAACATCAGTCTAGAATTAAGTTCATTCATTAGTGCTTCTTCCACCTTTAATAAATATATATATTACACCACCCTCAACTAAGCATGTGACCTAACAAAACTGATCCTGGATTGGTATAGAAAGTGCTGATTCAGTCCTTCATTGACTATGTTGTAAAGAGCTTAGCCTATGGAATGAATAGGAAGCTATTTTTTAGAAGCTATTAGAGAGGATACAAATGATTCCAGATTATTTCAAGGACCAGTTTAAGACATGAGGAAAGATAAAAAAAGAATTCTGAAGAAGAACATAACAGAGGCCAAAAAATGAGATCTTCCTCATGTTCAGATTATCTCCCTAAGTGCTACATAGAATTTCCCCCTGTAATGAAATTGAGGACTCTCTGGAGCAGACATATCATCTCATTCTAATCTAAAAACATTCATTTACTTTTTTGGATTTCCTAGTATATCTTAATCTTCAAACATTCTGTTTCTGATTTTTATCTTCTTGGATGAGACTTGAGAATACTCAATATTCACTTTTTAAGACAGTCTTTTGTCAAACTAACTTTTGGTGAGTAGTTAAACCTATGACTATAAGCTTGGAATATTTTTCTCTTATATGGGATAGTGACCAAGGAAGTTAGAGCTTTTTAAATTTCAATTTTCAAAACTATACCCATAGATCTGCAATATTTGTGGGTGAAGTAGGACATATAAAATTCTAAGCCTTTCTCTTTCTCAGAAATCCATGTAAATTTTCAAATAGAGTTCATTGACAGGCGTGGCAAATTATATATGTGAAATCTTTCCCTCCTCTCTCCAAGGCATATTATGATATACACCAAGAGAGAAACAATAAAACTGGCTATATATTATTCACTTCCATGTTTTCTGTGATACGATGATTTTGGAATTTTGTTGCTTCTTGAATTAAACTCCATCTCCCAACTCTGGACATTTTCATAGGCTGTCCGTCATCCCAAGAATTCTTTTTCTCTTTATTTTGCCTTGTCTCTTCCCTATATTCCTTTAAGTTTCAGTAAAGCTTTTAAATTCTATAAGAAGCTTTTTCACACCTCCTTTAATAGTAATGACTTTCCTTTTACATGAGCTTTCCATTTTATCTTATATTTAGCTTTCTTGTACATAGTTCTTTTCATGTTATGAACTGTTTGAAAGAAAAGGCCACCTTTTTCCTTTCTTTGTATGAGCATTACTTAGCAAAGTGCTTAAACTACTAGAAGAGGTTAATTAGTGCTTATTAACCTACTCCTTAGTAGCTCAGCATTTTCCTAATTAAACTTTCTCTATGAAAGTTTATAATGGCATATCAAGTTACTTGACTCTACATCCCCCTCATCAATCTCTGGCCCCTTAGTCATTTCACTGGTAGAGCCCACACACTCTCCTATTGCTCATACTCTGGAAGCTGGTATTCTCAGCAAAATTGAATTTGGAAATGGGAGAAGCCAATTTGTTTCCTTGTTAGTGTAAATTCTGTACAAGAAAATATTGGCTATACCCACATTCTATTTATTTATTTATTTATTTATTTGTTTGCTTATTAATTAATTAATTAATTAATTAATTTATTCATTCATTAATTCATTTGTTCATTCATTTATTTATTTACTTACTTATTCATTTACTTATTTATTTATTTATTCATTCATTCATTCATTTATTTATTTTTTTTATTTAGTCATTTGTTTGTTTGTTTGTTTGTTCACCCAGCCATTTATCTATCTATCTATCTATCTATCTATCTATCTATCTATCTACCTATCTATCTATTCGCCCAGCCATTTATTTATTTATCTATCTATCTATTTATTTATTTGTTTGTTTGTTTGTTTATTTATTTTATTATATTTTTTTCTGAGGCTGGGGTTAAGTGACTTGCCCAGGGTCACACAGCTAGAAAGTGTTAAGCGTTTGAGATAAGATTTGAACTCGGGTCCTCTGAATTCAAGGCTGGGGCTCTATCCACTGTGCCACCTACCTGCCCCTCCCACATTTTAAATATGCTTTATCACTTAAGAATGGATGTCATCTTCATTATCTAGTTTTCTGTTGCATTTTTACCCTCATTCCCCTCATTCAGTATGTGTGTGTGTGTGTGTGTGTGTGTGTGTGTGTAAAGAGACAGAGAGAGACAGAGAGAGAAAGAGAGAGAGTGTGAGAGAGAGTGACAGAGAGAGAGAGAGAGAGAGAGAGAGAGAGAGAGAGAGAGAGAGAGAGAGAAAGCACATGTAAGTTTCAGACCAAATCACAAGTGTGTATGTCTTATATAGATTCAGCATTATTTACTCCACATACTTCGTTCTTCTAAGAATACTTCATTTTTCTTAGGTTTGTTTTTTTTGTTTGTTTTTTGTTTTTTTGTTTAGTTTGAAAGTTAAGGTATAAACAATTCTCTCTGGCTTTGCTAGTTACTTGATCCTGAATTAATTTATTAAGCAAAAATCTTCAAGCCCAGAAAATGGTTGATAAATAGGAATAAATAGGAAAAAAAATCTTTGCTGCTTCATCATTGTGAGTCATAGGCATGCTAACCCATCACTAGCTCTTTTCCTGAAGGTTTGTACAAAGATAGAAGACCCAACAAGAGATAACTAATAGGGTAAATGTGTTCTGTTGCTTAATCAATAAAATCAGATTGTATTTTTGTCTCAAAGTATGTAGAACTGTATTAAATAGATAGATATGATTACAAATCTGCTAATGTCCTCTTCACTTTGTTTTCACATCCAAAGTTTAGCTTTTAAATGTGGATGTCTTGAGAGTTAAAAGATAAATCAAATTCAAATTATGGAAAAAAAGGGTCAATGAGAAGTCCAGAATTTGATAACAGTATTTTTTTTTAACCTGTGGGATATTGAATCAAATCCAGCTCTGGGGAGATTTAAAGGTCAAGATGGTGTTGGCCCAGTGGAAATCCTGCTGTGAAAAATGTGATGAATTAGTGGTGAACAAAGAAATCGGGGTCTATTTGTATGGTTACATTTATCTGCTGGATTACCTTGATTGACAGGAATGTATCAGAACTGAGAAGACTAAAGCTGTTTTGTTTTTTTGTTTTTTTGAAAATTTCTTTTATTTTTTTCTTCCTTTAATTGTTCTTCCCCCCCTTAAGCCCAACTCCAACTTGTTGACATGAATGGGATGCTGAAGAAAGAAGTCCACAGGGAGAGTTTAGATGTGGAGTACATCTAGTTAACCATACTATTTGACAAGACTATTGAATACTAAAACCTGGACTGTTTAATCTCTAGTCATTATTGAATTGATCTTCTTGAATCTTCTCTACTGCTCTCCCCTCTCATTCTCTTCCCTTCCTTTGCCTCCATCTCCACTTTCCCTTTCCCTTTATTAAGTATCTATATGTGCCAGGTATACTTCTATAGTGCTGGGGACAGAAAAAAGAGCTAAAAGACAGTCCCTGCCCACAAGGAGTTTATGGCCTACTGTGGGAAGACAACTAATACATATGAACAAAAAAGTTGCATGCAGGATAAATATCTAGCCTATGAGAATTACTAGAGATGAAATTCCCCATATGATCATGTGAATCTGGACAAGGAAATTCAACTTCTGGACCTTATCCCTGAACTTGTTAAATAGGGATGCTTTTCCTCTCTCAATATTACTATGAGAACATTAAAAAACAAGTTCTTAAATTTCTTTTATCTAAATTTAATTCTATGTTATATAAAAGACACCCCAAAATTCTTAGTGCAGTTATTTTATTTTAAGAAGAACCAAAAAAAAAAAAAAGAAAAGAAAAACTTCACTAAAACTTTGGAGTATGTGTAGACACAACTTGGTTCAGTGCATCCAATGGTAGCTTTGGAGTCAGAAAGTGCTGAGTTCAAATCCTGACTCTGGCAAGTATGAAAAGGGCAGCCCATGAACCTCAGTTTTCTTATTTTTGAAATGGATATGACAATATTTGTAAATGTGTTGTAAGGAAAACAACAAGATAATTATAACTTGTTATTATTTCAGTTTGTGCATAAATCCAACATAGACAGTGAGACAAAGTGACTAAAGTACCAGCTTTGGCACTAGGAACATATTAAGTTCAAATCTTGTCTCTGACAGTCACTAGTTTCCAAATCTCAAATCTACTATGTTTTTCAAATCACAAAGCCTTATCTGCTGTGTTATGGAAATTCACAATGCACTGAAGGAGACTTTTTTTCTTTGCTTTCTTCCTTTCTTTTTTTTTTTCCCCTTTGTCTCTATATCCTTAACATTAAATTTAGCACTTGACCTATATTATATGCTTAATAAGTGTGGTTGACTGATAAACATGCATTTAAATCTGTTTTGGTGGTGCTGATTCCACATGCTGAAAAGGCCAGTGATTCATCATGTATTTCCCTTAAGACAAAGTTTGAACATTAATGAGAAGATTAAAGATATTATGGTTGTAGAACTCTTCAGGGTTCCTCTTTCTAACTCAAAGTTTTCATGTTGGTTCCTCAGGGAGATAACTACTGTTCTGGGGTGGAAAAGTTACTCTGTGGGTTTGCATTCTTACAGATATGTCATGAGTTCCCACTGGTACCTTTGGCCTTTAGAGTCAGACAGCACACACAATTACCTCAAAGCAAAGACATTTACTAAGATGTCAGATTAAGAACAATAGCTATAATATATGTGCCGCCAGTATTGTGTATATTCTTCCATATGGTATCAGTAGGAAAAAATGGGCACATGTGTCAAATACACCAATATTAAGGCACACACAGGAACTATATGTGATCAAGTGACCAAATACTTTTGACAGTGTCTTTACTCTTTCCAGGGTCCTTCATGCTTTTCTCCTCTTAGCATGCTGTTTTTGTTGGACACATCACTCATGTAGACATTTTAGGCCTGGTATTTTTTTTGCAATTATACCTCCAACTGATGTTATTTATTTATTTATTTTTTCTTGAATCAATACTTAGTCCCTACCTTTGTATGTAAGTCTCTGTATTATTCTCTTTCTCTCTCTCTCTCTCTCTCTCTCTCTCTCCTCTCTCTCTCTCTCTCTCTCTCTCTCTCTCTCTCTCTCTCTCTCTCTCTCTCTCTTTCTCCTTCTCTCCCTCGCTCTCTTTCTCTCTCTCTTTGTTTATCTGTCTCAGTTAAAATGTTTCCAAATGGTTATGGACTTCTGCTGCAAAATGGCATGTATACTTATGGGAAGTAAGGGAAGTGAAAAGACAGAAAACAATTTATCCTGTCTTAGACAGTGGACAAAATTCAAAGTCTGGAACTGGAAATCTTGATACTTTCTTCACAGCTTGCTCTCCTCTCACCTGCCAAGGGTCACACATCTTGATTATGTTTTAGAGCTGATGAGCTAACCTTAAAAGCCATTAGCGTTCTTCAACCAAACTGGCATACTAGTCTGAAGAAAAATCCATCAGGAAGAACTTCTTCACATTTTATAAAAGGGTAACAAGGATAAGATGTATTAATAACATCTTGTCTTCCTTCTATGATTCAGTCAACTTGACTGAGGAAAGATTTAACAAAACAGGAATGTCCTGCCCATATAATATAAGATAAAGAACAATCTCTTAAAGGAAAAAAAAAAAGAAAGAATGAATTATTGTGGTTTTGTTTGCCTAGCACCCAAACCTATTATTTTATTAGTGTAGAAAATTCTTGTTTTGCATAGAAGTAACTATCATCTTCTTTATGATTGTAAAGACCTCCTTAGCTCACTGAAAGATTATATAATTTGACTCTCATTGCAAAGCTAGCATTTAGTAGAGGCATGACTTGAATCCAGGACCCCTTGATTCTATACTTAGTCTTCTGCCTATTAAGCCATGCTGATTCTCAGTGTAAATTATTACTTGGATATTTGAAATTTTAGCACAAATGGATTTGTAATTTCAAATTTGTAATTTGTAATTTCGGTTTTCTTCAAGAATTATTCCTTTGCTCTTTCATCAACCCAGTGATATAAAACTGACAAATGTTAGCCATCATGGCTGCTGGATTAATTTACACTTTTTACAACTAATGCATTTTTAATGGCTTCTGTTACTTTGACTAAAAGTAACTTTGGCCAGAAATCCTGGGTAACTTGGTTTATTAGTTTTTTAAATAGTTGTGTGTGTGTGTGTGTGTGTGTGTGTGTGTGTGTGTGTGTGTGTTCTCCATGCCACTGGGTTCCAGTCCAGGGCTTCCATTAGTAAAGTTGGTATCATTAATTAACCATATTTAGACTCAAATGATCAGGTATAAGGAAACAACAGCTGGGTCAGGGAAAAGTAAGTATACCTCCAAATATTGAGAAGTTGATCATGTTATATTCCACTTCTTGGATGACTGCAAACTTATATAATGAAATTATATGTGATTCTATCTTGAAATAGAACTACTTTTAAAGGATTAAAAGTGAAATTTAGTGAATGAAGTGAAAATGAAAGGAACCATTCCCATAAATGCTAGCCTAAAATCCCTCTTTCAGTTCAATGAATTTGAATAGCAACAAAAATATTAATTTGAGAAGGCACTTATAATTATTTCCTTTTCTTAGTCAACTGTAACTGAATGATTATATATGCAAACTCTTATTTTTTATAATACTTCTTTTCTATTTATATTTTAAAAATACCTGATGAAAAGGAAGGGCTGGTGTAAGTTGTTCAAAATCTCCTAAACAACTATCTAGAAGTTGTGATATTATCTTCTCATAGAATTGTTAAAAGGATAATAAGAATAAGGAAAGAGATTTGAAAAGTGTTAAAAACCTTTCTTGTTACTTCTAGCATTTCTCTTAATTGATTCTTCCTTTCTTTCAATCATACATTTTATGCATATACTTTGTTTTATTTTATCTTGGTCCTCATATCGCTTAGAGTTTCTGGGCACATAAGGTTTGCTCTTTTTCCCAAATTAGTTTCCCTTTTACACTAACCATAACTTTCCTTATATCATTTTTCCATCTTTCAATTTTGAAGGATAATCTGAGAAATATAATTGCCACAAATATTAATTTAGCTTGAGTTTAGAACTTGTATTGGACTGGGTGTGGGAAGGAAGGTCTTGATTAGAGTCTCAGTATTTCCCTATCAGTCAAAGACCTAAAAATCCCTTCTAGAAAAATCTATTCTGGCAAAGTGTTCAACTTTTTTCCTTATTGATTTCCTAAAAACATAATTTGTTATATTCTATATTCAAGTTTAGTTTTCTTGTTTTGTAGAATTCTCATTTATGCTAATTCTTTTTGTTGTTGTTCAAATAATTTTTCTCCTGCTTTTTCAAGTTTGCTTTTAAATTCTATTATTCTTTTATTTTTCAATGAACCAACTGTTTTATCAAATATATCTCTTTATTATTTATAAATCCCCCTTCTTTTCATAGTCTTACCAATTTATTCCTTATATATGTTATTATTGCAAAGAACAATCCATATATATGTGTTTAATTACTTATAAATCCTTATATGCAAGCATGTATATATTTAATATGTTTATGTGTATGTATATATATGTACATATGTATATATATGTATATATATGTATATATATATACGTATATATATATATATACTATTTTGTCAGATCTTAGAGTAGTTTTATTTCATTCAGTACAAGATGAGGCATACAATTTATTGCACTGCTTTTTTTTCCTTAAAAGTTATTGACTCTATTTCCTTGAGAGTGAAATACTTGTTCATCATGTTGACATTTTTCTTGATTGTTGTCTCTTTCCTTCCCCCTACCCCCCAACTTTGTCAGATTTCCAGATGGGAGATAGATTCTGGACCTGTGATAACCCTGCCAGTTGGAACTTCCAAGGGAGGATATTGCCTCTTCTGATGCAAAGTATCACCTCCTTGACAACAAAGATTTTTGGATGACTGCTTAGAGGGAAGAAAGCCAGCATAAATTAGAAGTTGAAAACAAACTCTCTCATCTTTCTAATTCTGAGGCCAAATTGTTTCCCACCACTATTCTATCTCTCTTTTATGAACTTTTTAATCAGTCTTTATTGGTTTTTGATGTATTTCTATTTTATTATATTTTTATTTTGTGTATATCTTATAATCAGTCCCTCTTTTTCTATTCTAGGGTACCTCTGAAATAGGCCCAACACCTATTTATTCCTTCCCCTGTAACCACTATTTCTTCTCTCTTGGTCACAAGTTTTGATGGAACTCTTTGATTCTCCAGGACTGGGAAGATTTTGCTGCAGAATGACTGAGGCAGCACAGAAGTGGGGGTCTCTTTTCTCTAGAGCCTATTGGTATCCTTTTTCCTTAGGATGCCTTTGACACTCATTAGATTTATTATTTCAGCATATGGAGAAAAGAAAGACAGGGAAAATACCCTGGGATATTGCTGAAATGAAGCTAGATCCTTTTTCTTCCTTTGTCTC
This sequence comes from Sminthopsis crassicaudata, assembly GCF_048593235.1. Taxonomy (NCBI): domain Eukaryota; kingdom Metazoa; phylum Chordata; class Mammalia; order Dasyuromorphia; family Dasyuridae; genus Sminthopsis; species Sminthopsis crassicaudata. The sequence goes on from NC_133620.1 coordinate 45,619,109, forward strand.
AGTTTTCCTGCTCCTCATCTTCTTTTTCTGCATTGTATAGAAACGTGTAGCGGAATTTAGAAAGCTGGGTCTGTCTCCCCCTCCCAAAAATGTATGTCTTCTGACCTCTGACATCCCACAGGGCTGGTTGGATTCATGGGTCTCAAACCCATGTGATGAGCTTCTTCTTTTTCATATTAGTATTCTATTACTTAGCACAGAGTTTGACATGCCGCTATTACTTAAATGTTTGTAAAATAAAAATAAATTCCACTCAGTAAATACTCATTGAGTACCAGCTATGTGTAATGTACTATGCCAGGAGTTGGAATAAAAAAATGAAAAACAATATTCCTTGCATTCACAAAAGTTACAGTCTAGTAGAAGAAGGATCTTTCTTTATTCCCTGCTTGATGAATAACTGATTCAGAAGGGTGGCAAAGTCTGCTAAGGGTTCTTGTAAAAGAAATGTGTGACTTTATTAATTTCAACTTAGTCAGCCTCAATAACTGATTGGAGTATGAACAACTTGATGCTAAATCAAAAATTTCAAAATGCAAAGTTTTGAATAAAAAAAAACATTTACGTATATTTAGGAAATGCAGATATGTGAATTGCACTTCAAAATATTTGAATCAGGTCAATTCAGACATGCCTGTATATCGTCATCTCTGAAATTTTTGTGCCAAACTAGGTGGATTCAGAAGTCCCTTTCAATGCTGAAGTTGTTGTGGTTACCACCTAGTAACCACTGGTACAGTGGTTAGATTTCTGGTCCCAGAGTCTGAAAACCCCAAGTGCAAATCTAGCTTCAGACAATTATTAGATGTATAACTTTTGGCAGCTCACTTAACCACTTTCTGCTTCAGCATTCTCACCTATCAAATAAGGAGCACAATAGTAACTACCTTCAAGGGTTATTGTGATGATCAGAGGAGTTTTATAAAGAGGGATTAAGGAAAAGTATGTTAAAATTCAGTTGCCCAGAGAAGTTCACCAGTATAGCATGCCAATTTCATGAAGGCATGTTTACTCAGGTTCTGGACAATGGACATTGCTCTTGAGCTTTCCCAATCACCAGCAGAGTGAAAATTGATCCACACTTTGCTTTCTCAGCTGTGGAACTTTAATTGAGTGCAATCATCTGCAAACAAAAAAATCAGGCATCAACACTCCCTTCACTTTAATTTTGGCTTGTAGTCTTTTCAAGTTAAAGAATTTATCATCGATAGATTGAGGTCCTTTCTTGAACTCAACTGTCAAGCATGCTAACTGTATTACAGAGAACACAACTCCTTTGGGCCACATTGTTCAAATGCCATATGTACACTGGCCAAATCTATGTCTATATCTTTATCTATATCTACACACACACACACACACACACACACACACACACACACACACACACACACACAATTATGGAGAACTCACACAGGACAAACACTCACAAAGTAGTTAGAAAAAGTGATTCAAGGATACTCTCAAGCTATTTTGTAAGACCATTATGTTCTTTATTCTTCTCTAATATGGCTATTAGGACTACATTTAATTCATAAGAAAATCTGGCATAGCTTTCTCAGTTTTTTGAGAATAAATCAGGCACTAATAAAAAATAATTTGATAGAACAATTTTGTGAAACCACAGTGATAAGGAGTTTGTTACTGAATTTGTTTTTTCATTTTTTGGTAACCAGGATGATATATAGAGAGACAACACATGCGCACACACACACACACACACACACACACACACACACTGAGATTTATTTATTTATTATTAATTTAGTCATATTATATTGTTGATCTATTTCCTTTGTGTTCTACTATTATTAGTACATTGATATGCAAATTTAAAAAAAAATTTGTTTTGATGTAATTTTAAAACTTGTTAGTTTATTCATTTTTTTTTTCTGCGCTCTTTTTTGGGAGATGACGAAGAATTTATCAATTTTGTTACCCTGTCCTAAAAACAATAATGTAGTAATATTTATCATATGTATAGTCTTTTTCCTTTTCAGTTTATTAATGTATTATATGATTTTAATATCTCATTTTCTGATATTATTTTCACATTTTACATTATCAGCTTTCTAATTTTAAATACACATTAATTATTCCTTTCCTTTTCTATTTTTTAGTGTATGTTTGCAGAGATATAATGTGCCCCTAAAGATATCTTTAGCTGCATTCCAGACAATTTGGCATGTTTTTTTTTTTTTCATCACATCATTTTCTTTCATATAACTATAGTTTTTATGATTGCTCTTTACCCATTCATTATTTAAATTTCATTGTTAATATTACATTCAGTTCTGTGCCTTTTATTTATTTTCTCTGATCTATTACTATTTATACTGCATTAAGATATGCAAATTATATTTTTACTATTTTGCCTCTTTTGCATTTGTTGGCAATAATTTTGTAAATTTATAATGATGTTAAGAAATATGAATATTATTTAGAAGTTCAATTCAGAAGATTAAAGAAGTATTTTAACTCATTTTCTACTTCTTTTTTGTTCTATATTTATATATAGACATATATATGTCTATATATATATGTAAATATATATATATATTTTTTTCTTTTCTTTTAGAAACCTAAAAGTAAGAGAGAAACATTTCCTGCTACTATTGTGGTACTGCCTCTACTTTTTATTTCCAATTTCTTCTTCTAAACTGTATTCATATTAGTTCCTTGTAGTAAATTCTAACATTCTATATTTTAAGGATCCTTCTGGCTCTCATATTTTATCTTCTCTGTTTTAAGATTCTTTATAATAAAATCCTATTGTGTGTATGTATGTGCCTGTGTGTGTTTCATCTGTCTAACGATTTTATAATATAAAGGCACTTCCAGCACTACATTTCTGTATTTTATATTCTAAGATTCTATATTTTAAAGTCTCATCTATCACTGACATTATGTCTTTGTTCTAATATTCTCTGCTTTAGGTTCTTTTTTTCTTCTCTAGAATTTTATGAATGTAGCACTGATATTGACTTATCTATTCTTGATAAGGCAGGAGATGTAAAAAAAAAAAATAGAATGAGCAGACTCATAACAAAAACAGTTCTCCATCATTAGAGTTCTACTATAGGGTGGGTAACGATTTGTTAAGTATACTGCAGAATGTACTCAATTCAGTTTTGTTTTGTATGAGGTATACTCTGAGGTACCTTTCAGAACTAATGTTGCTAACCTCTTCCAACCCTACTCATTTTTTCCTCTTCAATTTCTTCCTTCCTAAGCACACATTTATAAAAAGCAGCATGATATAGTGGATGAAAAGTTGCCTGTGGTGTTGAGAAGGCCTCTGTTCATATTCTGATCTTGACTCTTACTGAATTCTGACCATGTGGAAGTCCATTAGCCTCTCAGTGTACCCCAACAATATTAATATTATAAGTTTCAGACCAAATCCCGGTCCTGCTCTGTATTGATGAAAGGAGCTTCCTCACTAGAGCTTTCCTGTTCCAATAAAATCACAAACTTTCTTTTCTTTAGTATATAGATCTGTTTTTTTTTTTATAACTGTAGCCTTACATTGACTTTAATGAAGAAAAATAAAATAAAACATAATGGCTACTACTTAAACCATTCTTTCTATGGGCATTTTGATGGCATGTTTGCAGTGATTGTATACAATTAATATCTATCTATCTCCTTTCAAGGGGTTAATTATAGTTTCTAACACATATAATTACCTCTATCCTGAATTATTTTGTGAATATTATTTCCAGAATTCTAAATTTGTGCTGAGCTGGTCCCCAGCATTGTAACAGGGAATTTATTTTAGCTGCAGGTGTTGTCTCTGGTGTTCAGTGTGAAACTAATCTCTTAAATATTTGAGTTCATTAACAAGCTAAGGTTAAGTGTATGTCTGAGACAGAGACAGAGAGACAGACAGATATACAGAGAGACAGAGATGGAGAAGAAGAGAGACAGAGAGAGGAGAGAGAGAGAGAGAGAGAGAGAGAGAGAGAGAGAGAGAGAGAGAGAGAGAGAGAGAGAGAGAGAGAGAGAGAGAGAGATACAGAGAGACAGAGAGAGATACAGAGAGACAGAGATGGAGAAGAGAGACAGAGAGAGGAGAGAGAGAGAGAGAGAGAGAGAGAGAGAGAGAGAGAGAGAGAGAGAGAGAGAGAGAGAGAGCATGAGCATCTCACAATCTATGTGGGTAAATAATATATTTTAATTGGGGTTTTTACCTTATGGTCATGGCAAAATTTTTGTTAATAAAAAATGAATTTTTATTAAGTAACTTTCTTTTGGTGATATCCTGCATTTAATACAGTTTTTTAAATGTCTTGTCCCTAAATGTTGAAATATGCTGCATTTGCATTGAATTTGTGCCTTAAAATCCTTTCTAAATATGAATCTGAGACCAAAAATGAACTCAGGAAAAAAGGCAATATGACTATTTATATGCAAGATGTTGTCCTATAGTGAGATAACATAAAATGAAAATTTTTTATGGTTTAAATCTCCTGTTATCTCTTTAAATAGATAGCATATTTTAATTTGGAAATATCCCCTAAATTCCATAATATCTTCCTAAAAAGAATTTCAAAAAGAACCAAGTTTATGTTTTGTTGTTGTTTAGCTTTGGGCCACATGCGGATTTTGATAATATTGGCAGCTGGCCAATCTCCCACCACCACAACATCATCATCATCAACAACAACAAAAACCTGACCAAAAAAACTCAGTAGAAGATAGAAATAACTGTTTGTATTTGTGTGTATGTGTGTGCTCTGAATAATGGCTGATGACAACACAGATGTTAAACACAAAATATTACAGGGATTAATTCATAATGCTCTAGTTTGCATCCAAGGTCATGAACAGTGCAAACAATACGTTAGAGCCAGGCATTCTGTAGTGGCAATTAAGGACCACCTAGGGAGAGGTGAAACTGAAGGTGGCTCCCACCCTAGGAGGTCTGCAGTCATTTCTGTATACCTCCTTAGAATGCCTTTCTGCTAATATAAATTAAACAAAAGTGAATTTTCTCTCCTTTAGGGAACAAACAAGCCATGCCTCAGATACTGCAGCCTAAGCAGTTTCTGCCTTTAGAACTGCAACTGAATCTCCACTAAATAGCAATTAGCATTTTAATAGTATTAATAACAATTGTGATTTGAACAATCTGAAGTTTTCTGCTCTTTATTGATGTCTCTTGTTGCAATTTTGTCTAATGGCATGCCCAGGGTAGCAAAACATAACCAATTAGAACATTTGCCAAACAGCACAGCACCAGGAGAATTATAACACAGTTTGATCAAACTTTGAAATGGTGGACAAGCAAAATGGCAGTTTCCTACAAACCCAGATTTGCAGATCCAAATGAACTTACTTCCTTATTCACCTGCTTTTCAACTGTCACATTTACCCTGTCAGTCTTCAGTACCTTATATTCATGTCAAGTTTCCATGAAATCAGTGAATCTTGAATTTTTGAAATCTTTTAGTGAGACACATTTTTAAAGTGCAATTCTTAGCATTTTAACTAAAAAAAAAGAACACTTACAGAATTAAAGAAATATATATTTGAAAAATTTTCCCCATTTTGAATCATCAGCTATTGCTGTATATCACTAAAGTGAATTCTTAATGAGCGGTGTTATTATCTATTTTATTCTTTGTTTAGAGGTTGTGTATTCTATTTTACTGGGGACTTGGAGATTAGTGCATGAAGAGTGAAGATAATCTCAGATTATTGTTTCCTTTAGCTTTTGTGGACAATTTTCTCATGTTCACAAAATCCTTTCAAGTCAACACTTGGTTCCATATGCTTCCATGGATCTTTGGTCCAGTAAACTAAAGACAGAAAATTATTTAGATGCACAATTTGCACAATGGCAGGTATCCTGTAAGTAGAGCTCTACTAAACTAGAATGTCATATTGCATTTTAATTATTCTCCATTATGATTCAGAGCCCTTGGAATCAACGATTCTTTTTTTATTGATAGTACATATGCATGGGTAATTTTTTATAACATTATCCCTTGCCCTCACTTCTGTTCTGACTTTTCCCTTCCCTCCCTCCATCCCTCCCCTAAATGGCAGGTAGTCTTATACATGTTAAATATGTTGTAGCATATCTTAGATACAATATATGTGTGTAGAACTGAACAGTTCTATTGTTGCAAAGGAAGAATTGGAATCAGAAGGTAAAAATAACCTGGGAAGATAAACAAGAATGCAACAATTCACACTCATTTCCCAGTGTTCCTTCTCTGGGTGTAGTTGTTTCTGTCCATTATTGATCAATTGGAATTGGATTAGCTCTTCTCTTTGTTGAAGATATCCACTTCCATCAGAATACATCCTCATACACTATCATTGTTGAAATGTATAGTGGTCTCCTGGTTCTGCTCATTTCACTCAGCATCAGTTGATGTCTCTCCAAGCCTCTCTGTATTCATCCTGCTGGTCATTTCTTATAGAACAATAATGGAATTAATGATTCTTAAAGGAAGTAGAAGTTATAGGCTTTGTTTCACTTTGTTGTCTTTAGGTGAATATGATTGTTTCAGATTTATTGTGTTAACTTGTTGATCATATGATGACCTATTTAATATCCAGAAAAGAAGAAATCAATCTTTTTAACAGTCTTAAGTAACCATTAAGCCTTCCTTGTAAACCTGCAGAGGACACCTTTATCTTTCCCTCCTTCAATTTACTCATTTTCCATAAACTGCTCCTCAATTCTACTTCATCTACAGAGAAACAAAGCTATTCTTTTGACCTTCTTATATTCATATATTCTACTTCTATGTTCATGATCACCCAAGTGTCTTTATCTGCTCATAAACTTTTATTATTCTGTCATTTCCTTTGCCTTTTACCCACTTATCTGGTTGCATACTAACTATATTCTTCTTCCTTTCCACCTTAACCTTTTGGTTAATTATTTCAATTTTATCCTATTCCCTCTTGATTTCCCTTGCTGTCATACTGTATCAAAACACTATGCCAAAAAGCAACCTAACTATTTCCCCTTCTTTCATTTTTCCTTAAGATATGTAATACAAATTTATAATGCATCTCAGCAGTGGTTAATTCCTCCAACTTTCTTCAGCAGCAGGTTAAGTAGGAGTAAAGGCAAGATGATGGTGGAGGTGATTTAAGATGAAGACTTGACACTGAAAGATTGATAATATGAAATTGGGCCAAGGGCTCTAGAAAAAGGGACAGTATAGAATTGAATTAGTTTATCAAAGAGTTAAATTTGGAAAGAAAGAGAGTACAGCTAGTGCAGGAATGAAATTATAGAAAATAATCAAGGGTTGGAGGGATTGGAGGTCATGGTTAAGAGGCAGGACAGTGTTAAACATTGAAAGAGAGAGAAAGATTGAATGATAAAATAGTATTAACAGATAAAGATTCTCTGAGTTTATGAAGATGAATGTAGAAATCTTTGACAATAATATCAAGATTATGACTATAAATGTTAAACTGACTCTCCACAAAAAAAGTGACCATATTACAGTTTAAGATTGATTTACTGTTTTGTCACTTTAAAAAATCTAGGTTATCAGCAAAACAATAAATCAATTCCAGATTTGTAGCATTTTCTAATTTCTGAGGTGAAATGCTCACATTAAACATTTGATAATCATGATTTTAAGCTGACAACAGCCCAATTCTTGGTAAGAACATCTGTATGTACAGCTGTAGTGGGATAAAATGGTAGGTCAAAAGAAATGAGTAAATTGAGGAACTGAGAAGTTAAGATTATTTGAGGGATCATCAGTTTTGAAGTTCTGTAGTCTGAAAACAAGAATTAGGGAGAAGGGAAATACCATGTGAGCAAGGTGCTGAATTCAGTGAGGAACGACATACAATGGCTTTTAGGGCCAAGAAATAATACCTATCAAAATCTTGATTGGGTGATAAATATAGATTGAATGCACTACAAAATAGGACTAGTTTCTGAGAGATGTTATGAGAGGAGAACATGAAAATTATCAAGGGATAGTAAGTGGGATTTCTATTCCCTCACCGTGAGCAGTGAGTTGTGGAATGAGAGAAAGTATAATCAGTTCTGCAAAGTGACTTCAGTGGTGCTGTATCATCAGAAAGGTTCTGTGTATCAATGAGTGCATTAAGACAGAAGGAATAATAAAAGAAAAGATTTAAGATGAAATCAAGTTTGAAACTTATGAAGCAGGAGAACATTATACAAGGGGTGGTGATATGAAGTGCTTATGTTTAAAGTGTCAAATTGAAGGGAAAGAAATAAGGCATTAATCTATGGGGAAAAAACAATTGAATTTAACTATTGTTGAGTTGCGTATCAATGTGAGGAAAGCCTATGATAGTGTTGAGTGTATGATAACCATTAGAATGAGTTCAGAAAAATTTCTATCACTGAACCGAGGCAGGTAGTTGGTGTGGATGTGGGACAAGCCAGATGGCAAATTAGTATTGTCATGAGTAGTGTGATTGAGCCTTCAAATGATATAGAGGTCCCAAAGGTAATCCTCACTGATTACTGACTTTACCTCAAGGTAGAGTCATTCTGAAATAATGGAGAAGCAATGATGTCCCTTTCATATATTAAATTCTATGATTTTGGGAGGTGAGTATAAGAGGAGAAAAAAGCAAGGAGGATTTTATGTAAGTGAATTTTGGTGTATTAGACAATTGGCAAAAAAGAATCAGGCAATTGGGAGGAAAAATAATACATCTTGATTTGGACATGTTGGATTTGAACTATCTATTGGATGTGCAGCTATAGATATCTAACAAGCATTTGGTAATGAGGAAATAGAATGTAGAATAGAGAATGAGCATGTATAGATCTCCTTATTCTTTCCTTTTTGTTCTCCCTCTATTTTCTACTAGATAAAATATTATAAACATACTTATTCAGATTTAGAGGTGATTCATATTTGAAGATTGGTGTGGGACTTGAGTTGGAGTGGTCAGAAATATAAAAGCAGCAGAGGGATCAAGGAGAATGAAAGTAGAGGACATGATATTAGGATTTATAATTTAAGATATTAAGTACCTCTAGAGTTTCATTGGAGTGGTGCAAATGATTAGAGAAGTGAATAGAGAGAGACAAAATGGATCCAGTCCTTATAGTTGATTGTGGAAAAGAGAAAAATAAAGAAATACTTTTGAAGGATGAGTAAAATGAATGGATTTTAGGGATGTTGTTTTTGAGGTTAGGTACTTGAGCAAAAGAGGAAACTGAATATTAGAGTGGCAGTGTGAATATGTCATAGGGCAATATGACAGAAGAGGAAGATGGGGGAAAAACAAATAAAAAGATTGTCTTTTGAAAGAAGAAAGGCTATGCCTTTATTTTTTTTTCATTTTTATAATTGATACTTAGCCATAGGTTTTTCTTATATTAAGTGTTTAGGAAAATCTCCTTTCCTTTCCTTTTCTTTTTTCCCCTTCCCCTTCCCCTTCCCCTTTTTATTCCCCTTTCCCCTTCTTCTTTCCCTTTCCCTTTCCTCATTCCCTTTTCCTTTTCTTTCCTTTCCCTTCCTCTTTCTTTTCCCTTTTCTTTTCCCTTTCCCTTCCCCTTCCTCTTTCCCTGTCCTTTCCCTTTCACTTCCTTTCCTTTTTTTCCTTTCCCTCTCCCTCACTTTTTTTTTCCCTTTCTCCACAAAGAATACAAACTCTTATATACATTCTGTCTAGCATTTGATAGCTAGGGAACTCATTAGCAGTAAGTTATTATTGTGAATAAAGTGGCACAGGAGTACAGAAGAATTCCCCAATACACAAGTTCCCATCAAGAGGTCACTTAATGCTTCCATTTAATAGTAGCATAATACAATCTCTTACTTTCAGCAGATTCATTTTCAGCTTCTGAAGTCAGTACTGCTTCACACACCATCAGAAATGCAGGAATGGACCCTATCATATTTGAGTCCTTCTTTGAAGAATTATAGACTAAAATGATGTCAAAAGAGATGCAAATCAGTGAGAGAAATGACAATAATTTAGAAAAATCCAATGTCAATATTCATCTAATATCTGGCAAAGACACAAGTCCTGAATTTTTTTTAAAAAGCTATTTAAAAATAAGTTATTGTAGTGACTATAAAATAAAGCAAGGTTGATGGGCCAGGAAAATAAAATAAGTGTTCAGTTTGAAGAATTGATATAGCATTCCAAATAACTCATTTCCATTTTCACTCTTTAGCAGCATCCCTTTATTCTTGGAGGGTGGCAGCCACAGAGCTAGAAAAGAGTATCTCTTTATGCTACAAACAATGATAACAATTAATACAGAAAATGATGCTAGCTGTAATATGGAAATTATATTAGATATACTTAGCTAGTTTTTCATGGCTTTCATATCTTAGCTAGCAGTGATGTGGAACAAGGTACATTATTATATAAACTCTAATGACTTTATTATCTACAAGTATAGAGCTAAAATTTTTCCTTCTAGTTGCTGATCCCCAGGGCTAAGTAGCCTATGATATTTTGACTAGCATAACACTAATTATTAAAATAATGTCTAGAATTAATAAAACTATTTTAGATATCAGGGAATATGACTGCTAATAAAATTGTATTTGAAATAAAGTTGAGATGTTAGGCTTTAAAAATAAAAACCAGCTACCATTAAATTTAATTTGTAGTTACCTTAATTATCTTGAATATTACTTTAGTGCTGTCAATAGTACTGCATTAAATTTTTAAATTATAATAAGATCTTCAGTACAGGTGAACACTACCCATCAATGCAGGTAACATCTCATATTTTTCTTAGCAAATCAGGGGAGATTCTTGACGCAAATAGAGGTTATCTGACTGCCCAATGGTTAAATAATAATTAAATGAATTTTGAATCCATGTCTTCCTTTGAGAAGGAAGAAGATGGAGAAGAGGAAGAAGGAGGAAGAAGAGGAGGAGGAAAGAAAATAAGAACAAGAAAGAAGATGGGGAAGAGTTGGAAAAGGGTAGAGAAAAATGATGAATAATAAGAGGAAGAAAAGAAATAGAAGAAAGAACAAGAGAAAGAAGAGATAGGGGAAAAAAAGATGAGACATTTATTTACTGTTTCTATATATCATACACCTGATAGAACTATAACTATTTATCTGGGGGGAAGAGTGGAAGAAAAAGGGAGAAAGAGAGAGAGAAAAGAGAGAGAGAGAGGGAGAGAGAGAGAAGAGAGAGAGAGAGAGAGAGAGAGAGAGAGAGAGAGAGAGAGAGAGAGAGAGAGAGAGAGAGAGAGAGAGAATCAGAAAAGCAGAGACAAAGACACAGACAGAGAATATTGGAAAAGCTCCTTGTAAATTAAGTTCATTGTTGCTATGGAATAAAGGGCACAGATCAGTGATCCCTAATTTCCCATCTAAAATTTTCTGATTCTAAAATTACAAAACTAGATTATTTTATGTAATAATTTCCTTCTATACATATTCAATGAACTTTAGTCTTATGTTTTCTTTTGTTCCTCTTATACCAATATGATTACAACATGAGTAATCTGCTACTATATTTCACTTTTGTATCACTTCCTACCCCACACAATTTCTTGAGTTCTGTATTTTCATTCTAATAATTATCAATTCCTTTTCTAGGGTTTTAACATTAGACATCATTATTTTTTTTAATTGGCTAACTGAATAAGAACAAAACTCGTGATCACTTTAACACTCTATCCTCAACTCAAAAGCACCTATAAATGCAATGCCATTTAAAATCAGATATGGGGAACCTTTTTGCTGCCAAGGACTATTTGGATATTAATAACATCATTCATGGACCATACAAAATTATAAAATTATAGAACTCAAGAAGTGGGAGGTTGTTATACCTTGTTTTCAGTTTGTCTCCTGTGCCTGCCTTAACAAATGATTTTGTGGGACTTATATGTTCTCAAGAGTCAGACGTTCATCATCCCTGTTTTAACTAATAATATAAAAAGGGAAATTAAGTATGCTAAGCGGGAGAATACTTCAGAACCAGGAAGTGAATATGTCTCTTGTATGAGACATGGAACTGTGTGAATCCAATTAAGTCATTTGCTAGTAGTAGTAATAGTAGTGGTGGTGGCTGTAGTAGTAGTAAGTGCTCATATTTATATAATACTTTATGACTTGCAAAGTGCTTTACAAATATTAACACATTTGTTCCTTATATTAACCCTGGAAAGAAAGTGTTATTTTGAAACTCATTTTATAAGCTAATAAATTGAGGCTGCAGTTATTTTAAATCATTAATCTATTTAATTTCTCTTGTTACAAAGACAACATTTTTGGGGGGTTGTACATGTCCATTCAATTTTTTAAAATACATTTCCTTATGAATTGTATTAGGAGAGAAAAATTAAAACAAAAGGGAAAAAACACAAGAAAAGATAAGAATAGAAGAAAAAAAGTGAACATAGATTGGGTTGATTTATATTCAGTTAGGGATGGGGATAGCATTTTCCATCCAATGCTTATAAGTATTTAAAACTTTTGCCTTGAATCACTGAAATGCTGAACCACTAAGAAGAACCAAATCTTTCATAGTTGATCATTGCATAGTCTTGCTATTGCAATGTACATTATTTTCTTGGTTCTGCTTGTTTCACTCAGTTTCTATTCATGTATAACATTCCAAGCCTTCCTAAAATCAGCTTCCTTATCATTTTTATATAACAGAGTTGGGAAGGATTACAGAAGGTTCATAAGGCTCATTCTTAGCTTTTGATTGAAAATAATATGAACCACTTTCAAAAATTATATAGAACTTCTATATTTTCTTTGATCAACATTGCTTAATTGAATTGTAATATAATTTGTTGGTCCTATTAATATCACTTTTCAATTGTTATTTTTTGTTATTACCTTTAATTTTATTCCTCATTGGTATCATTTTATACCATTGCACTATTTCATATATGGTAATAAAACTAAGAGATCAAACCTTTTCTAGAATGCATAGGTTTTGTAGAAATTTCCAGAACAGGTGGCACAGTGGATAAAGCATTGGATTTAGTTTCCTAAAATTTGCAATTGTTTGGAGCAGCTCTTTTTGTGCTGGCAAATAACTGGAAAATGAATAGGTTCCATCAATGGAGTTAGAAAAGGGGGAACCCCTTTTGGTTTGGAGCAAGGATAGACCAGTGACAGCACAGAGTCCCATGTAAAGGAATTTACAAGCCCAAAAACCTAGATTGATAAAAAAAAAAAAAAAAAAAAAAAGTTTATTGTAGGGGTTTAGAAGTAAGGGCAAAGGTAGAAAGACACCAGGGCCAGAGGTGGACACCGGGCAGATAGGAACCCTTACATGGCCAGAAGGATATCATGTTTGGAGGGGCTCCTGCAAAGAGACTGGGTTCCAGAGTTCCCTTTTTATAATCTTGAAGGTGGGTGGAATCCCAGGCTCCTGGCTGGTTTAGGCCAGGATTGCATTGAATAGAATTCAATGGGTTTTTAGATAAGGAGGAAGCTATTTGTGGGGGTTGGGCAAACCTGAGCAGATAGTGGCGGGCTGGGAAAGCCCAAGCCAGCTCAGATCCGGTGGGGGCTGGGAAAGCCCAGATATTATTGGAATTCAAAAGGGTGCTTTTTGACCAGGATTTGTGAATCAAAAGATCCTAGCTTCTTCAGCCATGGGGGGGTTGGAAATCAGAAAGGAATCTTAGAGGGACCTCAACCCCCATCATTTAGATCTGATTTTATATGTATGAGAAGTCTTTTGTAATTGTATTCATATAGTTCGTGGATTTGTCTTGGCAGGTATATACCCAAATAATTTATTTTGCCTACAGTTATTTTAAATAGAATTTCTTTTTCTATCTCTTGCTGTTGGGCTTTTTCAGTAAGATATGAAAATTTGTGTGGGTTTATTTTACATCCTACAATTTTACTAAAGCTGTGAATTATTTCAAGTAGGTTTTGGGTGCTTTTTTAAGGATTTTTAAAGTATATAATCATATTATCTGCAAAGAGTGATAGTTATATCTTCTCATTGCCTCTTCTAATCCCTTTAATTTCTTTTTATTTTCTTATTTGCTAAAGACAAAATATCTAGTACTATACTGGATAATACTGGTAATAATGGGCTTCCTTGTTTCACCTATAATCTTATTGAAAATCTGTCCAACTCCTTTCCATTACATATAATACTTGCTAATGGTGTTAGATACTTGATGATTATTATTTTAAGGAAAACTCCCTTTATTCCAAAGTATTTTGTCAAAAGCTTTTTTCTGGAACTATGAGATTACCATATGACTTCTGTTGGCTTTGTTAGTGATATGGTCAATTATGTCAATAATTTTCCTGATATTGAACCAGCTCTATATTCCTAGTATAAATTCTATTTTGGTTATATTGTACCAGAGTCCAGTTGGTAAGTTGTCATAAGATCTTTGCTAATATTTTATTTAAAATTTTGCATCCGTATTCATTAGAGAGATTGCTCTGTAATTTTTGTTCTCTGATTTGGCTCTTCCTACTGTAAATATCCATACAATATTTGTGTTCTAGGAAAATTTTTGCAATACTCTTTCTTTACTTATTTTCCCAAACAGTATACATAGTATTGGAATTAATTGTTCATTAAATGTTAGATAGAATTCACTTGTAATCCATCTGCCTCTGGATATTTTGGGGGGAGAGTTTATTGATGGTTTCTACAAATTTATTTTTCTAAAATGGGACTATTTAAGTAATTTATTTCCTCTTCTCCTAATCTGGGCATTTTTTTTTTGTAAATATTCATCCATTTTGATTACAGAATTGCTGGCAGAAAGTTGGGCAAAATAGCTTCTAATTATTGCTTCAATTTATTTTTTTATTTGTGCTAAGTTCATCGCTTTTATTTTAATGCTGGTAATTTGATTTTTTTTTACTTTTTCTTATCAAATTAGGCAATAGTTTGTCTATTTTGATGTTGTTATTGTTGTTTTATAAAACCAACTCTTAGTTTTACTAATTAATTCAATAGTTTTCTTACTTTCAATTTTATTAATCACCCTTTTGAATTTCAAAATTTCTAATTTGGTTTTAATTGGAGGATATTAATTTCTTCTTTCTTTTAGCTTCTTAATTTACATGGCCAATTCCTTGACTTCTCCTCTCTTTATTTTATTCATGTAAATATTTAGAGATATAAAATTTCCCCTAACAACTGCTTTAGCTGCATCCCATAGATTTTGTTATATTTTCTTATTATTGTCATTCTCTTGCATGAAGTTATGGATTGTTTCTGTGATTTGTTGTCTGATCTGCTCATTATTTAGAATTAGATTGTCGTTTTTTTTAAAGCCAATTGCCTTTTAGTCTATCTTTGCCTGCCCTTTTATTAAATGTAATTTGTATTGCATGGTTGTCTGAAAAAAGAAGCATTTACTAATTTAGTCTTCCTGCATTTGATTATGAGATTTTTAATGCCCTCATACATAGTTAATTGTTGTGTAGGTACAGTGTTATTTTCTGTCCCTATATAATTTTCTCCAAAGCTCTATGACATCTAGGTTTTCTATAATTCTTTTAACCTCCTTAATTTCTTTCCTGTTTATTTTTTGGTTAGATTTGTCTGATTCTAAAAGATGAAGACTGAAGTTCCCCCACTAATATTGTTTATCTCTTCCTATAACTGACTTAATATCTTCTCTAAGAATTTGGCTGGTCTATGACTCAGTCCAAATACATTTAGTATCATTACTACTTTGTTATTTATAGTCCCTTTTAACACAATATAGTTTCTTTCCTTATATCTTTAGATCTATCTTTACTTTTGCTTTATCTGAGATCAGAATTGTTACACTTACTTTTTTTTTTTTTGGCTTCAGCTGAATGATAATAAATTCTGCTGCAGCCTTTTGCTTTTACTTTGTAGATATCTCTCTGTTTCAAATGTGTTTCTTGTAAACAATATATAGTAGGATTCTTATTTTTAATCCATGCTGCTTTTTGCTTCCATTTTATGGGAGAGCTCTTTCCATTCCCATTCACAATTATGATTACCATATTTGTATTTCCTATATATATGTATGTATGTAAAAAACCCTCTTACTTCCTCCCCTGTATATACTTTTGCACTCTCTTTCCATCCTGTCCCTCTTTAGCAGTGGTTCGTTTTTAACCAATCTCACTCACTCTCTGTCCTATCTTCTATCATCGCTCCCCCTTCTCTTACCTCCTTTCTCTTAATGTTTCTGTCCTCCTTTCTATCTATTCCCTCCCTTTTTTCCTCTTTTCTTTTCCTACTTTTTATAGGTAATATAAATTTCTATAACAATTAAATAATTAAATTATTCCTTCTTTGTGACAAAATTGATGAGATTAAACTTCAGATAATTCTTTTCCCTCTCCTTCCTTTTCTTCTATTGTAATATATCTCTTGTGCTTCTTCATGTGATCTAATTTGTTCCATTAAATCTCTCCTTTTCTCTTTTCCCAGGACAGTCCTTTTACACTCCTTAATGTCTTTTCTTTGACATAATCATATCAGTCCACTTACATCCACACCCTCCTTTTATGTAATACTGCCTATAACTGTCCCAATAATAGATACATTTTTCAAAAGTTACATATATCATTTTCCCATCTAGGGAAGTAAACAGTTTAACTACTGAATAATATATATTCCCCCCTTTACCTTTCTGTGTTTTATCTTGGGTCCTGTGTTTGAAAATTAAATTTTCTGTTTAGTTCCGTTTTTTTTTTTTTTTTTTTTCTTCAATAGAAATATTTGAAAGTGTCTTACTTCACTGAAGATCTATCTCTTCCCCTGAAATGTGATGCTCTCTGTAGCTTGGTAGTTAATTCTTGCTTGAAACCCCAGTCCTTTACCTTCTGGAATATTGTATTCCAGGCCCTATTATCTTTTATTGTAGACACTGCCTGATAGATCCTGAGTAATCATGACTGAGTAAGCATGAACTTGAATTGCTTTTGTCTGGAAGTTTTTTTGGTTTTGTTTTTGTTTTTTTCTTGAGATTATAGTTCTGGAGAGGGACAATAATATTCCTTGTAGTTTTTTGTGGGATCTCTTTCTGTAGGTGATAGATGGATTCTTTTAATGACTACTTTAAGAGAGCAGTTTTCCTTCATGATCTCTTGAAGAATGTTATCCAGGATATCTTTTTATTTTGGTCATGGCTTTCAGGCAAATCAATGATCGTCTCTACTGGATCTATTTTCCAGGTTGGCTGTTTTCCAATGAGCTATTTAAATTTTCTTCCATTTTTTTCATTCTTTTTTAGTTTATTTGACTAATTCTTAATGTCTCATTTGCCCCATTCTAATTTTTAATGGGTGACTTTCTTTAGTTAACTTTTGTACTTCCTTTTCCATTTACTTAATTCTACTTTTCAATGTTTTGTATTTCTCAAGGGATCTTCTTTTTTATGTTTTTTATTTTTTTGAATTTTTTCAATTGTGTTTTTAAGGAATTGGTTTCTAAAGTGGATAGTTTTTTATTTTATTAATTTTATAATTATACATTTTTGACAGTATATATGCATGAGTAATTTTTTTATAACATTATCCCTTGTATTCATTTTTCCAGATTTTCCCCTCCCTCCCATAGATGACAGGCAATCTCATATATTTTACATGTCTTACAGTATAATCTAGATATAATATATGTGTGTAAATCCAATTTTCTTGTTGCACTTGCATAAGTAACCTGGGTAGATAGACAGTAGTGCTAATATTTTACATTCAATTCCCAGTGTTTCTTCTCTGGGTGTAGTTGTTTCTGTCCATCATTGATCAACTGGAAGTGAGTGAGTTGGATCTTCTTTATGTTGAAGATATAAAGTGGATAGTTTTTTTTTTTTTTTTTTTTTTTCATTTGGCTAATTTTATTTTAAAGGAATTGTCTTCCTTTTCCAATCTGTTGACTCTCTCTTGCATACCTCTCAGTTTTTCTCTCATTTTTTTTCTTCTACCTCTCTTATTTGCCTTTTGAAGGCTTTTCTGAGCATTTCCAAGAAGCCTCTTTAAGTTTGAGACCAGTTCTATCATTCTAAGATTGCCTCTGTGGACATTTTATTATTCTGTAAGTTGTGTTTTGGTCTTCCCTGTCATAGTAACTTTCTATAGTCAGGATTCTTTTCCATTTCTTCCTTATTTCCTTTCCTTTTCTTATGGTATTTCCTCTCTCTCTCTCTCTCTCTCTCTCTCTCTCTCTCTCTCTCTCTCTCTCTCTCTCTCTCTCTCTTTCTCTCTCTCTCTCAGCCTTTTTGTTCGAGCTCTGCTCCAGTGGTAAAAGTTGCACTGTCTCATGCTTTCTATGCTGCTCTGAGCACAGAGTCCCTTATTTTTTGTAGGGGGTTGCTTTGCCTGCTCTTTGCAGGAAATATTCTGATTTGCAAGAATTCGCCTTCTGATCTGGTCCCTGGAGGCTGCCCCCACTGGTCTACTCCTGTACTAGCTAGGAATAGGGTTCTCAGTTGTTGTTTCTACTCTGATTAAGATTCTCTCACTGACTTTCCCAGACTCTGTCTGGCTAAGCTCAGTGAGATTTTTCTTGAAGTTTGCATTCTATCTTGATCTGGAGAGTAGTTTCATTCTGTCAGACTATTCAGAATCTTGGTTTCATGTCATTTTTTGAGAGAAATTGAGAGAATTCAAGTGGCTTCTAGCTTTTACTCCACCATCTTGTCTCCGCCCCCTCTATTCCATCAATATGCTTTTTAAGCACTTTTTTAAAAACCCATTATTCTTCATCACAACTGAAACTTTAAATTTATTGTTGAAATTTTTACCTCCTGGGTGACACTAACTGCCTAGCCCTACTCAGATTTAGTCCTTGTTTCATAAACAAGTACATATATTTGAATGTTGATTGATTTTCCATTTTGGGAATTTTTGAACAGAATAATAGAATTAAACATATTTTTGAAGTAATTATTCCTTCAATTGAGCAAAAGTCCATCAAGGCCCTTTTGTTTTTGTTTTTTTGACATTTCAATCATTTTTGTGACCTCAAAATTATCTATATTCTGGTCATAAAAAGACAAAAATGACTTAAAATAAAGCAAAATAAATAATATTTTATAGCAGTATACATGAAAAGCTCAAAATATGAGAGTCCACTAAAATAAGTTTATCATCTTTTCTTGGAAAAGGCAACATTTCTGATGAACCAAGCATGAATTTTGAATACCACATTTATCTCTCTCTTTCTTTTTATATATCCCCTATCTTTTCAGACCTAAAAGTTCTTTATGCAGTGTATTCATCATCATCGTCATCCAAAAAAATGTATACTAAAATTTAATTTCATGATGTAAGCTGTAACAGATGTTGCTTTAAAGAATCTTTTTCTTAGGCCATTCTCTTATTTTTTTACAAAAGCAAATTTAATACATATCTTAACATTTCTTCCAAGTGGTCATTACTAAACATATTTTTGTTATGGGTACATTATTTCTGCTTTCTGTTTTCAAAGAAAATGAATCAATTTGCAAAAGAAATGCAAAAACATTTATTAGTCAAACATTGTGTTTTCTAAAGATATTATATACGGTAAAGAGTACAATGGTCTAAGTTAAGGAACTCTCATGATAATAGGGAAAAGCATGCAATTATGTAGGATTCTATGAAAATTAAATGCTGAAAATAAAAGATAGACTTAGAAAGTAAAAGACAAAAAGGCCTCCTTCAGAACACAGAACTTGAAATTTGTATCTTTAAGGAAGCCAAGTGAAATAGACTGATTGAATGAAATCCTTTTATTTAAGCATTTACTATGTTTTATACTGCAAAACAATCACAACAAAAATAAAATTTAAAAATACGTGAAAGTTACTGCTCTCAAGTAATTTGCATTGACATGGAAGAGACAACACTTCAAAAATGACGATTTTTGAAGTATCTTGAGTTGGCTCAAAGAAAGTTTCAGAGATCTAGTATTGCATAGTCAGTTAATAAGGATTTTTTTTTTTCAGTGGAAGGGTGATGCTGAAGGATGAATGACCAGGACAGAAGATAATATCAATTTTCATCCCTTGACTTCATAGAGCAAAAAATAGCCAGGTCTTAAGTGTTATAGAAGCAAGGAAAGCATTTTCTTTCAATGGAGATCTCATGTATTCATTTTATCTTAATCATCACTTTCAAATTTTACAAAAGGCTGAGCTTTGATATGTAGAATATTAAGTTTAAGCATCCAATTTGACTGAAAAGAGTTTCATTTTTCTTCATTGTCAGATTATAATCTCTGAAAACAGAGGATAAAGGATTATTTTATATTTTCCATATCTGTAGTAGAATTTATCTTAAAGTATATATCAAAATGCAAATATAAGCATCACTTATGATAACTAGTTGACATTTCTTAATATTCTAGTTAATATTGTAGCTTACCACTGCTTTTAAGAATAAGATCTAGGGTGTGAATAGAGAGTATAAAGGAGTAAATTTAACTTCCCAGTAGTCTGAGATGTGACGCATATCCACTCTTATCCTCTGGGAGGTTAGGTCACATACCTACAAGTAGATTTTCCTTTACTTTCTGGTATGGTAGGATTTTTTATTAAATTTAAATTTATGGAATCAAACAAGAATTTTCATGAGTACAATAAAAAAGATTATACATGAAACTGAAAGATTACTGTTCACAATTTATCATTCCTTTCAAATATATAACAAAATTATCAGGTAAATTTCTTTTATTTTCTTGATATATGAAACAGCATTCTTCATAAACCAATGTTCCTTTCACAGAGTGCAGTGATTATATAATTAACTGTCAAGGAGAAACTGTATTGACTGAAGAAAAAACAAAAACAAATACTTTATTACTAGAGTGAAATATAATGGCTCAATGATATGTGATATGATATTTGAAGATATTATTAAATCAGATATTTTGAAAATTTGTTCATGAAGCAATTAATATTTTAGCATTTGTAAGAAAAAAAAAGTGTTTCTAAAAATGACGGGAATGTAAAAGAATACTTCTGAGAAGACAATGAAGAAAAACATTAAAAGTATTGCATGATATTTCAACTTTTAAGCCATATAATGTAGAAATAACTTCTTTTACCATAGTTGTAGATCCTCTTTTATATAAAAAATTAGGAATATGATTTTTTCACAGTCACTGGACAGAGTTTTCTTCTTCTCAACAATTTAAAAATAGTTTTAAGAAAATGCCAAGGCCAAAGCCAAAGAAAACAAGTAAGCAAGCAATTAAGCAACCAAACAAACAAAAACTCTTCATAGAATTGTCCAAATTATTTGGATAAAGAATCTCAATAAAACCTTTATTATTTTTTTTTGCTGGGGTCCTTCAAACTTTTCCAAGGTTGATTATTTAACTGAGACTGTGAGGGAACTTAGAGACCAAATACTTCCCCATTAGGAATTTTTTTTAAAAATATAAGCAATAATCTTGGGATGAGAAGAAATTGGTAATACATGATGGTCCTCTGTAAGGGCCCTTTAAATGGGTGGACACAGTGCATCGGGAGATTGAGGCCCAGAAGTAATTTCTGTGGATATTAGGACTGCCTTGTAGGTGGGATCTTGTCCACATTGAGATAAATTCGTAATGGGTGACTCTCTCGCTGATTGGCTGTGTGTGTGTCCTCACAGGCCCTTTATAAGCCCACTGCAGGCAGCAGTCCCTCTCTTTAACCTGGCGCTCTTCACCCTGGCTCCCTAGCCTGGGTGGCCAAGCCAAGATGGGTAGCCAAAAGAGGTAAGGATTTTGGTAGTGAACACGTGGGTCTTCTGACCAGGTGTTCACTAGGGAACCAACAAGTCAGGGAATCAGTTAGGGCATTATGTGAGTACGTATAATAAAGGCTTTTAAGATTACACTTGCGGGGTGGAGCCAAGATGGTGGAGAAGATACACGCCACTGTGTAAGCTCCTTTCTTCCCTCACAACCAACTAGATTTAATCAGCCTCAGAAATATATCCTGCTAAAAGGTAGCATAAATAATGAAGCCATAATGATACTAAACATATATGCACCAAGTGGTATAGCATCTAAATTTCTTAAGGAAAAGTTAAGAGAGTTGCAAGAAGAAATAGACAGTAAAACTATAATAGTGGGAGATCTCAACCTTGCACTCTCAGATTTAGACAAATCAAACCACAAAACAAACAAGAAAGAAATTAAAAAAGTAAATAGAACATTAGAAAAACTAGGTATGATAGACTTTGGAGAAAACTGAATGGCAATAGAAAGGAATATACTTTCTTCTCAGCAGTTCATGGATCCTATACAAAAATTGACCATATATTAGGACATAAAGATCTCAAAATTAAATGTAGGAAGGCAGAAGTAATAAATGCCTTCTTCTCAGATCACAATGCAATAAAAGCTACATTCAGTAAAAAGTTAGGGATAAATAGACCAAAAAGTAATTGGAAACTGAATAATCTCATCTTAAAGAATGACTGGGTGAAAGAGCAAATTATAGAAACAATTAATAATTTCACCCAAGATAATGACAATGATGAGACATCATACCAAAATCTGTGGGATGCAGCTAAAGCAGTAATAAGGGGACATTTTATATCTTTAGAGGCTTATTTGAAGAAAATAGAGAAAGAGAAGATTAACGAATTGGGCTTGTAACTTAAAAGGCTAGAAAAAGACCAAATTAAAAACCCCCAACCAAAAATTAAACTTGAAATACAAAAATTAAAAGGAGAAATCAATAATATTGAAAGTAAAAAAAAAACTATTGAATTAATAAATAAAACCAAGAGTTGGTTTTATGAAAAAGGCAATAAAATAGATAAACCCTTTGGTAAATCTGATCAGAAAAAAGAAAGAGGAAAAATCAAATTGTTAGTCTCACAAATGAAAAGGGGGATCTTTCCACCAATGAAGAGGAAATTAGAGAAATAATAAGGAGTTACTTTGCCCAACTTTATGCCAATAAATTTGATAACTTAAGTGAAATGGATGACTTCCTCCAAAAATATAGGCTTCCTAGATTAACAGAGGAGGAAATAAATTGCTTAAATAGTCCCATTTCAGAAAAAAGAAATAGAACAAGCTATTAATCAACTCCCCAGGAAAAAATCCCCTGGACCAGATGGATTTACATGTGAATTCTACCAAACATTTAAAGAACAATTAGCCCCAATGCTATATAAACTATTTGAAAAAATAGGGAATGAAGTAGTCCTACCAAACTCCTTTTATGACACAGACATGGTACTGATACCTAAACCAGGTAGATCGAAAACTGAGAAAGAAAATTATAGACCAATTTCCTTAATGAATATTGATGCTAAAATCTTAAATAAGATATTAGCAAAAAGACTTCAGAAAATCATCCCCAGGATAATACACTATGATCAAGTAGGATTCATACTAGGATTGCAGGGCTGGTTTAATATTAGGAAAACTATTAGTATAATTGACCATATTAATAATCAAATTAATAAAAACCATATGATCATATCAATAGATGCAGAAAAAGCATTTGACAAAATCCAGCATCCATTCCTACTAAAAATTCTTGAGAGTATAGGAATAAATGGACTATTGCTTAGAATAATCAGGAGCATATATTTAAGACAGTCAGTAAGCATAATATGCAATAGAAATAAACTGCAATCTTTCCCAGTAAGATCAGGAGTGAAACAAGGTTGCCCACTATCACCATTACTATTCAATATAGTACTAGAAACGCTAGCCTCGGCAATAAGAGCAGAGAAAGAGATTCAAGGAATTAGAGGAGGAAATGAGGAAATCAAACTATCACTCTTTGCAGATGACATGATGGTATACTTAGAGAACCCCAAAGACTCTGCTAAAAAGCTATTAGAAGTATTTCAGAATTTTAGCAAAGTGGCAGGATACAAAATAAATCCACAGAAATCCTCAGCATTCTTATATATCACCAACAAAATGCAACAGCAAGAGATACAAAGAGAAATTCCATTCCAAACAAATGTTGAGAGTATAAAGTATTTGGGAATCCATCTACCAAAGAAAAGTCAGGAATTATATGAGAAAAATTACAAAACACTTGCCACAAAAATAAAGTCAGATTTAAATAATTGGAAAGACATTCAGTGCTCTTGGATAGGCCGAGCGAATATAATAAAGATGACAATACTCCCCAAACTATTCTATTTATTTAGTGCTATACCAATCAGACTCCCAAGAAACTGTTTCAATGACTTAGAAAAAATAACAACAAAATTCATATAGAAGAATAAAAGGTCGAGAATTGCAAGGGAACTAATGAAAAAAACCTAGAGGAAGGTGGTCTAAGTGTACCTGATCTAAAGCTATATTATATAGCAGCAGTCACCAAAACCATTTGGTACTGGCTAAGAAATAGAACGGTAGATCAGTGGAACAGATTAGATACAAAGGACAAAAAAGGGTGCATCTATAGCAATCTAATCTTTGACAAACCCAAAGATACCAACATTAGGGACAAAAATTCATTATTCGGAAGAAACTTTTGGGAAAACTGGAAATTAGTATGGCAGAAATTAGATATGGACCCACACTTAACACCATAGATAAGATCAAAATGGGTCCATGATTTAGGCATAAAGAGTGAGATAATAAATAGATTAGAGGAACAGAGAATAGTCTACCTCTCAGACCTGTGGAGGAGGAAGGAATTTATGACCAGAGGAGAACTAGAGATCATTACTGATCACAAAATAGGAGATTTTGATTACATCAAACTAAAAAGTTTCTGTACAAACAATATTAATGCAAACAAGTAACAAACTGGAAAAATATTTTTAAAAGGAAAGGTTCTGACAAAGGTCTCATTTCCAAAATATATAGAGAACTGAACCTGATTTATAGGAAACCAAACCATTCTCCAATTGATAAATGGTCAAGGGATATGAACAGACAATTCTCAGATGATGAAATTGAAACTATTTCCACTCATATGAAAGAGTGTTCCAAATCACTACTCATCAGAGAAATGCAAATTAAGACAACTCTGAGATACCACTACACACCTGTCAGATTGGCTAAGATGACAGGAACAAATAATGATAAATGTTGGAGGGGATGTGGGAAACTGGGACACTGATACATTGTTGGTGGAGTTGTGAAAGAATCCAGCCATTCTGGAGAGCAATTTGGAACTATGCCCAAAAAGTTGTCAAACTGTGCATACCCTTTGACCCAGCATTGCTGTTATTGGGATTATATCCCAAAGAAATACTAAAGAGTGGAAAGGGACCTGTATGTGCCAAAATGTTTGTGGCAGCTCTTTTTGTTGTAGCTAGAAACTGGAAGTTGAATGGATGTCCATCAATTGGAGAATGGTTGGGTAAATTGTGATACATGAAGGTTATGGAATATTATTGCTCTGTAAGAAATGACCAGCAGGAGGAATACAGAGAGGCTTGGAGAGACTTAAAGCAACTGTTGCTGAGTGAAATGAGCAGAACCAGAAGATCACTGTACACTTCAACAACAATACTGTATGAGGATGTATTGTGATGGAAGTGGAAATCTTCAACATAAAGAAGATCCAACTCACTTCCAGTTGATCAATGATGGACAGAAATAACTATACCCAGAGAAGGAACACTGGGAAGCAAATGTAAATTGTTAGCACTACTGTCTATATACCCAGGTTATTTATACCTTCAGAAGGTAATAATTAATGTGCAACCAGAAAATGGTATTCACACACATATATTGTATCTAGGTTATATTGTAACACATGTAAAATGTATGGGATTATCTGCCCTCAGGAGGAGGGAGTGAAGGGAGGGAGGGAATAATTTGGAAAAATGAATAAAAAAAAAAAAAAAGAAAAAAAGATTACACTTGATGTTCTTGAGTGCGCTACAGGGTTATTAAGCTATAGATTCAAGAGATTGTGACCAGAGACCTTTGAAGGCCTCAGAGGAGGTGAGCCGGGTAGAGTTCACACTGCAAAGGACAGTGGTCAAAGATAACTATGGTGGTTCTAGGACAGACTAGTAATTGTAACTGCGAGGAGAGCACGTTACAGTCCTCTGCAGGAAAAATGAAACATAAGAAAGCAAAACTGCAACAACAACAACAACAACAAAAACAGCAGTTGAAAGTCAAAAACCACTTTGAACTGATAACAGTATAAAAGTCTAAAATAAAAATTTTAATTATGATACACAGAAATATCATTATTTAACACAATCATTATTGAATCAATCATCAAGGTGATTGTGTTAAATAATGCTATTAGAATAAACAACTGTGTTCCATAAGGTAATTGCATTACATCTATAAAATTCATTGTCCTACTCCCATCTAAGCTATATAGCTTGCTATCCTGTATAGCAAGAAGAGAAAGAACAGTAATTCCTGGTTCTTAGTATTGAAATATAATATTTTCCAAACTGTAAGAGTGAAGCTTAGTTTACTTATTCACAGCAGACCTCAATTTTAGCTTCCCCTCCACTACTGCATTAAAAGAATATATTTTTTTAAATTTCAAATTATTTCTCTGCCTTTTTTCCTGCACCCCTCATTGAGAAGATATCAAGTTGATTGTAGATTAGACAAGATAAAACATTTCCATATTAGTCATGTTGTGAAAGTAAATATAAATTAAAACAAAGTAAAAAAAAAGTTTATAAAGTAAACATCAATCAGCACTTCAGTTTTAGAAGTTCTTCTAGAGGTGGATAGCAGTTTTCATCATAAGTCCTTCAAAATTATTTTGAATCACTATTGCCTTGCTGAGAATAGCTAAATCATTCATAGCTAATTACATATTGCTGTTATAATATACACAGTAATCCTAGTTATGTTCACTTGATTTGCATCAGTTCATGTAAGACTACCCAGCTTTATCTGCAATCATTCCACTCATCATTTCTTTTTCTGTCTTTTTTCTTTCTTACATTTCTTTTTTTATTTGAAAAAATAGAATAAAAAAAAAAAAGGAAAGGAAAACAGAAAGGCATACAAAGCAAAATTAAACAAAACAAAAGAGAACATGGTCATGTGCCCAGAAGAACATCAGGGAAGATTCAAAATATATAATTTATTCAAGAAAGTATATATATATATATATATATATATATATATATATATATGTATATATATATATATATATATATTTGTAAAAGAGATTTGTAAAGGGCTAGAACTGAGCAATGCACTTAGATAATGAAGCTCGTGAGACTAATTGCCAACTGGACAGCTCCCTATTAACTTGTTTGAAGGTTGACCCTCCCCAGCTGTTCTGTGTTGACTTGATTGGTGGGACAAAGAGGGGGGAGTGACTTGTGTGGGAGGAGTAGGAGGAGGAAGAGGAATTAAGACTCAGACACTGACTCAAGTCTCTCCTGGCATTTGAGGGAGGAAGGTGTGTGTGAGGTAGCTAGATCTAAGCCCTTGACCTTGACTGTAAAAGATCAAGAATAAAGACGTTTAGTGATCCTGACTCCAGCTGATTTCTGGGAAGACAGAGTTCCAGCAGAGATTATATTCATTATGATATATTTATATATTCAGAGATTATATTAATTATGTTAATTTTTTTCTTTACTTTTTTGTAAATTGTTCTTTTATTCTATGCTGTGCACGTTATTTACTTTATTCTTTTTCTTCTTCATCCTCCCAAAGCAAGCAATAGTTAAGAAAAGATATATTTATGCATACATATATAGATATATACATACATACATACATACCTTCACATTCACACACATATCTTTCCTATCCTTGCTGATTCTTTGCTTTAATTCTGCTCGTTAACTTGCCTTGATAATTTCCCTGCATCCAAGTATTCCTCCCTTGTCTTCTTCCCTCACCCTTACATCAATACCCCACCTTATTTCTTTATAGATTTTGGAGGTTGTTATGCCCTGCATGATATATATGTAGTGTTGCCTATTAAACCCATTCCTTGATGTGAGTTCAGGATTATGAGCCCTCCTTCCCCCTTTAATGCCTCTGTGTCTACTCTTCCACTGTATCTCTTTTGTATAACATTACTGTTTTAATATTAACTGTGCCAGTCTTTCTTTTCAGCTACCCTATAGTTGATGCAAAACTTAAACATATGATATAATTTCCCATTTAAAAAAAAAATTCACCAACAATTCATCCATTTTGTGTTCCTTGAAACTGATCTTTGATATTGATTCTTATATGTTAAATTGTCTCTTATGTTTGGGTTTGTATGATAAAAAACATGAAAAACTGTGTTTGTTGAATGTCCATTTTTTTCTCATTCAAAATTATAGATAATTTTGCAGGATGTAACATTTATGGTTGCAGTATTGGTTATTTTTTATTGTTTGTAGATATGATTCTTGGACCAGTGATCTTTTATGGTAGCTGCTGATAGATAAGTCCTGTACAATTCCAGTTATAGCTTCAGTGTATTTTAATTATTTTCTTTTCTTGTTTCTTACAAAATGTTTTTCTTGATCTGGAGCTTTCAAAATGTGATTATAATATCTCTGTGGGTTTTCCACAAAAGATCTTACTGAGGGGATAATTAGTGGATTTTTTCTATTTCTATTTTCCTCTTGGTTAATTTCCTGCATTATTGTGCCATTATTGTGACTTTTTTTGGTCACTTACAAGCAGTCCAATTATTTTTATATTTTCTTTTCTTGATCTGTCTTTTTTCTTATAAGAATTTTTACATTTTGTTCTATTGTTTCATTCTTTATAATCTGTTTTGTTATTTCTTAGTCTACCATGGTTTCACCGGCTTTCCCTTGACAAATTCTAATTTTCCAAACTTATTTTCATCTTTGAGATTCTATTTTAGAGTAGACTTTTTTTTTTTTTTTTTACTGTAGTGTCCTCCCCAGTGATGAATGAATCCTGGTCTTCTCTATTCTCATTGTCAGTTTCTCTGATAGAGTTCTTTCTTCTTTACTAGTTCTTTTTTTGTTAATAAGAAGTATTAGTACAAGAACTTTTAATAATGGGATGGGGGAATGATGCATCAAGCTTCCCTTCAGCTTTTCACTCTGACCAGGAACTCCATACCAAGTGACTCATCATTTCTTATACAATAGTAGTATTGCATTACAATTACAATCATACACCACAACTTGTTTAGCTTACTTCCCAAAGAAAGGGGATTTCATAAATTATCAATTATTTTTTGTCCCAGAATGAATTATGATAAATAGTGTTGGTATATATAGGTACTTTTCCTATATCTCTTCAGGATATAAACATAATAGTGACATTTCTGGGTCAAAGTGTATGTGTAATTCTGTAGTCCTTTGGATATAATTGCAATACTCTAATGAAGTGTTGGATCAATTTCTTTTTTGTTAATATATTTTTGTTTTATAATTATAACTTTTTTGACAGTACATATGCATGGGTAATTTTTTACATTAACCCTTGCACTCACTTCTGTTCTGATTTTTCCCTTCTTTCCCTCCACCTCTTATCCTAGATGGCTTGCAGTCTTATACATGTTAGATATATTATAATATATCCTAAATACAATATATGTGTGTAGAACTGAATTTCTTGTTGCATGGGAAGAATTGGATTCAGATGGTAAAAGTAACCTGGTTAGAAAAACAAAAATGCAATCAGTTTACACTTATCATGAAATATTTCAAGCAATATAGAAATATTGGTTTATATGGATTTAATTTATATTCTGAAACTTTCTTGAAGTTGTTATTTATTTTGACTACTTTTTAGTTGATTCTCTTTTATGTTCTCTCTCCCTCCCTATCTTTCTGTCTCTCTCTGTCTTTCTGTCTTTCTCTGTATACATATAAAATTTTTATATTTAATTATACAGTTTTGTTTCCTCATTACATATTCTAATACTTTCAACCTGTTTTCCTTTCCTTATTGCTATTATTAAATAATAATGTGATAAGGGCATACTTGCTTCATCTCTTCAGACTTTACGATGAACATGTGCTTATTGTTTTAGATAGAGAATTCACACAAGACAAGTGATCATATGGAGACTGGAAGAAGCAATATAGAGACACTCAATGTCTTTCTGAAGAATTTTGTAATTGATTATGGAAAACATGGGAGATACACAGGTCCATTCAAAATAGCATGCCTAATAAAAGAAGACACAATATTCTGTGAGCAAACCATGCTTGTAGTAACTTAAAAAACATATGAGATGTGCAAGTTCAGAGACAACTCCACTGCAAATGTTTATATGAATTATTTCTGCCTGATTTGTGGCATAGCCTTCTAAGCTCATGCTAGTCTATAATCACAACTGAATGCACTGTACCCTAGCTCCAATGTAGTGGTATAAATTTGGTCCTGTTCAAGAATGAAGGAAAGCAAGTAATAGACTTACTACTTTTAGGAAAGTTCTATTTATTTTTATGTTTTCTTGTATTTTAATAAAAATGAATGCTGTACTTTGTTAAATATTTTTTCCTGAATATGTTAAGACAATCATGTGTTTTTTGGGGGTTGTTTTTGATATTGATAAGTTGTCTAATATTAAACTACCCTGAATTTGTGGCACAAATCTCTCCTATCCTTAGCTTTGTTTTTTTGTATTTAGAATTATTTTAGTTTTTTCAATTTAAAGTTAATTTTAAATTTTTATTTATTTCATTTATTATTATTCTTGTTTATTTCATTTAGATTTATCTAGTTCTGAAAGGGTAAAGTTAAAGTTGCTCACTATTTATTCTGTATCTTCTCCTGAAACTCATTTAACTTTGTCTTTAAGAATTTGGCTGCTTTGAGTTTTGTTGTATATATTGACATTATATTATTGTCAGTAATATATTTTAGCAAATGTAATTTCCTTGCTTATGCTTTTTCTTTAAACTTAGGTCTGTTCTTTCTGTTTTCTGGTTTTATGTTTGATATGCTTGTTTTCTTTCTTTTTAACCTCAAGTGAAGCATTAAAGATTCTGCTTCAGCCCCTTATTTTATTCTATATGCATCTTTCTGTTTTGGGTCTATTTTTTATAAACAACATATTTTTGGATTTTTAAGCCATTCTTCTATCCACTTCCATTTTAACAATGAGTTTATCCCATTCACAGTTATGAATATGGTGTGATCTTCTTCATCCTATTTCCCCCTGTTTATCCATATTTTTTTTCTTTTATTCTGCATCTCCTCAAAATTCTGCATTGTTTTTGTCTACATTCTTTCTTTATCTGCCATCCCTTCAATCACATATCTCCTCTCCCTTTCATATTCTTCCCTTCTTCTTACTCCCTTGTAGGGTAAGAAAAAATGTCTATTCCCAGTTGAATGTGCATGTTATTTCTTCTTTGAGCCAGTTTAGATGTATGTAAGGTTCTAAAGTTCCCTACCACTCTTATTTTCTCCTTCTTTTTAAAGCTCTTTTTTTTCACACCTCTTTTACAGGATATATTTTTCCCCATTTTACCTATATGTTCTCCCTTCTTGTACATCCCTTTTTCTCATCTTTTAATCTTATTTTTTACAACCATCTTATCATAATTAGTTCACACTTGTGCCTTCTGTCTGTGTATAATCTATCTGACTTTTCTAACAACAATAATAAAGTTGATTGCTATTGCATCTTTGGCATTTCTCTTTGAGGTCTATTACTAGTTTGCCTCAAGAGCTTTGCAATCCAGACCAATACTCATCCTAGTGTCATACACTTCTTCAGCTGATCTCCTAAGTTGTCATGGGCTGGAAAATTATTATTTCACCCCAACGTTTTGCTGGATCTACTTTTTTAAGATTTTTATTTGTATCATTATTTTAAAGTTGTTTTGAAAGTCATTTGGACAAATTAAAGTAAATTCCTGTTACTCTTCTATCTTTAATGTTCCACCCAACCACAATATATATTCTTATACCTGAAGTCTATAATTGTCATTAATTGTCATACTGAACCCCAACCCCCGACCTCTGAGCTCTCCAAGAGGTAAATTATGAATGAGACATATTGTTTATTCAACATCTGTTGTGAACCCTACCTGAGATGCTCATATCAATGTTTTTTTTTTTCCTCTTTATCAACCTGCTAAAGAACATATAAATAAAAGGCAAAAGAAATTTAACTAAATTACACAGCAGAATATGTGAAAAGAGATTCCTTCATCCTAATAGAAAATTTTCACCAATAAAATAACATAACAAATTGAAAGAAGGATAACATACAATAATCAAACATAGCCAAGGAATATACTTAGAATCCACTAATTTTCTTCATTGAGATAATCTTAATCCTTTTATGGGATGACAAAAGCAGCTTAGTGGAGATATTTGAGAGTGTATTATGTATGTGTGCATGTGTGTGTTTGTGGGCCTATGCTATTTTAGCTCTTTTCTGATTCCATATATTAACCAATTAGACTTTTTCACTTAGCTTTAGATTATATTCACCAGAAAAGTTTGTTTGGAATTAGTTTTTCTCTTTTGCTGTTAACTCTGTTCTCATTCTTAGCTGAATTATAGTTGGGAAATTATTTTGTATTCTTAACGTACTCCTAGTTGATTGCTTTGCTCCCTCAAATCATTCCAGAATTTATACTTGGCAAAAGTGAAAAAGAGCTGAATAGAACTGTGGTGAAGAGGTTATTTTTAAACCCCATAATTCTGCTGGCCAGTAGTTAGGATGTATACATATTAGTCCCAAGGGATCTGATAGAGGTATACATTTGTCTCACCCCAAACTAAACTGTTGTACTATCTCCTCCCTGCAAAATGAGGATAATGTTCAACATTTTTTCTGTCATTGGACAAATATCCTCTTTTACTCATCGATTTAAAAACAATTTAAAGAAACTACAAG
Organism: Sminthopsis crassicaudata; assembly: GCF_048593235.1. Classification (NCBI taxonomy): domain Eukaryota; kingdom Metazoa; phylum Chordata; class Mammalia; order Dasyuromorphia; family Dasyuridae; genus Sminthopsis; species Sminthopsis crassicaudata. The sequence goes on from NC_133620.1 coordinate 45,651,735, forward strand.
CCATTCTCTTTCCAAAGCACACTTCCATTCTGATCTAGTCTTGAAACTAATGATTTCACTGTCCTTTTGGGAGCTATTATTTCCCTGAACTATTTACTCCTGGTTATAGCTGCTACTTTTCTTGAAATTTGACAAAGAAATCATGATACAACTTCTAGGTTGATATAAAAAAATATTAAATTCCTCATTAGTTTTTAAATTTGAGGGGGTTGTAATTGAAACTACATTATTTTTAAAGATAAATAAATTCATGTGTTTATAAATTTAAAATGATAGTATTTTAAATAATTTTAGTAAAATGAGTTATAGAGGAAATTATTTCAGTTTATATGAAAGGAAAGGGCCAAGATCTATTTGAAAAAGAAAAGTGTGATACTTCAAAATATGCAATAAATTGGCATCCTGGCAAAATTGATCAGATAGATGGAAAAGAAACTGATCATGACCATATTCCAGTATTGCCACTAATGGACAACAAAAGTATATCATTATTATCAGTTAACAAAAACTGAAGATATGTGAGTATTTTGAATAAGCTACATCTTTCATTATAGTGCAGAAAAGTATAATATATATTGATAGTGTCAATTTATAATGGATTTTCAATTAACTTCATTAAAAATGAAATATCTTCTTATCTCTGTTTTCTTCACCATGAAATTGTCATTCACCATTTCCACTGATTTCAGAAAACATTTCTAAATTGTGCACAGTGTAAAACATATTCACAGGGATTTAAGGAGAAATAGCTTAACTTCTGTTTTTTTATATTGAAGTATAAAAAACAGAGTTGATTTTCTTTTCTCTCTGCAAATCACTTACAGATTCCATTGAAGTCAGGCACTAATATTTATTTTTATTCAGTTTTCATTCTGATTTCATTTTATACATTTGAAATCAGGAGATGTTTTATTTGGGAAGGAAATCATTTAAGTACAAAAATAATATGCTACACTAGATTTGTGGAGGGAAAAAAAAAAACAAGAACTTTCAACCTTGTAAAAGGGAGAGATATTTGACTGATATTTTATGTAATCAAATAAAAGAGAAGCAAGGGAAAGCAAAATCAATCTTCAATGATAATATTTAGGTAGGACACACATGCATATAATTGTATGTATTTGAATGTACATGTATGTTTGTATGTGTATGTGTGGGTATGTATATATGTTCACAGGCACAGAGGCATAGATTGTTAGTACTAGAATGAGAATGATGAGTACAAATCTGAGCTCAGACATTCACTATTTGGGTGACTTTAGGAAAGTTACTTACTGCTGTTTGATACAATTATTCTTTCTAAAAAATGAGCTGTAGAAGAAAATGTCAAGCTACTACAGCATGTTTTACAACAAACCTACAAATGGAGTCAAGAAGAAACAGTCAAGACTGAATATATATATATATATATATATATATATATATATATATATATATATATATATATATATATATATACATATATGTATATATATAATATGTATATAGGATATATATATATATATATAATATGTATATAGGATATACATATATACACCTATAAATGTGTATATATACACCTATAAATGTGTAGATATACATACATATATGTGTTTGGGCTAATATTTTTATATATGTAGGTATCTGTATGTGTGTGTGTATTGTCCTTCACTTTCAAAAAGGGTTGATGTTTATTTGAGTGCACAATATGTTTTTTTAATTTTATTTTTTTAATTAATTTTATAATCATAACATTTTCCACAGTACATATGCATAAGTAATTTTTTTTTTACAACATTATCCCTTGTGCTCCCTTCTGTTCTGAGTTTTTCCCCTCCTTCCCTCCACCCCCTCCCCTAGATGGCAGGCATTCCCATACATATTAAATATCTTATAGTATATGCTTGGTACAATATATATGTGCAGAACCGAATTTTGTTGTTGTTGTCTTTGCAAAGGCAGAATTGTATTCGGACACAATATGTTTTCATATGGATAATAAGTTCAACAAAAGTTTGAAAGCCTCTAATATAAATCTGGCATGACTAATTCATTAGAATATTTTACAAGATGGAGAGAAGTCAGGAACTTTTCTGAGCTTCCCCCAGTTTTCATCAGAAACAACAATGAATCAAACACTTAAGCAATTCAGGAATGATGGAATACACAAAATGATGGTAAGAAACAATTTTTCAGCTTAAGAAAACTTAGAAGACTTCAGGAAAGTTCATTTTCAAAATGGGAGTAAAACCTAGCATGGGAACAGGGCGCAAAATCTAATGTGAGGTTTTTTTTCCTCAGCATAGATCAGCAGTTTAAACCCCTCAGTCCTGGCTCAGCAGGCCAACTGTGAAGTCTCCAGACTCAGCAGAGAAGGCAAATCATGAGTCACAGAGCATGTACAACAGGATGGACTATGTCAGATCAAGCCAGTGAAGTAGACAAATAGCTAACACTTCCTGCCTCTGGGCAGAAAGTCTGTCACAAGGCCCCTCTCACCCAGAAAAAAAAAAAAAATAATAATAATAAAGCTTGAGACAAGGTTCTGTGTCCTACAAGAACACCTCAACTTGAAAAAAAAAATGAACATAAGAATCAAAAGAGCCTTTTAAAGCAGAACCCACCAAATGGAGAGATTCAATAAAGCTAACTAAAGAAAATAATTCAGTAAAAATTAGAATTGAACAAATAGAATTTAATGACTATGACAATATTAAAACAATGCAAAAAAGTTAAAGAAAATGTAAAATACTTCATTGGAAAAAAGAACTAACCTGAAAAAATAGATTCAGTAAGATAATTTTAAAATTATTCATCTACCTGAAAGCCAAGATTAAAAAGAGAGAGAGAGAGAGAGAGAGAGAGAGAGAGAGAGAGAGAGAGAGAGAGATAAGATAAGATAAGAAAAGAAAAGAAAAGAAAAGAAAAGAAAAGAAAAGGAAAGGAAAGGAAAGGAAAGGAAAGGAAAGAAAAGAAAGAAAAGAAAAGAAAAGAAAAGAAAAGAAAAGAAAAGAAAAGAAAAGAAAAGAAAAGAAAAGAAAAGAAAAGAAAAGAAAAGAAAAGAAAAGAAAAGAAAAGAAAAGAAAAGAAGAGAAAAGAAGAGAAAAGAAGAGAAAAGGAGAGGAGAGGAAGAGAGAGAGAGAGAAAGCCTGGATAATATCCTTCAACAGATCATCAAGGAAAACTGTGCTAATGTACTAGAACCAGAGGGTAAAATAGTCGTTGAAAGAATCTACCAGTCATTTCTGGAAAGGAATGACATAAGGAAAACTCCAAGAAACATTGTTGCAAAACTACAGAAGTATAATTTAAAGGAAAAAAAAATACTGCAGGCTGCCAAAATAAAACAATTTAAGTATTGAGGAGTCACAGTCAGTATTAGCAAAATTTACAATATGCTATTTACAAGAAATATATTTGAAATAGATTCACAAAGAGCAAAACTAAAACATTGGGAGAGAGTATATTTTGCTTTAGCTGAAGTAAAAACAGAACTAAACAAAAATCAGCATAGCAATCCTGCTCTCAGACAAAGGAAAAGCAAAAACAGAGCTAATTTAAAAAGGTAAGGAATTTCTTCCTTATCTTGCTACATCTTGCTAAAAGGTACTATAGACAATGATGTGAAATCAGTACTTAACATATATGCACTAAGTGGAACAGTACTCAAATTTTTAGGGAAGTTGTCAGTTACAAGAATATCTAGAGAGCAAAAACTAGCACTGGGTCACCTAAAACTTCCCCTTTTGGAATTAGGTAAATTTAATTACAAAATATACAAAAATGCAGTAAGAAGATAAATAGAATTTCAGAAAATAATAGATATGATAGACCTGTAGAAAACTGAGTGGGGATAGAAAGGAAAACAACTTTTTTCTGAGTGGGACATGGCACCTACATAAAAAGCTGTCCATATTGTAGGATACAGAATCTCACATTCAAATGCTGAAAAGCAGAAGTATGAAATGCATCATTTTCAGATCATGATACAATAAAAACTTATGTGTAATTAAAAGCCATGGGAAAATAAGTCAAAAATAAATTGGAAACTAAATGGTCTAATCCTAAATAATAAGTGGACCAAACAATAAATCATAGAAACAATCAATATTTCATTCAAAAAAATGAAAATGAGACAACATAGCAAAACTTTTGACATGCAAGCCAAAGCAGTTATTAGGGAAATTTTTATATTTCTAAATTTTTACATAAATAAAATAGAGAAAAAATAGATCGCTAAATTGCCATTCAACTAAGAAAATAAACAAAAGAATAAATTTTAAAAAATAGAAGTGCTGAAAATTAAAGGAAAGAATAATACAAGTAAAACTCAGAAAATGATTAAATTAATAAATAAAACTATGATTTGATTTATGAAAAAAAGTTTTTGGTTTATTTGATTAAAAAGTAGCAAAGAAGAAAATCAAATTACCGATATAAAAAATGAAAAGTTTGAACTCACCACCAATGAAAAGGAAATTACAACAGTAATTAGGAGCTATTTTATTCCAGTGTATTGCAATAAATCTGACAATCTAATTGAAAGGAATGAATATTCACACACACACATACACATACACACATATGTAAATGACCCAGATTATCAGAAGACAGAATAAAATATTAAATAACCTCATTTGAGAAAAACAAAATAAACTAGTAAAGAACTTCCTAAGAAAACTTTAGGAAGAAGGGATTTACAACTTAATTTTCCCAAACATTTAAAGAACAATTAATTACCAAACTATTTAGCCTATTTGTAAAAATAAGCGAAGAAGAAATCCTGGAAATTCCTTTTGTGACACAATTATAATGTTGATATCTAAACCAGGAAGAGCCAAAAGAAAGAAAGAAAATTATAGACCAATCTCCCTAATTAATATTTACACAAAATTCATAATAAAATATTAGCAAAGAGATTAAAGGAATTTATCATGAGAATTATATATTATGATCATGTGAAATTTATGCCAGGAATTTAGGATTGGTTCAATGTTTAAAAAACTATTGGTATAATTGGCCATATATATCAACAATAAAACTAATAGAAAGCATATGATTATCTCAATTGATGAAGGGGAAAAAACAAAACAAAACTTTTGACAAAACAGCAATCATTCCTAATTTTTTATATATCTTTTATTTACAAAATATATGCATGGGTAATTTTTTTCATCATTGACAATTGCCAAATCTTTTGTTCCATTTTTGCCTTCCTTCCCCCCACACCCTCTGCCAGATGGGAGGTAGACCAATACATATTGAATATGCTAAAGTATATATTAAATACAATATATGTATACATATCCAAACAGTTGTTTTGATGCACAAGAAGAATCGGACTTTGAAATAACATATAATTAACCTGAGAAGGGAATCAAAAATGCAAGCTGACAAAAACAGAGTGATTAGAAATGCTATGTAGTGGTTCACACTTATTTCCCAGAGTTCTTTAGCTGGGTGTAGTTGGTTCTATTCATTATTAAACAAAAGGAATGGATTTGGTTCATCTCATTGTTGAAGAAATCCATGTTCCTTAGAATTGATCATCATATATATTATTGTTGAAGTATCTAATAATCTACTGGTCCTGCTCATTTCACTCATCATCATTTCATATAAGTCTCTCCAGGCTTTGAGAAATCTTCCTGCTGTCATTTCCTACAGAACAATAATATTCCATAACATTCATATACCATAATTTATCCAACCATTCTCCAGTTGATGGGCATCCATTCATTTTCCAGTTTCTAGTCACTACAAAAAGGGCTGCCACAAACATTTTTGCAATACAGTTCCCTTTCCCTTCTTTAAGATCTCTTTGGGATATAAAACCAGTCGTAATACTGCTGGATTAAAGGTTATGCATACTTTGATAACTTTTTGAACATTGTTCCAAATTGCTCTCCACAATGGCTGTATGTAATCACGATTCCACCAACAATGCATCCATCAGTGTCCCAATTGTACCACATCCCCTCCAATATTCAGCATTAACTTTTCCTGTCATCCTAGCCAATCTGACAGGTGTGTAGTGGTATCTCAGAGTTGTCTTAATTTGCATTTTTCTGATTAATAATGACTTGGAGCATCTTTTCATATGACTAGGAATAATTTCAGTTTCTTCATCTGAAAATTGTCTGTTCATATCCTTTGAACATTGATAAATTGGATAATTGGAGAATGGCTTGATTTCTTATAAATTAGATTCAATTCTTTATATATTTTGGAAATGAGGCCTTTAGAATTAATGAAAAAAAAAAGTCAGATGAAGATAGTCTAGCTGTACCTGATCTAAAGCTATATTATAAAACAGCAGTCACCAAAACCATTTGGTATTGGCTAAGAAATAGACTAGTTGATCAGTGGAACAGATTAGGTACATAGGACAAGATAGGGTGCAATTATAGCAATCTAGTGTTTGACAAACCCAAAGATACCAACATTTAGGATAAGAATTCATTATTTGAAAAAAACTGTTGGGAAAACTGGAAATTAGTATGGCAGAAATTAGATATGGACCCACACTTAACACCATATGCCAAAAAAAGATCAAAATGGGTCCATGATTTAGGCATAAAGAATGAGATCATAAATAGATTAGAGGAACAGAGAATAATCTACCTTTCAGACCTGTAGAGGAGGAAGGAATTTATGACAAAAGCAGAACTAGAGATCATTATTGATCACAAAATAGAAGATTTTGATTACATCAAACTAAAAAGTTTCTGTAAAAACAAAACTAATGCAAACAAGGTTAGAAGGGAAGTAACAAATTGGGAAAATATTTTACAGTTAAAAGTTCTGATAAAGGCCTAATTTCCAAAATATAGAGAGAATTGATCCTAATTTATAAGAAATCAAACCATTCTCCAATTGATAAATGGTCAAAGGATATGAACAGACAACTTTCAGATGATGAAATTGAAACTATATCTACTCATATAAAAGTGTTCCAAATCACTACTGATCAGAGAAATGCAAATTAAGACAACTCTGAGATACCACTATACACCTGTCAGATTGGCTAAGATGACAGGAACAAATAACAATGAATGTTGGAGGGGATGTGGGAAAATTGGGACACTGATACATTGTTGGTGGAGTTGTGAAAGAATCCGGCCATTCTGGAGAGCAATTTGGAACTATGCCCAAAAAGTTTTCAAACTGTGCATACCCTTTGATCCAGCATTGCTGCTATTGGGCTTATATCCCAAAGAAATATTAAATTTGAGAAAGGCACCTGTATGTGCCAATATGTTTGTGGCAGCTCTTTTCGTAGTGGCTAGAAACTGGAAGATAAATTGATGCCCATCAATTGGAGAATGGTTGAGTAAATTATGGTATATGAAGGTTATGGAATATTATTGCTCTGTAAGAAATGTCCAGCAGGATGAATTCAGAAAGGTTTGGAGAGACTTGCATGAACTGATGCTGAGTGAAATGAGCAGAACCAGAAGATCACTATACACTTCAACAATAATACTGTATGAAGATATATTCTGATGGAAGTGGATATCTTCAACATAAAGAAGATCCAACTCACTTCCAGTTGATCAATGATGGACAGAAACAACTACACCCACAGAAGGAACACTGGGAATTGAATGTAAACTGTTAGTACTACTGTCTATCTACCCAGGTTACTTATACCTTCGGAATCCGATACTTAAAGTGCAACAAGAAAATTGGATTTACACACATATATTGTATGTATCTAGGTTATACTGTAACACATGTAAAATGTATGAGATTGCCTGTCATCTAGGGGATGGAGTAGAGGGAGGGAGGGGAAATTTTGGAAAAATGAATACAAGGGATAATGTTATAAAAAATCACTCATGCATATGTACTGTCAAAAAAATTTTACAATTATAAAATTAATTTAAAAAATCAAAAAAAAAAATCAAAAAAAAAGAAATGAGGCTTTATCAGAACCTTTGAATGTAAAAATATTTTTTCCAGTTTATTGTTTTCCTTCTAATCTTGTCTGCATTAGTTTAAAAAAAAAACTTTTCAATTTGATATAATCAAAATTTTATATTTTTTGACCAATAATGATCTCTAGTTCTTCTTTGGTCATAAATTCCTTCCTCCTCCACAGGTATGAGAGGTAAATTATCCTATGTTTTTCTAATTTATTTATAATCTCATTCTTTATTTCTAGATCATGAACCTATTTTGACCTTATCTTGGTGTACAGTGTGAAGTGTGGGTCAATGCTTAGTTTCTGCCATACTAATTTCAAATTTTCCCAACAGTTTTTGTCAAACAGTGAATTCTTATCCCAAAAGCTGGGGTCTAATGATTTGTCAAACACTAGACTATTAAGGTTATTGACTATTTTGTCCTTTGAACCTAATCTATTCCACTGATCAACTAATCTATTTCTTAGCCAATAACAAATGGTTTTAGTGACTGCTGCTTTATAATATAATTTTAGATCTGGTATAGCTATGCTTCTTTCATTTGATTTTTTTCCTATTAGTTCCCTTCAAATGTATGACCTTTTGTTCTTCCAGATGAATTTTGTTGTTATTTTTTTTTCTAGGTCATTAAAATAGTTTATTGGGAGTCTGATTGGCATAGCACTAAATAGATTAGTTTAGGTAATATTGTCATCTTTATTACATTTGTTCGATCTATCCAGGAGCCCTTAATATTTTTGCAATTGTTCAGATCTGACAATTTGTGTGGATAGTTTTTTTTTTTTGTAGTTTTGCTCATATAGTTCCTGACTTTCAGTTAGATTCACAAATATTTTATACTAGCAATAATTACTTTAAATGGAATTTCTATTTTTAACTCTAACTTTAGATTTTGTTAATGATATGTAAGAATGTTGATGATATGTGGGTTTATTTTGTATTCTCCAATTTGCTAAAGTTGTGGATTATTTCTAAGAGCTTTTTAGTAGAATATCTGGGAGATCATATCATATCATATATCTGATTAATAATGACTTGGAGCATCTTTTCATATGACTAGAAATAATTTCAGTTTCTTCATCTGAAAATTTTCTGTTCATATCCTTTGACCATTGATAAATTGGATAATTGGAGAATGGCTTGATTTCTTATAAATTAGATTCAATTCTTTATATACCATCATATCATCCATAAAGAGTGATAATTTGGTTTCCTCATTACCTACTCTAATTCCATTAATCTCTTTCTCAACTCTTATTGCTGAAGCTAGCATTTCTAATATAATATTGAATATTAATAGTGATAGTGGGGCAATCTTGTTTTACTCCTGATCTTATTGGGAATGGTTCCAGTTTATCTCCATTACATATGATGCTTACTGATGGATTTAAAAAAATACTGATTATTTTACTGATTATTTTAAGGAAAAGTCCATTTATTCCTATACTCTTAAGGGTTTTAATAGAAATGGATGTTGGATTTTATCAAATGCTTTTTCTGTATCTATTGAGAGGACCATATGGATTTTGTTAATTTTTTATTGATAGTCAATTAAGCTAATAATTTTTCCTAATATTGAACTAGCCCTGCATTCCTTGTATAAATCATACTTGGTCATGGTGTGTTATCTTGGGCATGATTTTCTGTAATCTTTTTGCTAATATTTTAATTAAGATTTTAGCATCAATATTCATTAGGGAGATTGGGCTATGATTTTCTTTCTCTTTTTTCAACCTACCTGGTTTAGGTATCAGTACCATGTCTGTGTCATAAAAGGAATTTGATAGGACTCCTTCATTCCCTATTTTTTTCAAATAGTTTACATAGTATTGGAGTTAATTGTTCTTTAAGTGTTTGTTAGAATTCACATATAAAACCATCTAATCCTGGGGATTTTTTCTTAGGGAGTTGGTTAATAGCTTGTTCTATTTCTTTTTCTAAAATGGAACTATTTAAGTAATTTACTTCCTCCTTTATTAACCTGGGAAGCCTATATTTTTGAAAGTAGCCATTCATTTCACTATGGTTGTCAAATATATTGGCATAAAGTTGAGCAAAATAACTCCTAATTATTGCTCTCTTCATTGGTAGAAAGTTCTCCATTTTCATTTTTAAGACTAACAATTTGAATTTCTTCTTTTTTTTGTCTAATCAGATTTACCAAAGGTTTATCTATTTTATTGTTTTTTTCATAAAACCAATTCTTAGTTTTATTTATTAATTCAAAAAAATTACTTTCAATTTTATCAATTTCTTCTTTTAATTTTAGAATTTCAAATTTAGTATTTGATTGAGGTTTTTAATTTGGTCTTTTTCTAGCTTTTTAAGTTACAAGCTCAATTTATTGACCTTCTCTTTCTCTATTTTATTCAAGTAAGTCTCTAAAGATATAAAATTTCCCCATATTACTGCTTTGGATGCATCCTACATATTTTGGTACGATGTCTCATCATTGTCATTTTCTTGGGTGAAATTATTAATTGTGTCTATAATTTGCTATTTTGGTCCATTTACCCCTAGCTTTTTGTTAAATATGTTTTATTGCATCATTTACTCTTTCTGCTTTTCTGCATTTAATTCTGAGGTCTTAATGTCCTAATATAAAATCAATTTTTTATATGTTCCATGAATTGCTGAAAAGAAAGTGAGCTCCTTTCTGTTGTTATTCAGTTTTCTCCAAAGATCTGACTTTTCTAATATTCTATTTACCTCTTTAACTTCTCTTTTATTTGTCTTGTGGCTCAATTTATCTAATTCTGAGAGTGCTAAATGTAGATCTCCCACTATTATAGTTTTTCTGTTTATTTCTTCTTGCAGCTCTCAAATTCTTTAGGAAGGTAGATGATATATCACTTGGTGCATATAAGTTTAGTATTGATATTGCTTCATTGTCAATGCTACCCTTTAGCAAGATATAATTTCCTTACTTATATCTTTTAATTAGATCAATTTTTGATTTTTCTTTATCTGAAATAAGGATGGTTACCCCTGCTCTTTTGACTTCACATGAAGTATAATAGAGTCTGCTCCAGCCTTTTACCTTTACTCTGTGTATCCCCCTGCTTTAAAAGTGTTTCCTTTAAACAACATATTGTAGGGTTCTGGCTTTGGATCCAATCTTTTATTCACCTCCACTTTATGGGAGAGTTCATCACATTCACATTTATGTTTAAAATTACTAATTCTGTATTTCCTATCATTTTATTATCCCAAGATTATGTTTTTCTTTTCTTTCCCCTTTTATCCCCCTTTCTAGTATTAAATTTATGGGTACCACTTGCCTCAGGCAGCTCTCTTTACAGTCTCTCCTGCCCCCTTTCAATCCCTTCCCCTTTCTTATACCTTTCCCTTATCACTCTTTTCCTTTTTCCTTTTTCTCTCCCATTTTTTAATGAGGTGAAAGAAGTTTCTCTGCATAAGATTAGTTATTTTCTCTTTGAGCCAAATCTTATGAGAGTAAGATTCACACAATGTTCCTCTTCCTCCCTAAATTCCCTCAGATATAATAGGTTTTCATGGGATGTAGTTTCCCTCTTTTTATCTCCCCTTTTCCCTTTTTCTGATACTCTCCCCGTTCCATTTCTACTTCCCCATTTTTATATTATATAAGTAAAATAAAATTATACATGCACTCTTTATGTATGTCCATAATCTTTTTCAACTTCTCTTGAGTCTTATATTTGGAAGTCAACTTTTTGTTTAGCTTTGTTTTTTTTTTTTTTTTTTTTTTTTTCATTAGAAACAAATGGAATTCACCTATTTCATTAAATTTTCATCTTCTCCCGTGGAAGAAAATGCTGAGTTTAGCTGGGTAGTTTATTCTTGGCTGCATTCCAAGTTCTTTTGCCTTTTGGAATATCAGATTCCAGGCCCTTCTATCATTTAATGTGGAAGCAGCTAGATCTTGAGTGATCCTAATTGTGGCTCCTTGGCAGTTAATTTTTCTGGCTGCTTGTAATATTTTTCCTTAGTCTGGTAGTTCTGAAATTTAGCCATAATATTCCTTGAGGTTTTTATTTTAGAGTCTTTTTCAGAAGTTGTTCAATGAATTTTTCAATGCCTATTTTACCTTCTGATTCTATTACCTCTGGGCAGTTCTCTTTGATGATTTCCTGTAAAATACTGTTTATGCTCTTTTTTTCATCATAATTTTTGGAATGTCCATTAATTCTCAGATTATCTCTCCTAGATCTACTTTCCACATCTGTTGTTTTTCCGAGTAGATATTTAATTTTTTTTCTAATTTTTCATTTTTATTTATTTATTTATTTATTTTTTGGTTTTGCTTGACTGATTCTCAGTATCTCAACCAATCATTCATTTCTATTTGTTCAGTTCTGATTGTTAATTAGTTATTTTCTTCATTAGCATTTAAAAAATTTCTTCTTGTATATGTTCAGTTGAGTTTTTAAGTGAGTTGTTTTGCTCTATGGAACTTTTTTTTCCATTTCACTATTTTTTTTAACTGAATTATTTTCTTTTTGCAATTCACCAATCCTACTTTCCTGGATGTTCTTTATCTTTTCCAATTAACAAATTCTGTTTCCCTTGGAGTTCTTTACCCTTTCCAATTCACCAATCCTACTTTCCTGGGTGTTCTTTATCTTTTCCAATTCACAAATTTTGTTTCCCTTGTTCTTTCCCTTTTCCAATTCACATTTCAGGAAGTTGTTTTCTTTTTCCACTTTATCAAATTTTTCTGTAAGTACTTTGTACTTTCTTGCATAGCTTTTTGCATATGCATTGCATTTCATATACTTTTCTTTTGTTCTCTTCTGCATAGCTTCTCTTTCCTTTCCCCATTTTTCTTCCAGCTCTTTTTAAAGATTTTTTATAATTTCTTCTAGAATAGCCTTGTGTGATGGGTACTGGGTTACATACCCTTTTGGGGTTTTCTTTGGAGACTGTCTGCTAATAGTATCCTCAGAGTTGAAAACATGCTCTCTTTCTGCATAGAAGATATAGGTCATTAGTGTAGGCTTGGCTTTTTTTTTTTTTTTTTTTTTTTTTTTTTACTCATTTTTAAAATCCCTTGAGATCTGCCTTCAGGGCAAGGAGATTACCAGCTTCCCCTACAGAGCAGGGATAGATATATGGACAGTAGCTGTCCTGCAAATGGGCTGCTAAGAGTGGCTGAGCTGCCAAAGTGCCCTGGGAAGAGCTTTGCACTGGATGTGTCTCTGCCCTAAGCATAGTCTCTCAGGATCAGCGGCTGCCCTGGGGCTAGTGGCTGAGCAGTAAAAATGTCACTGCCCCACGCAGTATCCCACTGTATGCTAATTAGTAGATGCCCCCACCCCAGTACTCAGTATGCTAGCCTCTGGTTCTATCTACCTGTCTGCCCTATCCTGCTACCAATCAGGACAAACCTTTTCTGGCGATCTTTCAAATTATCTTCTGCTGGTAAATTTTTGTAGTTCAAATATTCATAGATTTTACCATTCAAGCACTATTTTTGAGGCTAAATTTGATAATTAGTAGTGAGGGTATGAGAGGAGCTTAGAATGCTGCATGTGTTTTCTCCACCATCTTGGCTCTGCCACAATCTTCTTAAATACACTAGAAATTCATAAGAATAAAGGGAACTTCCCAAAAATGATAAGAAGCATCTATCTAAAACTGTTAGCAAGCATATGTAATAGGGATAAACTTCCTGAAAAGATAACAGTTAAAAGAAAGATATCATTTATCACCACTATTATTCAACATTGTAATAGAAATGTTAGATTTATCAATGAGAAGAAAAATAAATTGTATTAAATCTTTTTATTTTTAAAACATATGCATAGTTAATTTTCAACATTTACCCCTGCAAAATCTTATGTTCCAAAATATTTTCGTTCCCCTATCCCTCCATGGCAAATAATCCAATATATATCAAAAACGTGCAATTCTTCTATACACATTTCCACAATTATCATGGTGTATAAAACAAATAAACCAAAACAGAAAAAAAAAAGTGAAAAAGAAAAAAAAAATGCAAGTAACCATCAATAAAAAATGTTAAAATACTATGTTGTGGTCCATTCTCATTCTCCACAGTCCTTTTCCTAGGTGCTAATGACTCTCTTCATCACAAGACCATTAGAACTGGTCTGAATCACCTTGCAGTTGAAAATGTCATGTCTTTCAGGGTTGATCATTGTATAATCTTGCTTTTGTTGTATACAATGTGAAGCAAAAATAAATTAATGGAATTTTCCTTTTGCTTTTTTTAAGGCAATGAGGAAATAAAATTATCACTCTTCTGATGACATGATGGGATACCTAGATAATACTAGAGAATCAGCTAAAAATATGCTATTAAACAATTAAACATTTTAAATTAAACAATTAAAACAATTAAACATTTTAACAATTAAAACTTTTAGCACAACTGCAGAATATATAAAAAACTCACATAATTCCTTGGTATTTCTATATGTTACAAACAAGGTCCATAAACAATAGATAGAAAGAGATATTATACTTAAAATGACTATAAATAATATACACTATTTATGAAATTATCTGCCAAGAAAGCATATGAACACAGTTACAATACACTTTTCATACAAATAAAGCAGATTGGAAAATATTAATTGTTTATGGATAATTTGACCTAAAATTTAAAAAAAAGACAATTCAATCTACTTATTCAGTGCCATATCAATGAAGCAGCTATACATACATACATACATACATACATACATATATGTTTGCAGAGCTAAAAACAACAACAACAAAATTCAACTGGGAAAAAACCCAAAGTCAAGAATATCAAGGGAATTAATGAAAACAAAATACAAAGGAAGGGGACCTACCTGTACTAGAGATAAAACTATTTTAAAACATCTGTCATAAGAACCATTTGGTACTGCCTAAGAAAGAAAGTGATGGATTAATGGAATAGGTCAGGTAAAGAAGACACAATAGTAGACAACTCTTTAGCACTCTACTGTTTGATAAATCTAAAGGCTTTAACTTCTGGAATAAAAACTCATCATTTGACAAAAAGTTCTAGAAAACTCTTAGTATGGCATAAACTCCACATAGATCTATATCTTATATCTTATAGCACAATCAGGTCAAAATGATTTCATGATTTAGACACAAAGGAAAATCTGTGAGCAATTTAGGAGAGCAAGGGGTAATTTACCTATCAAATCTTTGGAGAAAGGAGGAATTTGTGACCAAAAAAACCAGGAAAATATTCTGAAATGTAAAATAAATAATTTTGATTACAGTAAATTAACAAGCTTTTGCACAAAGAAAACCAATGCAAGCAAGTTTAGAAGGGAAGAGAAAGCAGGGAAATTTATAATATATATATTATAGTAGACTTAGAATGGGAGATGCTATCCATATGCAGAGAAGAACTATGGAGTCTGAATGCTGAAAATTTTCAGTTTTTGTTGTTTGTAGCATGCTCTCCTGGCAGTTACAATTACTAGTCTGTCCTAGACCCACCAGAATACCTTTGACCACTGTCCTTTGCAGTGTGAACTCTACCGGCTCGCCTCCTCTGAGGCCTTCAAAGGTCTCTGGCCACAATCTCTTGAATCTATATCTTAATAACCGGTAGTGCACTCAAGAACAGCCACGTGTAATCTTAAAAGCCTTTATTATACCTACTCACATAATGCCCTGACTGATGCCCTGACTTGTTGGTTCCCAAGTGAACACCTGGTCAGAAGACCCACGTGTTCACTACCAAAATCCTTACCTCTTTCAGCTACCCATCTTGGCTTGGCCACCCAGGCTAGGGAGCCAGGGTGAAGAGCGCCAGGTTAAAGAGAGCGCCTGCTGCCTGCAGTGGGCTTATAAAGGCCCTGTGAGGTCACACACACACAGCCAATAAGTGAGAGAGTCACCAATTATGAAGCTATCTCAATGTGGCCAAGATCCCACCCAAGGGCAGTCCTAATATCCACAGAAATTACTTCTGGGCCTCAATCTCCTGATGCACTGTGGCGCTGCCCATTTAAAAGGCCCTTACAATGGTTGTTTTTTTTCTCTTACATGGTTTTCTTCTTTTGTTCTATTTTTTCTTTCTAAACAAGACTAAATCTGTTTCAAATGATTATTCATGTAATAGTCTATACTGTGTTTCTTGTTGTCTTGCAGAGGTGTTGAGGGAATAGAGAGAGAAAACATTTGGGACTCAAAATGTTATGGAAATGAATGTTGAAAAATATCTTCATATGTAATTGAAAAAATAAAACACTATAAAGTGGGAAAAATTAAAGGGTGACATCTTAGATGGCTTTATCTAAGGATATGTGATACTCATATTTCCTTTGTGCTACTCCAGTTCTGCTTTGCTTATGAGTACTATTCCTTCTGTCTAGTCCTATGTCCATATTATTCATATCTTACAATCAATACTAAAATTCTTCAAAGAAGTTTATACACACATATACAAATATGTATAAGCTATGTGTATATGTATATGTATATTCATGTGTCTTCGTTCTTTGTGTACCTATATTGTTAGAGGTGTTTGTTCATCTTAAAAGTTTATACCAGGGACTTCCGGCCAAGATGGCAGCGTGGAGGCAGACAGCTGCTTGAGCTCCTCGTTTTCTCTCAGAACTTACTTCATGACAAGCCTCAGACTTAATGCTTGACCCAGAAAGAAATCCACAAATAATCACCAAGAGAAGACATCCTTGAAAGTCGCCAGAAAAGGTCTGTGTTGGCTCGGGGGGAGGGTCAATCAGACTGGGCTCAGACTGAGAGCAGGCAGCCAGAGCAAGACAAGCAGCTCACACAGCTCAGACCAGAGGGGGAGGGGCAGGATCTCTGCCATTTCTGCGAAAAAACTTTTACCCCAGTGTGGATACTCCATCTTGGCAGCAAGTCAGGAGCAGCAGAGGGGGTGTAAACACCAGAGGTGAAGATTAAAACCCCGGAAAAGCCAGCTTCTCTCAGAATCCGGCCACCCCCAACCCCCACCTGGACTGACTCAGCCCGTTCTCAGAGCCTCAGAGCACAGACTCAGTACAGTCATTGGTGTTCTGTTAGTGGCTCTCTGCTGCCCTACCCCCAGTCTGTAGAGGAAGCCCATTAATACCATCCAGCCCCATCCCCCAAAAACAGACCTATTGTTTCTCTTGTCAATTGGTTTTCTTCGATTCCTACTCTGACAAAATGAACAAAACATTCAAAAGGGCTCTAACCATTGACAGTTTTTGTACGGAGAGAGAGCAGACTTCAAACAATGAGGAGACTAAAAACAGACTGTCCCCAGATGAATCCCCTAAGAGGGATATGAGCTGCTCCTCAATACAAAAGAATCTCATAGAGGAAATCAAAAAGGCTCTCACAAGAGAGCTGGAAGAGAAATGGAAAAAGGAAAGGGAAGCTTGGCAAGAGAGCCTGGAGAAGTCATCCCATGCATTCAAAGAAAGAGTGGATAAAGAAATCAAGTCATTAAGAAACAAGATTAGTGAGCTGGAAAAAGAACACAGCTCTCTAAAAAATAAAATGGATAAAATGGAAAAAAAATTCCATAGAAGATAAAAACTCAATTGGACAATTACAAAGAGATATAAAAAAAGTGAGTGAAGAAAATACATCATTGAAAATTAGACTGGAACAAGTAGAAATGAATGACTCAAGGAGAAACCAAGAGGTAGTCAAGCAAAACCAGAGAAATGAAACAATTGAAAAGAATGTCAAGTACCTTATAAGAAAGACAACAGACCTGGAAAACAGATCCAGGAGAGACAATTTGAGAATAATCAGATTCCCTGAAAAATGTGAGGAAAAAAAGAGCTTGGACACCATTTTTGAGGAAATTATCAAAGAGAACTGCCCAGACGTTCTGGAAACAGAGGGTAAAATAGACATTGAAAAAATTCATCGATCACCTACTGAAAGGGACCCTAAAATCAAAACACCAAGAAATATAGTGGCCAAGTTCAAGAACCATCAGACAAAGGAAAAGATATTGGAAGCTGCTAGAAAACAGCAATTCAGATATGCAGGATCGACAATAAGGATAACCCAGGATCTAGCAGCATCCACATTAAAAGAACGCAGGGCCTGGAACATGATATTCCGAAAGGTTAAGGAACTTGGTATGCAGCCAAGAATAACATACCCAGCAAGAATGAGCAACGTTTTCCAGGGAAGAAGATGGACATTTAACGAAATAAATGAATTCCATCTATTTTTGATGAAAAAACCAGACCTACAAAAGGTTTGATCTTCAAATACAGAACTCAAGAGATTTCTAAAAAGGTAAAAAGAAGTCTTGAGAACTATACTTCTGCCAAAAAAAATATGTAAAGAACATATGTACAATTTGTCTTAGAAGCTAGAGGTAGAAAGGAAATTATATCATAAAAAAGTGTAAAGTGTTGGTACTACATCTCATGAAGAGGGAAAGGTAACCTATTATATCTGAGAGAAAGAAAGGAGGGAGATGAACATAGTGTGTATCAATAGACATATCTGATTTATGGTGAAACTTCTTCCACTTCATTGAAAAGTGAAAGGGAAGGACTAAGCTAAGGGGAATTTCGAGGAAAAGTGGTAAAATAAGGGGAGGAAATTTAAGGTGGGGGAGGGCTGTGAAAAGCAAGTGGTGTTCACAAGTTTAATACTGGGTAAGGGGGGTAAGAGGGAAGGAAAGGGGAAAAGCATAAGCAGGGGTTAATAGGATGGCAAGCAATATAGAATTAGTCCTTCTAACCATAAATGTGAATGGGGCAAACTACCTCATAAAGAGGAAGCAGTTAGCAGACTGGATTAAAAATCAAAATCCTACTATATGTTGTTTACAGGAAACACAACTGAAACAGGGTGAGGCATTCAAACTAAAAGTGAAAGGGTGGAGCAGAATCTATTATGCTTCAGGCAAAACCAAAAAAGCAGGAGTAGCCATCCTCATCTCACATCAAGCAAAAACAAAAATTGATCTAATTAAAAGAGATAAGGAAGGGCATTATATCCTGCTAAAGGGCAGCATCAATAATGAAGCAGTATCAATATTAAACATATATGCACCAAGTGGTGCAGCATCTAAATTCTTAAAAGAGAAATTAAGAGAGCTGCAAGAGGAAATAGATAGCAAAACTATAATAGTGGGAGATCTCAACCTTGCACTCTCAGAATTAGATAAATCAAACCACAACATAAATAAGAAAGAAGTCAAAGAAGTAAATAGAATACTAGAAAAGTTTGATATGATAGATTTTTGGCGAAAGCTAAATGGAGACAGAAAGGAGTATACTTTCTTCTCAGCAGTTCATGGAACCTATACAAAAATTGATCATATAGTAGGGCATAAAAACCTCAAAATCAAATGCAGTAAGGCAGAAATAATAAATGCATCCTTTTAAGACCATTATGCAATCAAAATCACATTTAATAAAAAGTCAGGGGAAAATAGACCAAAAATAATTGGAAACTAAATAATCTTAGTCTAAAGTAAGTAGTCTAAATAGTCCCATCTCAGAAAAAGAAATAGACCAAGCTATTAACCA
Source organism: Sminthopsis crassicaudata (assembly GCF_048593235.1). Taxonomy (NCBI): domain Eukaryota; kingdom Metazoa; phylum Chordata; class Mammalia; order Dasyuromorphia; family Dasyuridae; genus Sminthopsis; species Sminthopsis crassicaudata. Next base: position 45,671,116 of record NC_133620.1, read on the forward strand.
ACTTCCTAAGAAAAAGTCCCCAGGACCAGATGGATTTACATGTGAATTCTACTAAACATTTAAAGAACAACTAACTCCAATGCTATGTAAACTATTTGAACAAATAGGGATTGAAGGAGTCCTGCCAAATTCCTTCTATGACACAGACATGGTACTGATACCTAAACCAGGTAGATTGAAAACTGAGAAAGAAAACTATAGACCAATTTCCTTAATGAATATTGATGCTAAAATCTTAAATAAGATATTAGCAAATAGACTTCAGAAAATCATCCCCAGGATAATACACTCTGATCAAGTGGGATTTATACCAGGAATGCAGGGCTGGTTTAATATTAGGAAAACTATTAGTATAATTGACCATATTAATAATCAAATTAATAAAAACCATATGATCATCTCAATAGATGCAGAAAAAGCATTTAATAAAATCCAAATCCATTCCTACTAAAAACGCTTGAGAGTATAGGAATAAATGGACTATTCCTTAAAATAATAAGGAGCATATATTTAAAACCTTCAGTAAACATCATATGTAATGGCGATAAACTAGAACCTTTCCCTATAAGATCAGGAGTGAAACAAGGTTGCCCACTATCACCATTACTTTTCAATATAGTACTAGAAACTCTAGCCTCGGTAGTAAGAGCCCGAGAAAGAGATTCAAGGAATTAGAGTAGGAAATGAGGAAATCAAATTGTCACTTTTCGCAGATGACATGATGGTATACTTAGAGAACCCCAAAGACTCTGCTAAAAAGCTATTAGAAATAATTCAGAATTTTAGCAAAGTGGCAGGATACAAAATAAATCCACATAAATCCTCAGCATTTTTATACATTACCAACACAGAGAGGGTTGGAGAGACTTACATGAACTGATGCTAAGTGAAAGGAGCAGAAGATCATTATACACTTCAACAATGATACTGTAAGAGGATGTATTCTGATAGAAGTGGATATTTTCAACATAGAGAAGAGCTAATCCAATTCCAATTGATTAATGATGGACAGAATCAGCTACATCCAGAAAAGGAACACTGGGAAATGAGTGTAAACTGTTATTTTTACCTTCTGAATCCAATTCTTCCTGTGCAACAAGAAATCCGGTTCTACACACATATATTGTATCTAGAATATATTGTAATATATTTAACATGTATAAGACTGCCTGCCATCTGGGGGAGGGGGTTGGGGGAGGAAGGGAAAAAAATCTGAACAGAAGTAAGTGCAAGGGATAATGTTGTAAAAAATTACCCATGCATATGTACTGTCAAAAAAAAAAAGTTATAAATATAAAATAAAATAAAAATTGAAAAAAAAAAGTTTATACCAATAAAATCAAATTCCTATCCTTTCTCTGATGATGAAGTCTTTGGAATGCAGAGTTGTAAGTTTTTTTAATATTGAAAATTAAAATTGATTTTCTATAACTTATTTAGGAAAGGAGTGAAACATTTAAGACTAGGAACAATGATTCGGTAAAAGAACCAAGAATGAGCAATAAATAAATTAACTATAGATGGGCAAATTACCAAACATTTGGACATTTAATCTATTTTTTCTATAACTTTTTTCTGAGAATTTTTGAAGCTTTTATCTTCAGAGACCTCTGTGATTTTAGTTTATAGAAATTGGAGGTTTAATCTTCTAGAAAATGTCCATTGATTCCTTAGACTGTCATTTGCCAGACAATGTTCTGTGGAACTCTTGTGTACCATTCAATGTGAATGAGGCATCTGTGAGGAAAAACTTCCATGTTACTAGAACTGTTTATTCCTCAATAAATTACACATGCAGTTATCTAGTCTAGAGATATATTCCAAACACTTGAATTCTTCATTTCCTATTTCTTTGAGGGTTTCATCATCCTTCAATTTACCTGTTAACAACTTCAGCTTATTCCTTGACTTTCCATTGTCTTTGTATATATTGTAAATTAACAATTATTCTCAATTCACCCTTTATATAATTTTCTGCTTCTTTCCACATTTTTACTCAAAAGACCTTTAATGAACGTTTATCATCCTTTGTGTGTATTACTCTCATTTTCTTCTAACTTATACAGTTGCCTCATTTCCCTTTCTTGTCCATTTTCTTCCAATTGGACAATAATTTGAAATGTGATCAATAATGGTCTCTAGTTCTCCTCTGGTCATAAATTCCTTCCTCCTCCACAGGTCTGAAAGGTAGACTATTCTCTGTTCCTCTAATCTATTTATGATCTCACTCTTTATGCCTAAATCATGGACCTATTTTGATCTTATCTTGGTATATAGTGTTAAGTGTGGATCTATATCTCATTTCTGCCATACTAATTTCCAGTTTTCCCAACAGTTTTTTTCAAATAATGAATTTTTATCCCAAATGTTGGTATCTTTGGGTTTGTCAAACACTAGATTGCTATAGATGTACCCTTTTTTCTCCTTTGTACCTAATCTGTTCCACTGATCGACTGATCTATTTCTTAGCCAATACCCAATGGTTTTGGTGACTGCTGTTTTATAATATAGCTTTAGATCAGGTACAACTAGACCACCTTCATCTGACTTTTTTTTTCATTAGTTCCCTTGCAATTCTCGACCTTTTATTCTTCCATATGAATTTTGTTTTTATTTTTTCTAGGTCATTGAAGTAGTTTCTTGGGAGTCTGATTGGTATAGCACTAAATAAATAGATTAATTTGTGGAGTATTGTCATCTTTATTATATTCGCTCGGCCTATCCAAGAGCACTGAATGTCTTTCCAATTATTTAAATCTAACTTTATTTTTGTGGCAAGTGTTTCATAATTTTTCTCATATAATTCCTGACTTTTCTTTGGTAGATGGATTCCAAATATTTTATACTCTCAACATTTGTTTGGAATGGAATTTCTCTTTGTATTTCTTGCTGTTGCATTTTGTTGGTGTAAATACCACTTCTAATAAGCAACCTTTACGATGTCCACAGGGGATAGTGTTACTTTTGTATATATTTTCCATTTGTTTAATGTATAGAATTACAATTGTGACATAATATATAAATAATTAGCCCTTAGGTTTATATTTGGAATAAGCCTTATCTCTGCCTGACACATACTAATTATATAACACAAGACAAGTTACGAAGATCTCAGTGCCTCAGAAAATACTTTATGAGTATAATTTGCAGAGAAGATCCTGTTTTGTTTCTGGTAACCATTGGGAAGCCTACATCCTTCAATTGTAGACTAAAAGACAAGCAGCTAGGTGGCACAGTGGATAGAGCACCAGCCCTGAATTCAGGAGGACCAGAGTTCAAATCTGATCTCAGACACTTACTTAATACTTCCTAGCTGTGTGACCCTGGGGAAGTCCCTTAACCCCAACCCAGGAAAAAAAGTGTAGACCAAAAGGAGATAGTACCCATGTCTAATTTTTTTTTTTTTTTATGAAAAACATGATTCAAATTTATGAAAAGACATCAGTAAAAATAGTTTCAGGTTTAGCATGCAATCAGGGATAAGTTGAAATCTATAGAAAGGAAATGAATACTAACATTAATACAATTATCAAGAGAAGAGAATACATGGATATATATATATATATATATATATATATATATATATATATATATATATATATATATATATACACACACATACCTACATACATACATACATATGCATATAACTGACGTTCAGATATTGTGTGGATAAATAAATCTTTACTGATTCTGAAAATACACATGCATAGCTTTGACTATGTATGAACACATATCAACATGCATAAACAATAAATGTGTATACCTGTATATGTGTATCTAATAGTAGATATCTCTAGAGCACGGGGGAGAGAGAAAAAATAAAGTTAGATGAAAACTTTATTATATATCTAAAAGGAAGAACAAATTGTACATAATTGATTTGCAGTTTCATGTACAATCACCTTTTTTCAATGCATTTTATTATATTGTAGAAATGATTGTTTTATTTAAGTTTAAAACAAAATACACAAAATTCAAAAACTTCTAATTCAGAAAATTTTCACTCTATGAGCAACAGTCTAATTATGACCTCAAATATATACTTATGTGTGTAGATGTTTATGTCCAACAATATCATTTTGGCTCTATATCATCTCAATGACTACTACTATCTCTAATTCCATGTTGGTCATTTCTATTTCTATATCTCCTTCTGCCTCTCTCTATTTAGCAAGTATAAATGATGACCCAAAATCATTTTGCAGCTTTAAACTATTAAAGTTTAAAATAGTACTGAGACTTTTAGGAATATCCATATAGAGATATGACTTATTACTTCACATTTTATGGAGTTTTCAGAATCCATACATGTATTTGTTTTTCACTTACACATGTCTGCTCTGAGATTTTCTTCCATAGACAAATAAAAAGAATATAGATATAAAGGCTAGCTATATACATTATCTATAGATACATTGTATATATTAGCTAATTATATAACTTTAAGACTAAGTTCTTTATATATGTCATCTTATTTAATCCTTATGCCCATTTTAGAAATGAGGAACCTGAAGCTGAGAACAATTAAGTGATTTGCTCATGGTCACAGATTAGTCATTGTGTGAGTCAGGGTTCAAATTAATGTCTTCCTGACTCTATGCCCATTGCTTCGCTCACTATGCCAATAAGTCACCTATTCTATCTACCTACCTATTTATCTTTCTCTCTAATCTCTAGTTGTTTATTATTTATCTATACACATGCATGCATACATATAATGTATTTACCATTATTTCAATACTTTAGGTACCTGTGATTCTATAGATTTTTATTTTCCCAATCTGTGATCAAGTGGTAAAGAAAGTTAATTGTAAGATGTAATACAATATTAGTCTGGTCCTCAAAGTATTTTTATCTTAGAAGGACCTTCTAAAACTCTATTTCTATTTTACAATTATGGTGTAGAGATTTACCTTCATATGATGACATAAAAACTCTCTCTCCCCCTTTTTTTCTGACTGCCTTTATTACACACACACACACACGTCATTTTTTTTTCAGGTTTAATAAAAGACATAAACACAGTGGAACAGACCTTTCAAAGAGACAAATGGCTTTACTACTACTTTTAAAGATAAAAATGTTTTTGTGTGATAACAACTCTGTTTTCAACTAAAGAGTATGTAGTAAACAATTTGAAAAACCATAATTTAAAGAGTGAGAACATTTCCAGTAAGCAATGATACAAATAAAAGAGAAAGCCAGAAACAAGAGCCAGCTTCCTTTAAAAAGTGATTTTTAGAAACTCAGTAGTGATTGGATTTATATGCATCATTTATACATTGTTTTACCTTTAGGTAGGACATCATTTAAACGCTCTCTCTTCCCACTTAATGACATTCAGTCTATATTTACAGGATTTCATTAGATTTTTTTTGTAGTACTTCACTTTTCCAAATACATGCAAATGACGTTTTTTAATATTTGCCTTTGCAAAAGTTTGTGTTTCATAATTTTTTCCTCCCCTCCTAAAAATACAGCAAACAATACAATATAGGTTAAATGTGCAATTCTTCTAAACATATTTTCATATTCATCATGCTGCACAAGAAAAATCAGATAAAAAGGAAAAGAAAACATGAGAAAGAAACAAAAACCCAATAAAATAAAATGAAAATACTATGTTTTAATCAATATTTAGTCTCCACAGTTCTCTCTCTAAAAATGAATGCACTTTCCATCTCAAATCTAGTGGAATTGCCATAAATCACTTCATTGATGAAAAGAGTCAAGTCCATTAGTGTTGATCATCACATAATTTTGTTAGTGTGCACAATGTTATTTTTGGTTTATTTGTTTGTTTGTTTTTGTTTGTTTTTGTTTTTTAAATCTGCTCACTTCACTTAGCATCAGTTTAAATAAGTCTTTCTAGGTTTTTCTGAAATCAGCTTGCTCATCATTTCTTATAAAATGATGACATTACCATTGTATTTCTATACTCTGTCTTATTCAACCATTCCCCAACTGGTGGGCAATTGGATCTTCTTATAGTTCTTGCTATGGTGTTAAATATTTAGAAGATACTCTCTAGAATAGATAACTAGCAAGAATACCTGTGTTTTCCTTTCAAATTGTCTCTTTTTAGGCTTTATTCTGTGAGGATGGCCAAAAGCTGGTTCAGCATATTGTTCAGCTCCTCCAATCAGGATTCTCTTACATGTTTCTTCAGGTTCTATAACATCTTCCATGAATTCTGCAAGGCATCCCTGACAAGAGTTTCATGTAGCTAGGTACTAATAGGACTGATGATGAATTTCACAATTGTAATTCTAACACTAGCTTAACTAAATTAGGAGAAGCTTGCAAGCAATTGTCTATGGGAGATATATATCATATGTAATCACAACAACTCTGTGTATGTGTGTGTGTATATACATATACATATATATAATATATGTATATATATACATATATATGTATATATATATATATATATATATATATATATATATATATATATATATACCTATTCCCCACATGCATAGAAATATGACATAAATAAGGAAACACATATTTAAATATGTATATATATATATAATTTGCAAGCACCACATACTTAATAATGTATACCTTCATGGGTTTGAAATATGAGTACTGTCTCCAAAGATATAAATCACAAATCTATTTATGCTTAACCATTCTGTGAGACTCTGATCATACCTTTTCAAATTTTTGCTCAAGTAGCTCCACAAGAAAAGCTAAGGAAGTACTTTAACATCTCTTAACATAGTATAGATAGTAATGGAGTAGTTACATGGTATTTTCACAATTTGCTATTCCCTCCATGTGAATAGTATGTTTTCTCAGTACTCTAATATTATAATGCCATACAAGACAACATAATGTAATATTAGAATAACAGAATAACAAATATTACATCATGTTACATCATGTGATTTGATATTATTTGCTATGCTTTGAAAAAGTGTGATACTACATAATGTGACATAGCATTATATGGAATGGTAAGATTTTATGTAATATGATGTATATGCAATATAAATACCTATATATATATATGTGTGTGTGTGTGTGTGTGTGTGTGTGTGTGTGTGCTTATACTACTTTTTTGTAATTCCTTATTTTTTGATGTGCCACAGACATTTTTTGCCTCCCACATGCCTCTCACTTCATATATCTCTCCCTTGCCCATTAGGTGGTCCTCAATATCAGTTCTTCAGAGATTATTCCCCTAAACATTAGAACTTTATTGGAAAACTAGTAGCATTAAAAAGATGGTTCATTGTTTAGACAGAAAAAAAAACATTGAAATTATTATAAGAACTTTGAATTATTTTAAGGAAATTCTAGCAGTTTTTTTTTTTCTTCAAGGCCTTATAAAGTATGTATCACATATTCAAATAAAATATATAGTTTGTCAGTTTAATGCCATAGCTTAACAATAGGCATGCTTCATCAACTTTTTTTCCTTTGTGGATAATCAGAACAAAGTTGATTGATTATGAATATCATTTTAATGTTTTTACTATGTATATAAATTGATGTATGAGTGTATATATTTCATTTCATTTCTTGACATGCTAAAAATAAGCTTAAATTTCTTTTTATCTACTGATTAATCAATCAATAAATATTTGTCAGGTACCAACTCTTTCCAAACACTGACTTAGACCAGGAGTACCAAGGAGAGAAAAATGAAGGAACCCATTATTTTTGCAGCCAAAAGACAATTATGATCAAGAACAAGAAGGCTAGTGAGGTTTTTATCTTTTCTTTGAAAAAGGGGAAAAAGAAGAAAGAATTAAAGTATTTTACATTAAATTTATCAAACATTTAATAGGCACCCATTATTTTCAAAGTCCACTAATAAAATAAAATACTATAACTTTGTTATGATTAACTCAGATGGTTTTAAGAGCCTTGTTTATTCTTCCATTTCTATATTTTTTGTAGTACCTATCTATTTAATGCTGGTTTTGTTTGTTTGTTTCTATATTTCTCTCAAAGAAGGTAGTCATGCCTAAATAAAGTGGTTGACTAGTTCATGTAGTTCTTTCTGGATGAACCTTTGTTCCAGTTTGTTCTTATAGAATCATAAATTTAGAGTCCAACAAAGATGTTTTAAATCTCCATCTCCATTTTTTTTAAACAAATGGGGATACAGAGATTAAGAGAGATTAACTAACTCAAGGTAATACTTGTCTGAGATAGAATTCAAATGCAGGTTTTTCTGACTCCAGTTTCACCGATCTATATACTATACTTGTTAAGTATCCCAGTCTCTCCTATAGGAGAGTAGAAATCAGCTTTCCAGTGGGGAGCCAGTAGAGAAGAAAATGGAAAATCATTCTAATATCTTTTCTAAAAGAAGTCAAGAAGGATAAGAAATAAGAAATATATGCATACAGATAAAATAAGTAGTAGAATGAATTATGTTTAAAAAAAAGCAGAGGTAGTAATCATAACATCAAAGTTAATGCTAAAATAAATTTAATCAAAAGAGAAAAATAGAGAAAAATGCTACATCTCATTGATATTAATAAATATTGTTTTAGACTATTTAACTAGGCAGTATAAGATTGGGATATTACTGCAAGATATGAAATCCTGAGCTGGTGGATTAAAAAAATATGGAAAGATTTGGAATTATGAAGAAAGATGTTATAGGTCTTCAGAGAAACAATGATTAAACAAGCATAATAGTTTTACATAGATGCATATGAATCTATACATGCCAGAATATTAATGTTTATGAGTGTGTATATATATGTATATCTATATACATATAGTATATGCATATATGTTTAAAATGTTTAGTATGTATTATATAACTTAGTTTAAATGGAAATTTATTGCTTTATATTTTAATTATCTTATGCGCTGCTGTGCACATGATAATACTTTGTTTTTTTTTTTTTTTTTCTATTTTATAATGACATTATACTAAGCTAAATTATGAGAGAGAAAGAAAAAATCTAAAATCAGCAATTTGGAACTTTTTTGAGTCTTCATCAGAATTTTGGAAGTTAGTGAATGTTGTTCTGAGGTTCATTTTCAGTGTAGAAATGTGTATTTATATTACTTTTAGCACTTTCCTATTTCTTTCCAAATATTATTCTTACAGACACACACCAAGACACTCCAAAACCACTGCCTAAAATGCATGTGTTTATTATCAGTATAAACAAATGGATAGTTGAAGAGTGTATTGGGAAGTCTGGAAAAGGTAAACTCAACATTTAAACCAAGTGCATTTGGATATTCCATGTTATTGCAATCTTTAGTGCAGTGATGGACTGAGGTTATGCCCTTTCCTTCTAGTAATCTTTGACTCAAGAATGAAGCCAGATAATTAATGTTTGGTATAGTCTGAGAAATGCTATCAGCTTTTAGCAGACTTATTAAAGTATGTTTGGCTTTTTTGAAGACATATTGTGCATTTTTACTGGCTGTCTACTGAAACTCCCCCAGGTTAGTGAGGTCACATAAACATATGAGGATGTAAATACTGTGAATCAGAGTGGAGAAAATGCAAGAAGGTCAAAGTAGTAGAGTTTACAAGTTTCACAAACTAGGGTGTGACAAAGCCAAATCCTGACTTCTAATTTCTGACTGGAATAAATGAGAAACTGAAAAGAGGAAAGGGACCTTGGTATATTCCTGAAGAGCACACAACAAATAGAACTGGGGAGCTAACTCATGTGCCTTACACAAAAATAAACATGAGAGCAGGAAAAAAGGAGGGCTCATTTAGACAATTTAAATAGAGTTGAAAGTTTGGTTTGAGAAATACTAAAAAATCATTTACAACCTGGTTGTACTTTTGTTGAAGGGACAACTGTGGCCAAGAAAGTAGTGATGTATAAATACATACATATATAGCTATATACAGAATTTGTGTTAATATTCATGTCTGTGTATAAACACTATATATGTATATAATTTTGTCTCTGTATACACAGCAATAATAATGCCTGCATATATATATATATATATATATATATATATATATATATATATATATATATATATATATATATATATATATATATATATATATATTATATATCTATACATTCATATAGTGCTTTAAAGTTTACAAAGTACTTCCCTGGAATGTAGATGTCTCCTGATTTAGCAAGCTACCCATCTACTGATAAAAGGGTCATATATTCAAGACACCAAATGAGACATTTATTTTCAGATATGATCAAAATTGGGCTTTGTTTTGTTTTTTATTTTGTCTGTTCATCACCAATTTTTAAAAGTTATTCATTTATTTAAAGCTGGAGATTTAAATAAGTGAAAGTAAATCGTTATCAAATGAAAAATAATGTTTTCCTGATAACAGCTCTCTGGGAGTTTTGTTCTTCAAATACAGAATACAGAAATATATCTATATATCTATATCTATATAGATATAGATATATAGATATATTTCAAATAAAGAAATCATACCATCTAAGCTACTCCCATTTTTTTTTACTAATTAGTTACTAATTTACTTAAATTCATATAGCTACTAATTGAAATAACCAAGACTTATATCCAGATCATCTGAACATTTTTTTATTCATTATATTTTGTTGAGAGCCATTGATGAATATTAGAAAATTAAGCTGTTTTCATGCTTTCCAATTTTTATTTTTGAACATCAACAAACAGAAACATTTTAAAATAAAATACAAAGATGTTATGAAACCATAAGTAATAGGATAAAAGTTTTTTTTAATATATATTTAATTATTGTTGTTGTTGCTTGACATTTGTTCTTGATAAAGATCATGACATGAGGGAAGTGATGTCATGACATACCAGTGAGTTGAATTTGAGTGAGGGAGGGCTGTGCAAGATCACCTGCCTCTCTTTTCCCTCCAGAGCCATCAGCTTCTAGTGGCAAGCTATATATCAAGATGACTGGAGATGGGGTGGGGGTACAAAATATAGATTTAATATAATAAGGTAATAAGAAAATTGTCTTTTCATACCACCTTCTGAGTTCTGTTTTATTTTGTGTATTTTTGGTTTATTGATGCTTTTGCTTTGTCTTTCTTCATTCCCTCTTTTTCTTCCTCCCTCCCTTCCTTCCTTCATCCACTATCTCTTTCCTTCTTCCTTCCTTTTTTCCTCCTTCTCCCTTATTTCCTTATTCTTTCTTCTCTTCCTCATTTCTTTCCTTTTTTCTTCCCTCTCTTCCTATCTTCCTTCCTTCCTTGCTTCCTTCCTTTCTTCTTTCATATCTAGAACACTGACATGAACTTCTAAGTCTTAAGCATTCATTGCAATTGGGTTTTAATGACCTTGGCTTCTCAAGATTTCCCTGCTATCTCTGGATGCACTATTTATCTTGGAATCCTACTTTCAAGGTGGCCATGGCTTGATTCATACTGGGGAATTCCACCATCAGCACCTCGAACCAAAAAGATCAAATGAAAGAACAAACCCAAAGTCCATTTCCCAGGACCAAAAGGTAAAAAAGTCAGAGAGAAAAAGTCAGTCCTTCCCCTCATTCAGTTAAGCTCATAGTGTTTCTACTATGGATGGACTTGAATACTCCCTTTTCTCTACAGTGTGACAATGTAGAAAATAGTGGAGGATTTCTCAGTTGAGTAGTTTTAAATATGCAGCGAATGCCTACATAGCAAGTAATATCTTCTTCCAGAAACTGGTCTTTGACATTTACCATGTGACTGGCTCTATCTCATATCATCTGGGTATGTTTCATTATCACATTTAAATTGATAAAATATTGGACTTGAAATAAGGAAGACCACAGTTTAAATTTTGCATCATATGTATTATTTACTAGGTTAAATGACAAACAAGTCACACACACACACACACACACACACACACACACACACACATTCATGTCTTTCCTCATCCTCCCATTGTTTCTTTCTCCATATTAACGTCTTCCTCCAATATTAATTTTCCATTTATTTAACAGGATAAGAATCAATTTTGCTAACTTTAATTATTGCGCCCATGGTTAGCTTATATAAACAGGAAAGGACCCTCTTTCGCATTTACTGGCAGCTTATTGTCACTGTTGTTGGGCAGGTAGATGGCACAGTGCAGAGAGCATTGAGTCTATAGCCAAGAAGAACTTAAATTAACATCAGACACAAACGAGTTATGTGATCTGAGAAAGTCCCTTAAAATTATTTCTCTCAGTTTCTTCATCTACAAAAGAAGCTAGAGAAGGAAATGGTAAAGCACTCCAGTATCTTTGCCAAGAAAAGCTCAGAAGAGGTCACAAGCCAAGCCCAAATGAAAAGACCTAACACAACAATAAGCTCAATTTTGCAAAAAAGTATCAAATGAATTCTCCTTGTAATTGTTCAAATAAGAACAAATAAAAGATATTTTAAGTAATCTGAGTCATTCTGGTCTAAAATATTCATCAAGGGGGGTTCTTGGCTTCATAGCTAAAAATTTCCATTTTAATTTTTAGAAAAAATACCATATAAGGCCATATGGTCTTTCAATAATTTATTGAAACCCATGGGAAGTACCTGTGAATGATGATTCTCTGTTTGATGCTCTGGGATGAATAGATGCTTTCTTTTATTCATTTCTAAAACAAATATTTCTTGTGTGAATGCTACATACAAGGCACTAAAAAAAAAGATTAAGACATAGTTTCTGGCCTTGTGGGAATTAAAATATATTAGAAGATTAACTATCCTACTAGCTGAAATTCATGTGTTATTTGAAGATTTGTGAAATGGTTTACATACTTTTGATAATAGATTTTTATAATTGTAAGAGAATTTAAATTCATCTAATTGAATCTTTTAATTATATAGATGAGGAAATTGAAGACCAAATGGCTAAACAATAGTGTCCAGAGTCATATCGTAAAGCTGATGCCAAAAAGGAACTTTGAGGCTATCTAATTCTAGCTGCCTCATTTTGCATATGAGGAAGCTCTAGTTCAGAGAATTGTAGTGAGTTTTTTCAATGTAATAAATAAAGGAAGTGAGAGAAGCCAAGAACCAAATTCCTTTTCAGTTATTCCAAATCCAACACCATCTCTGCCTCTCTTCAGTTATGTATCTTAATATCTATAATACACATTATAATTCATAAGTCTATGAACAGAAGTTTGAAGTTTTATATTAATTGAGAGAAAATAATACCTCCAGATATGGGGAAACAGGGGATTCTTTATGGGGGAAATAGCAAAGTGATAGTTGAACAATGAGCTAGGGACAGCTCCCTTGTAAATGTGAATCAAATATAAATGTATTGAGGGCAGAGACTGATATTGTCTGCATTCTCTGTATTTACCATAGTTTTTTGGTTGTAATAAGGTTTCTTTATAATACCAATAATCTGATAAATTGAATGTAGGACCTAGATCCAGTTCACCTTTTGAGCTTCATAGACATATATCACTCCATATTTATCTTTATTAATTTCCCTTCCAAGGAATGCAAACTGGTCACTACATAATAATGAAAGTTTCATACCTTTTTAAAAGTAAGAATGTACCTTTTTCAAGCCTCCTTCTTTCTCCCTTTTTTTCCCACCCCCATTATACCCTGAGAAATTTTAGGAGTAAAATTATCATTCAGAACTTTTCTTTTGACAAAACAAACAAATAAAAAAAAAACCAATTTGCCACAAGTATGTAGATGAGTAGTTACTGATAAGAGAGTAGAATGTCTATTTTTATATTAAACATATGTTATTAAAGCCAGCTAAAAACCCTTTATAATCAAATGACCCTTTAAGATTCTAAAATATTATTTGTAGACAGATCTAGGCCAGATCTCCAAAAACAGGTAAAATTAAAAAAAAAAAAAACCTTATATATATATATATATATATATATATATATATATATATATATATATATATATATATATATATATATATATATGTTATGTCAAAAACATAGTCTAAAATAAAATATATGAATATATATATATATACATGTATATATATATGTATACATGTGTATATATATATATATATATATATATATATATATATATATATATATATATATTTCTAATCTAGTTCATAGACATCAAAACATCTCTCATTTTCATGTCCTTCTCATTCTCTGTCCTTCCCTCTTCTCTACTGATCTGTCCTCTTCCTTTCCCTCTAATTTTTTTTTCTTCTCTTTCCCTTCTATTATTTGTCTTTGCAAGTATGTCCTTGAATTTACACAATTATAATAATAGAATGCAGTTTTTTCCTATTTCTATTTTCTCCCTTTGTGTCAATTCACATGTTCTCCCAAACTTCTTGACATTCATTTATATATATAAATATATATATAGTTTCTTGTTTAGTCCCTCTTTAGTCTGTGGTAATGTACTTTTTTTCAGTTCTTCATCAATACAAAAAAGAAGTTGTGAAAATTTGGGTTTTGTTGAATCATTATTTACATCTTTGACTTTCTTGGGGTTTATGTCAAGCAATGGGTTATCTGAGTTAATGAAAACACACATTTTAGTCATTGGAAGTTATAGCTGTAATACAAATACAAGAAATCTGTGCAACTGACAGACAAAAATAAATGGCTCTCTGTAAACCTGGAAACACTATCCAATCAAGGTGGGACACTTTTTAAAAGAGAGATTATTTCAGATTCTCTTCAGGGTTAGATTTTTGAAATAGGGCAATCTTGGGTCTCCAAAATGGCAAACACATTATCATTTGTATGTTATATTTAGCATCATATCTAGCAAAGAGAACATGAGAGCTATCATTATTGTATTGAAGTTTGTTCCCAAAACTTCCAGAATAAAACTGACACATGAATTCAATGTGAAGAACTGAGATTGAAGCACTGGGAGAAATTTTCTTTTTCATATTTTTATATAAAACATTCTTATGCAATGAGGGTGTAACGAGCTGTCGTCTCCAGAAGCTGCTGGATCGCTCTCTGGGAAGAGATCTGCTGTGTCTACTCAAATCTCTCAGACAGATTCTTCTTCCTGTAACGAACCGTTGTCTCCAGGCAGTTGCTGTTAACTCTTGTCCAAAAAAGTGACTTCCCTTCCTGCAGAGAGCCCCGTCAAGCCTGATGCAATTCAGAGAGTCTTCCTTCTTGAATCCTGGCTCTGAATCTCCTCCAGCTCTTATCCTTCTTCAGGCCGATCTGCCCTCTGCGCCCAGTGCTGTCTCTTTTTATCCTCCCAGAGAATGGGCGTGGGATAATGCAAGGGCTTCTGGGAAGAACCACCCCAGCCAATGAGCTTGCCCCCTCTATCAAGTCAACCTGAGTTCTCACCTTGTAATTGTCCAGAAAACCTGAATTCTCACCTTGTCACCATCCAGACAACCTCAGTTCTCACCTAGTAATCCCAACATCTCCCCCTTTCTTTTGATTTAGAACATAGGACAGTCATGACCTTGAAACATAAATCCATCAATATGGGAAGTATTGCAGATAATTACATAAATTACATAAGCACATAGTAACATAGTAACATAACACATGCTAGAAGTATATAACATAATCATAATCATAAATTGAAAATTTATAAATGTCCATAAGTCCATTGTCCATTAGTTTCATCTTGTGTGAGGAAGTCCAATGATTCCTGCTGGTTTTTAAAGTTCTTTAACAGTCTTCTTATTATCCATGCTCTTTCAGTGTCAGATGTTTCTTAGATCTTCTCCTTTATTTTGAGGTCTTTCTCTTTTTCTGTCTCTCTCTGATGGACAAGGCGAATATGACTTGTTGGCACCCATCTGATTCCTTCTCCTGCTGAAGAAATACAAGCAAACCCTCTCTCCCAGGCAGTTAACCTATCTAATTACATTCTATTTACCACTTTCTAAATCTCTTCTCATCATCTGGCAATTACATTGGAGTTGTTTGCACTGGACACAGCCCTGTTGGTTTAAAAGGCCTGTATTCTCCCCAAGTGTAATCCATTTTTGCAATCTGATTGCCTTTTGACTGACTTATCAGGTAATCCCTTTCTGCCATGTGATTGCTTCTCTGCTGATTGATTAAATCAGAGTCCTGGCCTTCTAAAGGCTCTTTAGGTGTAACATCAGCTGCCATCATGCCCCAAGTCTTTTTTGCCTGGGGCCCTGGACCTGGGCCCCTCATCCCATTTCCCTGAATTATTCTACACTCTGATGCCCAATGGAATCCTCTGTTGCATTTTGGACATGGGGTTTTAGGTCTTCTCTCACCCTGTCTTTTCACTGTATCTCCAAATCTACACTGAGCTCTTAGATGTCCAATTTTTCCACATTGAAAACATCTCCGAGTTTCTCTAGAAGGCCCTTGCCAGGAGGGACCCTGTCTCTCCACATTCATCATTGTCTGGGTATAAAAAGCATTTGTTCCCACTGTAGCACAGCGTCTTATGATCTCCTCTAAAGGAGCATCTTTGTCTAATCCCCATATAATTCTTTTGCAAATCTCATTGGCATTTTCCTTAGCCAGATGTCTGGTCATTATTTCTGTAGCTGAATTTTCTCCAATAGTTCTTTTGACAGCAGTTTGCAAACGTCCCACAAAATCTGCAAAAGGTTCATTGGGACCTTGCTGTATTTTAGTGAAAGCCTCTCCCCGATCTTTCTGTCCAGGGAGGACACCCCAAGCTTTTATTGCAGCCTTAGCAATTTGTTCATATATTGTCATGGTATAATGAATCTGTTCTGAATTCTCTCCATACTGACCTTCACCAGCTAAGTGCTCAAAAGTGAATTGTGTGTTAACTCCTATTTCCAAATTGCATCTGACTTGAATTTTACATAATTCATGAAATTCCGCAAGCCATAATAAATTTTCTCCAGGTTCCAGACATGTCCTTGCTATGGATTTCCAATCATTCGGGGTTAGGACTTCATAAGACAAACCATCTAGTAACATTTTGACATAAGCTGATGTAGCCCCATAAAGGGTACAACCTTTTTTCAAATCCTTAATTTTATTCAAATCTAAAGGTGCATATCTTCTCCTTTTATGGCCTACAGAGTCAATCTCTTCAATCACAGGATATGCATGTATAAAATCACTTATATCCTGTCCTTCTCTCTTAGCTTTAACCAATGCTTTTTCTAATCTTGTCATAGGCTTAGACTGCTTCACAGACAATTCTGTTTGTGTTTCTGCCTCTTCCTCTCCTCCTTCTTGCTCCACCCCTGAAGGGTTAATTGAGGGAGGAGATGGGAGGTGCTCCTGTTGCTGTTGCTCAGAATTGTACTTAACTTCATTGTTATCTGATTCATCCTTTTCACCTAGTTTAGTTGACACTTCCCCATTTTGCTCCTTCATCTCTTCCTTTAGAATAACATTGTTTAAAGCCAATTGGATTATATTGTATATATGAATTGTATCTTTGGAAATTGAGTTTGGCCTGGAATTGTAGTGTTCACCTAATTGCTTTCCTACTAATTCCCATTCATCTGGATCCAATTCTTCTTCCAGAGAAAAAGAAGGACATATGACCTTCACAGTTCTTAAAAGTTCAGTAATCTCCTCTAAAATTATAATCAAGCCTTGGCTTTTCATAACCTTGATGATGCTCTCTAAACATTTTCCTTGAACAGAAGGTGTTTGCCCCATTTCACTATAAGAGATTCCTGGTTTAGTCCTTAACAAGTTCCTTATTTATCTATTAGCACACTCACTTAATCTTTAACAAAGTTTCCTCGTTACTCACGGTTCTGGGTCAGAGAGACTGAGATCTAGATCGGAAGCTTTTCTACTGGAATCAGGACCGTGTCTGTCCCTGTTCGGGCGCCAAATTGCTAAGGTCTGGTCTAGCTCTTCTTGTCAGGATAAGCAAATGTCCTTGCCCCACGTTGGGCGCCAATTGTAACGAGCTGTCGTCTCCAGAAGCTGCTGGATCGCTCTCTGGGAAGAGATCTGCTGTGTCTACTCAAATCTCTCAGACAGATTCTTCTTCCTGTAACGAACCGTTGTCTCCAGGCAGTTGCTGTTAACTCTTGTCCAAAAAAGTGACTTCCCTTCCTGCAGAGAGCCCTGTCAAGCCTGATGCAATTCAGAGAGTCTTCCTTCTTGAATCCTGGCTCTGAATCTCCTCCAGCTCTTATCCTTCTTCAGGCCGATCTGCCCTCTGCGCCCAGTGCTGTCTCTTTTTATCCTCCCAGAGAATGGGCGTGGGATAATGCAAGGGCTTCTGGGAAGAACCACCCCAGCCAATGAGCTTGCCCCCTCTATCAAGTCAACCTGAGTTCTCACCTTGTAATTGTCCAGAAAACCTGAATTCTCACCTTGTCACCATCCAGACAACCTCAGTTCTCACCTAGTAATCCCAACAGAGGGGAATGGAGAAAATAACATAGACTGAGTAAGATATGGCAGCAGGGTACATCGATGATGGTAGTTTTTTTTTTCTTTCCTCTCTCATTTTTTTAAAAAACTTTACATGTAATAATTTCTACTTATGTATTTGTAAAATTAGTCCCTCTTAACAAACCTGAATAGACGTCCTGAAAGGTTAAAAGAAATATCTGTGAAATAATTTTGCAGTTATTATTACTATGAATTTTAAGAAGCTTTCTTGGGGAAATCATTCTGTCATTGAAATATGTCCTCTTTATTGCTTTCCAACAGTAGAAAAATACTTCAAAGTAATGTTTAATTTTTGCAATGTAAAGTGGCTGACTTTGCAAAGAGATTGTACCTCAGGTCAATGATAGGAATTCTGTAATTTAACATCTGTTTCAAGACTATAACCTCATTGAAGAATAGTGAGACTGTCTCAGAACCAGCTGGAAGGCCACCCCATCTCAGGTATTTTGTGGGTCACAAAATTATCCCCGGTTGTCTATTTTTGTAACATTTATATGGGTGGTCCATTAGGTTTTCATAAGTCATTTACAAAGACTACTCATTTGCAGAAAAAAATTGTAAACTAAAGCTGTCAATTTATGTTCTATATTGTAGGATAGGGAAGGCAAGCTAATCAAGGATGAAAGTATTATTCTATGTATTGCCATAATTGATGAACATATTTCCTTAGACTTGAAGGAAATGTAAGTGGAAATGGGTCGCAAATGAGTGCTACTAGGACTTTTTCCTTTGAGCAAGGAAATATTACTTCATATTACATTCTTTCCCCTTTGAATTTTCCCAATTCATCCTCAATCTCCCAACTTTGACTTTCAATTCTGTAAACTATGTATACATATTCACACATGTGTACATGGTTCCAGCAGGTCAGCACTCAATTCCTTTACCTGTTTGGACAAGTAATGTACACTACAGTCATATGCCGGAGGCCACAGTTACACAAAAGTCAGAGGTCAATAAAGATCACTTACATTTCTTATGAGCCTTTTCATCTTCCCCTTCTCCTGTAACAACAAGACCAGCCAAAAGTGAAAGGAAGAAATGTCAAGGGACTCTGCTGTCAGGCTCTCAAAGAAATTCTCCCCCAAACCAATCCACTAGCCCTTCACCTTTTGTTTCCTTGCCTGAGGAAAAATAGTCTTTTCTCTCTAACTTTTCCTACTACAAGTCAGTCTTTTCTCCTTTGCAAATAGGTAAGTATGATTTGTTCCTTGTCACTTGATAAGATACCCCTCTCCCACAAAAAAAGAAAGAAGAAAATAAAAAGAAAATAGAAAAACGTCAATTTCTTTTATTTTTTGTAAGAAAGCCAAAAGAACTATAATGCCATATAGTTCAACATATTTGACATCTGTTCTATAATAAAATATACTTCATATATATGCCACTTTCAGCTCATACATATGCTTGCACAAGCATTCCCAACCTTCCCTTTGGGGACATTTCTAAGTAACTTATCTATATGATTATTAGGCTACTGGTATTTCAATGGTCATTATTTTCTCATGCACATGACCATGTGCATGCTTAGAAATGATGGCTGGAGACCGAATTACCATAATCAAATTCCTACCAGGTACTTCATCAACTTGCCAGCAATAATGATGATAAGAGGGCAGTAGGGAGCTGATAGCTCGTGCTACCCCACCCCCAACCAAGTCTTTGGAGTTTGATATTTGGTTTTATCACCTTTAATTTCTTCCTTAACATGTCTAGTGTCATAGGTGAGCTGTTTCTTAAGAATCAAAAGGATGCTTTTCTCTCACTCTATTATTCCTCAGTATCCCCTCACTTAAGATTCCTGCTCCCTCTGAAAGTAGCAGGTAGAAAGTGGGCAGTTGAGAGCACTTCCCAGATCCTTTGTTGGAGGGCACCTTGTGCTGCCCTATCATTCTTTCCTACTGGAGTGCAGTGTTTCATTATGGCCCTGAACTAGCCAATCTCCTCTCTTCTTCACTTTTCACTTTCCTTTTATGTGTTGTCTTTCCCCACAAGATTATGAGCTACTAAAAAGCAGAAGCTATATTTTGACTTTCTTTTTTATTTTCAATGCTTAGCTGCATGTCTAGCACATATGAGATGCTTAATAAATGATTTTACACTGACAGTTTAAATCCTTCCTTTTGCCATTTTCTACCTGTGTGACCATTTCTATAGGATTGTGTCTGCTTTTCTAAAGGCAAGTAAATGGTGAAGGTCTAAATCAAATCCATTTTCTCTGACTTTAACTCCAGTGCTATTTGGGTCTAAAGGATTCCTTAATCTAATTTACCATACAAGGAATGAGGAAGTGATGACTCAAATACTTGATGCTTTTTATTTTTTCTTTTAGTGAGGCATCAGGGTAAACTCTACTTTGCCTCCATTATTTATTAGTCATATAGTGACAGATAAATTATAATTCAATTCTACAAACATTAAAACAACTTTCGTATCTTAGATTTGTTATTTATAATTTAGTTTTTGTCACATATGTCACAGAACTATCATATGCTTCAAGCTATATCTGTAGGATGATAATTTAACAAAACAAAACAAAAACTTTACCTCTGAATTCAAACAACCTGAATCCAATTCTTGCCTCCTGGGCTTCCATTTCTGGGCATCTCTTAAAAGAGAGGGCTAAATGGCTCTGACATCTCTTCCAGTTCTTGATCTGTGATTCTAAAATATGGGTAAAAACAATGTAACAATAAAGTAATCATGGAATTGTAAGAGCTCTTTAAATGGGCAGCACCACAGTGCCTTGGGAGATTGAGGCACGGAAGTAATTTCTGTGGATATTAGGACTGCCTTGTAGATGGATCCTGTCCATTTTGAGATAGCTTCGTAATGGGTGACTCTCTCACTTATTGGCTGTGTGTGTGACCTCACAGGCCCTTTATAAGCCCACTGCAGGCAGCAGGCGCTCTCTTTAACCTGGCGCTCTTCACCCTGGCTCCCTAGTCTGGGTGGTCAAGCCAAGATGGGTAGCCGAAAGAGGTAAGGGTTTTTGGTAGTGAACACGTGGGTCTTTTGACCAGGTGTTCACTTGGGAACCAACAAGTCAGGGCATCAGTCAGGGCATTATGTGAGTATGTATAATAAAGACCTTTAAGATTACACTTGGCTGTTCTTGAGAGTGCTACCGGTTATTAAGCTATAGATTCAACAGACTGTGGCCAGAGACCTTTGAAGGCCTCAGAGGAGGCGAGCCGGGTAGAGTTCACACTGCTAAGCACAGTGGTCAAAGGTACTCTGGTGGGTCTAGGATAGACTAGTAATAGTAACTGCCAGGAGGGCACGTTACACAGAATATAATTGTGTGTGATTATTGTTGGTCCACACCTGTGTATGGAAATTACTTCCATAGATTGGCAAATTTCTTTATATAACAATTTTAGAAGGCTATCTTGGATATTGAAAGATTAAAAGTTAAGAGACCAGTCTGTGTCTTCAAGTCTTCAAGAAAGCTTGAAATAAGTTTTTCATAACTCTTAGGCCAAAGTTCTTACACTATTTCATTCCATTTTTCATTGTAATAATTACATTCAAATAAGGAAAGTAGCTTGTTTCAAATTAAGTGGAATTCCATTTTATGGAAGAAAAATAGGGATATCCTTTATGATATTTATATTTGCTTACTACCCTGCACAGAATGGGTATGAAGTAAATCTAAATGAACTGCATTGAATCACCAGACAGCAAACACCATGAGGTCAGGAATTCTGATTGAACTTTTTGTTGTGTCATGTCCAGGAACAGCCACATAGCCAAGTAAACAGTAATGATTTAGTAAATGTTTACTGACTGCATTTATTTACTTAGGAAAAAATGGGAAAGGTAAATAAAAGATCCAAAAAGAGATTTGTTTGAAACTTAGGTCATATTTGATGAAAATATATTTCCCCCCTTTTTCTTAAAATCAGTTGTTAAAGTAGTTCATAAAAAATTTGTTTATAGTGTTTGTGTGTGTGAGAGAGAGACAAAGAGAGAGAAAGAGAGAGAGAGAGAAAGAGAAGGAGAAATTGACTTATAGTAAATAACAATTGATAGAATTATGTTTCAGATTCATTGAAAAGAGAACTAGGATATGGCTTCACAAATAAACTAAAAAACTGAAATTTATCAAAAAATATCCCAGTTAGAACTAGACTTAGAACCTCTCCTGATGTCTGCAAGATATGCTATCCTACTATAAGAATGAAAATACAATTCATAAAGTTTGGGTAAAATTAGAAAAGGAGTTTATTATTATATGAATCAGCTTGTTAGCTCACATGAAAAGGCAATTCAAGGACATGAAACTTTGGGAATAAATTATTTTTAACATTCTATGAGCTGGTAGGATACTTTAGGAAATCCATTTATCCTTGCCTGGTGATTTCTTTTTCCCCCCAAAGAAAATCGATGAGTTACCTATGTGTTAATAGGAATATAGTCAGAATAGTTGCATTGCCCTTTTAGAGTCTTTTGATATCTTTAACTTTTTTCAATACTAACTTAGACTACAAAGTTATCCTGAACATTTTTAACCCTTCATGCAAACTGGCCTATTCTTTATACATATCATTTCATTTCCTCCTTTCATATCTTTGTATAAGTGGTCTCATTTCACAAACTGACTCTATTGTCTTCTCTGTCCAGTAGAATTTTTAACTTAATTATAGCACACCTGAGCTGCTACTTCATATTTGTATAACTTTTTTCTTTTTTTTTTTTAATCATTTTAAAGAACGGAACACTTTGCATTATTAATGACTCGATTCGATTCTGTTAACAGGCATTTAATTTGTTTATTTTGTGTATGAAGGACCCTAGTTGGGAAACCTTAGGCATTTCACTAATCTGTTAAAAGTTTTAGACAATTCAATAAAATGATATGTTGTAAAAATGATGCTGACCTGCCATGTGAATACAGCAATAAATATGTGCATGAATATGTGTTTATATATTTACATACATATGTATACATATTCATGTTGCCTTCATAACTGAGATTTTAAGAGAACTGGGGTTGCATAAACTAATTTTTAAAACTTATATATATATATATATATGTTATATCATCCTAAAATTCACTTAGTTATTAAACATGGATTTATTAAGTGCTCCCTATACCAAGTACTATTGTTTTAATTAATAGAAGTATAAAGAAAACCAAAAGCAGTAATTGTCCTTTAAAAAGTTATGTTTTAGAACTTCTTGGGGGCAGAATTGGTTTCTATGTTAACATTTATATATGCAATAGATGTTATTATGCATAAATAGAGGGTATTTAATTAATGTTTTTAAATTTAATTCAATTCTTTAATTATTTCTATAAAAACTGGAAAAGACAAATACCACTTTACTCTTTGGGAAGAAATCCAAGTCTATCATTTCTAGTATCTTTTAATCTTAAGTTCCCACTTTTATTTTTCTTAAATCATGACTTTATAGAGGCATTCTAATAATATTTGTAGTAATATATATGATAAAACGTGGAACTAGCTGCACAAGCAGATTTTATCATTTATGGTTGCCCCTTCATTAATGATTCTTCCTGACAGTAGGATTTTTATAAAGAGAGCAAAAAAAGTCAGAAATTTAAAACCACTGACTGTTTATTCAAAGGAACATGCATAGTTTATGATTAAATATTTTATAATGGCAAAAAATAATACAAATTTTGAGAATATGACTATAAATTGACTAAACATGAAGTTGAAAATTCCACTGATGACTCTTTAAAGTTTTCTTATTGCAATTTGGCAAATAAAAATCTTCTGAACACTAAATAAAGCTTAATAACACATATTGCAGCATCCTAATGCTGTGCCCTTGATTCCTTGTTTAAAATGTTTTGGTCACATGTCTCTCTGGGCTTTTCATTTGTGTAATGACTCCACTCAATATCATTTATTTTTCTCCCTTCTGAGTGAATCAAAATTTTCAGACCTGTTTTCTTCAGAATAACAGTGTTGAGAAGTCTCAAACTTCATGTTGGCTTATTTTAGTGGTCTTTTTTGTGTAGACATCTCCTTCTTATCAAGTGAACCTACACGTTAAAGTATTGCATGTTCTAATACACATACACACACACACACACACACACACACATATATATATGTATATATATCTTAGAATTGTATGTTGACTGGAAAATAGTAGAAACTATACATAAACCAATATTTCATACTCTATACCAAGATAATGTCAAAATGGGTACATCATATAGACATAATAATGTTATTAAGGATAATAGTATAAATAATTTAGGAGAGCAAGCAATACTTACTTTACCTGTCAAATCTTTGGAGAATGGAGGTATTTATGACTCAATAAGAAATAGAGGACATAAAATGCAAAATTAATAATTTTGATTACATTAAATCAAAAAGATTTTGTGCAAACAAAACCAATGTAGCCAAGGAAACAAAAAGCTGGAAACCAATTTTTAGAGCCTCTGTTTCTGATAAAGGCCTCACTTCTAAAATATGTAGAGAATGAATGTGGAGAATAAGACATTCCCCAACTGATAAATGTTCTAGAATATGAACAGACAATTTTCAGATGAAGAAACTGAAGCTATAAATAGGTATATGAAAAAATGCTCTAAATCACTCTTGATTAAGTGAAATACAAATTAAAATGATATGGAGGTAACACCTCACACTTATCACATTTTCCATTACAACAAGAAAAAAGACAATGATAAATGTTTGAGGAGATGTGGAAAAACTGGAAGTGTTGGTGGAGTTGTAAACTAACCTAAACATTCCAGGGAGCAATTTGAAACTATGCCCAAAAGCTAATAAAACTATGCATATCCTTTGGTCCAGGAATCTTTACTGGATCTTATCCCAATGAGATCATAAAAGAGGGAAAAGGACCCACATGTGCCAAAATGTTTATAGTTGCTCACTCTGTGGTGGCAAAGAATTGGAAAATGAATAGAGGACCATCAATTGGGAAATGACTGAATAAATTATGGTATATTAAAATAATAGGATATTATTTTCCTATAAAAATGATAAATAGGCTGATTTTAGAAAGGCTGAAAATATTTGCATGAAGATTGTGCAAGGAACAACTATGATAGATTTGGTTCTCCTCAGTAGGTCAGTGACCTAAGGCATCCCCAATAAACTTTGGATGGAAAACTCCAAACATGTCCAGAGAGAGAACTATGGAATCTGAATGTAAATCATCATGTGCTTTATTCACTTTTTTTCTTTTATTTTAACTTATTATTTTCCCTTTTTGTTATGATTTTTCTTTCCCAATATAACTCACATAGGAATATGTTACAAATGAATGTACATATATAACCTATATCAGATTGCTTGCTAACATGGGGAAAGGGGAGATAAGAGAAGATAAGAGAAAAAATCAAAATCTTTAAAATAAAAGTTGAAAATCATGTTTGCATATGTTGAATAAATAATATACTATTAAAATAAAAATGTGTGCTGGGGAATATTTTTCAAGCATTTCTATCAAAACTGTATATTTTCATATGTGGCAAGATATGATTAAGTCTCTATACATTAGAAAGGAAAGTAGAGGATCTATGAGGTAGATAGGATTTCCAAGAAAGTCCATAGGCTGTGACTGAGCTAGAAATTCAAATTATGATATAGTTAAATAGAAAACAGACATAAACACACAGACACACACACACACACACACACACACACACACACATATATATATATACACATATTTAATATCAGTTGTGACAAAATACTTTAAACTTCCATCTCTTTGTAGAGGTAGGTAGAAACTAAGATGAAACCAAATTCATTTTTCAATAAAGTCATGAATCATCCTTTGTACATAAATTTGAAAAATGGGGTGTATATTCATTAAGTAGACATTTTTGTGGAATTCCTGTATAAATGCAGTCAGTCAATCAATAAACAATCATTAAGTACCCACTCTGTGCTAGGTTTTATGCTAAATATACAAAGACTACAAAAGACCTCATAGGAGTTCACATTCTAATGGAGGAGGCAGTATACAAACAACTGTCTAGTAACAAGTTATATGCAGGATAAATTGGACATAATCAAGATGGAATGCTATGGGATTAAGAAGTAATAAAAAAGGCTTCCTATAGAAGATGGGATGTTGAAGTAAACCAGGGACAAAAGGAATTAGAGAGGAAGATAGGAGAGCATTTTATATATGAGAAATAGCTGATGAAAATGCCCTGAATTTACGGAGAGTGCCTTGTTTTGGCAAGGAAGCCAGAACTGTTGGATATCAGAGTACTTGGACAGTTTTAAGGTATAAACAAATCTGGGAAAGTTTTGTGTGTGTGTGTGTGTGTGTGTGTGTGTGTGTGTGTGTGTGTGTGTGCTTGTATTTTTCTGGGAGAGGTCAGATTATAGGATTTTATATTTAACCCTATAGAGGAGATGGATAGGTCCACTGTAGGTTATTAAGAGAATAGGTGACATAGTGAAACCTGAATTAGAAAAAAAATCAAACCCTTTTCAGATCTGAGTAGTGTGTAGATTGGATTGGGAAGAGATTTGTGGCAAACAGGCCAATCATAAGGCTGTTACAAAAGAAAAAGAAATTAGCTGTGATAGATGGTACTATTCCTGAGTAGACTGGGTAGGCAAAATGGTTGGTTAGAGATTGCTGATTGGAGAGGTGATCAAGCAAGGATCAAAACTTACCTTTCCCTAGATCTAGGATACTACTTTACATGTTTATATATATATATGTGTGTGTGTGTGTGTGTGTGTGTGTGTGTGTGTGTGTGTGTATTTTTGCCAATTGATTTTCAAAATGTTTTTCTTTGATATTATATTAAAAGCTACCTAAATATGGAAATGATTAATGCCCTTTATCAGGAACTGATAATACATATAGACAATTTACTAGACCCAGAATTTAAAAGGATGAGAGATTAATTTAGCATACCTTTAGATATTTTGCTCAGATTTTACTGGCAGATTTCTCCTTGGGAAAAAAAAAAAATTCTTTTTATTCACATCAATATTTCACTGTTAAATCTATATGACCAAATAGATCTGTGATGGAGAGAACTATCCCATTAAACTATCTTTGCATATATTTTGAAAATAAAAAAAAATAATATTATTAAAAAAAATCTGTATGTCTAGGCGCCATGGGACAATGCAGTCTTAAAAAACTTCAAGTTCACCCAAAGGCTAATGGAGAGACAAATGGTGGGTGTGAGTAGGCTGCACACATTGTGATTGAAGATATTAGAACAAGTATTAAAGAAATGCTGTTAGAAGTAAGCGTGGGTGTTTCTAGATTGAAATCCCAGTAGCAGATATTGGATTGCAGAGTGGACCACAAAGATTTAGAAAAAATTATCATCTGTCCCTTCCCAAAAGTTTTACTTTAAAATTTTCCTTAAGAAATAGTGTTCTCTCTCTAAGGGATTCTCTAACTATGGCCAGCGGGCCAGATGTTGCCTACTGAGGACTTTTATGTGGCCCGCCAGGTTATGGCAAATGGGCTGAGGGGCAGAGACAGAGTGTTAGTTGTTGTTTTTACTATAGTCGGGCCCTTCAACAGTCTGAGGGACAGTGAACTGACCCCCTATTTAAAAAGTGTGAGGACAACTGCAAAATTAGCAAAGGATTGCTGTTTCCTAGAAATAAAAAGAAGACATTGTTATGCATTCGTTATGCACAACAAAGGAAAAAGGAGAGGTCTCTACACTAACAAAACACAATCCAATTGAATTCTTGAAATGATGGATAGGTAATGTTGGTTCCTTAAGTGATAGTAATGATTGTGAATTGTATATTCCTCCCACCTTGTATTCTCAAGTGTAGATGAAGATAAACTGTCAACAACATTGTACAAGGTTTCTATTTAAAGAATAGGCCATTAAAATCCATACAAATTATACTGCAAGTGCTGAAAATAAATTCATCATTTTTAGTTTCATTGTAAAGATGTCTTGTGCTTTTTGGAGAGGAGGAGGTGGGTAAAAATGAAATTATAAAAGTTTTCCTTTGTTGCTATTTTTGTTGTTTGTAAAACATAACTTTACTTCATAAATGTAACAATTATTATATTATTATGATATGTTAATGATTATAATTATAATAGTGAACATTTATATAGTGCTCACTATGTGCTAGGGACTGTCTTACATATTTTACTATCACTATCTCATTTGATCTTCACAAGAACTTGGAAATAGTGGTGGTGGTATTATTTTACATTTCACTATTGAGAAGTGTGAGTAAAAAAAAAAAAAAAAAAAAAAAAAAAAGGTAAGTGACAAGTTACTTTCTTAGGATCTAGGGGCTAGTATTTAAGTCCAGATTTTAATTTAGCTCTTCTTGATTTCAGACCAGGTGATCTATTTTACCATTTAAGATAATAAGAGGAAGATGGCATAATGGATAGAGTTTTGGGTTTAGATTGAAGTTCAATATGATTTTAAATCCTATTTTTATGCTAACTGGGTGATCTTATGTCAAGGTACTTGGAAATATTTCTAAAACTGCATTAACTGGGTCTTAAGTCAACAATTTTCAAAAATGAAGTATTTATATTTTCATATATCAGTTAAATCACAAGTCTCAACTATCTACACTAGTAGTCTAAATGAAAAAAAAGTTTATATTTTAAGTCCTTATGTCATATTCAGAGAATCAATTTTGCTGTGAAATAAAAGTTATATTATTTGATTACAATTGATAAAATTTTGTGTGATTAAAGTGTTTTCTTTTGAACAAATATGAATAACAATCATTTGTAGTGGATTTTTTTAAAATGCATTTTGAGCATTAGTTAAACTGTAGGTAAGACTTGATTTTTGTTCAAGTTTTTATTTGGGTGGGAAGGGAACATGATAGGGATATGGGATAGAATAAAAAAGTATCCTTTCAACTTCTATTTTGTACTCATTTTCTTTTCAATTAATCTTTGAAAAAGCATAACTAGTTATCTCCAGCCATACTATTTGTTTTATGCTGAGGATCTATAAATTGATTTTTTAAATAGTCACTTAATAATTTGTGGGTAATCCATATTCTACCTGAAATACTAAGAGTCACCAAGCAAAGAGTTGTTTTCTAACCAAATGGAGATTCATTATTCTGATTAACAGGAACAAGCTTACCTGTTGATCAATGCAAAGATAATCTATTTTTATTGACTGCTTTATTGTATTGCTGCATAAAGAATAATCTTCTTGTTTTCACTTCTACCTGCTTAAATTGACTATTATTGTGGGAAAAAATCATCATGGTTTAATTACTAAGAGAAGAATAGCTTCATTTTATTAATTTGAGAATTAATGAGAAGTCAGAGCAAGATTGGAAAATGTGAGAAAATTCAATTGTTCCAAACACCTTTGCTAATTAGCACTTTGATATTTTTTTCAAAAATGAGAAGAAAACAAACAAAAATGTATCATTTTAACAATAGGAACCATTTGATTCCTATCTTTAAACTCATCTTTTACTTCTGACACAATTGAATACAATATAAATGTTTCTATATACTAGCTAGAACTATATGATCAAAGGTATTGAAAAAGAAAAAGTGCATGCTATCTTACAAATAGCTATTGTCTTAGGTTAATGATGTATGATGCAGCAGTTAGTGAGTTGGCCTAGAAATTCATGCAGACTATGATTCAAGAATAGCCCCTACCACATATTGGCTTGCCCCCTTATTCCAACAAGTCATTTGTTCTCTCAGGTCTGTAGACAAATCTCTGATACTGTCTAATTTCAATGTCTGACCTACTAGATGGAGTTTATTCCGGGAGGTGGAGAAGTTGGGATCCTTAACTATATGGAATATCACATCCATTCTCTACCTAAAATTAATGGACTGCATATTTTTCCTACTCATCCTTCTTCTTCTCCTTCGTTCTTCTTCTTCTCATCTTCCTTCTCTTCTTCATATTTAGAATTTGTTTTCTTAATATTTCTTTTTTCCCTATGAGTCATCCAAATTAACAAAAACTGAAAGATGTAAAATCATTAAAACTTATCTGGAAATATTAATACTATTTTTAAAAAGACACACAGCTCTTATTATATATACCTGTCACTACCTTTTATCTATTTCATATGTATGTAAACACATTAAATATATATATATATATATATATGTAATGTATGTATGTGTATATAAAATCTCTTCACATATAATATAAGCTTTTAAAGGACAGACATTTCTCCATTCTGTCACTCCACACTAGCGTATTGCTTGGCTGGTCACATAGTAGCAATTAAATAAATTATTATGACTTGATTGATTATTATTAAAACTTTAAACAGAGGATGGATACATGTGGTAAAGCAATACACAAATGGATAAGAAAAGTCATGAGAAAAACATTTTTAATAGTATATGAAAAATAGATTGATGTTATGAATGATGTTCATAACATCAACTTTGTGAATGTATCTTACTATTTCCCATCTCTCCCCTACTATCTCTGTCTATCTGCTACATATAAAAATAGACAAAATAAACCCTGGTGTATATAGTTGCATAACAGTCCATTAAATCAGAGCTTCTCCAGTGCTGCTAACTGACTTTTTGAAATTGATGTGGCTCACTCAGTATCCCAGGCTTCAAAGAGAAAGTTATTTCAAAAACAAATAGCTTTTCTTTTTTTTTTTATTATTTTTTTACTATTCAGAACTTGGTTCTGAATAGAAGAAAAGAAATGTGAACAAAAAGGCTGATTTCTTTTTGATTACCAGCTTCTGCCCAAGCCACTATCAGTTTCAAAGGGACAGTTAGCAGAGATGATGAGCCAAAGTTTAAGAGGTTGGTGTGCAATTAGTTCCTGCTGACTCTTCTTTTAATCCTTAAGGCTCTCCATATCTCTAATAGTGTTTAAATATTTATTTTTAATTAAATAAAAAGAAGAAAGGGACCAATTCATTAAAGAAAACTTCATGGGAACATTAAGATGAAAATAATTGAATAATATGAAATTTTCTAACACAAGAAAGCTGTCTCTTAGGGCAGCTAGAGATAGAGCACCAGCCCTGAAGTCAGAAGAACCTAAGTTCAAATCCTGACTTCAGATACATAATACTTCCTAACTGTGTGATCATGAGACCTCTGTAGAAGGCTTTTCACTTTAATACGTGCACAATTTCTAATATATCATTATTTATTAAATTATAAATATTTCACACAAAGTAACCATAATAATATAAGCATACATTTACATTCTATGTAACATCTTACACATTTTTTTTTATTTACTGAAGTTCAGAACCAATACTAAGAGACACAATCTTTTCTTTTTGGTTAAAACTTTTTATTTTCAAAATATATGCATATAAAATTTTTAACATTCACCTTTGCAATATTTCGTGTTTCAAATTTTTTCATTCCCTTCCTCCCATCTCCTTTCATAAACAAGTATATAATATTTATATATAATATACATGTATATATATATATATTCAAGTATATGTTAAACATATGTTTTATATATATATATATATATATTTCCACAATTATCATGTTGTACAAGAAAAATCAGATCAATAAGGGGAAAATGAGAAAGAAAACAAAATGCAAGCAAACAACAAAAAGGTGAACATATTATGTTGTCATCTACACTCATTCCCTACAGTCTTCTTTCTGAGTGTAGATGTCTCTCTCTATCACAAGTTCATTGGATGTTGATCTGAATCATCTCATTGTTGAAAAGAGCCACATGCATCAGAACTGATTATCATATAATCTTGCTATTATTGTATCCAATGATCCCCAGGTTCTATTCACTTCATCTAGCATCAGTTCATGTAAATCTCTGCAGGCCTTTCTGAAATCATCTTGCTGACTTTTTCGTATAGAACAATAATAAGGAATACTCTCTTAAATATAATTTTGATATTATCTTTTTATTCTTGTTGCTTTAGCTTCCCATTTAGAATAATAAACTATTGGAGCAGTAAGGAACCTTAGGGATCAGCTGATCTAATCCTTTCATTTTGTAAAGGAGGAAGCTGAAATCCTGAGGTGACATGATTTCTTTAACACTATCCTAACTTTTATTGGCAAAGATGAGCATAAAAACCTGGTTTCCTCAATCTCAGATAAGTTCTCTTGTACTAGGGAATGCTGCTTTGGCTGTTGAATGAGGGATATGAAACTTATAATTTCACTTGATTTTATTTTTATTTTCTTTCAGAAAAATGTACTTGTCTGTTGTTTATTTTTCCTCTTCTGAAAATCTCAGTTTTATTTTTTGTTGATTATGACTAAAACAATAAATTTCAGTTTTCTATTTCAAAGTTATTAATAACTTTAAACTTTAAAAAGTACAAATATAGTAAGAGTGATGAGGATTTTTATAGCAGGATTTTGTCTCACTCTTCATTGAGCTGAAATTATTTTCATAATAATTGCTTTTTACGTCCATTGCTCAAGTTTATCGATGGGTTATTGTAGAGATGCTCAAGGCCTCAGCCATTGATTTTACACAAGCAATGCATTAGAAAACTGTGATTGCGATATTTGTCATTGAACTAAGAAACTTTAAAGTGAAGTTTGAAAAGTGGGATAAAATGAAGAAAACTGAGCTCAAACATGAGTATCCTTTATGTGTTTCTCTCTGAAAATTTCAGAATTGGTCATTATGATATTTTTTGGCCCTGGTATTTTCAAAGTTTTCACTAAGGACATGTTTCATAGATTGTCAGATGGAATAAACTCCTTTCCTGCATCTTCCTCCAGATCATGCCCAATAATTCTGGTTATACCTTAGATCTGTCTGATGTCATATTCTTCCTCTATATTTTGTTTTGTGGTAGTGTCATCAATTTCCATGCATTCATGAAAATGAAACCATAGATTTCTTTGGCCAGTTCTACCCTTCCTTTCTGACTTCCCGCCTCACGTGTCTAATTTCCTAAAGGACACCATTCAGGAGTCCTAAAAGATACTCCAATAAGTTGAGAATTGAACTCTTTATTGTATCTTCCAATGCTATCTTCTCAATTTCTTTATGTTGTCAAAAACACCACCATTTTCCCAGTCTTTGAAGCTTAAAATATAAATATTATCCTCACTTCATTTTCTCCTCTCATCACCATACTTAAACCCAATCAATCAGGCACCAGGTCCTGTAGATTCCACCTCTAAAACATCTCCTATCTATTTCTCCTTCTGTATTCTGACAATGGCAACACAGGATCTCATCATCTCAGGCTTGACTTATTGAAATAATCTACAGGTTGTTCTCTCTGCTTCATGTCCCATGATTCCAGGTCATACTTCACACAGCTGTCAAATTAATCTTCTAAAAATCAGATTCTAATCATGTGATACTCCTAGTCATTAAACTTCAGTGACCCCATTTAATCTCCAGGATCAAGTGTGTTTGACTATTTGGCTTTTGAAACTCTCCATAATGCAGCACTCTTCTTCCTTTCCAGTTTTCTTAGATTTAGTTCATTCCAAAGCTAGATGGCCCAGTAGAAAGAGTTCTGGTTCTGAAGTCAAGAAGCCTCAAATATTTACTTTTTCCTCACTTTTTCCATTTTTAAAATGAGAATAATAATAGAGCCTATTTTGCATACTAGCAAGGATTAAATAAGATAATAGATGCAACAAATGTTTAGCACAGTTCCTGACACATAGTAGACACTATATAAATTTGAGCTATTATTATATATATTCTACAGTTTAGTGACATTTTAGCACATCTTCAGAAACTGAATTTTAATTAACTATTCATTTGTGCCTTTAATTCCTTAATTCAACTTCTCTGCCTCCTTCAAGTCTTACATAAAATCTCATCCTAAGAATATTTTTGAATGCTAGTGCTTTTTTTCTAAGATTATCTCCTATTTGTTCTACATATATCTTGTTTGTAAATAATTATTTACATACTTTCTTTCCCATTAGTCCATAAATTTATTGACAGAAAAAGATTAGTTTTGTCTTTCTTTGTATCTTTAGTACTTAGGATAGTTCCTGGCACATAATAGATACTTAACAAATTTGATAGACTTACTTACTGGTTTGGTCCGGGTTTCATCTCCTCTACCACAAATTCTATGGTGCATTTTGAAATTTCCCTAAGGTTCTTTTAATACTTATTATAACAACAGATACTTCTTGGATACAGCAAAAGGATAAGAGTTTAATAGAAGTAGTGTAATTCATAGTTCCTGTCTAAAATATGAAATTATATGCCAGAATTAGGAAACTATTTTAATAAAAACATTTAAGTTGTATGCTTCATTAATAAAACATTATGAAGAATTTGAATAGTTAATAGTACATAATTTTATTATTTTAAAAAGTATAGATGTGTTTTCTAAATTTTATCTTCATTTACAGCTGTGTGCCTTCTTTCCTTATCAGTAGCATACAATAAATAGAAAGAGGCACAGAAAGATAGAGAGACAGAAACAGAAAGAAACACAAAGAGACAGACATGGAGAGGAATAAAACTAATCAATATATCAATTACACATATTACAATATATTCAATGGTCTGCCATCTTGTTTCCAACCTCTTCAAGGAAAGGAGAAATGTACATTTTCTTATCTCATCTTTGGGCCAAATCTTATTCTTTATCATTACATATTTTTAAGTAAAATTATTTTTTACACATTTCCATTATTTTAATGATTCTATATTGTTTTACTAATTTTGCCTCCTACATTTTTATTAATCTAAATCGATCTGCCCAAAATATTTTTTTTTTCAATGACCTTTCCATGCTGAACTGACCTGATCAGGAAAAGGGGAAGGAGAATGAAGTTTAATAACAATAGCTCTACTTAACAATAGCACTAAAAGTGGCTATGTAAATAATGATTCTGGTAGATTCAGTTAAATTTGTCTCCATGGGGAAAAGTTTCCTTGGGAAAAGAAGGGTAGTCCATCAAGGTTGTTTTGATTTGCAATGCAGAATACTTGTAAACTGATTTTTTCACACTTTAAATAGGAAACTAAATGAAGGAGCTTTGGTCATCTGGACTGTTTAAGTTTTAATGTAAGTTTCATGGTATGCTGTGGGAGAAAAGGGCAAATTTAGGCAAGCTTATTACACTTTTCTAAGGAATGAAAACCCCAAATTTTAATTTCTAGTTAAAGATCGCATTCTACTTAACAACCATCCCCATTCATTTTCTGAATATCATTGCTTTTTCATGTCAATATTAGTACATACTGAGTTATTCTGAGGTACTTATGCATTCATGAGTCACTTTGTAAGAAAATTTGTTGTACATAGATATTAAATAAAATCAGGCCCAAAGAAGTTTTATAACATTTCCATATCACAGAGTCTTGAATTTTCAAAAGATATAACTTAAAATGTATGACTTAACAATTGCCTCAAGTAAGGAGTAACTTAGGAATCTGAGATGGGCACAAATGCAAATGAGTCTATGTATAACTTGGCTTGTTCTTGCATTTACTTTAATGATTACTTGTGGAAATCATATGAGAATATTTAAATAAATGCATGGAGTGCAGTTGGGTTCCACATCATCCATTCTAATGAATATGTATTGATTCAAAGGTTTGAACAATTGTGTTTCCCTCCCCTTCCCCCTCATTTTTCATTTTAAAAGCAAGGACATTCTATTTGAAAATAACATTAACACAATGTCATGATTGAGTATTTAAATGCACAAAAGTCAGAGAAATCATTTTCCCACTTGTCTAGTCCTGTAGCTTGGCAACATAGCATGCAGATTATGGAATGAAACTGTTATGACATGGCTAAATAATAGCATTATGCAATATTCCTGAAGAAAGGAGTTCTTTCTTTTTTTGGATGATCTTTTTAATTTATTTTTAAATAAGAAGTCAAACAAGTAATTGAGAATCTACTGGATAAAATGGACACTGTTGCTAACCCAATGGAAATACTTCAATTCTCCCAGTCAAGTCAGTTAAGCTTTGCCCAAGCCATGTAGAAATATAGATATAGATATAGTTATAGATAGATAGATAGAAAGGGAAACAAGTATCCACATGGGTGATTAGAAAAGAACTGTAATCTGATGCCTCACTTCCTTCCCTTGAATGCAGAATTTATTCTTAATACCTAATAGTGACTGCCAGCTATTTTCACATGAACATTCAATATCTCTAACCTGAGTTGTAATTACTCAGAAGATATACAATGAACAAAAGGCTGAGGGGGAGTATTTGGGGTCTTTCTCTCTGGCCAATATTCCTCCTGCCTGAATGACTTAATCACTCCTCAAATCCAGAATGGCAGAAATAAAGCAAACTTCAAACTGAGCTTCTTGTCAAAGGCATAGTAAGGAATTTCTTTA
This sequence comes from Sminthopsis crassicaudata, assembly GCF_048593235.1. Classification (NCBI taxonomy): domain Eukaryota; kingdom Metazoa; phylum Chordata; class Mammalia; order Dasyuromorphia; family Dasyuridae; genus Sminthopsis; species Sminthopsis crassicaudata. The sequence continues at coordinate 45,707,645 of NC_133620.1, forward strand.
GGTTATACAATATTGGGGTGGAGAAATAAGAAGATAATTAATTAATTCAACAAGAAATTCTTAAGCATCCATTCTGTGTCAAGCATATGGGTGGGCTGTAGGGATACAGACAAAAAACAAAGAGATATAGCTGTCAAGCAGTTTCCATTTTATAGTTTGGACAAATAGTACAATTCAAGTTTTACATGAAGCTCCAAGTCCCCTTGAATCAAGTATTTTCTAAATCTTCCCTAACAAATTCCCATGTCAGGAAGACATGAGTTCAAATTCAGATTCATGCAATTAACTAGCTGTAATATCCCGCTCAAGTCACTTATTGTCTATTTTTCTGTGTTTCTTTGACTATAAAATTGGCATAATAACAGCATCTACTTCACAGGGTTATAAGGATCAAATGAGATAATATTTGTAAATATTAGCCTAGTGCCTGGCATATAGAAGTCTCTATATGAATGCTTATTCCCAAGACCCCCCTAAGGATTTTAAAGAAAAGGAAAAAAGGTAATATTTCATTAGGTATATTTGCCCCCATGCCATTCTTAGCTTCCTACCTTGTATCATGTTTATTAATGCCCATGTTCAATCTTTCTGACAGAACATAATTTACTTTAGATCAGGGCTCTGTTTTTTTTTCTTTTCTTTTAAGCTGTTTCTACAACAGTGACATATATAGTAGATATTTTTAAAAATATTTGTTGAATTGAATGAAAGCCTTTCAGTTAAGAGTTAAATATATTATCCCTTTTATCTATATATGAAGCTGGAAGCTATCTACTCCAGTCTAAAAAATAACAAATAAATCACTTAAGCTATATAGTAAGAAACAAAAATAAGTAAAATGTGTATTTATTCATCTTGTAACCTTAGGATATCAGCTTCTTAATAGCCATGGTTTTTATGTGATCCAGACAATCTGCAATGTTGTCCATGCCTGGTAAATATGCATTACCAAGGTAATAAATAAAATCAACGGGCAATATCAATATTATGGGTAGGAAGTTGACTAATTCACCGTTCCAATATTTCCTTGTATGACTTTCCAATGTATTCTATGTAACTGATTTTGAACAATAGTATGGTACCACTTAATGAAATTTCACCCTCAGTTGTGCATCTCTGGAAAGTTTAATGTTTTGGAAATTATGTAGCACTTATCACAAATGCCAGACAACATCAGTTCATATTTACTGGCTGATTCTTAGGATGCTTTGCAGCACTAAAAAAAAATGTAATGCCTTATTTTTGAAAATCTCAAAACTGACACAGAATCATCAAATTGAAACTGATTGTTTCTGTTTGGGTGGCAGGAAAATATGATTCTTGTTTTTATTGGTGACAAATGTGTGAGGTAAGGGTCTGAGTTTTCTCTCATTTTATTTTTGTAGCAAAGAAAGGCCAGGTCCCAGAATTGTAGATGTGTTCTATGCTGATAATTCATTCTTTGACATCCAAAGATGACACTGCATTAATCATGATGAGGTTTTATGCTTCAGTCATGTACTTTGGTCTTTTCATTATGCTCACAAGGAAGTCGATTTTCTTTATCTCACAACAGTCAATTGTGAGGGCAAGTAGGTATTGGTGGATAAGTTGCCAGTCTTGGTGTGAGGAAAACTTATTTTTGTGAATTCAAAACTGGCCTTAGAAACTTATTAGTAATGTGGGCAAATCACTTAACCTGTTTGCCTCAGTTTCCTTATGTGTAAAATATGCTAGAGAAAAATATCAAACAACACCAGGACCTTTGTCAAGAAAATTCCAAATGGCATTACAAAAAGTTAAATATGACTGAAATGATTGAACAAAACAACTGTAAACTCTAAATGGCATGTGAAAAACAATCAACCAGAACTTCATATCTTTTTGGTAACAGGCCTTTTAAATATTAGCTTGATAAAGAAAAAAAAAATTAGTCAGGCTTAAACTTTTAGGGGAATACATGTATATAACCTTTATAGAAGTATTCTAATTTGCAAATGTAAATTTATATGTGAAAGTTAAAAAAAAAGGAAACTCAAGCTAAAAAAATAAGATTCCTTCCCCTAATAATTAGAGCTATTCTAAATTGGAATGGTTTGTCTTGGAAAGCAATAGTTATTATTGTACTTTCCAGAAAAAAAAAAAATAAAGTAGGATAATGATTTGGGGTTCATGTTGTAGGATATTTTTTTCAGATGGAGTTTGAATTAAGTGAATACTGACATCTCTTCCAACTTGGCTATCCTGTGATTCATATAATGTGTTTTATTGAATGATGCAATTATTTTCTACCTTTTGAATCTGATAGTATTCTGAAAGAGGGAAGAATTATTAGGCTGCATAGTGAAATGTTAAGATCTCTTCAAACTATTTGACCTTGATCTCTCTCTGGGACTGTGTTTTCTCAAATAGAAAGAAACTTTGAGATCTTTGAAGTATTTTCCATCTGAAAAATCTATGCTATTACTTTAAATATGTATTTTAAAGCATATATTTGTATGTGTATGTGTAAAAGGGGTAGAAAAGATGTGATTCCACTGAGTTTGTTTCATATCTAATTTACTTACTTTGGCCCCCTGGATTCAGGTTTGCTAATCTAACTGCAGGGAATTTCCCCACTCATTCAGTTCTACTTTCAAAAGCATTTTCTGTTTGAAATTGAGGTCGAGTCTTAATAATAACATGTTAATGTTCTGGTGGTTTTGGAGAGGGAGCTACCTGGCCATGTTTTTGTAATGAACAGTTCTGACAGTTTCTTAGGCTAAATCTACCACAAAATAAAGTCTCTCCACAGCATGAAGTCCTTGAATTGATAGCTCTGAGTGTTCTTACTTTCGAAGAAAATGTCAATAAAATGTGTTTTTAAAACTAAGTCTGCACATAGAGGGCCCCAAGCCTACTGTATTTTATGATTTCTACTCATGCAACAAGTAAGTTGACTCAGCTCAATTCAGTGTTGTTACTGATTAGTATGATCTAAGGAATGAGGAATTTTAGGGATAAGAGGCAGAAGATAACATAGGTAACCATTTCCATTGTGTCTCATATGCTAGAGCAAGTTCTATCTTAAATTACAAAACTTTCAAACTCAGTGTTAATTGTACAAGCCACAAGCTTTATGCAAAACAATTGGTAAATATTCAATGTAAAAAAATACAGCACAATATAGATGATGTTAATTTGTGATTTTCTAAGTCAAATGTGGCCCATGGATATCAGTTTTTCTTTGTACCTGCTACTGTTTCAGGACTCCAGAAAAACTTTTGTTCTTGCAGCCTCAAATGTCAGCCTCTTTCCCAAATTGCACTAAGGATATGGCAGATTTTCACAAGCGGTTCTCTTCTGTACTCCAGAGCCTTATGGAAAATACTTTCTGTTTCAATGCTTCTTACTGTTCTAAGGATTGGAGGAGTTTCCTAGCTCTCCACCCTTTGTTTCTCAGTATACCAAAATGTTTGTAGGACAATTTGAACTATCTTTGGGGGGAAAAAAGAGCATCAAAACCTAGTTCTCTAATGTCTTTTTGAGAGAAGAGAATCTGGAATTTAATCCTGCCTCTGAAAACTGACTTTAGTAGAAATGGGCATTTAAAAAAAAAGTTTTTATTTATGATCCCACTGTGCAGAATGATGACTTGCATATATGATGTGCTTAAGAATACTTGTTTGATTGATGGGCTTATAGATTTATCACTCTGTTACCCTGATCAAATTATTTAATTTCCCAATTTTTAAACATATAAAATAGGGAAGGAAGTAATTAATATGCCCTATGATATTTGTTATGCTAAGATTTTACACATACTAGTAAATGCATATAATTGAAAGTAAAGGTTGTATAGGGACACACGATGTATATTTTTAGAGGGTAAGATTGAAGAAGGGCAGAAACTATTTCCAACTCTGAAGCACCATCCTATTACCTGTGAGCTAAATTAAGCACTCTAATCTACTGAGAAGCAGAAGACCTGAGACCTCACTTTAGCTCTGTTAACAATAAGTCATGTGACCAAAAATAATGCTGTTCGATCTTTTTTGTTCCTATTGGTGAAAATGAAAGAACTGATTGCACCTCAGGATGGTTTGTGCTTGTTAAAAACCAGTGGACCCTAAATAGGTTCAGGGATTTAAAAAACAGAATAAAACAATGACAAGCTGGCATTTATATCTTACCCAATCCATGACAGGATACTCTCATTTGTTTTTCCCAAGTGCCTTTGAAGCAAATCGATGGAGAACCACAGATAGGGAAACATAGATTGAAAGGGAATAACAAGATAAAATTCACTTTCCTTGGAAATACCTGATGGAAAGATATGATTATGGGCTTCACTTGACCATCCTGAATAATGTGGAATGAAAAACCACACTGTTGCATGTTTTATATCTGATTCAGCATTTTAAGGTGATCTTTGCTTGTCATTCTGCCTGACTCCAATGTCCCAAGATTACATGTTGAGAAGAACTGAAAATTCCACAACTGAGAGTTAATTAGTGTGTTGGCAAAGCTGTCAGCCAAGCCTTACTTTTTATTCAGTACTAAAATAAATGAGAGTACATTTCAGAGATATATGAATACATTCCTGTGTCACACATATTCTCGTAAAAATATCTTTTATCTTACACTTTTGAGAGAAACTAATAAAAATTGTTGCCATAATTTGCCACTTCAATTTTTGTAGATAAAATGTAAACATATAAGAATTTATAGCTTCCTGATTGTACATCAACACTTACACCTATAGGCCTCAACATATGCACATGTAAAAGATGAAATAACTACTCATATCATAAAATTTATACTATGATTGCACTGCCTCTCAAGCCTGTGATTGTGAATTTTAGAGTGTATATTGGCAATGAGGCTGAAAGCTGGAGAAAAATGAATAGAACATATGGAAGTGGAAATATTAACAGCCATGGTTTTCTCCTATTCAGTGACTGTGTCAAGTTCCAGCCTGCAATCACTAACATATTACATTGCCTAGTGAATTCTACAAAGACATTGATGGTCCACCTAAGACTCACCAAAAGGATCATAAGGAATTTTGAATCACTGTAGTAACTTTGTGTTATTGAATGAGGAAGGAGTCTTCCTCTAATGTCTCAAATTTTAAATTCTGATAGAACCTCTTTTTTTTAAATTTTCTCTACCTAAAAGAATGGGTAAATGATTAAGTATTTATTGAACATGATTTAATCATTGTATTAATTTAAGAGCACACAAAGATGAAACTAAAATTGCTCCTGGTGTCAGAAAGCTTGCATTTGAATATAGAATGATGAAATATATGGTAAATATGGTCATGTGGTGATTGAAGTTTCTTACTATTTTTCTATTAGACATGAAATACCCATCCTTTAAGACTTAATTTAAAAGTCCAACCTTCTGACACCTCAGTCACTCCATTGTCAGCCTTCACACACAACTTATATAACCACTTGTTTGGGAAATTGTAGAATGGATTGTAATTCATAACCTCCTGACTCAGACAATTTGTGGTTTTGTGATCCTTTCAAATCCCCGAAATCTTTTAAGATAGTTCCAGTCTATAATAAACTTTCCCTTCTGTGAAATCAAATAACTTATTTTATGCTATCCATTTAAAAAAATAAGTATGCACAATGTACAATATGGCACTGACAAATTGAAATATGTCTTAAGGAGGGCAATCTAAATGGTGAAGGGACTCAAAAACATCATCTATGAAAATGATAATTAACCAAAACAGCAGGAGATATTTAGTGTGGAAAAAAACAGATTTTGGGAAGACAATCCTTTTCTTCAAATAATTGAAAGGTTGTTGTGTGAAAGAAAACATGGTTTTTCTTGTTCTCTTCAATCCTGAAGCTCATTACAAGGAAAAATGAGGGAGAAGATACAATGAATCTGTGTGATAGAATGTTAAGGTATTTTTTCAATAGAACATTCAAAAATCTGCACTAGGATACTTTAAAAGTTATTGTGTTACCATTTCCTAGAAGACTTAAAAAAACATAGTTGATGGCTTCTTGTTGTGAATGTCATAGAGAGGTTTTGGAGTCAGGGATGCTTAAGACTAGATAGCTTCTATGATATCTGTCCTTTTTCACATTCCATATTTCTATTAAATGGACAGCCTGAACATTACATCCTAACTATAATATATCATAATAATCACAAAATAATTATTACCATTTTGGGTAGATATCCTTTGGAGTACTTGAGGAAATGTATGAACAAGAAATACAGAAGAGGTAAAGGCATTCTTGGGCTCCTTTCCATGCCTCTAGTTTGAGCCATTTTGATAAAGCAGTGCTAAAAATGTAAATAAGAATTTTATTTTTTATTAAAGTTGTTTTTATTTTCAAAACATATTCATGGATAATTTTTCAACATTGATCCTTGCAAAACATTTTGTTCCAATTTCCTCCCCTTGCTCCAACCCATAGATGGCAAGTAATCTAATACACGTTGACATGGTAAAATATATGGTTAAATCTAATAGATGCATGCATATTTATACAATTATCTTGCTGCACAAGAAAAATCAGTCAAACAAGAAAAAAATGAGAAAAAAATAAAATGCAAGCAAGCAATCACAAAAAGAGTGGAATGCTCCATTTTGATCCACCCTCAGTTCCCACAGTCTCTGAGTGTAGATGGTTTTCTTTATCACAAGATCATTGGAACTGGCCTAAATCATCTCATTGTTGAAAAGAGCCTTGTCCATCAGAATTGATCATTTTACAATCTTGCTGTTGCTGTGTGCAATGATCTCCTGGTCCTGCTCATTTCACTCAGCATCAATTTTTGTGAGTCTCTCCAGGCCTCTTTGAAATCATTTTGTTGATTGTTTCTCACAGAACAATAATATTCCACAACATTCATGTACCATTCACCAAACTGATGGGCATCCACTCAGTTTCCAGTTTCTTGCCACTACAAAAGGGCTTCCATAATCATGTTTGCACATGTGGGTCCCTTTCTCTCCTTTAAGATCTCTTTGGGATATGAGCCCAGTAGAAACACTACTGAGTCAAAGTGCATGAATAGTTTGATAGCCCTTTGGTTATAGTTCTGAATTGCTTTCCAGAATAGTTGGTTCAGTTTACAACTCCTCTAATAATTTATTAGTGTTCCACTTTTCCCACATCCCCTCCAACATTCATGATTATCTTTTCTTTAGATAAGATTTTTTTTTAAATCACTTCTATCATTTTTCCACTTTCTATTCTCCCCTCTCTCTCTTCCTGATTTTTTCTTTTCTCTTCTCAAATTTTCTTCTTCCCCCTCTCCTATCTTCAGTCTTTTCTCTTTCCTTTTTCTTATTTACTATAATGTGTTAATCTTTCTCTCTGTCTGTCTCTGTCTCTGTCTCTCTATGAGATTTATATATATATATATATATATATATATATATATATATATATATATATATATATATATATATATGTCAGAATCATGAAATTAGAATATGATCTTGGTTATTTGTTGACTTGTGATCCTGATTAACAATAAATGATGATGTCTTCATATTCATTTATAAAATGGGCATCATAGTTTGCAATCTACGTGGCAAGATTATTTAGAGAGAAAAAATCAATATTAGAAATCTTAAAAATGTTGCAAATTGGATTTTTAAGTAGATGTTACTTCATATTTTCATTTTTCCCAACCTTTTAAAACTTTTACCTTGGGCCTAATTTCAATCCATCCAAAGACCAGCCTGAGCAAAGTGTGAATTCTCCTCTTAATGATTTCTATAATGAAATGAATTCTTGTCTTACAGCATTTCAATAAAATCATGGAGATATTAAGCAAAACACAGAAGAAGAAAACCAGATATACCAAATCCTTCAAAATTACCATTATTTAGGAGATCAGATCAGCACAATTCTCTTCAACATCTAAGGATCTATCTGCTTTTATTACAATCTAGGTCACATCACATCACTTTATATACAGGAATTGCATGAGATACTTTTTCGGATATCTTTTTTACATATCAAGGTAAATCTAATAGAATGTTTATATATATATATATATGTATATATATGTATATACATATATATACATATATATATACATACATATATATACACACACACACACACACACATATATATATATATGCCAAGTAATTACTGTCCAGAAAAGTCAAATAAAGTAAATGAGGGATGAAATTTTCTAAGCAGACTAGCATTTTTGATCACCTCTTCATTTTGTCCTTAAATAATATGTTTACAAATTTTCCTGAAATCAAAGTCAAATTTATAATCCCCTAATTTGCAGAATTAGGTTTTAATTTATCCTAAATGTGTGATGTTTCTATTCTCTCACTCTCTTGCAAGAAAGCTATTTCTTATCATCTTTCAAAAGGAATGACTGAGTGGCTCAGTCATCATATTTGTCACTTCTTTCAGTTCACTAGTTATAAGAATGTTTTCTGTTTAGATACTTTATCCTTATCTTTGTCAATCTTTGATATCAAACACATATTAGTCATATTTATTTTTTTCTAAAGAAATAAAGACCAATCCCTTTAGCAAATACGTCAAGGAAAATAAAAGATGGACAGTTCTAATATCTATTTCTAGTTACTGTTTACCTATCATAGCTATCCTTTCTAGTTATCAATTACAGATCCAAGCATCAGCATTTTGTATTCTTTGAAACTTTTTCAAATAGCATCAAAAAACATTTTTATACTTAGCTTTCATTTTCATATTCAAGTGAAGGATAAAATATTTTGGTTCCTTCAACTATCACTTAAACAAGACATGAAATTAGCAACCTTCAATTATCATTTTTAAAAAAAGACATGAAATTAGATCTTGAAATTAGTTACTTTTGGGAGAGGAGGAAGAAGGAGGAGGAGGAGTAAGAGGAGGAGAAGGAGGAAGAAGAATAGAAGGAGGAAGAGGAGGAGAAGGAAGATGAGGAGAAGGAGGAGGAGGAGGAGGAGGAATAAGAAGTGAGACATCTATATGTTATCTTCTCCTTTAAAGTTTAAGTCCTTGAGGACAGGGACAACCTTTTACCTCTTTTTGTTTCTCCTGCAATTAGCATTATGTCTGGTACATAGTAGGTACATAGTAAGCAGTTTATTGAATTTAATTATGAAATAATTGAATTTCATTGAATAAAGGACTAGTCTTACTGGAAAGAGTAATTAACAGTATCCAATTTAAATAAACATTTTAAAGATTTAAAGAAAATAGGGATTATTAAAATGATTGATATTAAAATTAAAGAGTTATTTTTGCTTTTTGAGAGAGAAGTTTTATTAGAATGGTGGGCCTAGAAGATATATTGCAAATAGTTGAATAATCAATCAGTTATTAAGAAATGAAGAAACAAATGCAAATATTTCCTTTTTGTGCTTAAAAATGAAGGAAATCATAGGTAATAAAAATTTAGCTAGGACCTCTTAATTAATCTCTAAATTAATCTTCATTCAATAGGTATATAAGGCCAGGGTTCAAAAGCTGGTTTTCTTATTTCAAATTAAGAGCTCTTTGTGGTATCTGGGCATAAGGGATGCATATGGTAATAAATAGAAGGAAGTCATCAAGAACTTCCCATCAAGAAGAATTGATGAGGCAATTAGAAAACAGCAGGCAAGCATGGCACAGTGACATAATAGAATTATACTATTCTGAAGATATTTTGGAGGAAGGTAGAGAATCAAACAAGATATAGGATTATAATTAAGGATGCTGGGGATGCCATGGCAGAGAGAAAATGGATGTTACTGGAATGGAGAAAAGACTTTGAAGTTACATCAGATGAGAAGCAAAGAACTGAAATTATTATTTTGCATATGGAACATAGGGCAGACATATAAGCAGTATTCAATCAATAACACTCCCTTTCCCCCTGTCTAACCCTAGGGGACAGATTTAGGAACAATGGAAGCAAAGTTCAGAAGCAAATTTATCCTTGATGGAATAAAAACATTTCCCAACGATTGAATCTAATGAAAACTTGAATAGCTTGTCATGGGTTGGAAGAGATTTCCCAATACTAGAGAACTCAAATAGATGCAGGGTAATTACTTCTGAGTTATAATGTTAAAGAGACATTTTCTTTGAGTATGAGGTAAGTCAGCTTATGTGTCAGCATCTATTGGAAGTCATTCTAAATGCTCAAGTTATGCTCTTCCTTTCAGATTATCATATTTCAATGTTGCATCCTCACTCCTACCATTGAATGTAAACTGTAATAGGTGGGACTATTTTTTTCTTCGGTTGTTACTCCAAATACCCAGAAGAATGTCTCACCTATAGAATACACTTTTTTAAATGATTGAGTTTCTTGGTTATGGGATCTTTGAGATCCATTTTGACTTAGAGATTTTGTTACAAAATCACCAGGCATTTACAGACCCAAATAAGTAGCCAGAACACACCCTTTTTAAACTTTCAGATCCTCAATGTTTGGTGTGTCATGACAAACTGCACTGACCTCATATGATGTTCCAATGTCTTATGAGTTTGGAAAAGAGAAGATCCATGCTTTTGATTATTTTATCTTCCTATGACTGTTACTCATGTCTTTTGATTCCATAGTTCTTTGGACTAAGTTGTAAACAACTGAAGCAAAAACCCTTTAACTCCTATTCCTACTACTCATCTTTTCATCATTATCTTATACCTTTCAGTTCTCTCCCCTTTTCAGACTCCATCCTCCTTTCCATTGAATGATCATTAATGTTGGGAATATCTTGGGTAATGCACATAATTAAAGTGGAGAGGAAGAATGTAGACCAGATGATTAAGTCATTGAAAGGGATAGTCAGTAGTGAGAAGGACCTGAACAGGGAAATATAATTATATGGAATGAACTTAAAAGGAGAGTACATATGTATCAAAGCAGCAGGAGATCCTGAAAGTGATGCTGTGTCACTCCTATTGGCTCTGGAAGTGTAGGATTTCAGAAAAGAAATTGTCTGTTTTGGATAGTTTAGTGAAAAATATGGGCTTCATTCAATTGTGATAGGGGAAGGTAAGAGGAAAAGACTGAAATAGATCATATTTGGCATTAAAGAAGAATACTCAGAGATCATTGTAAATCTGGCAGAGAGATGATGGTGACTGGACAAAAGTAGGAATGAGTATGCAGTCAAAGTTAGCATGGAAATGGGTTTTCATCTGAGAAAAACAGTGCAGAATAAACCAGGGTAAAATTAATTAGAATGTTAGTATTATGGCGTCTCTGCTGAGCTGTCTCACAAAGAAAATCTAATTAGATAGCCAAAGAAGGCAAAAACTTTATGCTATACATGAAAAACTACTATTGATAAAGGTTTTATGCCCATTCTCCAATCATCCATTAAATGTTTTTCCCCCTGAAGTTCAGATCTGAACATGTCACAGTCTCTGCCTCCCTACTCTAATGCCTTCCTATAACTCCAGCAGCAAATACAAAATATTAGTTTTGGTATTTAAAGCCCTTAATAACCTAACTCTTTTCTACCTCTCAAGTCTTTTTTTTTTTACTCCAACACCTCATTTTCAGTCTATTGATGCTTGTCTCCCGACCATTCCACAAGCAAAAACACTTTCTCTTAGCTCTAGACTTTCTCTCTTGCCAGTTTCCATGTTGGAAATCCATCCATCTTCCATTCTGATTATTGACCTCTCTGACTTCCTTTAAATCCCAACTACAGTTCTACCTTCAGTAAGTCTTTCCTAACTTATCTAAATGCCAGTATCTTTCTTCTATTAATTTAGTTTAATTTTAATTTACTCTAAATGTTTTTTAAGGGTCTTATAAGGTACTAAGATAGTGGAATTGAAAGAGACAATAATTATCTAATTTAGCATGGTTCAGTATGATTGAAACAAGGTACTAAGTGGAATTGTGGAGACAATGTTTAGATCTAGTTTAGAATTGATTTAATCCTACAACAAATAATGGTTTCCTATGATATAATGATTGGTGTGTGCTCAGTGTACAGCATATAAGCAAGAAGCTCCCGAGCCAAACACACAAGCCCACTCTTGGAAGTGGAGTTAGATTCATTCCATATTCCACCTTTGTTCTGGCTGGAGATTTAGAGGGAACTAGAAGCTGAAGCTGGCAGAGGCAAAGTACTATCAGCAGGAACCAAGGAGAGAGATAGGCCTCTAAAAATGCTAACTGGACCCAAGGAAGGAGACAAGACTTAAAAAGGAAACAATTAAGTATTTGGACTTTAACCCCTTGCTGCATTTGAGATGATTATTACACTGAACTGAAACTAAAACTGGTCCCAGAAGCCCCCCATGAAACCTTCTCTGAGAGAAAATTACATTTTTAGAGAACAATATTACATTTTGGTGTCTGAACGTGGGAAAGACATGATCTTGATTTCAGTGGAAAATCCTGATCCTGATTTCAGTAGAAAAGTTTCCTCGACTCAGAAATTAGGGTGAATACAAAAACAGACAAGGAAACTTTGTTAAAGGGCTAAACTAGTATTTCAGCTAAAATGGGACAGATGTTTAGAAAACAGCCTTCTTTTCCTCTTCAAGGAAAATGTGTAGAGAACATTGTCAGACTTATGAAAAGCCAAGGTTTGATTATAATTTGGGAGCAGATCAATAAACTTTAAGAAACTGTAGAGTACACATCTCCTTGGTTCTCTAAGGAAAAAGAAATGGATCTAGAGGAATGGAAATTAGTAGGAGAGCAACTGTGTCAATTCTACAATGAAAATGGACCTGACTCAATTTCCAAAGATACACTTTATACATATGTTAAATTATATGGCTTTAGGAAATTATATAAGTTATAGAATAAGGAAAAATATGAAAGAGCAGGAGGAGGAGGATCTAAATAAACTAGGTGAAAAGGATGAAGAATCAGATAAGTATGGAGTTAAGTACATTTGAGTGTGTTACTTCACAGCAAGAGAAATTAGGTCATTCTACATCCCCTGACCTACTTCCCTCAATTAACTCTTCATGAGTGGAGGAAAAAGGAGGATGGGAAGGAGAAGTAACACAGTTAGCATCACCTATGAAGCAGCCTATGACAAGATTACAAAAGGCATGGGTTAAGGCAAAAAATGAAGGACAGGATATATCTGATTTAAAAATAAATGCATACCCTGTGATTGAAGAGCTTGACCTTTCAAATAAACAAAGGAGAAAATACACTCATTTTGATCTGGAAAAAATTAAGGATATTAAAAAAGGTTGCACTCTTTATGGGGCTACATCATCTTATGTTAAGATGTTACTAAATAGTTTGGCTTATGAAATCCTAACCCTCAGTGATTGGAAATACATAGCAAGGACATGTTTAGAGCCAGGACAAAACTTGTTGTGGCTTTCAGCATATCATGAATTAAATAGGATTCAACCCCAACACAATAGGCAAACAGGAGTAAATATACAAATTGTTTTTGACCAACTAGCCGGTGAAGGTCAGTATGGAGAGAATTCAGCACAGATTAATTATCTCATAACAGTATATGAGCAAATTTCTAAGGTTGCAATAAAAGCTTAGGATTCTCTCCCAGAGAAAGATGGAGATAAAGCCTTCACAAAAATAGAGCAAGGTTCCAATGAACTCTTTGCAGCTTTTGTGGGACATTTGCAAACAGCTGTCACAAGAACCATTGGAGAAAATGCAGCTATAGAAATAATGACCAGACATTTGGCTAAGGAAAATGCTAACAAGATTTGCAAAAAATTATATGGGGACTATATAAAGATTCTCCTTTAGAGGAGATCATAAGATGCTGTGCCACAGTGGGCACAAATGATTATTATATCCAGACTATGCTGAACATGGGAAGACAGGGTCTCTCTTGGCAAGAGACTTCTAGAGAAACTGATTGATGCTTTCAGTGTGGAAAAGTTGGACATCTGAGAGCCCAATGTAGATATGGAGATAGAGTGAGAAAACAGGGTGAGAGAAGACCCAAAACCCTATGTCCAAAATGCCACAAGGGCTTTCACTGGGCCTCAGACTGTAGATTGACCCATTGAAATGAGAGGTGGGGTCCAGCTCCTAGATATCATACAAAAGACAAGTGGGGCATGATGGAAGCTGAGTTTACACCCAGAGAGTCTTCAGAAGGTCAGGGCTAAGATATGATCAATCAGCTGAAAAACAACCACATGGCCGAAAAGGATTACAATTAGAGAGAATACAGGCTTTTTTAACCCAACAGAAGGGCAGTGTCCAGTGCAAACAGTTCCAATGTAATTGCCAGGTGATGAGGAGAGATCTAGAAAGTGGTAAATAGAAGGGAATTAGATAGATTAGCTGCTTAGGAGAAAGGGTTTGCTTGTATTTCTACAGATGGAGAAGGTATCAGATGGGTGGCAACAAGCCATATTTGCCTTGTCCATCAGAGAGAGGCAGAAAAAGAAAAAAAAATCTAGAAACAAAGGAGAAGACCTAAGAACAAAATCTGCAAGAATCATTGGATTCCTTAATACAAGAGGAAACTGTTGTAGGACTTGAAAACCAGCAGGAATCATTGGAGTCCCTAACACATGATGAGACTATTGCAAGACTTCAAGGCTTACAGGCAGTATTGGATTTCTGGCACATGAATTAATGGACAATAGATTCCTTCTGGACTATTTCTAGGACTTATACACATGTATAATTCCTCATGTTGATTCATGTTATTTGTTACATCACTTCTAGTCTGTGTTACACTACTATGTGTTTATGTAATTTATATAATTATGTGTAACACCTCCCATATTGATGGATTTATGCATATCTGTTTTTCAGAGTGAGCCCCTTCAGAAACCTGCTAATCTGATTTGATTTCCCATTTTTCTGGTGTTTTCATCTCCCTTCCTGAGAAGTCAGGGAGAGTGTGACCACTCTTTTTATGGTGTTTTCACACCTTTTTTTGAGCAGTCAAGGAAGGCGTGATCATCTTTTTTGGGGGGGTTCTCCCCTCTTTGAAAAGTGAGGGAGGTCATGGCCATCTATGTTCTAAATCAAAAGAAAGCAGGAGATAAGATTCTTATAAGGTACTAAGACAGTGGAATTGATAGAGACAATAATTATCTAATTTAGTATGATTCAGTATGATTGATCTGATCCTACAAGGAGATGTTATGGGGCAGAACTTGAAACAAAGTACTAAGTGGAATTGAGGAGACAATGTTTAAATCTAGTTTAGAATTGATTTAATCCTACAACAAATAATGATTTCCTAGTGGTATAATGATTGGTGTGTACCCAGTGTACAGCATATAAACAAGAAACTCTCAGGGCCAGACACACAAGCCCCCTCTTGGAGATTGGGTCAGATTCATTATATATTCCACCTTTGTGCTGGCTAGAGATTCGGAGGCAGCTAGAGACTAAAGATGGCAGAGGCAAAGGACTATCAGCAGGAACCAAGGAGAGAGATAGGCCTCTAAGAAAGCCAACCAGGGCCAAGGAAGGAGACAAGACTTAAAAGGAAACAATAAAGGATCTGAACTTTAACTCCTGGTTGAAACTAAGGCTGCTCCCAGAAGCCCTTCAAGAAATCTGCTCCCAGAGAACTATATATTTTATAGAACATTACAAATGTTCATATCGAAATAGAGGAAGCATGGTTAACTGGGTCATCGGGAAGTTGTCAAGAACCAAATTCAAACTCTGCCTCTGATGTAAAAAGATTAAGTGATCCTCAGTATGAATGCTTAGTGGCTAAGACCCTGATCAATCCACTTATTTTCATAGTATCATAAATAATTATGCAGAGTACTTGTTGGTCTGTACTTGTAGCAACAGATGAAATAAGTCTGGACAATTACAAAAAAAAAAAAAAAAGATTATTCACATCACAATATTTATGAGTTGCAAATTTCTTAGTAGAATGAATTTCCTTATTCAAAACAGATACCTAGGGCCTGAAAAGAGAAAAACAAGAAACTCCAAATTAATAAATTTTGGCAAAATTTAGTAAATATATGTGGAATACTATTCAATTTAAATTTCTAGGTAATTTGGAAAAATCAGTATTGCTAGCAATTTGACATCTGCAGGATATTAGCCAGCACATCCCCATTTCTACTATACTGATCTTTATTAGGGCAACATGAGGTGTTGTTCAGATGGAAAGTCCATGTGATTTTAATGGAAAAAATGTGTGAATTAATTTGAATGTGGTATAATTTGATTTTGACTCTAAAATATTTCTAGTCAGACTATTACACATGATAATTATAGGGATTTGAAGTGCAGTATTTTTTTAAATAAAATCAAGTTTTATGACAGTTCTAGAAAATGTTTGTTCACCCTGATGGGAATAGGGGAGGGACTAAATGTTTAATAGCTTTGTCTCTATGTTTTATTTTTATAATCAGTCTGATGATAGAAATCTGTAAAAGAAGGAAATCTGGTTGTCTTTGAATTGAAAACAAAGTACTTTTTTAGACCAAGGTGTGTGTAAGAATGCACACACACACACACACACACACACACACACACACACATATTTGTATATATATTTCATTTAGGGAATGTGCTCCAGCATAATGTTAAATAAATAGAGGAATCTATATGAGAGCCTCTTATGTTCAACAGGAAGCACATAAAATGGACCCTTGATATCAATCTTTATTTCTTAACATTTGCTTGACAGATGACTATTAAGATATTTTGCTATAACCTGGTATATGATACATAGATTTCTTTTTCTCTGTTGGTCTTCATTAAACTTCAAATTTGGTTGAAAGTAAGGCTCAAGGAGATACACACATTTTTAAGCAAGACTTCCTCTGATGTGACCTTAAATTTTATACTTTAACAAGTAGTATAGTAATGAATTATTATGAACATTGCTATAAAATCTTGGCTAATAAAACAAATTATTTTAATGTATTCTAAAAGTGCAATTTATTAACAAAGAGACCTATTTTAATATCTACTTAAGTTTATCTTCTAGTAGAGTAGTTCTTCCTATACATTTCAATTCTTACTGCATCAAGGGGAAAATATTTTATTTATCACAACTTCTTATAATTCAGGAAAACATTTTACTATGTATAGCAAACTGATAATGAAACTATAGCACCCAAACAAACACCACAGGCAGGAATTTGGAATATATACAACTGGACCCAGGCAAACTGAGACAAACAAGTTCAAATGCAGACTGAGTGGTTCCTATCTGTTCATGGGAAAATATAGATATCAGAAATCAGAAGTTCATTGCTCATTCACTGTGAACCTGATCTCAATGAATTGAACTGATCTGTTTTTTCCTCTGAATTAATTTACCCAGTGGCTTCTAAATAAGGATGCACACTATGAAGTTTTTAGAATGAATACTTTTTGGAAATAAGTTGTTCATTGTTTTTTTTCTTTTTTTGATAGGAGGTAGAGGATAGGAGCATAGACCATTATGCAATCTGGTGAAGACTGTTGATTTCAATTAAAATAAATTTAAATCTATGAAATAAAAAGCACAAGGTTACAAAGAAAGCCAATTATTTTTGAACAAAATATATATGTAAATATATAATATGTATGTTTGTGTGCTTGTGCACTCACATACAAATTCAAGCACCATAGATTAGAAAGCTTTTTAACGATTTCTAAACTCATTAAAACAATGCAGAGCAAAACATTCTACTTGCCTTAATATATAGTTTCCATGAATTTTTGTGTCAGGAGGGAATAAGGGAATAAGACAGAAAGCAAACAGAGTATTGGAAGTGAAAAAGAGTTTGAGAGAAGGCAATCTAAGATCTAGACAGGGAAGCGATACAGGGCCTGAAGTCCGGAAGACTCATTTTCCTGAGCTCAAATATGATTCTAGACATTTACAATCTTTGTGATGCTAAAAAAATTCCTGTGCGATCCTCAGTTTCTTCATTTGTTAAATAAGCTAGAGAAGGAAATAGCAAACCGCTTTATTAGTTTTAAAGAAAAAATACAACCTCAAAGAGGGTCAGGTTTAATAAAAATGACTGAATAACAACTCAAATATAAAAAAGAAAATCCTCTGAACAACAGAAAAATGATCATTGCATTGTAGTTCTAGAACTAGAAGAGATCTCAGGGTTCAGCAACTGCACTTTCTTCCTGGAGTTCGGGTCCAAATATAGAGGAAGCCCTGGGGGGGGATGGAGAAGAGAAGTTGAGGTGGCCCCTTCATCAATACACTTTATGAATTCATAGTTGAATCTGTTGAACCCATATATCCTGGCATTTTTTAGAACCCCACACATTTTGGATATTTTTGCCTTAATGGAATCTGGGTTTTGGACAAACATTTTGTTAGCCCATGGAAATCTACATCATGCAAGTCTGTAGATGAGAGACTGACCCAGTTGAGTACTCAGTATATTCTTGGGAAAGAAACAGAGGAAGTATCTGTCACTTAGATGTTTATATCTGGGGCACAACTCCAACCAATCTGTAATAAAATCCAATTCTGATTAATACTCAGAGAAACAAGATTGGTAAAGTGCTTCTTTATAATTACAAAAAAAAAATTGTTAAAGAATTCTGCTAATTGAATAGGGCAATATAATCAGTTAAATTGAAAACAATAAAACAATCTTTCAGATATTACTTGCACATGTATATGTAGCCATTAGTGTTCACTAAAGCCTCATCGTTTTTATGGAGCAATATTTCACATGATTTATAATCATCTTTTTCCAACTGGTTTACTTGTATATTGATTATAATATGTAGCATGTGTTGAACATTTAGGTAATCAAAGCTTTATCAATTCAAATTCATCTAAATGTTCAGTATAAAACTAAGCATTTCCTGTCTATCTTTAATAAGAGAGAGGACAGTGTGATTTTTAAGATCCAAAAGATGTCAATGTCTAAATTATTTTGGTTTTGTTTGAGTGATTTATGAGTAAGTTTTCTATATTTCATCTATGTTGAGCTTAAAAATGGAATCTCTTAACTATATCTTTTGGATGTCAACATTTAAAGGGCCATCAACCATTTTTGCATCAGGTACTTTGAATTAAAAATATAATGCTTGATTCAAAATGTGACATTTAAAAAAATTACACTTCATTTATTAAGAAAAAAGAAACAATGTTTTTTTTAATTTTCATATTAGAGTGTAAAAACATATCCACTTAATAGGCACATTTAAAATATCAAGGCAATGTCAAAAGATTCAAAGGCAGCAGAAATATTCTATTTGTATTAAATTTACTAATTGTAATTTTTTTTATTTTTATGCTCATATAAACTTTTAGACACTGAAGAAAACAAAATATTGTGGTATAACATCTTCACATTCAGATGAAGTAGAAATAGCCTCATAAGAGTTTCTGAAATGATAGGCAGCTGGCTCTTCTTTCCTATCACTCTCCTTTGGGGATTTAATTATTATATCTCATATTCACTGGGATTTTATTCTGTATTTATTTATTCTTCATATACTTATGCAATATACAAATTGTCACCTAGAATAGAATATAATAAACTTCTTGAGGTCAATGAGGATTTCATTTTTTTGACTATGTATCTTTAGTAGCAAGAGCATCTTCTGGCATATAGAGTGCTTAATAATTTTCTTGATTAGTTGATTGATGTCTCAAAGGGATACTGTCCTGTACAAAATCATTTTAGCTTTAAAACTGGAAATAAAATTGAGGTCTTTAGTTGTTTCTCATAATGTTTTTTTTTTTCTTTTGTTTCCATTATTTTCTTGCAGAATTAGACAAGAAAGGGAAGTTATTTCTTGATTTCACTTGCTGTGACATTAAAGAATGCACTGAAGGATAGTACATTAATGTTATATGATAGAAAAAATCTGTCATAGAAACAATTTAATAGTAGATAGAAAACTGAACCCTGAGTCAGAAAGATTTGAGTTCAAATGCAGCCTCAGACATTAATTAATTGTTTGACCCTGGGCAAAACACTGAATTCTGCCTCAGGTTGTCTTCTGTAAAATAAATTGGAGGGGGAAAAGGCAAACCATTCTAGTATCTTTGCCAAGAAAACCATAAATGGGTCATAAAAAATTGACATGACTGTAATAACTGAATAAAAGCTAGATACAAATAGCACCTCTCTCCCACAGTTCTTGTAAAGATCAAAGGAAAATTTGTAAAGTACCTAGCATGCTACTGGCACATAATAAGTGCTTAAGAAATCCCACCCTCCCTTCATTCTTCTTGAAAATACTGAAGAATTGAGTAAAACTAGAGAGATAAAGCTGTCTGCTAGAATTTTTTTGAGTGAGTAGAATATAGGCCATAGAACAGAGCCATGAAAAAGAGACAAAAAAGAATTACATAGAAGCCTATATATTCAGATACTTTTAGAATGAGTTTTGAAGAATCTTATGCCCAAGAGAATAAAGTAAATAAACATTTTACTAGGAAATGGCAACATACAAAGAAGGTACCCATTAAAATGTGCCATTCATTTGAAATCCTCAAAGAAGAGAGCTATCATTTCACATACAAATGAAACTTTAAGATAGTGTTTTAACAAAGGGCAACTTTAATACTTTTTTTAAAAACCAGTGTGAGCTGAGCCAATAGGACAAATGAACTTTTTAAAGAAAAAAATAAATCAGAGACATCTTAAAATATGACAGGAGAGCAGCTATTCTCAGTTATTATTCTTTCCAGAGTAGCAATAGCTATATTTTTTTATTATACAAAAAGACAGCAATAACAAAAGTGACATAATCAAATACCCGTTGAAGTTCTGAATGACTGTAGTATGAGAAAGGGCCAAATATTTTGCTCTTGGCATTTTTTCTTCTTTTAAAAACTGCACAAGTTGTGGATAGATAGAAGTCACCATGAGAATAATCAATCCCCACAGTTATAAATAAATCATTTGGTTTTTCACATTTCAACAAACATGAGGACTGGGATCCTCATTCCTTGCCCTAGTACAATTTAAATGCTTATTATATTTTACACTGACTTTGGGAAAACTGGTCATGAGCTTCACTGCTGGTCTTACCAAGACCTATTCATCAACAAAAATCAAGTGAGAGTTTGGTCACCTCAATGAGTAGTTGAAGGCACTTTTTAAAAATTTCTTCCTTTAAAGTAAGTAATGGTCTCAGTCAGAAGGAATTCTCCTTCCAGACATCCATCATTCCTCGAATCCATTTAGACAAGAATCCAGCAGGACACTTGAAGACTCTGTCAATCAGGTCTCAAATGCATCCTGTTTGTACGGATTTACTTTCTTGTCAGGACCAATCAATGATTTTCAAAACAAAAACTCAGCAGCTGTGGAGCTGAAAAAAAAGAAAAAAAGGGAAAAGAAAAGGGGGCATTTTGTAGTCTCGAGTACATTTCAATATGTCTAAATTGTAAGTGACAGATGAGGAATTTAAGCTGCCTGGCGTAACTCTATAAATGAGGTGTGGGAGAGGTGTTCATTAATTCCAGTCTCTCTCCACACAGGGCAATGCTTCTTCCTGATGCCTTTGGGAGATTTTCATTAAAAGATCGGCAACATGTCATGCTTCTCAGGCAGAGTTTTTCACACTCACTCCTCATATGTTTATGTAGAGGTGATATATGGATTTCACTAGGAAAACATCTTGAAAGAATATTTGAGCTGAAAAGCATATTCATAACATGAATTAAACACGAGTCCTTTTTGATCCTTTCCTTGAGAGAAGTGCATTTACATTTTCAAATGTGATCATTTATTAAAGTGCAATAGTTTGTGGGAGACAGTACAAAGAAGATAGAGCCAGTCGGCCAGCCCACCTCCTTCCCAGTGCCCAGATTTTGGCAGTCACTGCAGTCTTACAAATGAATGTTAACAATCATTTTTTCTTATTTCTCAATATCATGAATTCTTTAATTTCTTAAAATGTTATAATTATTGGGAACATATTTTAATGAGGGTCCTGAAAAATTTTGATATGGTAAGTGTAGCATTAAAAAAAATTAGATAAATGCCATTGGTTTCTTTATTGGAGATATTTTGTGATCTATTTATTTAGCATGATTCTTCCTATTATTGTTGTTTTATTCTTTTCTACAACCTTCTGTCTAATTCTGCCAATTAAGCATATCATGGATAATGTTGGGTAATCTTATTAGCACCAATAGGAAATATGTTAGTTATCTATGTGTTTAAATAAAAAAGATTTATAGTTAAACAGATGATGAAAAATTGAGAGAGAAAGTGAGAGACAGAAAGACACAGATAAAGAGAGAGATACAGAGAGATGGCCTTGGACTCAGAATAACCTAAGTTCAAAGTTCCCTCTGAAACATACTTTCTAAGCAAGTCACATTTTCTCAGTTCCCTAGGTAAGTAAAATCAGAAGTCGTAAGGCATGGCATAATGCTATATAGAGTGATATAGTGCAGGAGTTCCCGATTTGAGATACATATAACTCTATGCATGATGAGAAGCTTAGCAAGAAAATATAATATTTTTTTTAAAATACTTCTTTATTAAGTTGATTAATGTATTTAATATTTAATTTGCACATGATAGACTCTAGAATTTATTTCCTATTCCCACTGCATAAAAGGAGAGTACAGTAAAGAAAGAGTTATCATGCCCAAAGGGTTATAAAATTCTGCATGCCCTTTAACTAGCAGTGCCATTACTGGGTCTGTAGCCCAAGAAATCCATAAGGGAGGGGAAAGGACCCACATTTGGAAAGATGTTTGTAGCAGTTTTTTTTTTTTTTTTTTTTTTTGTGGTAAGAAAGAATTGAAAAATGAGTAGATGCCCATCAATTGGAGAATGGTTGAACAAGTTGTGGTATATGAAAGTAATGGAATATTATTGTTCTATAAAAATAATTAACAAGCTTAATTTAAGAAAGCCTGGATTGCTTTACTTGAACTGACACTAACCAAAATAAGCAGACCAGGAATACATTGTACACAGTAATAACAGGATTGCGTGATGATCAACTATGAAATACTTGGTTTTTCTCAGTAGTTCAGTGATCCAAAGAAATCCTAATAAACTATGGACAGAAAATGCCATCTTCATCCAGAAAAATAACTATAAAGATTGAATGTAAATGAACACATGCTATATTCACTTTGTTTTTCTGTTTTTCTTTTCTTTATCATGGTTTTTCCCTTTTGCTCTGACTTTTCTTTTTCAACATGATTCATAAAGCAATGTATATTAAAATAATTGACAAAGAAATAAGCAAATGAATAAATAAATAAATAGATGAAAGAGTTATTGAAAGCCAAGAAGTATAGGGACTAAAAATGTTCAAAGAATTATGGTGTGGTGTAACTGATAGAAGACTAAACTTGGATTCGATAACCGATTTTTAATCCTACCACTTCTAATTAGTAGTTGTATGTAATGCATATAACCTTTCTTGGTTTCAGATTCTTAATCTGTAAAATAAAGGGATTTAACTAAATTATTCCTTATGCCCCTTCTAGTTTAAAAGACATGCTCTAATTTTGTAAATTACAGGTGAACTAGTTAGTCAGTCAGTCAGTCAAAAAATATTTATTGACCATGTGCCAAGATCAGGGCTAAGTGCTAAGGATTCAAAGAAAGGCAAAAAAAGTCCCATATCCTCAAGGAGCTTACAATTTAATAAAAGAAGGCAGTGCATAAAATGAACTTGGAAAGGGGACAATGGTAAAACTGATGGGAATGATGAAGTCCAGAGCAATTTAGCCAGATAGAAAATACTAGGATGAATGACCTTTGTACTGTCCTTAAGTTGAGGATCTGGGTGTAGCTATCAATTGTCCATCTTCAATATCTTCCAATCAGAGGGACAGAGAGGACATAAAGGGTTTTGAGAAAGTATAAATTTCAGGTTTAATGTAACGTTTCAGGATATGAAATCTAGGTGGAAAACTTGAATTAGAAAAGTATGTTTCCAGAGAATCCCTTCCATCAACTAAAGATTCTGACCAAAACAATAATCATAAAATAGTATAAGGACAAAGGGGAAATGAAAGTGTCTTTTCTACTGCTTCTATTTGAGCCCATGTTTATATTATGAGAAGTTTATGAAGTCTACCATTTAAAAATGGACCGATAAAATGGTACCTTGCATTGCCAAAGGTCTTTTCTCTCTTTAAAACTATCAGCTACAAATAATAAAATTGAATTTTCTATCCAATTTATATACTAAAACACTAAGTGACAGTGAGACTGCCATGACTTGCCTTGGTGACTTTTACAAGCTGAGAGTTTTATTCATGTAATTTATATTTAATAATTTAACACATTAATAATATTTTAGATTTGGATTGTTGAACATAAGCATAGAGATTATTTAAATGAATATTTAATTTTTATTCACCTTGCCAGAAGATAGAACATGTTTTTAATTGCCTGATATAAGAAATGGAAAAAAAAAGGATCAGTTAAAAAAGTAATTAAACTGGTTTAAAAAGTTATGCACAAGACTTTCCCTTTTGGGTAGTAAAAATTGATAATAATTGACTATGCACTGGAATTTATAGAAAGAAAAAAATTACTTAAGTACTGAAGATGATTTTTATTGTAATAGCTAAGAGATAAATGCCATAAATGTACTTTATATGACTATATTTTTCACTGTGTCAATGTTTATCAGTAATCCTCAAACTTTTTAAATAGGGGGAAAGTTCACTGTCCCCCAGACTGTTGGAAGGCCGGACTATAGTAAAAACAAAAACTCACACTCTGTCTCAGCCCCTCAGCCTATTTGCCATCACAGGACTGGCTGCATAAACATCTTCAGGGGGCCTGCATCTGGCCCACTGGCCCTAGTTTGTGAACCCTTGGAGATGTAGTGACACCAAAAGGTGAAGAAATGTCATGGAAGGTGCTGATACAATGGAAAAAATCAAGTGCTTTCAATCAATAACAGTGCCTTTTCATTCCTTTTTTCCTCCTATCTCCCAATTTATGATGTAGATGTTCTGGTATACACATACTGTGGGGCTACTTTCCCAACCCGGATGCCTACAGTCCAGAGTGGTTCCCTAGAGGCTGGCTATCATATCACCCTTCAGGGTAGCCCTGAGGAGTTGGAGTATCTTCTTTAAAGCTAATTATTCAGGATCCAATACCAGTGGGCTTTTCCACATGATTATCAGTAGAAATAAACTAGCCAGTCATATTTATTTATTTGTTTTAGAAAGAAATATTTAGTAAGCTCCTGTAAGAACACATTATTGAAAACTTCTCCTTAAAAGATTGCAACACATTTTTCTCCTAGTGTATAAATAATTCAAATAAAAAATGGTTTCAAGCTTAAAGAGTTCATGGAGCAGAAGAGTAACTCATGTCTCCTGGCTACTAAGTACCATTTGTCCCTTTTAGGGGTGCTAAGAAGCTCCCCTTAGGCTTGAAACAATTTGTCTAATAAGATCATTAGCTCGATTCATCCATATTATTTGTTGCTGATGTAGATATTATTGCATTTTATTATTATTAATAGAATAATGCTAGAAAACTGGTAAAAAGTACAAATCCTTCAGAAGTCTCAAGTTCAGAGGGTCTTCTAGCTAAGGGAAGAAACTGAGACAAAGAGCATTGCTCACAGGTTTCTCTGATTTGCTCTCTGCACTTCTCACCACCAAAAAAGCTAAAAACAAACAAAAACAAAACAAACAAATGCAACCACAAGAACAACAACAAAAACACAGTAATAGTTTTGTTTTTTTTTTTTTTTCCCCCAGAGTTTAACTACAACGTCTGGCTTCTATGCTGGAAGAATCTCAGAATCATTGAAATGATTTAGTATTTTATATAAAATTTAAAGTGTCAATCAACCTAAATATATTGCTATATGCAGCCATCACTACTATTCATGAATTGAATTCTAAATTGGACTTGACATTTCAAGGAGTTCTAAATTGATGAGGGATGTTTTGGATATAGTCTAAAACTTTTGGTTGATTGATTAAACAGATACGTTTATGTTGTGTTCACATTTAGTTTCTGTCCCTAGTGTATTGATCCCATTGATATACTTTCTCACCCAAAAGATATCAGGTAAAACTTGTGTAGTAGGATTAACCTCCCCCCCCAACTTCACTGATAAAAGATTAACCTCAAATGAATCTCTCCTTCTTCAACTTCCCTGCTTACCAAGTTATTAATTATTTCTACTAATTCACAATACTTTCTATATGCTTACCTATGTTATGTTATATTTTCCTAAAATAACATGTGATTATAGAAAAGAGAAGTTGTTTCACTTCTGTCTGTACATTTCCAATGCTTATTGCATAAGACGATTTTAACAAATACATATTAGATTGAAATAAGAAAGTAAATTGGAAGTTAAAAACATCCCCTCTTTAGTTGCATCAATTATTTGTTAGTTTTATAAGGACTTTTTGTGAAAGGAATTCCTATTTTGATTATTTAAGTTTTGTTTGATTTACAGACAATTTTCAGATGACAAAATTAAAGCCATCTATAATCATATGAACAATTGCTTTAAATCACTATTGATTAGATAAATGAGAATTAAAACAACTCCAAGGTGCCACTTCAAACCTCTCAGACTGGCTAAGATGAAAGGAAAAGGTAATGATAAATGTTGTAGAGAATGTGGGAAAATGGGGACACTACTGCATTGTTGGTAGACTTGTGAACTGATTCAACAATTCTGGAGAGTAATCTGGAACTATGCCCAAAAGAGTCTCAAACTATGCATACCTTTTGACTCAGTAGTACCACACTGGATCCATATCCCAAGGAAATCATAAAGGAGGGCAAAAGACACATATGAGCAAAAATATTTGTAGCAGTTCTTTTGGTGGCAAAAAAGAATTGGAAAATGAGTAGATGCCCATCAGTTTGGGAATGAATGAACTAGTTGTGGTATTTGAAGGTAATACAATTATTGTTTTATAAAAAATGAAGAACAAGCTAATTTTATTTTTTGTTTTCTTTTTTCGATTCCTTTTTAATTTTTAAAATATTTTTATTTTATAATTATAACTTTTTTGACAATATATATGCATGAGTAATTTTTACAACATTATCCCTTGCACTCACTTCTGTTCTGATTTTTCCCTTCCTTCCCTCCACCCCTTCCCCCAGATGGCAGGCAGTCTTATACATGTTAGATGTTATATTATATCCTAGATACAATATATGTGTGCAGAACCGAATTTCTTGTTGCACAGGAAGAGTTGGATTCAGAAGGTAAAAATAACCTGGGAAGAAAAACAAAAATGCAAACAGTTTACACTCATTCCCCAGTGTTCCTTCTCTGGGTGTAGCTGATTCTGTCCATCACTGATCAATTGGAACCGAATTATATCTTCTCTTTGTTGAAGATATCCACTTCCATCAGAATACATCCTCATCCAGTATTGTTGTTGAAGTGTATGTTGTTGAAGTTGTAGAACCTCTTGGTTCTGCTCATTTCACTTAGCATCAGTTCATGTAAGTCTCTTCAGGCCTCTCTGTATTAATCCTGCTGGTCATTCCTTACAGAACAATGATATTCCATAACATTCATATACCACAATTTACCCAACCATTCTCCAAATGATGGGCATCCCTTAATTTTCCAGTTTCTAGCCACTACAAAAAGAGCTGCTACAAACATTTTGGCACATACAGGTCTTTTTCCCCTCCTCGGTATTTCTTTGGGCTATAAGCCAAATAACAGCAATGCTGGATCAAAGGGTATTCACAGTTTGATAACTTTTGGGGCATAATTCCAGATGGCTCTCCAGAATGGCTGGATTTTTTCACAACTCCACTAACAATGCATCAGTGTTCCAGTTTTCCCACATCCCCTCCAACATTCATCATTATTTGTTCCTGTCATCTTAGCCAATCTGACAGGTGTGTAATGATATCTCAGAGTTCTCTTAATTTGTATTTCTCTGATCAATAGTGATTTGGAACACTCTTTCATATGAATGGAAATAGTTTCGATTTCATCATCTGAAAATTGTCTGTTCATATCCTTTGACCATTTATCAATTGGAGAACAAGCTAATTTTAGAGAGACCTGAAAAGATTTATATGAACTGATGCTAAACGAAACAAGTAGAACAGGGGAAAATAAAGTATATATAATAACAGCAAGAATGTGTAATGATCAACTGTGAAAGACTTGGTTCTTCCCAATGGTTCTATGATCAACCACAATCCCAATAAACTTTGAATAGAAAACATCATCTGCAACCTAAAAAAGAACTATGTATATCATATGTAAATCAGTACATTCTATGTTCACTTTTATTTTTCTATTTTTTCCTCTACCATGTTTTTTCCTGTTTATTCAGATTTTCTCTCCCAAGATGATTCATGAAGCAATATGTATTCAAAATGAATAAAATAATTAATGAAATAAAAGAAAAAAATTTGTTTGATTTACCAGCACTTAGAGCACTGCCTTAGAGCCTATTGAAGACATTTTAGAAATTAATGTGAATAGTAAAGAATTAAACCAAAAGAATGAGGATGAATATGACACTCACCTCTTGTCAGAAAAGTGATTAGATTATAATGCTGAGACACATTTTCAGACATATACAATGTGAAAATTCCCCTTCCTACTTTCCTGGATTATGTGGCTGTGTATTGAGAGTTTTATCTTCATTTCTCTTTTACTCCTCACCTTCCTTTCTTCCCTCCCTCCTTCCTTCCTTCCTTCCTTCCTTCCTTCCTTCCTTCCTTCCTTCCTTCCTTCCTTCCTTCCTTCCTTCCTTCCTTCCTTCCTTCCTTCCTTCCTTCCTTCCTTTTCTTCTTTTCTTCATTTATCCATTTATTGACTCATTTGTTATTTGTATAGTTTGCTAAATGAGAAAATGTGGAAGAGAAATTATAAAAGAAAATAAAATTGGTTGAATACAATGTAATGAACTCAGAACTTCACATATGAGAGTCTTCCTAGAATTTTGTCCTAGTATTCTCTTTATGAAACTTCCATTTAATTGAAAGCTTCCTAAAATGTGAGTTGTAACCACATATTGAATTGCAATTGAATACGGGGGTCACAAAATTATGATATCAGTAAGTGTTTGATTTGCATACCTATTTTATATACTTTTATAAACAGAGTTGTGTAGAAATTTCTCAGGTGAAAAGGGGTTCCAAAAGGACAAAGTTTAAGAGGTCCCATTTTAATGAAATAACAATTTTAATAGGATTCAAGATAGAAAAGGTCTGCTTCTAAAAGGCCAGTACCACTTAGCAAGATAAAATGATAAATTCAATGCATTCTAAGACCCTTTAGGTAAGTAATGTTTGAATTGTTGTATTTTGTTGGCTTTCTATTGACTTTTATTAAGTTCAATAATTACATTTATCTGCTTTATATTTTTAAATACCTTTCAATTTAAATGGCTTCCTGCACATTTATGCTGAGTTCTACTTTAAACAGTGTCACAAAGCTTATGGAATGTTGAGAATAATGGGAAGATTGGAGACACAGGGAAATATCTGGTTTCTAGTGGTCCAAAATATGCATTATTCATCTTTAAAAGTAGCAAACATGTTTTAAAATTTATCTTATCTTCCATTTTCTTCTTCCTTTCCCCCCTTCATTTTACTGTTCTTTAGCCCTTTTTAACTAAAAAGTAGTAGATGTAGTCATAATCAAGTGGATGACTAATGACCTAATGATTGTCAACCTGATGCTTTTTACAGTAAAAGGAGAAAAATTCCCTTCCAGCAGTACATAGATCAAACCTTTTGACATTACTTTCAGTAGAACCAGAATACTTGTAAGCTGGTGGGGAGATTCATCTTTGGCCATAAATTGGAACTTAAGGATCTGAGAAGTGCTCAGTAATGGAAATTTTCTTGGATAAATCTATTGGAATTATTGGGAGGAAATTATTTTGATAATTTCACCCAGGTGTTTTCCTTGATAGAAAAACTTAGTTCCTATCCTATTTTTTTTTCTTTATCTTATCCAATTCAGCTACGGGCAAACTGAGCTTCAGGAAAATGAAGCTTAAGCACATTGGAATGTGTGATAGTTTAAGCATTAACAATGCTGTGTCTGTTCCATTTATGAATGAACAATAGAGGCAGCATTACATAGAGAGGATATGTTCCAACTTGGTATCAGGAAGTCCTGGATTCAAATAATTGCTAGCACTTATATTGTAAATCAACATTTGGAAAGTATTTTACAAATATCTCATTACTAATTGCAAGTTAGAATTTACAACTCTGGAAGCCTGGTGCTATTGAGATCCTCACTTTACTGATGAAAAAACTTACCTAGAGGCTAAGTGAATAGCTCAGGGCCACACTACTGAGAACTACGTGGGACCAGATTTGAATTCAGGTCTTTCTGTGTCAATTAGTTCAATGTTCCATTCTCTGAGCCATCTAGCTACCTAAGACTTCAGACACTGCTAGTCCCAAGGCAAATATTTTAACTTCCTTGGACATCAGGCAGCTTTAATTCAGAGGTTACTATCTATCCTGATGGAAAGAGTTCTTATTGTTGAACCACTTTGGGTTCTCCCCATATTGATTGAAGCACTTGTCTTTGAATGAATGAAAAAAGTATTTAAATATACAGAATGGGTATGACAATAATAATATAACAATAATTGAATAAACTTAAGTGGAAGCAATTTGTCGTGAAAAGTATTCACATATGCTTACTAAAAGCAACTTTTGCAACTTCTAAACAAAGGCTCTTTTGTTTTTAGTTTGTTTCACTTCTTTTTCAAATGTGGACATGGAAAAGAAAATTAAAGGGAAATTCATTGTCTATATTGATGTAGGAGTAAACATGTTTATTTTCCTTTTATGATTCCAATGTCAAAAACTGTGGAAGAGTTTATCATGCTATGACCCTTAGTCACATTTGAATCACTTACTTTCTGGAATATGCTCTACTTCAATCAAGGCATAATAGATTGATTCTTTATTCCGAGGGGTTTAATGTTTTGACAAAGAGAGAGAGAGAGAGAGAGAGAGAGAGAGAGAGAGAGAGAGAGAGAGAGAGAGAGAGAGAGAGAGAGAGAGAGAGAGAGAGAGAGGGAGGGAGAGAGAGAGAGAGAGAGAGAGAGAGAGAGAGAGAGAGAGAGAGAGAGAGAGAGAGAGAGAGAAAGTTTATTATAAAAGATAGATGTTTTAGATATTGTGGTTCTAGGAACATTTCTGGCCCTCATGTCAGTCTTAAAGGACTTAATGAAATATGGGTCTGGGAGCAGTAGCACTTGTGTCCTGATCTGAGAACTGACTTTAGCTTCCTCGGCAGTAATAGATATGTCATCTGAGCTCTGTCTGACTCCATTGTCTTATCAGCAACACCAGTATAAGAATATACTCCTTACTGACCTCAGAGGAGATGAAATACCAACCATTTCCATTTAAGAAATATGCATTTAAAAGCTCTGGGAAAATTGCCCAATTTTTTTCTTTTTCTTTTATTTCTAATTCTAGAGAAATATCTTAGATATATTCACTTTGTTTCTAACCATTCTTAACCCCAAAAGGAAAGGAATGTATTCAGTGTGTTACATAAAAAGTTTGCTCCTTTTGAATGCTTTTTGGATCCTGACACAAAGACTTAGGAATGCATCCTAACTCCTACTCTGTCAGACCACTGCAGATATTTTGATATTTTATTTCTACGCAATAAATTGCTAATCTCATTCTAAACCTATTTCCTAAAATAGTGAGATTTGCTGTATGTGTGGTAGAGGGTGGGAGATAGTATGGATCAAAATCCATTTAAATGCAAAGCAGTTAAATAATTTTTAACAAAGGTAATAAAAGCAATAAAAAAGACAACAGAAGACATCACTTCAAAACATTAATTACATGAGGGGTCTCAAAATTCATTAGACCAAAGCACTTTCTCTTGTTAAGAGGTATTGGCACTCTAGAAATGTACCTGATCCAATAACTTATACCATCACTTCTCTTAGGGATTTTGAGAGCTCAGGCCATTTCTCTTGCGAATTCACTCTTTTATATTTTAAAGACAAAGTGAATTAATCTTTCCACACAAAGAAAAGATCTAATTTCAAAGAACACAAGGTTAGTGTGTATGTGTATATAAAACATAAAAAATAATTCTAGAGTTAGAGACATTTTTGTGGGCTTAACTGAACTCTTGCCTACCTTTAACATTTAACTGTTATAGCATCTCACTGGAAAACTTAGATTTATGCTTTTTAAAATAATATTTTCTTACATGTAGCCTTTGGCAATGAATTTTTTTACTGAAGATTTCATTATTTTATGGTCAGCCATTTTTCCTTAGAAAGCAGACAATATCAGCATGAATTGACGCCAATGATATGAACCATCAACATCACAATATTCAAGTAATTAAAGTTTAAAGTTACTTTTAAGAAAACTTAGAGATGGATGCTTGGCTCAAAGAATGACACATTTGTGAACATTCAATACTTTTTCATTCTCACATGATCAGCATTCTTCTTGGCACAATTATTGTACAGGAGAATATCAAATTAGTTTTAAATGAATACCTAGAAAAGAAACCACAACCCCAGGCTTTCTGTTTCCTTGATATTCTAATATTAAACGATCTTTCCCAACATTTTCTTTCTTTTTTATGTATACATATTTATTTATTTATTTTATTAAAGCTTTTTTTTATTTTTCAAAATATATGCATGGATAATTCTACAACATTAATCCTTGAAAAACCTTGTGTTCCAATTCACCCCCTTTACCCACCCCTTCTCATGGACAGCAAGTAGTCCAATATATGTTAAACATAAAAGAAATATATGTTAAATCAAAATAAGCATACATATTCATACAATTATTTTGCTGCACAAGAAAAATTAAACCAGACTGGATAAAAGTGAGAAAGAAAATAAAATACAAATAAACAACAACAACCAAAAAATGAAAATGCTATGTTGTGAACCATACCCCGTTTCCACAGTCTTCTCTCTAGGTGCAAATGGCTCTCTTCATCACAAGATCATTGGAACTGGTCTGAATCATCTCATTGTTGAAGAGAACTACTAACATCAGAATTGATCATCTTATAATCTTCTTGTTGCTGTGCACAATGATCTCCTGGTTCTGCTCATTTCATTTAGCATCAATTCACGTACATCTCTCCAGACCTCTCTGAAATTTTCCGGCTGATCATTTATTACAGAACTATAATATTGTGTAACACTCATATGCCATAACTTATTTAGCCATTCTCTAATGATGGGCATCCACTGTTTCCACTTTCTTACCACTACAAAAAGAGATGCCACAAACACTTTTGCACACTGCAACACTTTCTTTATGGATGATTTATGGTTGGAAAATGAATCATATATATTTTATATAGAAGGGTACTTAGATATTTTCTAATCTAATTCCTTCCTTATTCAGTCCCAGAAATATTAAGGGACTTATTCACACAGTAAAAGTTAGCAAGTTGGTACAATTAGGATTTGACAGAAATGAAATTTGAATCAAATCTGGCCATCATTCTGGCTCAATGCATTATCACTTCTATGTACTCTTTGTAGAAGTGATACTAATCTATTTGCCTTTACTCAAACAACATATTCCATTTTTAGACTGGCTATCATCAATTCCTGAAATGTGCTTTCTTGTTATCCTTACTTCCTTCCACTTCCTCCTAAAATCCCTCTATGTATAGGAAGCCTTTTCCAATTCTTTTTAAATGTACTGAATATTATCTGTTGATTTTTTTTCTCATTTCTTCTATATAAAGTTGTCTACAACTTCTTCCTCCAAAATCCTTATGATTTTGAGCAATGCAAGAGCATGGACTGTGTTATACCTTTTCTTTACTTCTTTCTTTCTTTCTTTCTTTTTTGTATCACCAGTGATTAGCACAATATCTGACTCTTAGTGCTAAAAATATTTATTGACTGGCTTTCTACTTCATAGAAAAGAGCTGCATAGGATTAGAAAGTATGAATGGACTGCATTCCTGAAGGAAGGGAGGCCCCAATTCAGTGAAAGTGTAGATCCATCAAAAAACTGAAGAATTTTTTACTATGAACAAAAATCTCAATATCTAGTGAACAATGATGGAGGTTAACTTCACTCTAACTAGTTAAGATAGCATTTCAAAAGAAAGAAGAAAAGAGGGACACTTAGTTTTTTTTCCAGATCTTTGCTTTGAATCATTCCTAAGTTTACCTTTGCTTCTGGAGCTTAGGAATTATTTCAATAATTTTTTTTTTATCCATATCCTCAAGCACTCAGGATGTTGTGAACACACAATAGGAACTTAATAAATGATTATTGATTGCTTAGTGCAAAGTAAAAGTTTGCATCCATATAGTTGCTTGTGAGTCAAGATATACTTGTATATATTGGTATTTAATTTTCTAATAAGCATGATGTCTTCATTATAAATATCAATAATTGGTTATTGCTTGAAATCATCAGACATGCAAGATAAACGTATAATAGTAGAATTTCCATCCCCTGAAATGATCTTGTTTACAACAAAAATCATTTGACATTCACTCACTACATAATTAAAACTGTGCTCAGAGTGGAAGGTGATTTCTATTTAGTGGCAAAGAGAAAACTACCCTGCAGTGGAGGGTCAGAAACTTTTGAGTTCCTCTCTCAGCTTTGTCATTGACTTACTGTGTAGCCCCAGGTAAGACACTTCACCTCTCATTTGGTTCAACTGTGGGGATAATAATACTTACTTACCTCACAGGGCTATTGTGTGCACTATTAAGTAATTGATTGTGAAACTCAGGGAGCACTGTGGAGTATTCTATAAATGTTGATCCATATTTTCTCCTGAATGTCTCCTATTGGGTTATGAGTGATAAGAAACTGGTCCATGTTAGAAGAAAGGATGAAGAAAATGGAATGGTGGAGAGATCCTATTGGCCAGAATGACATAATAAAATTAATAAACAGTCATCTGGCCTGGATTCAGGGTTAGCATTTCAAATCCTTTTTACCTAAACTCTGTCATCTGGATTTTATTAATCAGCACTCAGGGTTAAGTATTGGGTTTAATGGTAGACTTTGCACATTGGATAAAAAAACTAATATTAAGTACAGGAATATCTGAGTTCAATTCCCAGCTGTCCAAGAACAGAGGTTGCAGAGAAGTTTACCCCCTTATATTAGTAGATATCTTGCCTTGGAACTCATATGATTGAAAATATAATTTTAGTCCACATCTTTATCCAAATTTTTGAATTGGATACGACAATGTAGATGGGATAGCTAGGTGGCACAGTGGATAGAATGTCAGGCCAGATGTTAGAAAGACCTGAGTTCAAATGCCACCACACACTTTTACTATCTGTGTGACTCTGTTGATGTACCTGTGAATTGCTTGTATAAGTGAGTATAAATTATATGCATTATATCATATGTAAAAGTTCATGCATGTATCATATAATTTATATGTACATACATTACATATATACCCAAATATTTATCATTATTTATAGAGTATTGTATGGATTCTCATTTGTTGCTTATAAGTATTTTGTGAGACAGGTGCCAATTTAATCTTCATTTGTAAGTTAAGAACACTGAAGCTAACAAAGCTTTTTTTGTTTGTTTTTTGTTTTTTATTATAGTTTTTTATTTACAAAACATATATACATGGTTAATTTTTCAGCAATGACCCTTGGAAAATCTTCTGTTCCAACTTTTTCCCTCCTTCTCCCCATCTCCTCCCATAGATGGCAGGTAGATCCATACATGTCAAATATGCTAACAAAGTTTAAAAGGTTTCCTCCCTTTCATTTTCTCATTGTGTTGAGATGCAATTTTATTTTGGATAATATATTTGTAATAAATAATATCATTTTCAGCTATAATTTTTAAGGTATCAGTAATATATATTTGCAGAAAAATGAAAAGAATTTACTGAGTAGTAAATTCTCTTGGGTAAGAGAAGAGAGGGAAGTTAATATAAGATACTGGAATAAAACACTCCACAAAATTAGAAAAAAAATAAAAGATTAGGAAAATGAAAACAAGATATTTTCTCTTGGATTTCATTTCCATGACTTGATCTCTATAACAAAAAAGTAAATATGTGGTCTTTGCTTATCTGGAACTTGTTAATGAAATACATATTCCAAGAATGGAGAAATTCTCAAAGTTGGTGAGAATATCTAGATTTAACTACTTTCTGTGGGTAGCCAGGGACATTAAAAAAAAATCTAATTTTGTATATTCTTTAACCTGTTTAAGCTATCTTGCTGACTTACTTTGAAAATGTGCAGACTGTAACTATAGCTCCTGTGGAATCTTCTATAAATGTAGTATATTGATCTCAAAGGAGATCAACAGGTGTTATTGAGTAGTTAGATCAATGTAGAATTCTTCAAGAGTTCAAGGAAAACAATTCAAAGCTCATACCAATTAAGGAAGCATCTTGGGTTGGGGTATCTTAGAATGAATTTCTTTTTCTGTTTCTCTTTCTGCCATTCTATATTCTGTTTCTTGTCTCTGTCTCTATCTCTTTGCGTCTCTGCATTTCTCTGTTTCTGTCTCTCTATCTATATATCTCTGTCTCTGCATTTCTTTCTCCCTCTATCTCTGTTTCTGATTCTCTGTCTCTTTTCATTATATTCCTCCCTCCCTTTGTATATAAACAAATATATTCAGAGGTAGTGTCCTGATGTTTATTACTGGTTCTCCAGTAAAAAAAAATGCCCATGATTTACTTTTTAAAAATTTAATCTACATTATTAACTATTTTTCGATTTTTAAAAACATAGCCAATCAACAAAGCAATAAATCAATTGCTGATTGTAGCATTTACTGATTTTTAAGAAGTAAATTCTCACATTGAAAAATGTAATAATCAGTTTTCATAAGCCAGTTGGAACTGCTGTAGCAAATTATTCCATTTAAGGGTATTTATATGTATCCATGTATGTATGTAAGTATATATATATATATATATATATATATATATATATATATATATATATATATATACACTTCATAATTAGGAAAGTATAGCTGCTTCTTCTTTGATCCACCTTCATTCTTAGCCATTTCAGTTATTTTCTTTTTTTTAAGTTAACTGGGTTCCCTCCATCCTCAAAGCCTTTTAAATTTAATTGGTGAACATTTTGTTTTTCAAGGCCTTTCTGCACATACATTCATAAGCATTGTTCATAGAAATGTCAGCTATGTACACTCACTTGCATATGAGAGACAAAAAAGTATGTAAAGACAAAAAAAAATCAAAAACAAAACTAAACAAACAAAAAAAATTTGGCCTAGAGTTAGTTTTCGCCTCAGTGAAGTTGAAAATGTCCTTAGAAAACATCTAGTACAACTCATTTTACAATCAATGATACTGAGGCACAGGTAAGTTTAACTCAGGCTCATAGAATGGTATGGTGACAAATAATAATAACAACAGGCATAGGAACTGGACTATGATTTCTTTGATATAAGAATGCATAGATGAGGAAGTTCTCTTTTTTTCAATATATGTACTAATCCTGTAAAAGGATGGAGTCCAGTTGTGATGGGCTTTGAATAAGGTGTTCATATTGCATTGTGAAGTTATTGGGGAAGATCAGAACCTTTTCCCAAGAGAATTATATGGTTAAATGCAAATATGCACAATGCATATAAACACATATTGTGCATGAATGTATATGCACATGTAAATCCATAAATAAGCATAGAAATAGGCATTACTATAACAATATTGTATAATTATATACAATTCTATATAAATTTTTATTGAGCCTAATATAAAAAATAAACTCTTATTCATAGAAATATGAACATATATGGAATATATGCACATATATTCACCTACTATATGCCAATTACTGTGATATGCATGCATACATAAATTCACATACATCCATTCATCCATATATCAATATGCATTTTAGTAGATTTACTCTAATTTCATAGAATTCATATCTCGGGGACTTGTAGGGTCCTTAGAAAAAATGTAGCCCAACTCTGCTCATTTTACACATGACAAATTAAAGTCCAAAGGACTAATTTGGTTAGTGTTAAGTTCTTTTACTCTAACAATTCTCTTTGGGTTTATATGAGGAGACCTGAATTTTAAAAGAATAGTATTTCTTTTGACTAGGTGGAAGGAAGATTCTTTTTCTTAGTGCACCTGGGATGCAGAATGATATATTTCTGAGATATAAATCATTCTGTCCTTTGTGGACACAAAGAAGAGAAACCTATTTAATTTACACAAGCAATTCCCACCATCCAAGCATGAGAGGATTTTTTCCAGCTATGGGGAATAATATTACAAAGCTGAAGTAAAAATTTTGGAATTTAATGATTCTGACTTTTTTTTGGTAGTGTGTGTGGGGGGAAATTCTCCCTATCATAAGCTCATTAGATGAATTTTCCCAGATCATTTCATCTCTTCCTGTGCCTTGGTTTCCACATTCATAAGACAAAGATATCAATGATAAACTACCTCAAAGGGATGTTTTTCAGCCTTAGTTAATGTTTGTAAAACCTCCTTGGAGAGCATGGGATGAATAATGAAATACAAGCGCAAAGTGTTATTATCATACTCGTCTTTCTCATTAGTCTCAGAGAGGCTTCATGCCAACTGTTAGCATTTCAGCTGCCAGAATGAGGGGGCTTCTATTTTCATTTTGCCTGAGAAGAGAGTTCCTGGAACATCTGGGGTTCCATTCGGCACCATTCCAATAACGTTTCCATCATCCTGGGCCTGTGAAGTCCAATGGCCAGTGCCACAGAGGAATTCAAAGGCAATTCTAGTCCTGATGCTGTTTCCATTGAGATTTTAGCTCACATTTTCAATGTGCTACACAGGACGTTATTACTCTCACTCCTGATTTTGCCAAATTGTGCGACAGCTGCCTTGGCTCATGCCTGTGTAGCACTTCAAGGTTTTTAACACAGTGGTTAAGTATGAATAAGAGTACCTGCATTTTATAGATGAGGGAATTTAAGTTCATACCTAGTAAGGAATTTTAACCCTTAATTTATTATTATTATTATCATTTATAACAATACTAAAGTCTCAAAATAGGCATACATTGCTCTACTTGTCAAATTCAAACTATATAAATTTTTAACCAGATAGAAAAAACAAATTGATAAAATTTAAGTTCTCCATTCACTTAAAGTCAACCAGGAAAATGTACAGCAAGAAGTATTCTGTATATATTTCATCAATCATAAATAGGAAAACAAAATTACAGCAATGCTATTAGCCCTACTATCACTTCAACCATGATTGCAAAAATGATGACCATCACCATTACTACTTTCACCACCAAGACCACCACCACCATTATTACTGCTACTACTGTGACTACTACCACTACTACTACTACTACTACTACTACTACTACTACTACTACTACTACTACTACTATACTATTACTATTTCTACTACTACTATAACTACTACTGCTATGGCTATACAATTAGTATTACCAGTATGTAATGTTGGAGAGAGGGTCAGACAACAACTGGAGCTCAAATTAGGCCTTGATACAAATAGCCATGTTACATTGAATAGCAGCTCAATGACTCTAGACAATTCATTAAGAGTATAAATTATACATTTTTTGTTGATCTGAATTGAGAATCAATATATTAATTGGAATCCCCAATCTTGATAAAACTGAAGGTATATATATATATATATATATATATATATATATATATATATATATATATATATATGTATATATATATATATATATATATATATATATATATATATATATATGTATATATATATATACATATATATATGTATATATATATGCGTATATATATATGTATATATATACATATATATATGTATATATATGTGTATATATATATATGTATATATTCATGTATATAAGTATACACATAAAATATGGGTATTATATGTATTCAGCCTCTCACTCTCTATTTATCTATCCATCCATTCATTTATCTATCTACGTAGCTATCTGTCTGTCTGTCTGTCCACCTATCTATATATACACATTTCAACACACTGCAAGGCTAAGGGGCTTGCCCAGGGTCACAAAGTGATTTGTGTCACAGACACAATTCTAGGATCTTATACAAACTCTCTATTCATTTTGTAGCAGCACAAAACCCTCAATTATAACCCATAGCTTTTTATATTTTAAGGCAAGTAAAGTTCCTATCACATATTATCATGTTTTGTTAATTTTTTGCAGCTTCTAAATTCTCTAAAGTCTCCCCTAGGACAATTTTTATGGCAATCATCCTATTTACCTCTCACATTGGCCTATGTGCTTTCAGATTTTCCCTCTAATTTTAAAATTTTATGATTTTGTGACAAAAATAAATTCATATAAACAAAAATAATCATAGGAAAAAGGTGAAGTGGGAGTCCAACTGACCTCTACATTTCTTCTCAAACTTTCTAGCACCTCAATGCCTCTCTGTTACAAATGCCTTCACAATATACCTTGATCACCCAGTAACATTACAGTGAAAACAATTAGCCCTGCCCTTCTCTTATATCAATCCCTGTTTTGAAGATGACTTCTTGCAATTTATTTTCTCCAATTTATTTTAATTTTCCCCCTCATCTGTAAACAATTGTTTAGAAGCTGTCTTCCCAGTTCTTTGCAATGAGTTCTTTGCAAGTAGAATTGTTGATACCTTTCCTATATTCCTAATAGAATATGTATTTAATAAAAGATTATTGGGTTGCTATACAATTAACACATAGCTCTCTTGTTGTACATACCTGAAAAATGGATTCTGGTACATGGGACAATCTGGTATAGTGGATATAAAGTTGACCTCAGAGTCAAAAAGGCTCAAGACTTATTTCTGTCACACATTCTGTATGATTCTGGACAATGTTCTTAAGTTCTCATTAACCCCAGTGAAATTCTCTGGTTAGATGCAGAAGTTACAGATGTGCATCAATGGAAAAGTAGAGCTTATTATATTCATAAAAACAAAAGAAGATAAACTCATGAACAGAAATCACATGGGGATCATGTATTCTCTGTCCAACATGAAGTGTTTAACTTTAAATAAGTGTTTTTAGAGATGTCATGCCTTAGTACTGAAATCTACAACATTTTGATAAAATTATATAGGAATCGTCTAGGAGAGGGGCAACTAGTCTTTAAAATCCTAGCCAATCATATCAATGACAGTTACTTAGCTCATACATGAAACCTACTCTGGCTAAATATTTGGGTGTATGTATATTTCCAACAATATAATAAATGCACATGTAGGAATATTCAATTTTGGCTTCATCAGTAGATTTTTGGTTTCTCTCATCTCTCCATATCCCCACAGGGGCCTGAAATAGATGGAACAGGATTCTAATCTAAGACCACATCACAATAATTGCAAGCTAATCAGACCAGGAGTTGAAGGTTATTATTATGCTGCATAGCTGGGTACATAGCTAGCTCACAGTAAACCAGTTCAATCATGTTTGATTGTCTCAGTTCCATTCACTTACTTCCAATAGACCCTGTCTGAAAAGTAGGTGTATTGCTATTCTCAAAAGATGGGGGAAGGGGCTAGGAGGGGTAACACTCAAGCCCTTCAAGTTTGATTTTTTCAGTTCTATGTCTTATTTTTTTTCTATACCTGAAAGGAATTTCTGAATATATTTTACATTTGAAACATGAATCCATTGATTCCCATACATCATGTTATCTGCAAACAAAGACACCTAAGGGAAGAATGGGGTTTGATAATCTCAACCTTCTCTGCATTTTTATATTAGGAGAATGGCAGAGAATTTCAAGGTTAGCCTTAAATAGACACCAGCTTGTCCAAAAAGCTTTGCATTTCATACTGAAATTAACTCCAGGAGTGAATTTAGAAAGGAGGAGGTGAAGGTTCTTAATGAATTTCTAAATGTGTCTTTAAAATGTTATTTGATTTTTTTTTCTTATAGAACTAAGAACACTGTCAATGTCATTTTTATTCTGCTCCTTATATCTCTTGGAGTCTAAGACTGTCTGCTACTACAGGCAAGTGACTTTGGGAGTGCGCTTGACTCTTAAATCCCTGCTCATTTGAGACAGAAAATGTTTCACAGGTTAACTAGAAATGAGAAAACTATAATTTTACCTAATGCTCAGGCAACCAGTGCTTGGAAAGTATTGATGTCAATGGAGAATAAAGCTATTTATGTGGCTTTGTGTGATCTAGATAAAAAAAAGATTTTCCTCCCTAAATTTCAATAATTTCTTCAATT
Organism: Sminthopsis crassicaudata; assembly: GCF_048593235.1. Lineage (NCBI taxonomy): Eukaryota > Metazoa > Chordata > Mammalia > Dasyuromorphia > Dasyuridae > Sminthopsis > Sminthopsis crassicaudata. The sequence goes on from NC_133620.1 coordinate 45,749,657, forward strand.
TTCCAATTCACTACAGTTGTGATTGCCTCTCTTTGACTCCCCATTGCTCTCTGTTGCCCCTCTACCCCACATCCCATGAAATGTTCCCTCCTAATGTTTTGTGCACAGCAGTCTTTGGATCATCTCTTTTTTAGCAAGTATATCATCAACTCTCTGTGGGGTGCAGTGGGAAGAGGGCTGAATATTATATCAGGTGAACTTGTATTTAGATTCTGCTTCTGATATTTGCTTCTGTGTGACTGCACAAGTCACTGAGCAGCTGATCCATATCTACCTTCATAGAGTTGCTATGGGGTTCATGATAAATAGAAAATATTAATAGTTCGTTTAGGGCAAACTCTGATTTTCATTATACTTCAAAGGTCTTGGTCCTGCCAACAACATGTAGCTCAGATATCATCTTTTCCTTATCACTGTCTATACTGGCTCAACTTTTTCATCCCTACACATTCCTGACATGGTTTCAACTTCCTAACTCTAGGCTTCAAGGGTTTTGATGACTTTACCTCATCTGGTCTATTTGCCATAATCTCTATAGGCCCTTTCTATTAGTCAAGGAAATCATCTCCTTTTTTATTATTTATTTTTAAATAAATTATTTTTTTTCAAAATATATGCAAAGATAGTTTTCAACATTACCTTGCAAAACCTTATATTCCAAATTTTTCTCCCTCCCTTCTCCCTACTCCCTCCCCTAGATAAGTAATCCAATATGCATTAAACATGTGCAATTCTTCAATACATATTTCCACAATTATCATGCTGCACAAGAAAAATCAGATTAAGAAGAAAAAAAAAAGAGAAAGAAAAAAACAAACAACAATAAAAATTATGAAAATAAGCCTTGGCAATAAGAGCCGAGAAAGAGATCCAAGGAATTAGAGTAGGAAATGAAGAAATCAAATTGTCACTTTTCGCAGATGACATGATGGTATACTTAGAGAACCCCAAAGACTCTGCTAAAAAGCTATTAGAAATAATTCAGCATTTTAGCAAAGTCGCAGGATACAAAATAAATCCACATAAATCCTCAGGATTTTTATACATTACCAACACAATCCAACAGCAAGAGATACAAAGAGAAATTCCATTCAAAATAACGGTCGATAGTATCAAATATTTGGGAATATATCTACCAAAGGAGAGTCAGGAATTATATGAGCAAAATTACAAAACACTTGCCACAAAAATAAAGTCAGATTTAAATAATTGGAAAGACATTCAATGTTCTTGGATAGGCCGAGCGAATATAATAAAGATGACAATACTCCCCAAACTAATCTATTTATTTAGTGCTATACCAATCAGACTCCCAAGAAACTATTTTAATGACCTAGAAAAAATAACAACAAAATTCATATGGAAGAATAAAAGGTCGAGAATTGCAAGGGAACTAATGAAAAAAAAGTCAGAGGAAGGTGGTCTAAGTGTACCGGATTTAAAGCTATATTATAAAGCAACAGTCACCAAAACCATTTGGTATTGGCTAAGAAATAGACTAGTTGATCAGTGGCATAGGTTAGGTTCACAGGACAAGATAGTGAATAAAAATAGCAATCTAATCTTTGACAAACCCAAAGATCCCAAATTTTGGGATAAGAATTCATTATTTGACAAAAACTGCTGGGAAAACTGGAAATTAGTATGGCAGAAACTAGGCATGGACCCACATTTAACACCACATACTAAGATTAGATCAAAATGGGTCCAAGATTTAGGCATAAAGAACGAAATCATAAATAAATTGGAGGAACATGGGATGGTTTACCTCTCAGACTTGTGGAGGAGGAAGGAGTTTGTGTCCAAGGGAGAACTAGACACCATTATTGATCACAAAATAGAACATTTTGATTACACCAAATTAAAAAGTTTCTGCACAAACAAAACTAATGCAAACAAGATTAGAAGGGAAGTAACAAATTGGGAAAAAATTTTTACAGTTAAAGGTTCTGATAAAGGCCTCATCTCCAAAATATACAGAGAATTGACTTTAATTTATAAGAAATCAAGCCATTCTCCAATTGATAAATGGTCAAAGGATATGAACAGACAATTTTCAGATGATGAAATTAAAACTATTTCCACTCATATGAAAGAGTGTTCCAAATCACTATTGATCAGAGAAATGCAAATTAAGACAACTCTGAGGTATCATTACACACCTGTCAGATTGGCTAAGATGACAGGAACAAATAACGATGAATGTTGGAGGGGCTGTGGGAAAACTGGGACACTGATGCATTGTTGGTGGAGTTGTGAAAGAATCCAACCATTCTGGAGAGCAATCTGGAATTATGCCCAAAAAGTTATCAAAATGTGCATACCCTTTGACCCAGCCATACTACTACTGGGCTTATACCCCAAGGAACTACTAAAGAAGGGAAAGGGACCTGTATGTGCCAAAATGTTTGTGGCAGCCCTTTTCATAGTGGCCAGAAACTGGAAGATGAATGGATGTCCATCCATTGGAGAATGGTTGGGTAAACTATGGTATATGAATGTTATGGAATATTATTGTTCTATAAGAAATGACCAACAGGAGAAATACAGAGAGGCTTGGAGAGACTTACATCAACTGATACTGAGTGAAACGAGCAGAACCAGAAGATCATTATACACTTCAACAATGATACTGTACGAGGATGTATGCTGATGGAAGTGGATTTCTTCAACATAGAGAAGAACTAATCCAATTTCAATTGATTAATGATGGACAGAACCAGCTACATCCAGAAAAGGAACACTGGGAAATGAATGTAAACTGTTATTTTTACCTTCTGAATCCAATTCTTCCTGTGCAACAAAAAATTCGGTTCTACACACATATATTGTATCTAAATTATACTGTAATATATTTAACATATATAAGACTGCTTGCCATTGGGGGAGGGGGTTGGGGGAGGAAGGGAAAAAATCTGAATAGAAGTAAGTGCAAGGGATAATGTTGTAAAAAATTACCCATGCATATGTACTGTCAAAAAATGTTATAATTATAAAATAAAATAAAAAATTAAAAAAAAATTATGAAAATACTACATTGCAATCCACATTCAGTCCCCATAGTCCTCTCTCTGAATGCAGATAGCTCCCTCTATCATGTCTATTGGAATTAGCATGAATGATCTCATTAATTGAAAAGAGCCACATCCATCAGAAGTGATTGTCACATAATTTGTTATTGCTGTGTTCTACTCATTTCACTTAGCATCAGTTCATGCAAGTCTCTCCAGACCTTTCTGAAATCAGCGTGCTGATCCTTTCTTCTTGAACAATAATATTCCATCACATTCATATACCATAACTTATTCATCCATTCCCCAGATGATTGTCATCCACTCAGTTTCCAATTCCTTGTACTGGAACCCAAACAAGGCTGCCACAAACAGTATTGCATTGGGTTCTTTTTCCTTTTTTATCATTTCTTTGGAATATAGATCAAGTAGAGACACTGCTGGATCAAAGGGTATGCACAGTTTTATAGCCTTTGGGCAGAGTTCCAAATTACTCTCAAGAATGGTTGGATCAGTTCACTACTCCATCAACAATGTATTAGTGTCCCAGTTTTCCCCTCCAACATCCCCTCCAACATTTAACATTATCTTTTTCTGTCATCTTAGCCAATCTGAGAGGTATGAAGTGATACTACAGAGTTGTCTTAATTTGCATTTCTCTGATCAATAAACATTTAGAGCATTTTTTCATATGACTAAAATTGGTTTTAATTTCTTCATCAGAAAATTGTTTATTTCCTTTGATCACTTATCAATTGGAGAATGGCTTGTATTCTTACAAGTTTGAGCCAATTCTTTTTATATTTTAGAAATAAGGCCTTTATCAGAACTGTGGAGAAATCATCTCCTTTAATCTTCATTCCCTTGGGGAAATGATATCATTTAATCTACATTCCCATGTGAGATAGTCATTCTATTTCAGATCAATTCAAGTCAGTAAAGAATTCATTTAACTTTTTATTGACATCTTTGGTTTCTAGTCTTAATTTTAAAATATGTCTCCTTCTATATCCTACCCAAAGAATAATCCTTTGTAACAAATAACAGCAAAAGAAAAAAAAAAAAAAGATAGAAAAGCAATTTAACCAATCTATCCAATATTTCAAATGACTTTGCCAGTATGTGCAAGTTCAAGAATTCAAAGAAAGAGTGGGTCCAGTTTCTCATTTCTTCTCTGGTATCAGTTTTGCTCATTATAAATTCAGTGATCCTCACTGCCTTTTCATGTTTTTTTTTTTTTTTTTTTGTTTTTGTTTTTGTTTTTCTTTTATTTCATTCCTTTAGCCAGTGGGTTTACTGGTTTTCTAGTTTTTTCCTATCTCAATCTGCATTGTTTTTTTAAGTCTTCCCATGCCTCTCTGAATAATGCATTATCTTCTATTGCTATAATATTGTAATATTTATTTAATGTAATACCATAATTTCAACAAGCATTTGTTAATTCAAGTTTGCATGCTAAATAAATTGGAACTATTAATGATCCATTTAGGGGAAAACTCTTATTTTCATTATAATTCCAAGGTCTTGATCCTGCCAACATCATGTAGCCCAGATGTCATCTTTTCCTTATTACTGCCGATAGTGGCTTATCTTACTCATCTCCACACATTTCAAGGCAGGAGGCACTAGGGAAAGAAAGATTCAAAAAAAGAAATAAAAAAGAATGTCTTTAAGCAACCTATTTTCTATTAGAGTAATCCAGATATATGCAAATAAATAAATGTAAAGAATTTAAGGAAGAACTTTAACATTTAGTGTGGTCACGGAAGATATAATATGGCAGAAATTATTGTGACGTCATAAAAGTGTCTTAAAGTGGAGAGTCCAGACACCTGCTTTTGAATCCTGTCTCTGGCACAATATCCCAATTCCCTTAGACAAGTCTCAGCCTTTCCAAGACTCACTGTCCCCATATGTAAAATAGTAACCATAACATCTTTCTTTTCTACCACTCAGTTAAAGTATGAACCTGGTACTCTTCCTATAAAAGGTTCACTGCTAATGTCAGATAAAGATTCTTTTTTCTATTCTCCCAGTAGTTCTTTTCAGCCTTCGGAACTCAAAGAAATACTCCAAAATTAGAGATCTGGGTTCAAATTCTGCCTTTAATATTCTCTGTGAAACCTCTGAATAGTTAATAAAACTCTCAGTCTCAATTTCCTCATCTAAATTAAGGAGATTGACCAAAGATATTCATTCAGGTTTCAGATCTATGATTCTGTCATCTGAAATATTGCATGCAAGCTCTCCATGTTATATATGGGATCTAATCTGGATTTAACTTTTCCTTGTGCTCTTTCCCTTTATCTATGTTCATCTCCTCCACCCTCCACCCCATAAGCATGCTCACATTGCACCAGATACTACATTTATCTTGTGGATTTCCAATAAAGGAAGATCATAGTCTTAGAAAAACAAAAAAGTTTGAGTCCTCTTTCATACTTCTGTATTTGTCTTTTTAGGTAAACAAAGGCTTGGAAAGAATGATGGAAAGGAACAGGGAGATAATGAAAGGATCACAATAAACAATCACTTTGAAGCCTTTTGCTTTTTAATAATAAAGAAAAAAAAGTCTCTTTAAGAACAAACTCTTAGACACCTAAAAGAATTTCTGAACATTTAGATAATAAGAACAACAAGCCTGCATCCTTTGCTGTTTGTTGAGAAGAAAATCAAAGTATTGCTGAGGGTCCTCTACTTCCTGCCGATTTTTTTAATGCATATTGATTTCTTCCACCTCAGAGGTTCATAAATGTGATTAAAAATGAATGGGATGGCTGATTTAAATTAAATGTCAGGTGGTAGATGGGTTTCATAATATTAAAAAAAAAATTCTCACTTGATTTTGATATTAGAAACATGTAAAATAGAATACCAAAATTTACTAAAGCAGGTCACAAATGAATTACATGACAATGAACCTTTAGAATTAAGATTAAATAAAACAAATTATGTGGCTTTCTTCTAGCAGATCCTAAAGCAGATCGTACTAAGACCAAGTTTGCATTCACTAGTCAATTTAAGCACCACACCTTTGACTTCTTGGCTCCCTCCTTTTCTTAAAGTTATGATAATTATTTGAGGTCTGGATTTAGTGGTAGAAGACTTCAGTTCTAATCCCCATTTTGTTACTTACTGCTTTGGAAAAGTGATTTCAACTTTCTAGACCTCAGTTTCTTCACCGATATAATGAGGGTGTAAGACTATGTCATCTCTAAGATCCCTTCCAAATATGTAAAATGATACTTCATAACATCATTGATTTTGAGCAGGAAGGGAGGATCATTTATTTGATTCCACCTTTTTTTTTTTTTTTTTTTTTTTTTTTCAGAGGAGAAAATAAAGCCCATAGAGGGGCTGAAATTATTTGAAATTATTTGTTTAGGTCAGGCAGGTAGAGATCAGCAGATCTGGGATTTGAATGACCATCTCCTACTTCCAAACTTAACAGTCTTTCACTGCACCACATTTCCTCTTGTTTGTCTTTATAGTCTGCAAAGGTCCCTTGTGAAGGAAAGTCAACATATCAAAGCAGTAAAGTTCTGGGAGACTGTGAAATTCCTTTTGCTTCCTTCAAATATGCTTAAAAGACTTTTCAAAGGGGAAAATATGCCTTGTCTGTATGGAGGTAGGTCCCTTGCCAATCTGTGTAGATTTTCAAATCAAAACTTTTCATCTTACATCAGGCCACCCTAACCCTGGGTCACTGTCCATTTTCAGATGTTCTATTCCCAAATGTCCCATTACTCTCCATGCTCACCCCTCACATCTTAAAAGCTTTCAATTGCCAAAAAGCCTGCAATCTGTACGTGCGGAAACCACTACTCAAATAACTTGTCTAGTTTATCATAGATAGACAATCAGTATTATTCTTTTCTCTTTAAAGAAACCTGCCACCTCCCCAACTGTCCCCCCCCCCAAATCCCTTTCCATTCTGATACTCAGAATCCCAAAGACCATTTTTCTTTTTTCTTTTTCCCTCCTGGAAAAAATGCTCCCAGTGGAGGCTGCAATACTCTGTCTCTTCCATTTTACTGATGTGTGAGGTATTTTCTTTTTCTTCTGTGAATTAACTCTGTTGATTTTCACTTGCTCACATTTTCTTCCTTCCTTCCTTCCTTTTTTTCCTTCCTTCCTCCCTCCCTCCTTGCTTCATTCCCTTCCTCTCTCCCTTCCTTCTTTTTTTCTCCCTTCCTTCTTTCCTTCCTTCTTTTTTTTCTCCCTCCCTCCTTCCCTTCCTCCCTCCCTCCTTCCCTTCCTCCCTCTTTTTCTTTCTTTCTTTCTTTCTTTCTTTCTTTCTTTCTTTCTTTCTTTCTTTCTTTCTTTCTTTCTTTCTTTCTTTCTTTCTTTCTTTCTTTCTTTCTTTCTTTCTTTCTTTCTTTCTTTCCTTTCCTTCCTTCTTTTATTCTTTATTCTTCCTTCATTCCTTTCTTCCTTCTTTCCTCATTCCTCCCTCCCTTTCTCCCTCTCTCACTTCCTTCTGTCTTTCCTTTCTTCTTTCCTTCTTTATTTTTTCTTTGTTTCCTTCCTTCTTTCCTTCCTTTTGTTCTTTCTTTTCTAGATGCTTGATGGAGATGATAACTTCTAACATGGTTCTGTATGATAATATGAATTTATATGTTGCTCTAATGCTTTCAACAATCATGCATTATGTCATGTATTGTTATTCTTCAACAAGCTTGTGAGTGGGTGTCATAGCCTACTTTTTACAGATAAAGAAAGTGATTCTGAAAGAGTTTAAGTATCTTTCCTAGCATCTTCACACGACTTAAATATCTAAGGCAGAATCCAAATAAGATATGATTCCAAAGCTACCAATTTATTTTTACATCTAATTGATTAGACAAAAGAATGTGAAATTCAAGGTGCTGAATTCTGATCCCTATACCTAGCAGTGTGATATAATGGGAAGGACCCTAAGAATTGAATTTATAGGATCTGAATTCAAATTCTCACTTTGTGTGATTCTGGGCAAGTCAATTGATCTTTCTATGCTTCAGTCTTTTAATCTTTTAAATTAATGGAGTATAATGAATGATATCTAAGGTTCATTACAACTACATGGTCTAGGAGCCTAAGAATGGGGGAGCTGAAACCATGTGGACTTGGGTTCCAATAGTGCCTTTGATATTTGTTACTTTTCTGGGTCTAGATGAATGACTTATCCTCTCTGAATGTTACTTCCTCATATGAAACATTGACAATAATTATACCTATTATATTTTTCTTATAAGATTTATTAGGCTATATCTTTATCTTATAAGATGAATTTTTCTTGAAAGCTTACTTCAGCCAATAATAATGGTGTTAACTGTTTTTGACTTGAAAATTTTAATTGTATATCATATCATAATATCATTAGCAAATTCATGAAAAGTGATTTGGGCAACTTAGTAAACTGACTTCTTACCATCTTTCTTCTAAACTCTTTCCAGTTTAGAGTTTTCCAATAAAGCTTCCAAACTAATCAATCAATTGAAACTGATACCTCTATAATTATCAATGATCTCTGAGTTACCAAATCTTTTCTTTATTTTTTTTATCTTGCTGTTACCTTAAACACTGCATGAACATCTTCTGAAAACTCTCTCTTTTCTCTATTTTTATGACACTGCTCTTTTATGATTCTCCTATTGGGCAAGTCATTCTTCAGTCTTATTTTCTGAGTTTTAATCCTTGCTATATTTGTGTATTGCAGTTATTCCTCAATTTTTTTTTTAATTTTGGATCTTCTTGTCTCCCTGTATACTGTTTCTTAATGATTTTATCAAATTTCATATGTTCAGTCATAGTTAGTTAGAAAGTTAGATAACTAGCCAACTAGTCAAATAGGTAAGAATGATCTGCATAGAGGAAATATAAAATATTCCAAAAGTTTTAATTCACTTTTAAATTTTAATAACTTTAAAAGTATAAATGTTGCAAAGTTATAAAAATATAATTTTAGTTATTTATACTTCTTTTTATAATTATTTACATTGATGAATTTGACAGAATAAATTTTGATTGAATCTTAACAAGATGGTGTACCCTGTCATTATGCATTTTGTGCACAACAATTTTGGATGTCACTCTTTCAAATCTATATCAGTATCTTTTACCAATATCATCTCAGTGAACAAGACTTGCCATCTTGTTGCCATACTGAACTACCTCTCTACTTATCCCTCATATCAACTCCATTGACAATTTTTTTTAAATTTCTACCTTCATAACATCTGTTGAATACATCTCCTCTTCACTTACTTAGCCAGCACTCTAATCCAAGCCCTCATTGCCTCTCATTTCCACTTTTGAAATAGCCTTATAATTAATCTTTCTAACTCAAGTAACTCTTCACTACCATCTGTTCCCCAATATGCTGTCAAAGTGATTTTACTAATGTATAGGTCAGATGATGTCAATCCTTTCATCAAAAAGCACTAGTACCAATTACGTGGAGAAGCAAATATAAATCCTCTGCTTGACTTTTAAACTTTATATAACCTGACCTCCTACTTTTCTAGTACTTTCTTACTGTCCTTACAATTTATAATCAGGATATACTAGTTTCTCATTCTTTATATGACAATTTATCTCCCATTTTTCTGCTTTTCCTCCCTACCCTAACCCTTCTAAAATTTTATAAAGCTATCCCTTAGACTATTACTTCCCTTGCTTCCTTTAATTCTCAGCTCACATCTCACCTTCTTTAACAGTTCTTTTCCTAACTGCTAGTGCTTTCCCCTCTCATATTGCTTTGAATCTATTCTGTATAACATATATAGTTCATTATTTTTATCATTTCCCCATTAGAATGTGATTTCCTTGAACACAGTATTGTTTTGTTTCTTATTGTATTGACATCAATTACACAGTAAGTAGTATAAAGTAAGGGACCCATTCTTTTATTTTATTGTTTTTATTTTTTAAACATTTCATTGATGCTCCTTATTATCCATTATACTTTCAATTGAAATCAAATTGAAATTTCATTGACAACAAATAAATATTGTTAACCAAAACCAATCAATGTATTGGCTATTTCTCTAAGGGTATAAATAACTCTATCCTACTATATCTCTATTCTCTTCCCAAAAGGGTATACATGTTATCAAGTCTTCCTGAAATCAAGATTCATTACTTAAGTTTATTTGATCTTTTCCTTTACAATGTTACATTATATCCATTGTTCTTTTCATTTAATTTACTTTACTCTCCTTTGGTTTATGTGCTTCCTCAGGCCTCTCTGAATTTCTCACATTCATACTTTCTTAGGTAATAGTAGTATAGCACATGGTCTATAGTAACTTCCTAAACACCAATTAAAATACCAAGTTTGGTAGAAGGTGACGATTTATTGTCCCATTGGTGTGCTAAGGAAGGCCCTTAGATATTGGGAATAGTGCCTTTGAATACTAATTGCTATGAAACCCTACTCATGATTTTCAGTTGATATTAATTAATCAAACAAATAATTACCTTTCAGAAAGGGCTATTTACTTAAGATGGGATAACAAGAAGAATTAGCAAAAATACATATTTCTTATTAGCACATATAGAGTCTAGTGAATACAAGTTTAGAGAATGCCTAAAGGAAAATAATAAATCTTAGTCCTTGCTTTGTAGAATCCCCTTCCTCTCATCTTATAGGATGTTTGAACTTCTCTTTAGTCACACTGTAATTTTTGTTCTGAACTCCTTAAAGAGTTACCTTCCTTCAGTGTCTTAGATTTATTCTGAAATTTTCATGTGGACCTTACTTCCATCCACCACAATCTCCATAACATGGCAAAAGCATTGATGAAAAAATGCAAATACAGTCTTTTGATTATCATAAAGTCCCACTCTGGTCAAGGGGGAGTAAAGTGGGGCAGAGAAGGACAACATGTTGTGGACTAATAATTGTTGTTGGTAGTGGTTTTTTTTTTGTTGTTGTTTTGTTTTGTTTTTTTAGTTATTTCAGTCATGTTTATGAACCCGATCTTCTTGGCAAACATACTGCACTGGTTTGCCATTTCCTTCTCTAGTCCATTTTATAGATGAGAAACTGAGACTGACAGGGGTAAGTACTTAATCAGAGACAAAGAGCTGTCTGAAGACAAGTCTTCATCATTCCAAGCCCAGTGCTCTATTCAACATGCTACCTAGTTGCACAAATAATAACAACACACACACACACACACACATACATACATAAATATATGTATACGTATTCATATATGCTTTTCTTTAAAATTGTTGAGTGTTTTTTATATGCTATTCATTTTATTCTCAAACAACTCTGGAGAATAGGGATGTATAATTACTCCTATTTTACAAATGAGGAAAAGTTAAGTGATTTGCATAAATTTCTGTGGCAAAATTTAGCATTGTATCTTCCTGATTTCAAGCCCAGGGCAATACATACTATACCACCTATGTAAAAAGGTAAAATTATATGGGTTTTTTGTTTGTTTGTTTTGATGAATGCCCCTTTCATCTATTTTTACCCTTAGTGAACATTTCCTGTTGCAGTATTACTAAGACAAAAGGGACAAAATCTATGTACAATTAAAGGTTTTTTTTTTTTTTTTAAACAACCAAACCTAAAAAACTAAAATAAATTTCTGAAAGATTGGGCCAATTCATGATTCAAACAATAATAAATTAATGTGCCAATTGGTATCTAATCCCTTTTAACATATACCGTTTTTTTTGTATGTGTCTTTGCCAGTATAGAGGTAATTTCAGAATTGTTTTATTGTGTGATTGTCTTATTATAGTGATTTAAAACAAATTTTAATTTACTTGTTAATAATTTATAATTCCTGTTTTAAAAAGAAAAAAAAATGCCTGTCCATATAATTTGACTATCTACAATGAAGAAGTTTTAATACTATATATATATATAAAGAGAGAGAGAGAGAGAGAGAGAGAGAGAGAGAGAGAGAGAGAGAGAGAGAGAGAGAGAGAGAAATGCTATATGTTTCAAACATTAGAACTTCACCAGGTATAAGCATTGCATATATTTTTCCAAGTTAGTTATTTTCTAGCTGTTTTTTGTCCAAGATAAATTTAATATTATATAAATCAGAATTGGCTTTTTTATTATTTTTGGTTAATTCCATTCACCACCCAGTTATATAGCCTTTCACTATCATAGTACAAATTGCCTCCTCTTATTCTCCATTATTTTAATCTATTCATGTATTATTTTATATTTATAGTTAGGTATGATATTGATTTTATATATGATATTGTTTAACTCTAATTTCTTCCAAACTGCTTTTCAGTTTTCCCAGTAGCTTTTGTTGAATAGGACAACTAACTATTTACCCTAGAATCAAGAAGACCCAAGTTCAACGCTTGTTTTAGGTAGCCCTATTCTCTCCATTTCTTTATTGCAAAAATGTGAAGAGTCCTTACCTTCCAGGGTTGTTGAGATGATTGTGTAAATCTTTACAAACCTTAAAGCACTAAATTAATGCTACTTAATATTATCCTAATAATTGCTGTTTTTTGAATTTGTAAAATACTTTTATGTTTAATTCCATCTGAGTCTTGATAATCTACTCTTGTCCACTGACTTGCCTTTAAATTAATTGGAAAGAGTGCTGGTGCATATTTTATTATGTAAGATAAGATCTTGTAATGATTAAGCTATACATTTCTATTTTTTTTCAGTATTCCCATAGACATTTTTATGTGTGTGTGTGTGTGTGTATGTGTGAGTGTGTGTGTGTGTGTGTGTGTGTGTGTGTGTGAGAGAGAGAGAGAGAGAGAGAGAGAGAGAGAGAGAGAGAGAGAGAGAGAGAGAGAGACAGACCAGCAGAGACAGAAAGAGAGAGAGAAAGAGAGAAAGAGACAGAATCAGGTTGAGTGATTTGCCCAGCGTTACATAACTAGTAAATGTTAAATGTCTGAGGCTGGATACAAACTCATATCCTGACTTCAGGGCCAGTGCTCTATTACTGTAACTAGCTTTCCCCCAATTTTTTACTTCTGTATTAATTTTGCTTTTATTTTCCTTGGTCCTATAAAGCAGTTCCATGATATTAATATGACACATTATATCTAAAAATTAGGCCAACAATCCTTTTATAATAGATTACTCCAACCATATTGTTTACCTAAAATACTTGTCAATCTTAAGATTTAATTTGATATTTTATCCCATTTTTCCTCTAATGATTCTAAAAGCAGATAGTTTTGTGTGAAACTTTTTATCTCATCTTCTTTGCTGCTTCTTTTAATACTTAGAGGAAGCAAGGAGCAGAGAAGCTCTATCACCTGCAATACAGAAAATTAGTGGTAGACTCCAGACTAGAATCTGACTCTTATTTCAATACTATATCCTGCCCATGATCTTTTATTACTTCAACTTAATTAGTAATATTTCAATTTTAATTCATGGCTGTGCTTAACATAACTATTCCTTCTCCCTTCTGTCACAACTAGGATATATCTATAACTATAACTATAACTATAACTATATATATATGTATATATATATATATATATATATATGTGTATATATATATATATGTATATATATATATATGTATATATATATATATATATGTATGTATGTATATCCAAATTTATCATCTTGAGATTCATTTATTTTAAGCCTTATGATTTATTTTTCTTTCTATAACTGGGTATGTTCATGAAAAAAAGCAAGGTAAATAGGTTTAAAACCTGAGTAACAGACCACATAGCTAGACTGTTTCATGCTGTGAAATGTCTGTTGTGACATGGCAGTTGGTGTTAGTCATCACTAAACTCTCTGGGGTTTCCAGCAGGATTTTGAAAAGCTAGAGCTCCAGAAAGAACTATCCTTGTGGATTCACCATAAACTGACTTCACCCAATGTGTTCTATTTGGTATCTAAATGACTCTGAGATCTGTACTAATGGTGTGGAAATCATCTCATGGAAACAAAGAAAGCTTTAAAACATTCCAGGTCTTTAGCTTCAGATAATTGGAAATATTATTGCGTTTATATAGACTCAGATCATTGGTGTTTTGAGAAAGTGTCCTTATTCCCTTATTCCTTTATAAATTTGAGGGTACAGATGACATTTAGGGTGCCCAATATTTATTCTTTTGTTCTTAATCCCTGGCCTGTTCCCCTTTTTTTTCTAGGCATGATAGCACTGCCCCATCTTTCTCTCTCCCTCTCTGTCTGTTTCTGTTTCAGTCTCTCTTTTTCCCTTTCCCTCCCTCCCTCTTTCCCTTCCTCTTTCCCTCCTTCCCTCCTTTTTTCTTGCTCTCTCTCTTTCTTTTTCCCTCTTTCCCTCCTAACCTCTTTCCCTCCCTCCCTCTCTCTCAGTCCCCCCTAGTCATCTTTATCTCTCTGTTGTTCTCCCCCCCCCCCCCTCTCTCTCTCTCTCTCTCTCTCTCTCTCTGTCTCACAATTATCATCCATACCCTGAGCTTTATTCCTAAATTCCTGCAAGACATCACTTGGTAAGGCACATCAAAATCAACATATTTAGAAAAACAAAAACAAATAATAACTAATGGTGTTTATAAAAGCCACCCATCTCTGACTTTATTTCTATTGAGGATGCTGTAATGTCTCTGCTTACAAATATTCTTAACCTCAGAACCATTCTTTCCTTTCTCTGCATTCCCTCACCTGAACATATGTCACAAATTTTACTGTTCCTACCTTTCTAGCCTCTCTTAAATGTATTACTTGTTTTCATTCACATGGCAACCACTCTGATCCAGATTGTCATTTTATCATTCCTGCATTAGTGCAAAATGTTTGTTGAATGAGTAATGAATAAATAGCCTATTAATGTTGTTGCCTCTATGCCTCTTTCTACAATCCATCCCCCACAAAACTGAAAAACTAATTAAACTAGGTGTGATCATGTCACTCCTCTGCTCATGAAGACTCCTGCCTCCCTATTCTCTCTTGGAAACATTGGAACCTCATTTATTTTGCACTTAATGTCCTTAATGGTAGGGCCCAAATGTTCTTTCTAAACTAATTTCACACTGCTCACCCTAATGCACAATGCATTCAAGGCAAATTAGAATACTTAGTGTTCTTCATGAATGACATTTCATATCTTACTGTGTCCAGTGTCTATAATATTTTCTTGATTCAATTTAATTTCTTAAGCTTCTTCACTCCTTTTAGAGCTCAGTAATATATATGCACACACAAGATTGTGTATGCATACATGCACACACATATATATTATTTTAATAGTATTTAAAACAATTAACATTTGTATTATTTCATTGCATTCATATTACATGTGCTTTGTGTGTATATACACACAAATATGCACACACACATATATTTGATAAGCTATATATGCGAGATATGTTTATCTATATGAACACTATATATTTATCAATCATCTCTCTCTCTCTTTCTCTAACATCATTAATATTTTTCAGAGCTGACCAATATTTTTATATTTTGTGATATACACATTTAATTACTTGACCCAATTTGGGGTCTTTGACCCATAGGTTAAGAAACTTTGCTTTAGAGGTATGTTATAGATTTGAAATAATATTGTAACTGAAAATGTATTCTTTTAGATAATGTAGACACTATGGTACTGCTCATACCTAAAGGTATTAATGATCAAAACTCACATTTGTATAGTGTTTAATCTTTTAATTTTTAATATATAATACAGAATCCTGTGATTTGAATGAAGCATTGATATTTCCATTTCACAGAGAAAGCAACTGGACGTCTTGGAGATTTTTTCCAAGGTCACACAGTTAGTGAACTTGATTAAACTTTGGATATTTTACTAGCAAAATCAGAGTTTCCTCCATTATATCCCATTATCTGTCTGGGTATGCCCTATCTGCTAATCCTTTATTTAGCTCAATTTTGAATCCCATGGTTAACCCATCACACAGCAGTCTCCATCAGCTGTTTCTATGAACATTAATGACTATTCTATTCCACTTAAGTAAGTTCATATAAAAACAGTCTCAGCTATATTCTCATGTTTATGATATTTCTATTTGTGCAACAGATAACAAAGATAACAATTTTTTAAAATGTGTTTTTAAAATTACTGTTTAACTATGCCCTTTTAAATGAAATGCAAAGAGAGAATTAGAGATGTATGGGTTCAGTGATTTTCTATTTTGGTTTTAAAGTTCAGAAATGATTTTGTTTGTTTCAAATAAAGTGTTGTAGCCCATAAAGTTGATTCATAATTCAAGGGACCATGGAGAATTAAAGACATTACTCAGAAAATGGATTAAGCAATAGTTTCAACCAACATTTCATATTTATACGTTTCATACATATGTCTATTACAAAAAATTAATGGACTTGATAGAAAAAACAAGTTTCCCAATATTTAGCCTCAGTTAACAATGCATATATTACTTATTGCTTTAAACAATTGTATGGTAAACATCTTACTCTCCTGAAAGTTATGGCTTGTCATATTCATTCATATATATTATATATATATATATATATATATATATATATATATATATATATATATATATATATATATATATATATACTACATAATTAAGAGAGAGCCTGGAGGTCAGGAAGACAATCATTCTAATCTTATCATTAACACTAGCTAAAGAACTATGTACAACCTTCTCACATTCCCTTACTCTCAGTTCCCTTACCTACAAAATGGGGAAGAAAAGTGTTGCTTCAGAATTCAAATATTTATTGAAAATGTTATGCAAGAATAAAAAATGATGATGTTAATTTCAAAGCCTGATAAAAATGCACAGATACAGAAATCACTGTTGCCTTTCTCTAAGATCTTTCCTCCATGTGTTTTCTCTTTTAAAAGGGAAAATAATATTGCAGCTATGAAAATATGAATTGGTATGATAAACTAAGGGAATGTTATATTCCTAAAATGAATACATGTAAGCCAGAAGGCATGGCTGAAAAAGGAAATCATTACATTAACCCTTTGTTGATGTATTATTTCATTGGGCAGGAGCACCAAAAGTATGATTTTGGTTATGTATGGGAAGAAAATTTATTTTGCAGCTTACAAACTCTTTGGTCCTGAGTATGTGTAGTCTATTCTTTGTTCCTAAAAGGGACAGAGCAGTGGGAAAAAACCCTAAACTTGGAAATTACCTTAGTTCAATCATGAAATGTGTTATGAATTTTGGGCACTTGTATAGTAATAGGAGATACTGTCTTGATGATTAAATCTAGTAGGACATATAAGAAAATCTTGGGAAAGTGTGCTATAGAATAATGCTTGTTCAGTCAGTACTAAATTACACATCAAAGTAAAAGATACACTTGCATAAAGAGGCAACATATTGCAGTGACAAGATGATAAAACTTGTAATCAGAGTCTCTGCCTCTGAACTTTGGTTCTGTTACTTATGAGTTATTAGACTTAACCAGGTTGTTCAGAATAGAAAGGCTGAGAAATTTCCTTATCTGTAGCCAAGGGTTTTGATAAAAGCAGTGGTATCAAACTGAAAAAGAAACATTGTCTAGTGGTAGCCATCACTTTGAAGAAATGGAAAGCAATAATAAGTTGTACACATATTTTATAGCTTTTAAATTATTTGTGTAATGATTGTTTTTAATTCTACTATTTCTTGGAAATACTTATTTCATAAAATAAAAACTAAGTAAAAATTTTAAAAATAGAAAAAGTTAAATTTAGTGTTAGAAAAACATTAGGTTCTCACTAGTTGTGTGACTATATACAAATAATTTAAACTCTTCATATAATTGTCTTATCTTAAAATAAGGATGATACAGAAAATCATGGAAAAAGTTAAAAGGTAGTAAAGGAGGCACCAAAAAATCTTAAGTAAATAATATCTTAAAAAACAGAATGGTCAAGTGGTAAAAGAGGTACCAAAAAAAAAAAAAAAAAATGAAGAGAAGAATGCCTTAAAAAGCAGAACTGATCAAATGGAAAAGTAAGTACAAAAGCTTAATGAAGAAAATATTTACTTAAAAATTTATAATTAGACAAGTGGAAGGTAATGATTCCATAAGATATCAAGAATCAATAAAATAAAACAAAATCAAAGGAATGAAAAAAAATCAAAGAAAATATGCATTACCTTATCAAAAAAAAAAAAAAAACTGACCTGGAAATAGAACGAAGAGGGAAATTTTAAGTATTATTGGACTACCTGACAGACATAGGAAAAAAAAAAAAAGCCTAGACATATTCTCAAGAAATTATCAAGGAGAAATTCCCTGATACTCTAGAATCAGAAGGTTAAGTACACATTGAAAGAATTCATCAATAATCTTCTCAAAGAAATCTCAAAATAAAAACTCTCAGGAACATAATAATTATATTTTAGAACTCCCATGTCAAGGAGGAGGAAATATTGTAAACAGCCAGAAAGAAACAATTTAGATATCATGGAGCCACAGGCAATATAATATAGAATTTAACAGCAGCTATATTAAAAGAACAGATGGCCTGGAATGTAGTATACTAGAAGGCAGAGGAACTAAATTACAATCAAAAATAACAAACCCCAGAAAAAAATTAGTATAATTTTTTTGGGGAGAAATGGATATTCAATAAAACAAAGGACTTCCAAGTATTCCTGATAAAAAGACTAGAGCTAAATAGAAAATTTGACTTTAGAAAATCATAAAAAAGGTAAACAGGAAAGAAAGAAAAATTTATATCAGATTCAAGAAAGTTAAACTGTTTTCTTTTCTTTACCTTCTTTTTCTTCTTCTTTTTTTAAGGCAATTGAGGTTAATTTACAGAGACACACCTAATAAGTGTTTGAGACTGGATTTGAACTCAGTCCTGAACTCCTGGGGCAGTCTTCTACCACTAGATACTGTTTGCCTTTTTTAAAATAGGAAAGTGATGTATTTAATTAGTAAGAATTTTCTTAGGATGAATGCAATTAAAAGTAGTATACATGGGACATGAGTGTGAGTTGAATATGATGGGAAAATATATAAAAAATAAATAAAAGTAAAGTTTGAGAAAGGGATATGCATTAAGAGAAGAGATAAATGAGAGGTACAATAGCATAAATCATCTTACATAAAAGAGATTTGAAAGACCTTTTACAATGGAGGGTTACATGAAGAAAATAGAGGTGGTGGGACATACCTGAAACTTACTTAAAGAGGAAATAGCATATGTAGTCAACAAAGGAATATTATATCCAGTTATTTGGATGAAGAAATATATCTCACAGGAAATTAGAAGAGGAAGGAATAGATGAAAGATGATGGGAAGAGGAGATGAGAGAAGGGAGAATGGATTGGACAGTAGTCAAAAACAAAACACTTTTAAGACTAGATAGAGTGGAAGGGGAAAAAAAAGAGTAAATCAGCAGAAAAAAATAGGATGAAGAAAATTGTCATTAGTAATAATAAATAAATTTCAGTAATAAAATTGGAAAAAAAATTATAAGTATTTTGATAAAGGTTTTATTCTTTGAATATATAGAGAGAGTTAAAATTATAAAAGTAAGAGCTGTTTTCTAATTGATAAATGGTCAAAAGATATAAAAAAATCTTTTCAGATAAACTAATCAAAGCTATCAATATATGGAAAAAATTCCTAAGTCACTATTGTTTAGAGAAATGCAAACTTAAAAATATTCTGAAGTACAACCTCATACCTATCAGATTATCTAGAATGAAGGAAAAGGAAAATAATAAGTAATATAGGGCATATGAGTAAAAAACAAAAAAAAAAAAAAAAAAAAAAAAAACACTAATTCACTATTAGTGGAATTTTAAGCTGATTCAACCTTTCTTTCACTTTCTCCACTTTCCAGTGATTTGGAACTATGTCCAAAGGACTATAAAATCCAGAAATACCACTACTAGGCCAGTTGAAAACAAAGGTCGGAAGAAAAGATGTATATATACAAAATTATTTAAAGCAATTATTTTTTGGTATCAAAGAATTCACAATTGAGAGAATGCCCATCAAGTGGAGAATGTTTGAACAATTTGAAGTACATAATTGTGATGGAATACTATTGTGCTATTAAAAATGATGAGCAGGTACTCCCAGGAAAACTTAGAAAGACATGAATTGATGCATAGTGAAATGAAACAGAATCAGGAACATTGTAAAATAATTAATTGTGAATATCTTAGCAATTCTTAGCAATACATTGATCCAAGATAATTTGAACAACTTATGATGAAAAATGTTGTCTATTCCCAGAGAAAGACCTAGAGTCTTGATTAATATGGAAATATCTTTTATATGCCTACACATGTATAACCTATATCAAATTGCTTGCCTTCTTGTCAATATGATCTTAGGGGATAGGAAAAATATGGAACTCAAAATTTAAAAAAAAGTTAAAATTTGTTTTATGTGTATAATTGTGGAAAATAAAATACTAAATAAACAAATTTAAAAAGACATCTGAATGTTCATTTTAACTGGAAAGCATAAGGGTTGTTGTTCCTTCAACAATGGCCTATTCCAAAATAGTGGGAAACAAACCATCTTGGAATTAAGCCCCAAGTATTGAAAGCTCTCTACTAGGAGAAAACAATGGTCTTGTCTCCTTTCTTAAATATGCACTCCTAAATCCAGCATCACACACCCAAAATACCACACTTTGTATAAACTCATTGTTTATTTTCAAATTTCTCTGAATAACTATGCTTCTCAAATACTTTCAATTTAATTTGAAAATGTCTTATTCCTTATACATTCTCTATTTTTAAATATCACTTCAGTATACTTTGCCCAAATTAAACATAAGATGTATTATTATGTGTTTTATAATACTAAAGGGATTATTCATTCCTTATCTTTAATCAAATATGTGCTTTAAAATGGCCCTTTTTAGCTCTAAGACCTCTGATCTTCTGATCCTATTTTAAGAAATTTTATGGATGGCTATAAATTTGTGTTTTCTTTTGTACTACTTTGAGCCTTATATGCAATTAAAATAAATGGTTTCCAGTTTTGCCATTTAAATGTTGCTTTCAGTGCCAATTTTGCTTAAAGCACTTTATCATTTATCTTAACAATTTAATTGTTGGATATGTAAGTATTTTATTAACAAAAATGCATGCAATTTTATATGAAACTATTTTTAAAAGTAAGTGTTCTTGGAATTTGACAACATTTAGTCAATTTGTACCAAGCATTACTATATTCTGGATAACATCCTATTTTTTTTTTTTTTTCCATTTGAAAGACTCATTAAACTTTAAGATTTAGAAAAGATTTTAGAGGTCATTTAGTCTATCCTTTCACTTTCTATAAATATCTATATTTTGATATCCAGAATGTAATCTCCCTATCTGGCCTAGGCAGAAAGTACAATGATCACTCCTTGACCCAATTCCATGACTGATCTGTGACTGACCTCTGACCTGGGCTACTTTGCTTCTCTGTGACAAAACTGGCAGGTCCCAGAATCTGGTTGAAGTTGCAAATATAATTAAGGCCAAATATAATGCAGACACTAATTGGCTTAATACATTCCATCTCATAACTCACAACTTCAAGAAATGCAATATTCTCACTTTTCTCTGTAATACGAATTATAGTTGTATATTACCACACCTGACACACCTTTAACTTACTAAAACCTTTTTGTCAGTTTCTTTTCAAACTCTTCCATGAAAGGGAATTTGTGATTTTTTGAGCAAAGTTTTACTTTTTTGAGACAACCCTATCTCACTATTAGATTTTTCTCCCCTTAAGCTAAAACCTTTATCCTGAAAACTAACCAACTAATCCTAGTTTGGAGATATAAAGAAAAAAAAAAAAAAAAAAGTTATAATTAATTATGTTTTTAAATGGACTCTTATAAAACATGAATTTGATACTTTTTTTTTTTTTTTTTTTTTTTTTTCTAGGCTGAGCAACCCTTGGATATCTTTGTTGCTGTAAGGGTAGTATTTTTCCTTCAATTACACTGTGTACTGAATAGTTTATAGGCTATTTCTATTCATTTTTACCATTTTCTCAATGTCTGATCCAAAATGTGCTATCATAATACTAACTCAATATCCAAAATGAAATCACATCAGTTGAGAATTAATTGATCATTTTAAGAAATATATACATCATCTTTTTATTAATGAGGACTGAATTTTTATTTTTTATTTTTGCCAGAAAATTACACTATTATAACCACAGAATCACGGATATTACTAAGTAAAAAGAATAACCGCAAACATCTTGCCCCAAATGTCACCTAAGACAAATACTAAATGAAATACTTTTCCTTGGTCACATAATACCTTAGGAAAAGAGTTTGGATTGCAACTTATATTTAAGTACAAACAAGACTTTATCTGGTACAAGTCTGTCTCTCAGTTCATTTTAAAAACCAAAATTACATGTAAGTAAAATAGTAAAAATGATTTTACTACATTATTTCACATTATTAATCCTTGTTAAGCATGACTAACAAATTAAAATAAAAAATGACTTGTATGGAGGAGAAACAAAAAGACAGAGAGACACAAAGATAAAGAAAAAGAAAAAAATTCATGGGGAATTGAAAACCAAGGTAATTATGTAGGTGGTAATAAAATTCCTAGAAACCTTTTCGAAGTTCATGTCATCTAGCTCTGATTGACTATATCCTATCAAGATGAAATAACTTGTAGATTTAATTGCTGAAACATTTTTGTTGATTATTATGAAATCATTTTAAAAAGAAGAGATAATAAAGGTCCCAAGGACAAATTTTTTATCACTATGTATTCCCCTTATAATAGTGAATAAACTGAGTTTGAGTCAGAAAACTGAGGCAAAATTTATTATATCTTCCAGTGTGTCTTGTGATTAAAAGGAAGCAATGATTGAAAATAATTTAGCATGGAATCATCACAAAGTGATCATACCAAAAGAAACTATTTTATTGTCTAAACAGTGATACTAAATGGTTTATCAGGGAAATGACTAAGATCATTTCACCTCATATTTTATGTAAACATTTAACAGTGCTTAACATGCTATTTTTAGATTTCTTATCTTCCTCTTTCTCTTATTCTTTATCCTCCTAATGGTAATAATCATATAGTTATCAGATGTCAGAATCAGAATATCAACTCTGAGATCTACATGTGTTGAATAAAAGATAGTGCTGAGAAAACATAAATTAAAAAAAAACAAACAACAACAACAAAAAAAAAAAAAAAAAAAAAAAAAAGCTTCACTCCTAACTAGATTTAAAATCCTTATTTAAAAGGTTAATAATGATCTCTTAATTGGCAGATCCAATGCCTTTTCTCAATCATAATCCTTCTTTACTCATTTGTAATTCAGCTTTGGGACTTGCTACTAGTTTTCACTGCCACAATTGCTTTGATCCAAGGCAATGGGATCAATGTTCCTTTAGTCTGGGATATGCAAGTTTCTGCTATTTTGTATTCAAGCAACTGACTTGCAGATTTGCTCCATGTGGAGTCTCTGTATACTGCTATTAGATTTAATCACAATGGAATAATGGAAAAGCTCTGCTGGTTCTGCCAGGATAGAACTACAGGATCCATCTTTAGTGTTGAATTCCGGTACTGATTATTCCTCTTCTTTGCCCAGACTGGATGGGGAGCTGGAATTGAGACTTAGTTCTTCTTCAGGAATTAGAATCATGTCATTGTTGGTTGTTCCAGAACTTTCTCCTTGTTGGGTATATAGAATATAGAATTAAACAGCTATTCCCCCAGAAACTTAATTCCTAAGCAATGGTGTTTTCCTTTGTCCATAGTTCTATGATCTGGAGATATAGTAAGTAGTGGATATGTAAACTGACACCTATTCCTTTACCCTACAAATGTTTAGTCCCTTTTATCCTGGATCTTGATCATCTTCTTGTTTTGCAGAACAATCTTTATCTGAACTGGAATATTCCAGATAAAATATTACTGGTGAGATTCCATCTGCATTAATCCATTTAAGTCTCTTTGTTGACAAGGTCAGAAATAATAGCTCACTTTGATTTTCTTTTTCTTGTGTATTTCAATCAGGATTCAGTTTTAAAAGGTTTTTTTTTTTTTTTTTTTTTTTAAAACATCTATTTAGAAAAGTTATATTGGAGTAGGAGGCAGAGGGAGGTATATCTATTCTTTTTTTTTTTTTTTTTTTTTTCCCCTGCAATTCTTCCCTCTTGGCTCCTAAGTTCCTCATTGATATGGTTAATTAAACACTGAACAAAACTATTGTTTAGCTTAAATTTTACTTTAATGAAAAACAGTTGGAAAATAATTTTTTTAAGAAAAATCATTTTTGAAAAGTTGTCAAGTTAGAAACATTATATTAAGAGAATTGTAGAGGTGTAAAACAAACAGCCAACATAACCAGAGCCTCAAAGTTATTATAAATAAAATCTGGAAACAAAGCATATCTAAAGAGTTTTTTTGTTCTTAACAGACAATTTCATGTTACAAAGTAAGTCAATAAGTGAAAATATAATTTGCTCTGGCTAACTATTTTAATATCAAGGGAGAGAACTTATCATACAATGAAAGCTTAATGAATTGGATGTGTTTTGAGTTAGGTCTTTTAAAATATAGTGGACTTGAGTTGATAGAGAGGAGGGGAAGATATTGATATCGATATTTTTGAGATATATGTGAGCTTATGAGAGTAAGGAATCAGAGCATTTCAGTAACTGTTTTAAAGGAGCCTAATAACAGCAAACAACAGGATCTATGGGGATGATTAAATTAGGATCCTAAGCTTCCTTCAAGCCCCAACTCTTATTTTATTTATCTTTGGAAGTTTATCCTATCCTCTTTAGTTGTTTGTTCTGAGGGGTATGCAGTTAAAAAAATAAAATAAAATAATGAACCCAAAGGGGGGGAAAATATATATATATATACATATATATATGTATATATATATGTATATAAATATATGTATATATATATATATATGTATATATGACATAGTATTAAGTTGAATTTGAATTATTAAATTTTTCTCCATTACTAAAGCTTAGAAAATGAAATCAACAATTAAGATGTCATTCTTAGCATTCACCAATTTCCAGTATGTAAATGATTACACTGATAATTTAACAATTGGCTCTTACAATACAAATATATTCATTTTAAACTCATATAATCATGTGTTTTTTTATTATGTAATTATGTAATTATTATATAATGCCAGAGAAACGGAGGCAAGATAGAGATTAGAGAGTTTTAATATTTTATTTGGAAGGGACCTGGTTTGGTCCCAGGGCTGAATGAAACTATCTGAGATCATCTCCAAGAATTCAGCATTGAATGTGGGATACAAAGATTCTTTTATAGGGTAACGAGAATGATAACATAACCGGGAGAGGAACTTGATATTCTTATCAATTGGGATAGGAAGAGGCACCTGATATTCTAAGATGTAAGATCTTTATCTTATCAAACATTCTGATAATTAAGAAGGAAGGGTGGTGTTGCAGCATTGAACAGAACAATTAGGAACTGAGGCAGAACAATTCAGGGAAACTAAGGCAGGACAATTATGGAAACTGAGTCAGGACAATAAAAGAGAACTGTGATGCAACAATTATACTATGTGTTTCCTTAGAAGAATTTCTCTGGTTTGGGGTGTATACTCTTAAATTTGTATTTATAGATTAAGAGCACAATTGTCACTTGATATTTAATCTTGGAAAGACACAGAAAGAAGCTTTTCATAATGCCTGAAAATAAATGTAAAACATTTCATTTTTATACTGTTTCTCATCTGTAAAATGGGCAGTTGTGTTGAGTGAGAACAGGTCTTTCACAAGTTTATATTATGGGGTACAAATGAGAAAATATATTTTAAATGATTTGCAGATTTTAAAGTATTGTGTAAATGTTAGTTATTATGATTATGATCACCTCTATTTTATCATATTTTATCTCCTTTCCTCTCTCCCTCCATTTCCTTGTCTCTATCCTTCCATTTTGCTTCTTTTGGTTTCTCACTCTCTTTATCTCTGTGTCTGTCTATGTCTTTCTGTCTCTATCTCTCCATCACTCTGTCTCTATCTATGTGTCTGTATGATTCTATTTGTCCCTCTCCATTTCCTTCTCCCTTTCCCTCTTTCTCCCTCTGTTCCTCCCTCTTTTCTCTTTCTCTCTCTCTCTCTTACTCTGTCTCCATCTCTCTCACTTTCTCCCCTCTTTCTCTCTTCTCCTTACTTTCTCCTCCCAACTATCTTCATTCCTCTCTCTCTGTCTCTCTATCTTTCTGTTTGTTTCAGTCTTTCTGTCTTTCTCTCTCCCCAGATCTGTAACCTATAATCTGATGGATGATGGATTTGGAGTCAGAGGACCTGGGAATTTAACATGGCTCTAGCTAACTTACAAATGGTCACTTTCTTATCTATAAAATGATTGATTAGATTAGATAATTTTTTAAAGTCCTTTCTATGTACATCCTATGATTTCATGAGATTTATTATATAAGAATTTCAAATTACTTTGCATACATTTTCACATCCTTGAAAACTAAGCAAAGGTAAAGGTTTTTATGTTCCTTGATAAATGAGAAACAAGAGCAAGGTTTTATATTTTAATATTCACTTATTCACCCTCACTTTAACCCTAAGGATTGAAATAAAGAAAAGTGAAGTGATATCAAACAATTTACTTAATTGAGATTTCTTTGTTTTTTTTTTTTTAGCTTCATGTGATTTTCTTTTATTTTTTTTAATTAATTTTATAATTATAACTTTTTTTGATAGTACATATGCATAGGTAATTTTCTTTCTTTCTTTCTTTCTTTCTTTCTTTTTTTTTTTTTACATTATCCTTTGTACTCCCTTCTGTTCTGAATTTTTCCCCTCCTTCCCTCCACTCCCTCCCCTAGATGGCAGGCATTCCCATACATCTTAATTGAGATTTCAATGATTGTCCATTTCCAAGATACTTTCCTTGCTCAATAGTGTTATATTTAGTCACTCTTACTTTGAGTGTTGTATTATAACATAATGTTACCTCCTAACATTGAATTGTTTAAATATAATTTGTCCCTTTCATTATAATTCCTCCTCCATTCTGGCCTATCTTATTTTTCAGATTAGAGAGTAACATATGTAGGCTTTTGAATTGTTATCCTCTGTTCATTCAAACTTCCATTTTTGCTCTCAGATCACAGCATTTTTTCCACTTCTTCTAGGGTTCTGAAGGACATTTTGGAACTAGGGAAATAGTTTTGTCCTAGTTCTATAGTTTATAATCCCACTAGCTTGCTTCCTTCATTGACTTTTTAATTGATAGCAATTAGATAGGCATAAAATATCCTGTAAAAAGTGATAGCTTCTTCCATTAGGACATATAAGAATGAGGGAAAATGTGTTTAAACTGATAGTATATTTAATAAAAATAAATAAATAAATAAATAAATAACACACAGCTTGTAGAACTCCTTTTTGCTTGAAGATCTTGTCCCATCTCTTCATGAAATTTCCTTTAGGTATATTTCCTTTAGGTATATTATAATTGTTATGTTGGAGTCTTAAAGACTTTTGAAGCTACCATTCATGAATTAGCCCTCAGATTTTGGCCACCTGTTCTGAGATTGCCTTTGGTAGTAGAAAATACAAATTATTTTACCTTTAACAGTTTACAAGTTATACCTTCTGCTAACATAACTCTCCCCTCTCTACTTCAGATCCTTGCCTAAAGGTTGGCTGCAAACCTCATTTCACTAAATTTTAAGACAATGTAACCTCAGTTTCCAAACTAAGGAAGTGACCTTGTCCCTCAGCCAATCCCAACAAATAGAACATGCACTTGGTTATTTGGTTCAAAAGAGATATCCAGATCATGTTCACAGTTAACTTCAAATGATTCAATGCAAAAGAAGTCTATGCTACTAAAGGTATTTAAATTGAATAGGGTGATGTAATTGCTTGATTATAGAATTAATACCTTCCCTGCATTGTCAGGATAAGTCATGGCATTATAGAGGCTTAGATCACTTTGGATTTTCCCCAGAATTGGATTTTGTTGCTATAAAACTGGATCCTGCTTCAGATATGGAAGAGCAAAAGTATAGAAATGGATAGTAGAATGTAATCAGTAAGGACCAGGAACAAGGACTAAAATTAGTTGGATCAAAGACTAAAATGAGAATAGTGAAGTGTATGAAAATTGGAAAGATGAGAAAAGGCCTCATTATGAAAAGCTCCCAAAAGAATAATTAGGCAATAAGATTTTTAAAGGCAAGAGGAAACTATGAAGAAATCAAGAAGTTTATCTAAAATAAACCAATATAGATTTTAGTATTGTAGAGGATAAACCTAGGGTAGGAAATAGGCTACTGACTAAACATTAAGAAGACTTGAAATAAATTCCTATCACAGAGCTCTACTAACCATTCAATCTTGGGCAAATGATTTCACATTTCTCCACTTAAGTACTTCATCTGGAGAAAAAGGATATTAGGATAGATGGGCATTAAGTTCCTTTATCTTTAAATCTAAACCAAAAGTTTTCATCCCATTAAATGTAGCTATTGAAAAAAAATTAAAAGGAAATTTGTACTTCAAAGATAAAGAATAAAGAAATAATCATTCCTCCAAACACTTCTGGGAAATGCTCTTTCTTTCACTGATATAATCCCTGAGAAAGAGTATCAAAATAGTCAATGTAGCATGATAATATACAATAGTCTCACATGTGTAGGCAACACCTACCCTTAGCAAAATCAGATTCAATAAAGAAAGAACAGTTGTAAAAGCTACCATAGAATGATGTTTGTTTAATAACCAAGTACCTGATGTCATGCTCAAATGGCTTTCCTCATTTCAAAAGCAAATAAATAAACAAATGAATTAATTAGCTAATAAAAGTGGGGGAAAAAAAAAAGCAAACAAAAACAGGTTCTATCCAAAAAGTAAAGTTATTGCTCACAAAATATCTCAGAACCTGAGTACTGTTCTGTTTTTTTTTTTTTTTTCCCTTTTTTCCCCCCACTATGGCCATTGATTCAAGACCTCCCTAATTATGTCTTCTCCATTATTAGGTGTGGCACAAGTTTTATTTTACCATTTAACATCTATTAGCTATCGCACAGCTATCAATGATAGAACAAGACGAAGAATAAACTCGTTTTACCTAATGATACGCTCTTGTGTAAAGCAATTCAAACTATGGAGGCATAGCTTAAAAATTTAGCTCAGTTTCTACAAAGCACTGAGCTAAACAAGTTTATGGGCAGATTATCATCACTATTTCACATCACGACTCCATCTTCTTGCCAGAGATTCCAAACATTTCTCTAGTAGAATGACTCTATAATCTTCAGGCATCCATGATGCTGTGACTATAAAACTTAGCCTGGTTTTTGAATTTACTCTCCTAATCTAGTAGGAAACTTTACTTCATCCAAACTAAACAGACAAAAGTGAAGGGCTAAGTTCTGTTTCTCAGTGTTAAAATACCTTCAGAGGGAAAGAAGGTCTTATGACCTTTCACCTTATAGCATCACCTGTAAACAAAGCTGAACAAAAGAATAACTGAGTGAAGCTAAGAGATAAATATTGTTCTTTACTAAGTTGTATACAGGCTACACAGTTTCCAGCTTGTCAGTATATGCTGATTATGCTTCATATAAATTGCATTAACTTGATAAACCTAATATCCTAGGATACTATATTCAGAACTATAGTCTACCTTATAGACTGGAAGAAAAGTTTAGAGTTGTTATTTATAACAATACCCATCGTCATAAATCCATTTTCTTAATTGTATTTAGATAATCTTTTGCTTTCACTCATGGGGAGAAAACAAGTATATATAAATATAAATATATAAATCTTAATGTAATAAACAAGTATATTTAAACAACATGTATAATATATATAAATGTACATATATACTATGAAGTAATTAATTTTAGATTTCTATGTTATATTTGACATATATAAATAACTATTTTCATTATATATGTATATGTAAATAGATTAAAAGGGAAGTCACTAATACATCAATAAAGGTTTCCTGCAGAACATGCTAGTTTCATCTTTTAGAGAGAAATTATACAATCAAGAAATGGATGGTCAGGAAAAAGTCAGATACACACATACACACACACACACACGAAAAAAAAATGTCAAACTATGCCAGTATCTTTGTCAAGAAAAGTCCAAATTGAGTTATGAAAAGTTGGACATGACTGAAATGACTGATCAACAACAACTACAATATGTGCATAAATTTATACATCTATATCTTTATACACTCCTTCCTTCCTTTCATTTCATAGTGTTGTGCCACAGTTCTCTTTTAATGTTCTGGCCCAGTCTCCCTAACTGTCCTATTAAGTTATTCTGTCTCAGATTATAACCATTCCCTTTTAATGTTAGGATAAAGGTTTTATAAATTAGACCTTAAGCTATACTTATTCCCTGTTAATGTTTGATGGGATAAAGATCTTTATCCATTTTAGACATCATTAGAATATCAGGAGCCTCTCCAGTACCTCCCTCCATCATGTTATCCTAGGTACCTCCCCCATTATGTTATTGTTTTTGTTAACCTATAAAAAATTCTGCATCTGATACTCAGTGCTTCATTCTTTGAGATGATGGTCTCATTCACACCTGGGACCAACAATGGATTCATTGGTCCCAGTAAATATCTCCGTTTAATAAATTCTGTATTGAATACTCTGGAGTGGCCAGAGTTGTGCAAACTGGCTCACAGAACCAGATGTGTCTTAGAAGACACCCAGGTAGAGTCCCCTGCATCCAGAAGACCCTATTCTCGGAATTTATGCCCAGCAGCATTTCATAATTCTGGGAATCCAGATACTAGCATACAGAACAGAACAAGTATAAGGCGTTATATAGGTCTTATACAAACAGAAAAGGTGGTACCTCAAAAGATACCCAGACAGACTTGCACTCTCCTGTTGCTGAAATGGGGGGTGTTTACCAACAGGCTGTTGTACCTGGAAACTGTTCTCTTTCCCAGAGGTTCTGGGAAAAAAAAATCCAGGGGGCCCGGCCTCTTGAGGCCAAGAATTCAGATCTGTAGCCATTCAGGCCCAAGGCAGAGACCAGAAAGTCTCTTATCTCTAGTCCTGCTCATTTTCTAATATCTCGCTGGAACCTCCAAAATGTAATGCTGGAGAAACTGAGCAAGACAGAGATTAGAGAATATTCAATACAGAATTTATTAAATGGAGAGATTTACTGGGACCAATGGATCCATGGCTGGTCCCAGGGCTAAACGAGACTATTGTCTCAAAGAATCCAGCACTGAATATTGGATACAGGATTTTTTATAGGTTAACAAGAACAATAACATAATGGGGGAGGTACCTAGATGGGGATGATCTAATGGGGGAGGCATCTAGGATAACATGATAGAGGGGGGTACAGGAGAGGTTCCTGATATTCTAATGATATCTAAAATGGATAAAGACCTTTATCCCATCAAACATTAACAGGGATTAAGTATAGCCTAAGATCTAAGATATAACCTTTATCCTAACATTAAGAGGGAATTGTTATAACCTGAGGCAGAGTAACTGAATAGGATAATTAGGGAAATTGGATCAGGACATTAAAAGAGAACTGTGGCACAATAATAGAACTCTCTTTAAAATGAAGCTGAGTAGTATTTGTTTAATGAAAAGGTTTTCTTGACTCCTCCTCCCTCACACCTATTAATGTCTTCTTAAAATTGCATACATGCATCTATGCACATATTTGAGGTAAATATGTGCACATAATCTAAAATTAATAAATATAATAACACCTTGTCAATGTGTGTGCCTATACAAATTGTTTCCATGCTATACACATACATTTATTATCTTTAGATTTATATATTTATTTTACATATACTTTTCCCCCAGTGTAAGCTCATTGTGATTAAGATTTGTTTCATTCTTTGGACTCATCTCCCCTTCACTTGGTAAAGCTCCTGACACATAATGGTCACTTAATAAGTAGTTATTGGTATTATTTGCAGCAATGTATTTATAACTGTTTAAAAGAATTTTATTACAATTGTATTATCAATTTCCAACAGTAGAGAAGTTATTTTGTATCTATTTGCATATTGTTTCATCAAAGAAGTAGTTCATGATTCTATGAAACATCCTGGCTGCTAGTCAAACCATGGAGTCTATTCTGTTTCATAGATGAAGAAGCTTGGGGTCATAGAGGAAAGTGGTTTACGCAAAGGTAAAGATATAGATAGTCAGAGAAAGTCAAAGATTTGAGTTTAGCTCCTCTGCTTCCAAAGCCAGAGATTTTTGCACCATGCAAAACTAGACATTTCTTTAAAAGTCCTACCTTTTAAAATTTTCATTCTATGTCTATCCTTCTCCTATGGAATTTGCCTGCATTCTCAGTATATTTCAGTGAGTAAATTGTCCTATTTATTGGTAAATTATTCTAATTCAGTGGCTGTGGATAGGGTCAGTTTTATTCTAAATTAATCTCCAGAGGAATTGTTTAAAAAGCCCTAAGAGATAACTTTTTTAGAGTTTTAGACACAATGGCAAGTGGCTAGGCAGGATCATTGTAAACCAAATGAGTCCTTTAGAGTTCCTCAAACTAAATCAGATCCATTCTTACTTGTAAGAATGTAAGAACAGACCTATTATTGAATTTAAAGGTGCTATAATATTATCCTTAATATTAATATGCCTATTTTTATTTCAGTGCCAATTTTCTTGTGTGTCTTGTAAAATTGCAGTAATGAAAATAAATAGTAAGCCAATATACTTGGTCCTTGGTACATTTTTAGGAGTATTTACCATTAAATTCCAATGCACTTTATATATACATTTGGTACTAAGAAATTCAAATATCATCTACTAATAAGTCTTTCTAAGTAATCCGATACCCTATGTTCAATGATGCCACATTTATCCTGCCTGCTTGTGCATCTCATTTTTGGTAATCAACTTATTCAAAGACATCCAATTTCCCAGCACTACAATAACTTTGTGGAGCAGAACTAAAAGGATTATGAAAAATAAACACTCTTTACAGTAAGTGGTGAGAGCCAGCAAAGTCAACAACAAAGGGGAAAGAAAAAAAAATCTACATATGTATTAGAAAGTAGTATAAAAAGGACATTGAATTAAGGTAAGGTACTTAGCCAGCAGCACAAATAAGAGGCAGAATAATCTAATCATCCCTTGGTTAGATAATACTTTCCCACAAAGTACCAATTGTCAGGCAGGTACATCAACAAAACACATCTTTCTTATTAATTTAATTATCAGTTAGATTCTTAATTTCTTACAATATGTGTATATAATGTGCTATCAGTTTCACAGGAAGTACATCGTCTGGAGGCTAGAAGACAATACCTATCTTCAAATATTTTAAGGCAGTCCCACATGAGATAGATATGTAGACTTGTCCAATTTGACTTGAAAGAGAAGATTCCAAAAGGCAAACTTGATCTCAATGTAAAACAGAACTTTATAATCATTATTTGATTTCAAAAATATACTGGAGGGCACCTTGGTATGTGTGGAGATCTCTCTGTCTCTGTGTGTCTCTCTGTGTCTCTGTCTCTGTCTCTCTGTGTCTCTGTCTCTCTCTCTCTGTCTCTCTCTCTCTCTCTCTCTCTCTCTCTCTCTCACACACACACACACACACACACACACTTTTTCTTTGTCCACCCTAACTTCCATAAAATGCTTTAAACAAAAACTAAATCACCTTTTGGAAGACATCATTATCTTTTCAACTCATGCATATTAGAGCATATCATCATATGGCTAGAAATGATAGGATACTTAGAGTTTATCACTCCAAAACTCACATTTTAAAGATTATTAAACTGAGACCACTATAAATGAAGAGGTTTTTCAAAGATCATAAAATAATGATCTGAGCTAGATCAAAATGAGTCATTTGATTCCATTTCTAAGCAATCTTTTTATGGAAATTCCAATTCGAATAGGGGTGGGGCTATATAGTGTCTGAGGAAGTAAGTTCTAATCTTTTAATCATAGTTATGCATTATTATGATAACTAGAAAGTTCTATAACCATCCCCAGCCTCATTTTCTCAACTATAAAATGAACACAAATCTCACTTCTAAGTATTCTATAAATATTATATCTATCATTTGGGTAAAATATAGATATAGATAAACATACAGAAGAAACACTTAATTTTTATTTTTTGACAATGAATATATCAGATATTATAAGAAATCACAACACATTCCTCTAAGCAAAAAAAGGAACATAGTGAAGGACATGGGAACAATCACTATGCCTTCCTTTTACCCTCTAGTAACCCTTCCTAATTTCCATTCCATAGTAAAGATATATAGGATATATATATATATATATATATATATATATATATATATATATATATTGGAAGATCAGTTTAGTTGTTTGTTCTCTCAGCTTTTACTGTGGCTGCCTCAGACATTTTTGAACATAGAAGAATATTATTACAATAGCCTACTTAGTGTTATACTGCTCCCAATAGCTTCCCTTTCTAATACATCCTGCTTAACACATGACAAAATAGTCTTCTAAATCAGCAATATTACCGTGTTATTCTTCTTATTAAAAGTGAAAACTTTTAAAGCTTTTTATGACCTTTATGATAAAATATGAAGATCTCAACTTGGCATTTAGAAACCTTAACATGATCTGGTTTAAGGCAGAAGGAATTTCCACATTATTTCCCTTCAATTACTCTGTATTGTGGTAAAACTGCTTGCCAGCTTTTCCCCCAGCCTTAAAATTTTATTTTCTGTCTTTGTTATCTCTTATTAGTTTGCATCCTTGCATGGAAAATATGCCCTCCTGTCTTAGAATCTTAATATTCTTCAAAATTCATTACAGGAGTTAACTCTTACCAGATACATTTAGTGATCTAACCAAGTTTTGGTGTTCACTCTCTCCTTATCTAACTTTTATCTACTTATCTATATTCCTATTTCAGCAACCTCTAATAATGTAAAAGCCTCAAAGAAAATGTTTTTTAAAAAGTGGAAAAAAACAAACAACTGAGTGGGGAAAACTGGAACAAAGAAAAGAAATATTGGCCAAAAAAGTCAATCTATAACTTCTAACAAAGTTCAAGATAACGACTTCTTAAAAAAGAAAGCAAAACTGTCCCTTTTAAAATACTCCTTATAGACATGAGATATGTCAAGTTGTTTTTTTTTTTTTTTTTTTTCTGGATAATTTGTTCATATGTATATATTTATTTTAACAAATAATAGCTAAGAGCTGAAGCCAATTCCTTCTTTCCATAATCTTTTCCCAAATCTAAAAAGTATTTAAAGCTAATACTGGAATAAATGGTTTAATACAAATTATTGAGGGCAGAGCCAAGATGGCAGAGTGTATAGAGATCTTTGAGCTCTTCTTGGCTTTTCTCAAATCAGTATTAGATCAAGCCTCTGTATAGGTTTTAGAGTGACAGAACCCACAAATATTTGGATTGTAACAATTTTCCAGCAGAAAACAATTGGGAAGAAATTCAGAAAAGATCTGTTTCAATTAAGCAAGGGAGAGGCAGCCATGTGTAGGCATAGTGCAGGGACCTAGGGCAGAATGACAACCACTCATGTGGGAAATGTACTGAAAGTCTCTTAGCCAAAATACAGCAGCATTGTCTACTCTGTCTAGGTTAATAAGCCAAGGGTCAGCAGACTAGCTGTGAGATATCCAACAGAACAACAAAAGTCAAAAAGTGAGCCCCTGAACACCATCATAAAGATTTACTTAGCCATGCCCACCTAACACAGAAGAAAGCCATCAGTGCTGACCCCATTGGAGTAGCATGAATCAACTGTTGCCTATAGAGAAGTTTGGGACAATTTTCCTTTTGCTCTAAGAAAAAACATCAACCTTTAAAAATGAGCAAAAAAAAAAAAAAGAGTTCTAACCATACATGGCTTTTATGGAGACAGAGAAAAATAGAACTCAAGTCCTGAGTACACTTAAGGCAAAATATCTCCAGGTAAACAGGTAAAGATTCAAAGAGTAATATAAGTTGATCTGATCAAGGAGAAAATATTACAAGCAGTAAGGAAAAAAAAAATTACATATCAAGAAGCCATAATCAGGTTTACTCAGGATATAGCAGCTTCCACCTTAAAGGATCAAAGAGCTTGGAATATTCATGAGGACAAAGGAATGTGGACTGTAGCCAAGAATTAAATATGCAGAGAAATTAAGAATTATCTTTCAGGGGAAAAGAAGGATATTCAATGAAATAGGGGTTTTTCCATTTATCTTTTATGAAAAGATCAGAGCTGAACAGAAAATTTGATCTTCAAATACAGAACTCAAGAGAATAATAAAAAGGTAAAAAGGAAAGGAAAAAAAAAAGCAACATAGTTTTTTAACATAGGTTAAAATGTTTACATATCTATATGGAAAGATGACCTGTTTAATTCTTGAGAACTGTATTTTTAGGGATATACTTAGAGGATATAGGTATGATTTGACTTTACTGTGATAATATAAAAAAGAAGCTGAGGGTGGAAAAGTTATTGTACTGGGAGAAGTAGGAAGGGGAAATAAAATGGGGTAAATTACATCACATAAGAAGGCTAAAAATATTTATTTAAAAAAAAGAAGTGAAGGTGATGAGCATTGTGTGAAAGTTAATTTCATTGCATTTGGTTCAAAGAGAAAACATCAGCCATATTAATTTAATATAGAAAGTTGTTTTATTCTATAAGGAAGTAGGAGAATAAATGGGAAAGGAAAGGTAGAAATAACAGAAGGGAAAACAAAAGCAGAAGGAGAAAGGGATAAGAAAGGGAGAGGGGCTGGAAAAGGTTAGTACAGATTGCAGGAGGTGGTGGTGGTTAAAATCAAAACATTGGTAAGAGGGAAAAGAAGGAAATGTGAATAGAATGAATTTTTCCATAAAACAAATACAGATAGCAGAGTGAATTAAAGGCCAGATTCCAACAATGTGATATTTACAAGAAAGACATTTATATCAGAGGGATACATACAGAGTAAACATAAAAGGCTGGAGCAGAATCTATTATTATCCGACAAAGGAAAAAAATATTGGAAGATGCTAGAAAAAAGCAATTCAGATATGGAGGAGCCACAATAAGGATAACCCAGGATCTAGCAGAGTCCACATTAAAAGAACTATCATAGTGGGAGATCTCAAGCTTGCACTCTCAGAATTAGATAAAATTTACAATATCACTAGCTATATTTTAGAAAGAAAGCTGAAGATTGAACCAAAAAATCATTTTCTCTATTAAGTATTCCCCAACTATAAAAAAGTGATGAATTAATGATTCAGTGTTAAGTTCAATGCTTTTTAAATTTTTTAAATTTTTTTTGATGACTGCATTTCTTTTAAGAACTAACATTTCTGCTTTCAGCCAAAAAGATGTCTTTATTTCACACTATATTTCTGTCCCTATTTAGCTAGAGATAGGTATATTATGCATTTATTGTTAGATGGCAGCTGGTAAGAACTTTGGGCAGATTAAGAGAGGAAAATAGCATTGGGACATATGGTTCTTTGCTGGGTTAGAAGGGGGAGATTGTGGGGCTTTGCATTTGAAAGATCTCTAGTTGGGAGGTAAAAGATTCAGTAACCAAAAAACACCACTAAACAATAACAAGAAGACAAAAAAGAAAACTCATGAAAATCTCTTCATTATGATATAATATCTTTCTCCATACTGCCCAAACAAACAAACAAACAAAAAATATCAAACTCAAAAAAGAAATGCTTAAAATAACTTTATTTTCAGGATTTTTCTTTTATTTTCTTCTTCCTTGCCTACCTCCTGAGCTAACCAAGTATTTGAATTAAATGAAGATTAGATTCATTCAAAAGAGTAATAGTATGTTCAAATAGAATCCACCAAAATGAACTGGTATACCCTTTTTTCAGATTATCTGAATGTCAATATTAATCAATTGCTTAAAAGATTCTTTTGAGATATAAATGAACATGATAAGAATGGGATCAAGTGCTTAGAACTATGTGGTTTCACATATATTGTATCTAGGTTATACTGTAGCACATTTAATATGTATGGTATTGCCTGCCATCTAGGGGAAGGAGTAGAGGGAGGGAGGGGAAAATTTGGAAAAATGAATATAAGTGATAATGTTGTAAAAAAAATACTCATGCATATGTACTGTCAAAAAATTATGATTATAAAATTAAAAAAAAAAAAGAACTATGGTTTTCTTAAAAATAAATCAGGGTGAGGGGCGGAGCCAAGAGGGCGGAGAAGATACACACGACTCTGTGACTGTCCTTACTCCCTCACAACCAATTAGATAAATCAGCCTCAAAAATAGCGCTGGACTGATAGATACCACAAGGACTGGAAGCACAACTTACCAGCTGAAGAGAATCTGGAGTTTCAACAGAAAAGGTCAATTCCCAGGGGAGGAAGAAGAGAGGCCAGCACAGACAGCTAGGTGCTAGCAAACTGCGCAGATCGCGCTGGGAAGGGCTCTGGGATCAAAGAAGCCACTGAGATAAAGGAATCTGGCACAGGCTGTTAGCTCTTCTCTGCTTATAATACAGCAGTTCAGAAGAGAAATCTAAGCCATTTTAAAAATTCAAAGATAGATTAGATCTTCCGGGATCCTGGGGGTGACTCAGCAGATCTCAGCACTGGGGGTGTGGCCCCTAGCTCCCACCTGAGACTAGTTAAGAGATTGAGAAGTGGGCAGATACGGCCCAAGGCAAAACACAATGCCTGGCTCAGCTGAAGGCTGTGGAAATCAGCTCCGGAAGTCCCAGAGAAGCAGAACCTTTGCACTAGGGACCGCGGTTTTTGGCAGACACTTCTAGTTTGAGCACAGGGGCTTTTCACTTCACCTGCTACTGACATCCATGCCCCACCGGGACTCATAGGCTGGGTTTTGTGTCGCCTTTACTGTTCAGTCTCAAACCTCAGGGAAGCCGCTAGAAGACAGCGCCCTCAAAGCACAGCAGTGCTGATCACCTCTGAGGCACTACCAGGGTGGGGGTGGAGAACTCTCTCCCAGAGCTCTCTCTTAGCTCAGGCGCAGGGGCCGCTGCATCCATCTAGTCTGGGAGGAAGCTGGTAAATAAATAAATAAATAATTTCCTACCCCAGGAACAGACCCCAAAAGATTTTTTAAGTATGAGCAAAAAGCCCCAAAAAACTATAGATTCCTTCTACACAGAGAAAGAGCGGGTATCCAACCCCAAGGAAGTTAACAGCAGAGAGTCAGCAGATAACAACCTAAAGGGGAACGATTCCTGCCCCCCATCACATAACTATCTCCTTGAAGAGAATATTAAAAAGCTAAGAGCGTTTGAAGAAAAATGGGGAAAGGAAAGGGAAGCTATGATAGAGAATAACAACGTCCTGAAATTGGAGTTGGAAAAAATAAAGAATTCACAGGAGATGCAGGGAAACAAAATTAGTGAATTAGAAAAGGTTAAAAAATCACAGGAAAGTAGGATTTCTGAATTGGAAAAGATAAAAAAGTCTCAAGAAAATAGAATTTCTGAATTGGAAAAAGAAAATAATTCTCAAAAAAAACTCTTTTATGACACAGACATGGTACTATGAGTTACTGCCCCGCCCACTCTTCAATCTCTTAACTACCCCAAGGTAAAAGCCTGTATTGCCTATGTCGGCCACACCCCCGGTGCCAAGATCTTCTGAGTCACCCCTGGGATCCTGGAAGATCCAATCTAGTTTTAAATTTCAAAGTGGCTTATATTTCTCCTCTGAACTGCTGTTTTATAAGCAGAGAAGAGCTAACAGCCTGTGCCAGATTCTTCTATGTCAGTGGATTCTCTGATCCCAGAGCCCTCCCCACTGTGACTGGCGCAGTGTCTGTGCTGGCCTCTCCTCTTCCTCCCCTGGGAGCT
Organism: Sminthopsis crassicaudata; assembly: GCF_048593235.1. Taxonomy (NCBI): domain Eukaryota; kingdom Metazoa; phylum Chordata; class Mammalia; order Dasyuromorphia; family Dasyuridae; genus Sminthopsis; species Sminthopsis crassicaudata. The sequence goes on from NC_133620.1 coordinate 45,789,415, forward strand.
GACCTCTCCTGCTGAAACTCCAAATTCTCTTCAGCTGGTAAGTCCTGCTTCCAGTCCTTGGGGATTCTATCAGTCCAACGCTATTTCTGAGGCTAATTAAATCTAGTTGGTTGTGAGGGAAGAAAGGAACTTACACAGTGGCGTGTATCTTCTTCCCCATCTTGGCTCCGCCCCCTGATGCTAAAATCTTAAATAAGATATTAGCAACTAGACTTCAGAAAATCATCCCCAGGATAATACACTATGATCAAGTAGGATTTATTCCAGGAATGCAGGGCTGGTTTAATATTAGGAAAACTATTAATATAATTGACCATATTAATAATCAAATGAATAATAACCATATGATCATCTCAATAGATGCAGAAAAAGCATTAGACAAAATCCAACATCCATTCCTACTAAAAACTCTTGAGAGTATAGGAATAAATGGACTATTCCTTAGAATAATCAGGAGCATATATTTAAGACCTTCAGTAAGCATAATATGCAATAGAAATAAACTACAACCTTTCCCAGTAAGATCAGGAGTGAAACAAGGTTGCCCACTATCACCATTACTATTCAATATAGTACTAGAAACGCTAGCCTCAGGAATAAGAGCCGAGAAAGAGATTCAAGGAATTAGAGTAGGAAATGAGGAAATCAAACTATTACTTTTTGCAGATGACATGATGGTATACTTAGAGAACCCCAAAGACTCTGCTAAAAAGCTACTAGAAATAATTCAAAATTTCAGCAAAGTGGCAGGATACAAAATAAATCCACATAAATCCTCAGCATTTTTATATATCACCAACAAAATGCAACAGCAAGAGATACAAAGAGAAATTCCATTCCAAACAAATGTTGAGAGTATAAAGTATTTGGGAATCCATCTACCAAAGAAAAATCAGGAATTATATGAGAAAAACTACAAAACACTTGCCACAAAAATAAAGTCAGATTTAAATAATTGGAAAGACATTCAGTGCTCTTGGATAGGCCGAGCGAATATAATAAAGATGACAATACTCCCCAAACTAATCTATTTATTTAGTGCTCTACCAATCAGACTCCCAAGAAACTATTTCAATGACCTAGAAAAAATAATAACAAAATTCATATGGAAGAATAAAAGATCGAGAATTGCAAGGGAACTAATGAAAAAAAACTCAGAGGAAGGTAGTCTAAGTGTACCTGATCTAAAGCTATATTATATAGCAGCAGTCACCAAAACCATTTGGTATTGGCTAAGAAATAGACCAGTAGATCAGTGGAACAGATTAGATAGAAAGGACAAAAAAGGGTACATCTATAGCAATCTAATCTTTGACAAACCCAAAGATACCAACATTAGGGATAAAAATTCATTATTTGGAAAAAACTTTTGGGAAAACTGGAAATTAATATGGCAGAAATTAGATATGGATCCACACTTAACACCCTATACCAAGATAAGATCAAAATGGGTCCATGATTTAGGCATAAAGAGTGAGATAATAAATAGATTAGAGGAACAGAGCATAGTCTACCTCTCAGACCTGTGGAGGAGGAAGGAATTTATGACCAGAGGAGAACTAGAGAGCATTTTTGATCACAAAATAGAAGATTTTGATTACATCAAACTAAAACGTTTCTCTACAAATAATTCGAATGCAAACAAGATTAGAAGGGAAGTAACAAATTGGGAAAATATTTTTAAAAACAAAAGGTCTGACAAAGGTCTCATTTCCAAAATATATAAAGAACTGACCCTAATTTATAAGAAACCGAACCATTCTCCAATTGATAAATGGTCAAAGGATATGAACAGACAATTCTCAGATGAAGAAATTGAAACTATATCCACTCATATGAAAGAGTGTTCCAAATCACTACTGATCAGAGAAATGCAAATTAAGACAACTCTGAGATACCACTACACACCTGTCAGATTGGCTAAGATGACAGGAACAAATAATGATGAATGTTGGAGGGGATGTGGGAAAACTGGGACACTAATACATTGCTGGTGGAGTTGCGAAAGAATCCAGCCATTCTGGAGAGCAATCTGGAATTATGCCCCAAAAGCTATCAAACTGTGCATACCCTTTTACCCAGCAGTGCTACTACTGGGCTTATATCCCAAAGAAATACTAAAGAGCAGAAAGAGACATATATGTGCCAAAATGTTTGTGGCAGCTCTTTTTGTTGTAGCTAGAAACTGGAAGATGAATGGATGTCCATCAGTTGGAGAATGGTTGGGTAAATTATGGTATATGAAGGTTATGGAATACTATTGTTCTCTAAGAAATGACCAGCAGGAGGAATACAGAGAGGCTTGGAGAGACTTACATCAACTGATGCTGAGTGAAATGAGCAGAACCAGAAGATCACTGTACACTTCAACAACAATACTGTATGAGGATGTATTCTGATGGAAGTGGAAATCTTCAACATAAAGAAAAGCCAACTCACTTCCCGTTGATCAATGATGGACAGAGGTAGCTACACCCAGAGAAGAAACACTGGGAAGTGAATGTAAATTGTTAGCACTAATATCTGTCTGCACCGGTTACATATACCTTCGGAATCTAATGCTTATTGTGCAACAAGAAAATGATATTCACACACATGTATTGTATCTAGGTTATATTGTAACACATGTAAAATGTATGGGATTGTCTGTCATCGAGGGGAGGGAATAGAGGGAGGAGGGGATAATTTGGAAAAATGAATACAAGGGATAATACTATAAAAAATATATATATATAATTAAAAATTATTAATAAAAAAAAATAAATTTTAAAAAATTTCCTAATATTGAACCAGACCTGCATTCCTGGTATAAATCCTATTTGGTCATAATGTATTATTCTGGGGATGACTTTTTGTAATCTATTTCTAATATTTTATAAAAAAATTTTACATCAATATTCATTAGGAAAGTTGGTCTATAATTTTCTTTCTCTGTTTACACTCTACCTGGTTTAGATAACAGTACCATATCTGTGTCATAAAACAAATTTGGTAGGAATCCTTTTTCCCCTATTTTATTTCAAATAGCTTATATATTTTTGGAATTAATTGTTTGGTAGAATTCACATGTAAATCCATCTGGCCCTGGAGATATTATTTTAGGAAGTTGATTAATAGCTTGTTCTATTTTTTTTTCTAAAATGGGACTATTTCAATATTTTTTTGCTCTTCTGTTAACCTGGGTTATCTATCTATCTATCTATCTATCTAGTTTTTAATTTTATTTATAAATTTTTGACAGTATGTATGCATGAGTAATTTTTTTTAACATTATCCTTGTATTTATTTTTCCAAATTATCCCCTCCCTCTCTCTACTCCCTCCCCTTGATGACAGGCAATCCCATACATTTTACAAGTGTTACAATATAACCTAGATACAATATATCTCTGTAAATACCATTTTCTTGTTGCACATTAAGTATTAGATTCCGAAGATATAAGTAACCTGGGTAGATAGACAGTAGTGCTAACAATTTACATTTACTTCCCAGTGTTCCCTCTCTGGATATAGTTGTTTCTGTCCATCATTGATCAACTGGAAGTGAGTTGGATCTTCTTAATGTTGAAGATATCCACTTCCATCAGAATACATCTTCATACAACATTGAAGTGTATGGCGATCTTCTGGTTCTATTCATTTCACACAGCATCAGTTGATGTAAGTCTCTCCAAGCCTCTCTGTATTCCTCCTGCTAGTCATTTCTTACAGAGCAATAATAAATATTTTCTTCAGTAAATATCTGTTTTTTATTTTCCATATCCTCTTGCAAAAGAACTCATTTCCTTCCCCCATTTTTCTTCTAACTCTCTTTTTAGATTTTTTTTTAAAATCTTCCAAAAAAGTCTTGTGAAATAGGTACCAACTCACATCTCCCTTGGGCTTTCATCTGGAGTTTATTTGGCTTGAGGAACCTCAGAATTTGAGGTCTGTTCTTCTCTCCATAAAAGCTGTGTATCATTGATTTCTTTTTTTTTGTTTGTTTGTTTTTTGTTTTTTTTGTTTTTTTGTTTGTTCTTAATATTTTCAAGAGGATTTCTGCTCTTAATACAAAGGAAGGACAGCTACTTTAGTTTACCCTGGGGCAGTCCTGCTAATCAAATTCCTGTTCTGAGTAATAGTGGTGAGGTCCCTTGATCAGAGCTTAATGGTTTACAATTTGCTTTTTGTAGCAAATTTGCTGAACCATTTGCTTGCAACCAGTATAGAGGCTCTCAGAAGTTTCTCTTGTTCAGGACTCACAATGCTCTGTCTCCCTGTCTAAGCTCCTTGCCCTGGGCTCTCTGTGCTGTAGTCTAAGCTCAGCAGACTCTCCCCCTGACTTTTTGAAACAAACCTGTTCTGAAGTTATTCCACGGTATATTCTTCTAGAAATATATTATACTCCAGATATTTGTGGGTTCTATCACTTCAAAAAACAGTTTAGAAGCTCAATCTACTGTTGGTTTGAGAGAAAGTCAGAAGAGGTCACAGAAAGTCATCTGTTTTCTGCATCTTGGTTCAGTCTGTTGCCCAGAATTTATCACAGTGAGCCAATATTTAGTATAGTGCCTTAAATGTAGTATATTATTCTTGCCTTAACTTGATTTGTGGGAAACCTACAATTTTCAAATTATTGTAAATGTGTTGAAAGATAGTTGAAGGAAAAAAATGTGACTAAAACATTGTATCTGCCCTTTGGGATTAATTGAACAAGACAAGCTAAAAACAAACACCCAGTAATTTATAAATGCCCCACTGTAGGAGAAAATAGTTTTGGAGTCTTGGAGTTGGAGAACTTAAATTCAAATCCTACTCCTATAATTAACTGTATTGGCTTGGGAGAATCATTTAACCTTTCTAAGATTCAAGGTCTTCATGGCAAAATGAATGAAGTTTACCTGAATGTCCTCTAAGGTCCTTTCCAGGTATATATGATACTATAACCTATTAACATTGTACATCAATTTCATTTGAAAATTGATAGGCAAAATGATTCCAAATCCAGAGGTGAAGACCATTCCCAATTAGGTAGAAATTTCCTTGGAAGTGGTAATATTAGATATACTCATTTGAAGAAAGAGGAGCTATTTTAGGTTTAGGGAGAAAAATAAGATTATGGAAAATAAACATTTACCTAATTATGGAAGGCTTTGAAAACCAATAATAAATTAATAAAATGTTAATAAAATGGATTCAGTAAATAGCACTGGGGAAGATTTGGATGAAAAAGAAGAGTACAAAATGTAAGAAATAGTATAAATTGGCTACCGTAATCCAGGATGCTGAAGCTGATTATGCTGAGTGTGATAGTAGTAGTGTTAACAAGAAAAGGATAATTTTAATAAAATTCACTCATATGTAATCTATAGTGCTCAGTAATTCATAACACTATCTATTTAGAAATAGAAAGGACTTTAAAATCACTTAGTCTAACAATCTTATTTTGCAGGTACCAAAGGATTGAAATGATTTCACAAAACAGTAGGGCTGTGTCCACCACAATTTAATTGTAACTTTAATTATTCTCATTCCAAATTCAGTGTTATTTCTATATTATCACACTGGTGACATATGAGGATATGGGTACAGGAAAAAAATGGAAAATAATTCCAGGAACATGGAAGTACAATTTAATGATAGGTTCACAGAAAAAGTAAATTCCAAAGTAGAAAGGAAGTGACAAATAATGAACCTTATTTGAGTGGATATTTGAGGATACTGTGTGATATGCAGGGAAAACATTAAGTTGGCAGTTGAAGGTACCAGAATAATTCAGACACTATCAATACTGGAGACATCACTTGGGAAGACATATGCATAATGATGGTCACTGAACTAATTGCTGACAGATGAGAGATTGACAAGCTGCTAGATTTTGGGTGATCCTTAATGTGCCTCCTTCGTATTTGAATTGTTTGTTTGTTGTTCATTGTTTTGTTTTGTTTTGTTTTTTGGCTGTTTGTAATATTTTTTTCCTTGGCGTAATAATTCTGAAATTTTACCACACTATTCCTTGGAATTTTAATTTTGGGGTCCTTTGATGAGGTGTTTGGTGAATTGTTTGATAACTATTTTACTTTCTGATTCTGTGATATTAGAGCAATTCTTTGATGATTTCCTGAAAAATAGTGTCTATGCTGTTTTTTTTCATCATGGTTTTCAGTGAATCCAATAATCCTTAGATTGTCTCTCCTAGACCTGTTTTCCAGGACACTTGTTTTCCCAAGTAGGTATTTTCCTTTTTTTTTTCTTTCATTTTTTGGTTTTACTTGACTGACTTTTGATATCTCATTGGAGCATTAATTTCCACTTGTTCAGTTTTGATTTTTAGTGAAGTATTTTCTTCATTTTCTTTTTTCTTTTTTCTTTCTTTATTTCTTTTTGTATTTGTCCAATTGAGTTTTAAAATGAGTTGTTTTGTTCTATGGAATTTTTTTTCCCATTTCACAAATTCTGTTTTCCTGGAGTTATCTTTTACAATTCACAAATTCTGTTTTCCTGGGAGTTGTTTACCTTTCCTGTTTCACAAATTCTGTTTCTCAGGTAGTTGTTGTCTTTTTCCATTTTGTCAAATCTATCTTTTAATGAATTATATAACTTTTCCAAACTCCTTGCAAATTTTTCCTTTCCTTTCCCCATTTTTCTTCTAGCTCTCTTTTGAGATCCTTTTAAATTTCTTGTCAAAGAGCCTTGTGTAATGGGGACCAGGTTATACCACCTTTTGAGGCTTCATCTGGACAGAATCTGATTTTAGGCTCCTCAGAGTTTGAAATCCCTTTTTTTCTTTCACCATAGAAACTATCTATGGTTAAAGTTCTCTTTGCCTTTTTATTCACAGAAAAAAAAAAAAAAAAAGCATCTTCTAGGGCAAGGGAAGTTTTTCAAGCAGGCATCAGGAAGCAGCTGCAGCTGCACTGGGACCATGCTGACTCACTCGAGGTGCTTTGTGGGTGCTGCCAGGTCTCTTGAGAATGTGGCTCTCTAGGGTTTACTCTTCACCTTTTGTGTTTATGTTGGATGCTTTATAATTTTTCTGCTAATCTACTGGCTTGCAACGAGAGCAGAATAGCCAACACTGTTGTATGCTGTAGATTCCACCTCTTAGATTCTCTGCCATGTAGATTCTGTACTCCCCACAGGGACCATACCCCATCCCAGGCCTGCACAGCATACATTGGCCTCCATGCTCTGCTTGTGTGTCTATACATGGTCAACTCCCTACATGCCTGACAAAAACAGACTTGTCTGGTGATCCTTGAAATTATCTTCTGCTGGTAATTTGCTGCACTCCCTATATTCAGGAATTCTGACAATCCAGAACTAATTCAGAGACTGAATTTGCTAATTAGTTGAGGGTCATTGGAGAAGGCCAGAAAGAAACATGCTTCTTCTCTGCCATCTTGTCTCCTCCCCTCTGTTTTTGAAAGGCCTGTATTTTGTGTCTATCTGTCTGTCTCCCTCTCTCTGCCTCTGTCAGTGTTTATATACCTACATATTACATATATATATGTATATATATATGTATATGTATATATATATATATATATATATACTTATATATACACACATACACACACACACACACACACACACACACACACACACACATATATATACATTAAACTCTTCAGTATTTTACTTTCACTGAGTTTTGCAATCTATTTTTCACACATTCCCCATTCCAGTCAAACTGGCATGTGTGTGTATGTATGTGTGTGTGTGCGTGTGTGTGTGCGTGTGTGTGTGTGTGTGTATGTTTTATTTGTGTGCATTTACACATTTTCTTCTTAATAGATGTATTAACCTTACTGGTTTAATAACTCAGATGTCAAAATTGATGGGAATGGGAAGTCAGAAGGGGAAGGAGAGCAAAAATTCCACCCTTAAAACTGTGTAGATGAAAAATCTTTAAGTGACAGAAGTTTACTGCCTTATCAAGGGTCACAAAGCTAGTAAGTATTTCAGGGATAATTCAATCCCATGTATCTCTGATCCAAGATCCAAAATGATTCCACTGTTATGCTTCATTTTATGGGTTAAATATTCTACCATGGATTATTAAACCTTCATCAATATTGCTTTTTTTTGTCAGTTACATTAGGTAATATCACATTTCTGATGGCATTTTATGGAAACCAACATTGTAAAACCATATTCTTATTTTAAAAACAAATATCATAGATAGTCCCACATTGATATATTAGTGGTTTTAATGGCTGATTGTTGTTTTGGCTTTCCTTTTAGGAAAGTACTATGGGAAATGAAATTATATATATATATTTTTTTTTTTTTTTGGATAATGCCCAGAATTTCTTTTTTTATTTTTTATCATCTCTTTTTAGTTTAGTTGTTGTCAGTCATGTCCATTTTTTAACCTCTTTTGTGGTTTCTTGGAAAAGAAACTGAAGTGGTTTTCCATCACTTCTCTAATACATTTTATAGATGATGAAGCTGAAATAAATGAAATTAATTGATTTGCCCAGGATCACTCAGCTATTGAATGTGTGAGACTGGCTTTGAATTCAGTTTTTCTGTGCTATCTAAATAACTCATATCATCTACTCTACTTACAGATGTTCAAATTCTCAAATTAGTTATCATCCAAATTTTTTCCACCTTCCTACTCTAGAATTACAAAATTCATCTATCTGAAAGTGACCTCCTGCTTTACAAATTTCTTCTACTTCAACCACCCAAAAGTTATGCTTTGTTTTTACAGTAAGCTATAATTCCTCTAAACTTTACTGTTGGGCTTGTTTCCTGGTGTTTTCACCATAACTAATATGCTCAAGCATACCATAGCATGCTCAATAACATCACCACGTTGTCCTGAATTCCTGTCTTTCCTGTTCTTGTTCCTATTCCTATTCATGCCTTAATGAGTTTTTCTAGAGGAAATTGCAAAGGGTAGAGGAACTTCGCTACAAATTTATCTTTTCCAATCTCAATTGAGACTGAGATTTTCCAATCTCAATTGAGTTCTCACTTTGGCCTTAACAACACTTTTATTCTTCTCTCATTGACTCTATCAGTCTCACCTCAAGGATGAGAAGTAGATTTATGACTGCATAAAGACTCCAAGAAAAAAAGAGAAAAAAGCTGCAGAATGACAAATACTTCCACAGATGGAAGTTCCTTTTTTTTTTTTTTTTAACACATATACTGTCTGAACTTAAACTCACTTTCCCGTGAATTATTTATGTACTTATGTGTTAAGAGTGTTACTGTGATTGTTTTTACTATAGCAACTAGGTTGAATATTAGATAAATACTATATCTGGCATCAAAAAGAACTCAGTTCATGGGGCAGCTAGATTGTGCAGTAGAGAAAGCATAGTCCCTGAAGTAAAAAGAACCTTAGTTCAAATCTGACCTCAAATACTTAATACTTCCTATCTGTGGTCTTAGGCAAGTCACTTATCTCCAATTGTTTCACCAAAAAATAGCAACCCCCAAGAAGAAAACCTCTGTTCAAATCCAACCCCAGAAACTCTCTCATAACCTTACCCTGGGAATGTCATTTAGTCTTTATTTATATCAATTTCTTTAAGCCCTTAATACTGTGTCTGACATATAGTTAGAACTATATATATATTTCTTTTTCCCTTTTACATTTCAATAAGCTTAAGTTTCTTAATGGTATAAAATGATGATCATAGAAGAAAGTTTAATTGGTGGAGGCTTATTAGCAATAATATTAAAAAAAAAAAAAAACCTCTAAATTCTGCAAGCTACTCTCTATACCTCTGAGGTTAAGAGCTATCCTTTACACACTGAGAGAAAATCTAGGCAGCCTTTCTTTGAAGATCCAACTTATCAATGTTAGGTAGATTTAGGATAAGGCTAGTTTGTATCAGAAGTTGTGCTAAATATTGGGAATTTCTATACACAGAAAGACAGTCCCTACCCCGATTAAGCTTATATTGTAATGAAAGAAAACATTGCACTAAAGGAAGCTAAGTGGTGTGGGATGAGGAGAAATGAACCTGGTATGGGAGAAGGAAGAAGTTTGTATTGCAGCTTGGTGAAATATAAAAAGCTGGCTGACCTCAGTGTGCTCCTTGAAGAACATTCTGGAAGAGTCAAACAATCAGAGAGAGGGCTCAAAAAGTAGAATATTACCAAAATATGAATTTCAGGGTTGAAATGTTCTTCTAATATGAAGAAGCTTTTTTGGAAATTATGGAAAAGTTTAGAGCACAATATACTAAGCTACTATCTGCTATATGTTAGGTCTCAGTCCTATACCATCTTCCTCTATTTCCTCTCCAGCAGAAAAAAAATTTGCATAATACCTTACTGAGAAAACAGAGAATATTTGAGATGTTTCTCCTCCTCCCTTACTGTATGTATCAAAATCATTTTTATCATTCCCAGTTCTCTCCTTATCTGATCCTTTCATTAAAGGCTCTTCTTTTTAAGCATCACCCCATAACTTACATATTTGATGCTATTTCCTGTTATCTTGAACTTTTTTTTTTTCCTATCATCTTCAATGGCTCCTACCTAAAGAATCCATTCCTTTCAGTTCTCTTTGTAAGTCTTCATCTACTTACCAAGTGCAGGCTTTGATCAGATTCTATGAGTGCAGTTATGAACTCTTTATATGATTCTTGAAACATACACACATACTCATGCACAATTTCCTTTTCTAAAATTCAATTCTATATTATAGACATATCCACTTGAAAGTCCTATGTATCAAACACAAGATGCTCACATCAGAGCTCATTATATTTTCCACAAAACTCTCTCTGATTCTGTTGATGAGACTATTATGCCCTAGTAACCCAAATTTGCAACTTTGGAATCATGTATCTCCTTTTTTCTTCCCTCAAATACCATATCCAATAATTTTCTGTTTTATTGATGTTATCTTCACAGCTCTCATATCTGCTGTTTTTTCTACATTCACATAGCATATACTCAAGTTCAGGCACTTGTCACCCAATCATAGACTATATCAATGCCCCTTTTTTAGTTTTTTTTTTTTTTTAATATATTTTATTAAAGCTTTTTTATTTTTAAAACATATATATAGTGATTTTTCAACATTGCAAAACCTTCTGTTCCAAATTTACCCCTCCTTCCCCCCCCACCCTTTCTGCTAGATGGCAGGTTAATTCCTGTTAAATATTTTTAAAAATATATGTTAAATACAATATATGTATACATAGTTATACAGATATCTTGCTGCAAAAGAAAAATTGGATCAAGAAGGAAAAAAAAAAGGATGGAGCCAAGATGGTGGAGAAGACACACACACCTTTCCGATCTTCTCCCTGGACCTGTAACTAATGACCAAATTCAGCCTCTGAATTAATTCTAGACTGGCAGAATTCATGAATATTGGGAGTACAGCAAATTAACAGTAGAAGATAATTTCACAAATCACCAGAAAAAGGTCTGTTTTGGTTGGGCACTGAAGGAGACCAGGTGCAGGATGCCAATGCATATTGTGCCGACCCAGGGTGGGGTGCAGTCTCACAGGGTGGTGCAGACTCCTTGTGGTAGAAAATCTATGGGGAGAACTCTGCCACAGTATTGGCTACTCTATTAATTGGCTACTAGATCAATAGTTGCTACTAGATAAACAAAGAAGTTACAAAACACTCAACACAATCAAAAAAGGTAAATAGTGAACCCCAAATTGACAAGATATCATGTGACCTGGCCAAGCCCATCAAGCACCAGGAGTGAATCAGCACTGAGTCAGCATTGACTCAGTACAGCCCCTGCTGCTTCACTCCTGCTTTGCTATTGCCCGTAGAAGAAGCTTGCAAAACTTCCCTTGTCCTAAAACAGATCCCAACTTTTTTTTTTTAAACAAGATGAGAAAAAGATAAAGAGGAATCTAATTATATATTATTTCTTTGGTGAAAGAGAAGAATAGATTTCAAACCCTGAGAAGACTAAAAGCAGATTGTGTCCAGATGAAGCCACAAAGGGTAATATAACTTGTCCCCATCACACAAGGCTCTCCTAAAAGAAATTAAAAAGGATATCAAAAGATAGCTAGAAGCAATATGAGGAAAGGAAAGAAGAAATTTGCAGAAGGGTTTGGAAAAGGCATATAACTCATTAAAAGATAGATTTGACAAAATGGAAAAATAAAATAACTCCCTGATAAACAGAATTTGTAAAATGGAAAAGGTAAATAACTCCCAGGAAAAAGAATTTGTAAAGTGGAAAAAGAAAATAACTCCTTAAAAAAAAACAAAAAAACGGAATTTGTGAAATGGAAAAAAATTCCATAGAACAAAACAATTCATTTGAAAACTGAATTGGACAAATACAAAAAGAAGTTTAAAAAAGTGAATGAAGAAAATAATTTAATAAAATCAAAACTGAACAAATGGAAATGAATGACTTAATGAGACATCAAGAATTAGTCAAGCAAAACCAATTTTTTTTTAAATAGAAAAACTGTAAAAACTGTTTTCCCTACTTGGGAAAACAACTGACTTGGAAAATAGGTTTAGGAGAGACAATCTAAGGATTATTGGACTCATTGGAAACCATGATTAAAAAAAAAAGAATATAGACACTATTTTTCAGGAAATCATCAGAGAGAACTGACCTGATATCACAAAAGCAGAAGGTAAAATAGCCAATAAAAAATTCACCAAACACTTCCTAAAAGAGATCCCAAAATTAAAATTCCAAGGAATATTGTGGCTAAATTTCAGAACTATCACACCACGGGGAAAAAAAATATCACAAACAGTCATAAAATACCAATTCAAATGCCAAGAAGCCATAATAAGAATGGCTCAGGATCTAGCAGCATCTACATTAAAGTATTAAAGGGATTGTAATTTGATAATTCTGAAAGGCAAAAGAATACAGCCATGAAGAAGATGGACATTCAATGAAACAGGTGAATTCCATTTATTTCTTATGAGAAGACCAGAGCTTAAAAACAAAACAAAACAAAAACAAACAAACAAACAAAACAAACAAACAACAACAACAACAACAACAACAACAACAACAACAAAAAAAAACCTTGACATCCAAATATAGGACTCAAGAGAAGCATAAAAAGGTAAAAAGAACTCTTGAGAACTGTTTTTCTGTTATGGGCATACATAGAGAGTGCATGTATAATTTTATTTTATTGTTATAATATAAAAAATGAACTAGAGGTGGAAAGGGGATTGTACCAGTAAAAGGGAAAAGTGGAAGTAAAAAGAGGGAAAGAGGCAAAGGAAATCTATTATATTTGAGAGAAAGAAGGGAGGGGATGAACATTGTGTGAATTGTACTCTCATCATATCTAGCTCAAAGAGAAAATATTAGATATATTTGGTTTACAGAGAAACTTCTCTCACCTTATTGAAAAGTGGGAGTGGAAAGGCAAAAAGGGAAGGGGTAGGCTAAACAGAAAGGAAAATAGAAATAGTAGGGAAAAGGTATAAGAAAGGGGGAAGGACTCTAAAGGGGGAAGGATTCTAAAGGGGGAGGGCTGCTTGAGACAAGTGGTGCTCCTAAGTTAAATACTGGGGAGGAGAAAAAGGGGAAAGGAAAGATAAAAGTTTTATCTGGATGTAATAAGATGGCAGGAAATACAGAATTATAAATTTTAATCATAAATGTGAATGGGGTAAACTCTCCCATAGTGGAAACAGATAGCAGACTGGATTAAAAGCCAGAATCCCACAATTTGTTATTTACAAGAAACAAATTTAAAGCAGAGAGATACATACAAAGTAAAGATAAAAGGTTGAAGCAGAATCTATTATGCTTCAAGTAATATGAAAAAAAGAAGGGGTAGCCATCCTGATCTTAGATCAAGCAAAAGCAAAAACTGATCTAATTAAAAGAGATAAGAAAGATAACTATATCTTGCTAAAGAATATCATATATAATGAAGCAATACCAATACCAAATTTATATGCACCAAGTGGTATAGCATGGAAATTCCTAAAGGCGAAGTTAAGAGAGCTGCAAGAAGAAATAGACAGCAAAACTATAATAGTGGGTGATATCAACCTTGCTTTCTCAGAACTAGAAAAATCAAACCAAAAAATAAATATGAAAGAAGTTAAAGAAAAATGTAAATAGAACACTAGAAAAGCTAGGTATGATAGATCTTTGGAAAAATTAAATGGAGACAGAAAGGAGTACACTTTCTTCTTGGCAGTTCGTGGAATCTATACACAATAATGACCACATATTAGAACATAAAAACTTCAAAATCAAATGCAGAAAAGCAGAAATAGCAAAAGCATTTTTTAAAGATCAAGATGAAATAAAAATTATATTCAATAAAAATCCAAGGAAAAATAGACCAAAAATAATGGGAAACTAAACAATCTCATTCTAAAAAATGAATGGGTGAAACAGCAAATCATAGACACAATGGATAATTTCATCCAAGAGAATGACAATAATAAGACAACATACCAAAATTTATGGGATGCAGCAAAAGCAGTAATAAGGGGAAATTTCTAGATTCTTAGTTGCATGAAATAGAGAAAGAGAAGATCAATGGAATGGGCTTGTAACAAACAAAGCTAGAAAAAGAGCAAATTAAAAAACCTCAATCAAATAACAAACTTGAAATTATGAAAATAAAAGGAGACATTAATAAAATTGTAAGTAAAAAAATATTGGAGAAATAAATAAAACTAAGAGTCGGTTTTAAGGAAAAAAAAACAAAACAGATAAAACTTTAGTAAATTTATTAGAAAAAGGAAAGAGGAATATAAAATTGTTAGTTTTACAAATGAAAAGGGAGAACTTTCCACCAATGAAGAAGAAATTAGCGCAATAATTAGGATTTACTTTGCCCAACTTCATGACAATAAATTTGATAACATAAGTGAAATGGAGGAATACATACGAAAATATAGATTGCCTACCTTAACAGAGGAGAAAGTAAATTGCTTAAATAGTCCCATTTGAGAAAAAGAAACAAGCTATTCATCAATTCCCTAAGAAAAAATCCCCAAGACTAGATGGATTTGCATTTGAATTCTACAAAACATTTAAAGAACAATTAACTCCAATACTATATAAATTATTTGAAAAAGTAGGGAATAAAGGAGTCCTACAAAATTCCTTTTATGACACATACATGGTAGTGTTATATAAACCAGGTAGGATGAAAACAGAAAAGTAAAAGTATAGAGTAATCTCCCTAATGAATATTGATGCAAAAATCTTAAATAAAACATTAGCAAAAAGATTACAGAAAATCATTCTCCTGATAATGCACCATGACCAAGTAAGATTTATAATAGGTATGGAGGGCTGGCTAAATATTAGGAAAACTATTAGCATAATTGAGTATGTCAATAACAAAATTAATTAAAAAAACATGATTATTTCAATAGATGCCGAAAAAGCACTTGATAAAATCCAATATGCATTCCTCTTAAAAACATTAGAGTATAGGAATAAATGGAATTTTCCTTAAAATAATCAGTAGCATATATTTAGACCCATCAGTAAGCACCATATGTAATGGGGATAAACTGGAACAATTCCAAATAAGATCAGGGGTGAAACAAGGTTGCCCATTATCTTACTATTCAATATTTTATGAGAAATGCTAGCTTTGGCAATGAGATAAGAAAAAAAGAGGTTTAAGGAATTAGAGTAGGTAAGGAGGAAACCAAGTTATTACTCTTTGCAGATGATATGATGATGTACTTAGAGAACCCCATAGAATTAATGAAAAAGCTATTAGAAATAATCCACAACTTTAACAAATTTTCAGGATGCAAAATAAATCCACATAAATCTTTAGCATTTTTAAACATCACTAACAAAATCCAACAGCAAGAGATACCAAGAGAAATTCCATTAAGAATAACCATCAATAGTATAACATATTTGGGAATATATGTGCTAAGGGAAAATCAGGAATTATATGAGAAAAACTCCAAAACACTTTTCACACAAATAAAGTTAGATCTAAACAATTGGGAAAAAAAATATCAAGTGCTCTTGGAAATGGTGAGTGAATCTACTAAAGATGACAATACTACATAAAGTTATTTAGTTCTATATCAATCAAACTCCCAATAAATTATTTAACTGACCTAGAAAAAAATAATAACAAAATTCATCTAGTGTTTGACAAACACAAAGACCCCAGCTTTTGGGATAAGGATTCACTATTTGACAAAAATTGCTGGGAAAATAGGAAACTGGTATTGCAGAAATTAGACATTGACCCTCACTTAACACTGTATACCAAGACAAGGTCAAAAAGGGTTCATGATCTAGGCATAAAGAACGATATAATAAATAAATTAGAAGAACATAAACTAGTTTATCTCTCAGATCTGTGGAAGAGGAAGGAATTTGTGATTAAAGAATAACTAGAGAACATTATTGATCACAAAATAAATCATTTTGATTATATTAAGTTAAAAAGTTTTCATACAAACAAAGCCAATGGAGACAAGATTAGAAGGAAAGCAATAAACTGGGAAAACTTTTATATTCAAAGATTTTGATAAAGGCCTCATTTCTAAAATATATAGAAAATTGACTTAAATTCATAAGAACTCAAGCCATTCTACAATTGATAAATGGTAAAAGGATATAGAAAGACAATTTTTAGATGAAAAAATTGAAACTATTTCTAATCATATGAAAATGTGCTCCAAATCACTATTGATCTAAGAAAGGCAAATTCAGACAACTCTGACATATCACAACACACTTGTCAGATTGGCTAAGATAACAGGAAAAGATAATAAAGAATTTTGGAAGGGATGTAGACAAACTGGGACACAGATACATTGTTGGTGGAACTGTGAACGGATCTAACCATTCTGGAAATCAATTTAGAATTACGTTCAAAAGTTATTAAACTGTGTACACTCTTTGACCCAGCAGTGTTTCCACTGAGCTTATATCCCAAAGAGATCTTAAAGTTGGGGAAAGGACCTACATGCGCAAAAATGCTTGTGGCAGCCCTTTTTGTAGTGGCAAGAAACTGAAAACTGAATGGATACCCATCAATTAGAAAATGGCTGAATACATTATGGTAATGAATGCTATGGAATATTATTTTTTTGTAAGAAAGAACCACCAGAATGATTTCAGAGAGGCCTGGAGAGATTTTCATGAACTGATGCTAAGTGAAATGAGCAGAACCAGGAGATCATTATACATGGCTACAAGAAGACTATATGATAAAAAATGGATTCTGATGAATGTGACTCTCTTCAACAATGAGATGATTCAAACCAGTTCTAATTGTTAATTGATGAAAAGAGCCATGTACACCATGAGAGATAACTGTGGGAACTGCTCGTGGACCACAACATAGCATTTTCACTCTTTGTCTTGTTGTTTACTTGCATTTTGTTTTTATTTCTTGTTTTTTTTTTGTTTGTTTGTTTTGTTTTGTTTTTTGTTTGTTTTTTTCATTACAGGTTTTCATTTACAAAGCATATGCTTGGTTAATTTTTCAACATCGATCACTGCAAATACTTCTGTTCCAAACTTTCTTCTCCTTCCCTCTCCAACATGGCAGGCATTCGAATACATATTAAAATATATATTAAATTCATTATATGTATACATATCCATACAATTTTCTTGCTGCACAAGAAAAATCTGATCTAGAAGGAAAAAAAAAATCTGAGAAGGAAAACAACATGCAAGCAAACAACTTCAGAGAGAGTGAAAATGCTATTTTGTTCTCCACACTCCACTCCCACAGTCTTATCCATGGGTGTAAATGACTCTCTTCATTACTGAACAATTGAATTGGTTTGGATCATCTCATTGTTGAAGAGAACCACTTCCATCAGAATTTCCTATTGTTTAGTTTTCTTGTTTCTATGTATAATGATCTCCTGGTTCATCTGATTTCCCTTAGCATTCATTTATGTAATTCTCTCCAGGTGTCTCTAAAATCATTCTGGTGGTCCTTTCTTACAGAACAATAGTATTCCATAGCATTCATATACTATAATTTATTCAGCCAATCTCCAATTGATAGGTATCCATTCAGTTTCCAGTTTCTTGCTACTACAAAAAGGGCTGCCACAAATATTTTTGCACATATGGGTCCCTTTCCCTCTTTTAAGATCTCTTTGGGATATAAGCCCTATAGAAACACTGTTGTGTCAAAGGGCATGCAGTTTGATAACTTTTTGAGCCTAATTCCAAATTGCTCTCCAGAATGATTGGATCCATTCACAGTTCCACCAACAATGTGTCAGTGTCTCAATTCTTCCACATCCCCTCCAAAATTCATCATTATCTTTTCCTGTCATCTTAGCCAATCAGAGAGGTGTAGTGGTATCTCAGAGTTATCTTAATTTGCATTTCTCTGATCAATAATGATTTGGAACACCTTTTCATATTGGTAGAAATAGTTTCAATTTCATCATATGAAAGTTGTTTGTTGATATTCATTGACCATTTATCAATTGGAAAATGGCTTGAGGTCTTATAAATTTGAGTCAATTTTATGTATAGTTTAGAAATGAGGCCTTTATCAAAACCTTTGAATGTAAAAATGTTTTCCCAGTTTATTGCTTCCCTTCTAATTTTTCTGCATTAGTTTTGTTTGTACAAAAACTTTTAAACTTAATATTATCAATTTATCTATTTTGTGATCAATAATGATCTCTAATTTTTCTTTGGTCACAAATTCCTTCCTCTTCCATAGATCTGAGAGGTAAACTATTCTATATTCTTCCAAATTGTTTATAATATCATTCTTTATTTCTAGGTTATTAAACCATTTTGACCTTATCTTGGTATGTGATGTTAGGTAAGGGTCAATGTCTAGTTTCGGCAATACTAGTTTCTAATTTTCCTAGCAGTTTTTGTCAAATAGTGAATTCTTATCACAAAATCACTAGATTGCTATAGTCATTGACTATTTTGTCCTGTGAATCCAACCTATTCCACTGATCAACTAGTCTACTTCTTAGCCAGTACCAAAGGGTTTTGATGACCACTGTTTATAATATAGTTTTATATCTGGTACAGTTAGTTCACCTGCATTTGATTTTTTTCATTAATTCTCAATGGCCTGTTTTATTAAATATCAGTTTGCTTGCTTCCAATCCCTACCTTCTCCAACTAATCCTCCACACAACTTCTAAATTTATATTGCTCAAACATTGTTCTGATTATGTCAATCCCTTGCTGAAAAACTGGCAATGTCTTCTTATTTGTTCGACAATGAAATAATACTTCTTTTTTTCCAACTTGGCATCTAAAGCCCTTCATAATCTGATTCCTACTGATTTTTTTTTAATCCATCCTTCATGAATTCTCCGTTCCAGTCAAAGTATTCTGTTCCAGTATAAAATATTCCAAATGCTGACTCCTTTTCCTTATGTAAATAGTCCACTAAACTGAAATTGCTGTCTCCTTTCTATGAAACATTCTAGCTTCAGTCAGAGCTATTTTCTACTTAAAGATGGGAGTAGTCCTCCAATTCTTATCTCTATTGTGTTTTCAAAATAAATTTGTGTTACTTTTTAATAACTTTGTATCTACTTATTCAAATGTATTGTATTTCATGAATAGAATGCAGATTCCTTAAAGGCATGGCTTTCTTTAGGAAAGAGTGTGTATGTGTGTGTGTGTGTGTGTGTGTGTGTGTGTGTGTGTGTGTGTATGACACAGAGAAACAGAGAGAGACAGAGAGAGAGAGAGAGAGAAAGAGAGAGAGAGAGAGAGAAAGAGATAGAGACAAGGTGTGCTGCAAAGTGACTGCCATCTCTCAGGAGACAAAAATCTACACTGGACAAATTTTAAATTTTCATATGTCTAATTAACCTTTTCTTCATTACTTTCTTAAATCTAACTATTCAATAATACAATAAAATAAACTATTGATTGGTAGGTAAATGCTCACAATGATAATTTAACAATTTGCTCTTTGAGTTAGTTTGGGGTGGCTCCAGCAGAGCCTTGTTTACATTCCCCTTGTCTGAATTATTTGACCTAAATTAAGATCTTTATCAACATTTGTTGATTTGAACTTTTAAAAAATGTTTGTAGGTTCATTTTAGATTTATCTGTAAATCTGACTTGATGTCTAAGGTATGTGAAAATATTTTGTAAATTCAAATACTTCAATTTAAAGAATGTTTCTTTCTTTCTTTCTTTCTTTCTTTTTTCAAACAATCTTTCATTTAACATGTTTTATATGCAAGAAACTAGAAGAAATGCTTAGGGATACAGAGGCTAATGAAATTCTCCCTTTGCCCCTCCCCCTAAAAAAAAAAAAAACAGTCAGTTGGAGAAAATGAGGAGTTAACAGATAAGATAACTTGAAGTGGGAAGGAGTTCTGCTGTGAGATCAATAACTGATCCCCAAGCCTCCCAAACGTGTCATATGAACCCAAAGATTATAAAATTAAGTAATTATGAAGAGAGTGGATTTCAGAAATTTTGAAATCCAGTTCGATATAAGATGTAGGCAAAATGCTACCTGCAAGATTTCAATTAAACCAGTATGACTTGAATATAATATGCAAAGAAAAATGATAAGGAAAAAAGTAAACAACATGTAGTCTAAACAATAAAAGTAGTTTTATGATGACTTTCTTTGATAACACTTTGAGTCAAGAAATTTATGATTGTTCATTTTGATGAAAACATTACTCAAAAAATCCCTAACTTCTAGATGAAGTACAATTTGATTCATTTATATTATTAATTAGTTCAAATTCCCTTAAAGTATCGTATACCTATGTACCCTGACTCTACAATAGTCAATCTATTTTGGCCTTATGTTTCTTATTAATAAAATGAAAGAGTTGAACTAAATTTCCTTTAAAGTCTCTTCCAACTCTAAAGCTATGATCCTAAGAATATAATTCATTATTTCTGTATTCTGTATTCATTGTCAGAATAAGAACATCCTTGAAATTGTTGCTATAATGTATGAAGTGGCAATCTGTATTATTATTATCTTTCGACCACCAGAATGATTTAAACCCCAAACTTAAATGAATTTGTGTAGATTAAACATAAACATTGGTGCTTCACCAACTGTTACTCTGCCTTTTGGGTATATTTATATTTCAACTGACATTTTTTTCAAAGAATCATAAAGGAAGAAAAAAAGTGTTATTTTTATGGATTTATAGTAGTATAGCTTGAAGGAAAAGATAATTCATGCCAGATAAAAAAAAAATCAGAATATTTCATGAAATCATGTATCTAAATGGTTGGTAGAGGGTGAAGTACATATGGTGGATAAAGGAACCTAGAAAATGAAATATTCTTAAATTCCTTTTTTTGTAAGTTTCTCTCTGTAAAGGAAGATGAATATGGATTTAATTTTACTCTGAAGCTGAAAGCTTTATATAAATTCACAATAAAATTCCTAATTCAGAATTAAAATGGTTAAGTAGAAATTGAATTACTGAAAAATCATATATTATTTTCATTGCTATTTTCAAAAGTTCTGTTTATATGAAACTAAGAAGATATATTATTAATAAGTAAATTTAGAAATCAGTTTAGAAGTTAACCTATTGACATTGATTAAACTTCTATCATGTGGGCAAGACAATGAACAAGGTTGTGAGAAAGTAAAACTCTTTTAAATGGTTCAACCCTTTCATTCAAATTCCTTAGCAAATTTCGAATGTGTGGAAGATAGAAATAACTCTGGCTCTGATTTCAAGCACTTGGCTTCAATTTTCGCTTCTGCTGTTTTAAAGAAATGCAAGTCACTTAATGTGTCTGGGCCTTGCTTTTTTAAATCTTCAAATGTGCAAATTGGATTTGATGCCCAATGACATTTTTTATAGTTCTGGATCAATCAATCATCTATTCTGATTATTTTCTTCCCTGATGTTTTTCACAACACATCAATGGCCAACCATGTTATAGAACGGTAAACTCTGTCCTTGCATTAATTAGTTACAGTAGGTTCTATATAACATATTAATGGCCTTTGTCATTTTCTCAGTATAGCATAATAATCTTATTACTTTAGAACTGATCTATCTTACTCCACTAAGAAGCCATTCCAAATTTCCTCTTTTCTTTTCAACCATCCCACAATTTCTCTTTTTTGTACTATCTTTTCTGAGAACTGGAAAATTACTTTATAGAGAAAATGATGCCCTTTAGAATCAGCTCCTTTCCCATTCAAATAAATCTTTTTTATGTGATCTCCTATATCTATTATTTTTCTAAAGGTTGTTGCAGTTCTTCTTCTGAAGAAAACATATTTTTGGGGGCGGAGCCAAGATGGCGGAGAAGAAACACACGACTCTGTAAAGGTCCTCACTCCCTCACAACCAATTAGATAAATTAAGCCTCAGAATAAGCCCAGGACTGATAGATACCACAAGGACTGGAAGCACGACTTACCAGCTGTAGAGAATCTGGAGTTTCAACAGAAAAGGTCAGTTCCCAGGGGAGGAAGAAGAGAGGCCAGCACAGACTGCTGGGTGCTAGCATACTCAGCCGATCGCGCTGGGGAGGGCTCTGGGATCAGAGAAGCCACTGAGATAAAGGAATCTGGCACAGGCTATTAGCTCTTCTCTGCTAATTATTTAGCAGTTCAGAAGGGAAATCTAAACACTTTAAAAATTCAGATAGATTAGATTTTCCCCGGATCCTGGGGGTGACTCAGCAGATCTTCGGCACCAGGGGGTGTGGCCTCAGCTCCCACCTGAGAATAGTTAAGAGACTGACAAGTGGGTGGATACGGCCCAAGGCAACACACACTGCCTAGTTTAGCTGGAGGGAGTGGAACTCAGCTCCAGGAAGTCCCAGAGAAGCAGAACCTTTGAACTAGGGACCGCGGTTTCTGGCAGACACTTCCAGTTTGAGCACAGGGGCTTTTCACTTCACCTGCTGCAGACATCCACGCCCCACCAGGAAGCATAGGCTGGGCTTTGTGCTGCCTTTACTGTTCAGTCTCAACCTCTGGGAAGCCGCTAAAACACAGCGCCCTTGGGGCACAGCAGTGCTAATCACCTCTGAGGCACTTCCAGAGAGGGGGTGGGGAATTCTCTCCCAGAGCTCTATCTTAGCTCAGGCGCAGGAGCCGCTGCATCCATCCGGTCTGGGAGGAAGCTGGTAAAGAAGTAAATAAATAATTTCTTACCCCAGGGACAGACCCCAAAAGATTTTTTAATATGAACAAAAAAACAAGAAAAACTATAGATTCCTTCTACACAGAGAAAGAGCGGGTATCCAACCCCAAGGAAATTAACAGCAGAGAGTCAGCAGATAACAACCCAAAGGGGAATGATTCCTGCCCCCCATCACATAACTCTCTCCTTGAAGAGAATATTAAAAAATTAAGGGAGTTTGAAGAAAAATGGGGAAAGGAAAGGGAAGCTATGATAGAGAATAACAACGTCCTGAAATTGGAGTTGGAAAAAATAAAGAATTCATAGGAGATGCAGGGAAACAAAATTTATGAATTAGAAAAGGTTAAAAAAACACAGGAAAGTAGGATTTCTGAATGGGAAAAGATAAAAAAGTCTCAAGAAAATAGAATTTCTGAATTGGAAAAAGAAAATAATTCTAAAAAAAAATTAGGGAAATGGAAAAAAATTCAATAGAGCAAAATAATTCATTTAAAAACGAAATTGGGCATTTACAAAAAGAACTAAAAACTGTGAAAGAAGAAAATAACTCCTTAAAAGTCAGGATGGAACAAAGAGAAATGAATGACTCACAGAGAACCCAAGAATCAGTCAAACAAAACAAAAAATATGAGAAGCTGGAGAACAACGTCAAATACTTACTGGGAAAATCTATAGACGTGGAAAATAGATCTAGGAGAGATAATCTGCAGATCATTGGACTTCCAGAAAACTATGACCAAAAAAAGAGCCTAGATTCTATTTTACAGGAAATTATCCAAGAGAACTGTCCAGAGATAATAGAAACAGAGGGGAAAGTAGATGTGGAAAGAATTCATCGAACTCCTTCTGAAATAGACCCTAAAAAAAGAACACCACGGAATATAGTGGCTAAGCTGCAGAATTACCACACAAAGGAGAAAATCCTGCAAGCAGCTAGAAAAAAACAATTTAAATACCAAGGTGCCACAATAAGGGTCACCCAAGATCTGGCTGCCTCCACATTAAAAGATAGAAGGGCCTGGAACCTGATATTCCATAAGGCAAAAGATCAAGGACTGCAACCAAGAATGAACTACCCAGCTAAGTTTAGCATCTTTTTCCATGGAAGAAGATGGTCATTCAATGAAACAGAGGAATTCTATATGTTTCTAAGAAAAAAAAAACCAGACTTAAACAAAAAATTTGATCTACATCCACAAGACTGAAGAGAAACAGAAAAAGGTACACAGAACCCTTGAGAACTGTAACTCTGTTGTGGGTATATAAAAAGTACTCAAGGATAATTTGATTTTACTGATATAAAAGAAAAAAAGGGGGGTGTAGTAAAGGGAAGGAGGTCGGTTCAGAAAAAGGGGAATGATAAAAAGAGGGAAACTACATCCCATGAAGAGGCATAGAAAATACACCATATCTGAGGGAACTTAGTGAGGGGGAGAATCATTGTGTGAATCTTACTCTCATCAGGAGAGGCTCAAAGAGTAAATAATTAACATATTTGTTTTTCAGAGAATTTTCTCTCACCTCATTAAAAGGGGGGAGAGGAAAAGGGAAAAGGAAAAGGAGAATAAGTGAAGGGACTTTGAGGGGGGAGGGATACTAAAAAAAAAAAGAGGGTTGTGCGTCACAAGGGGGGTCTGGAAATTAAATATTGGGGAGGGGGATCAGGGGGGTCAAGGGAAAAAGCATAATCTGGGGATAATATGATGGCAGGAAATACAGAATTAGTAATTTTAACTGTAAATGTAAATGGGATGAACGATCCCATC
This sequence comes from Sminthopsis crassicaudata, assembly GCF_048593235.1. Lineage (NCBI taxonomy): Eukaryota > Metazoa > Chordata > Mammalia > Dasyuromorphia > Dasyuridae > Sminthopsis > Sminthopsis crassicaudata. Next base: position 45,814,219 of record NC_133620.1, read on the forward strand.
AAACGGAGACGGATAGCAGATTGGATCAAAAAGCAGAACCCTACAATATGTTGTCTACAGGAAACACACTTAACACCATATACCAAGATAACATCAAAATGGAACCATGATTTAGGCATAAAGAGGGAGATAATAAATAGATTAGAGGAACAGAGGATAATCTACCTCTTAGACTTGTGGAGGAGGAAGGAATTTATGACCAGAGGAGAACTAGAGATCATTATTGATCACAAAATAGAAGATTTTGATTACATCAAACTAAAAAGTTTCTGTACAAATAATACTAATGCAAACAAGATTAGAAGGGAAGTAACAAATTGGGAAAATATTTTTAAAAACAAAGGTTCTGACAAAGGTCTCATTTCCAAAATATATAGAGAACTGACCCTAATTTATAAGAAACCGAACCATTCTCCAATTGATAAATGGTCAAAGGATATGAACAGACAATTCTCAGAGGAAGAAATTGAAACTATATCCACTCACATGAAAGAGTGTTCCAAATCACTATTGATCAGAGAAATGCAAATTAAGACCACTCTGAGATACTACTACACACCTGTCAGATTGGCTAAGATGACAGGAACAAATAATGATGAATGTTGGAGGGGATGTGGGGAAACTGGGACACTAATACATTGCTGGTGGAGTTGTGAAAGAATCCAGCCATTCTGGAGAGCAATCTGGAATTATGCCCAGAAAGTTATCAAACTGTGCATACCCTTTGACCCAGCAGCACTACTACTGGGCTTATATCCCAAAGAAATACTAAGAGCAGAAAGAGACATATATGTGCCAAAATGTTTGTGGCAGCTCTTTTTGTAGTAGCTAGAAACTGGAAGATGAATGGATGTCCATCAGTTGGAGAATGGTTGGGTAAATTATGGTATATGAAGGTTATGGAATATTATTGCTCTGTAAGAAATGACCAGCAGGAGGAATACAGAGAGGCTTGGAGAGACTTAAATCAACTGATGCTGAGTGAAATGAGCAGAACCAGAATATCACTGTACACTTCAACAACAATACTGTATGAGGATGTATTCTGATGGAAGTGGAAATCTTCAACATAAAGAAAAACCAACTCACTTCCAGTTGATCAATGATGGATAGAGGTAACTACACCCAGAGAAGAAACGCTGGGAAGTGAATGTAAATTGTTAGCACTAATATCTGTCTGCCCAGGTTACATGTACCTTCGGAATCTAAAGTTTATTGTGCAACAAGAAAATGATATTCACACACATGTATTGTATCTAGACTATATTGTAACACATGTAAAATGTATGGGATTGCCTGTCATCGGGGGGAGGGAGTAGAGGGAAGGGGGGATAATTTGGAAAAATGAATACAAGGGATAATATTATGAAAAATATATATATAATAAAAAAAAGAAAACATATTTTCTATTTCATATTTCATCTTTTCCATCAGTCTGCTCCCACCATATTTCTTCATAATTCTCATCTGTGATGGTCTTTTCTAAGTCTTTATCCTACCTGACCACTTATACATTTTCCAATCTTCAACACTGTATTTTCTGACATATTGTTATTGTTGTTGTTCTTGTAGTTCTTCTTTTTGTTGCTCTTCTTCATCTCCTTCCCTTTCTTTTCTTTCTTCTTCTTCATCACACAGTTCAGACTCCCTAATTGCAGGTAGATCTCAATCTTCCAACTTATATCATCTCTCGGCATTAATTTTTTAGTGAAATTGGTTTCAATTACCATCATTAGTTTAATGTATTATAGAAATGCATATCCTGCTCCAGTTCCTTCCCTGAATTTCTGTCACATATCACAAGTTAACCATTAGTAATTTTAAACTTCAGTTCCCAGAGAAACCTCCATGTCCATATATCCACAATTGATAAAGCAGTAAGCATTTATTATGTACTAATTGTGTGCCAAATACTGTGTTTCAAGAATAACACATTATAATAGAGGAAGCAATATGTAAATGATTAGATACATATAAGATATATAGAGTAAGTGGAATTTAATCTATAAAGGAATAAACATTTGGGATGACTAGGGAAAGACATGCAAAAGGTGGATTTTGAGCTGACTGTGGAAGGAAACCAAAATAATTAAGAGGCTGTGGCAAAGTCAAGATATTCTAGGCCTAGAAAGTGCAACAGAGTAACAGGATATATAGTGTCATCTTGACAAATATAAGTGGATGAAATAGATTATCGAGAGAGCGTGAGACTAATTCCAAGGTGATTTTAATATTTAAAGTGAGTGTGATGAGTGCCTGAATTTGCATTGTGTCTGTTATTGGAGATAATGGGGAAAGAGAGATTTGTTGTGAAGGTAGAAAGGATAATACAAAATATATTGGATGTGTGGATGACTAAAAATGGAATGATATGTGGGGATGGAGCCAAGATGGTGAAGATGGCATACATTTCTCTCTGGCCTTCTTTACAACACTCATAATAATTATGAAATCCAGCCTTTGAATTAATTGTGGATGGGCAGAACCCACAAATATTGGGAGTGCAACAAATTATCAGCAGAAGATAATTTCAAAGATCTCCAAAAAAGGTCTGTTTCAATTGGAAACCAGAAGGAGGCAGGCAGGACAACCAGTTCAAAGGCCAGAACAAATAGTTCAGAGTCCTGGGGCAGAGAATTTGTGGAAGGAAACAGACCAGAAAAGATCTGTTTTGGTAAGAAGTGGGAGAGAAAAAGCAAAGCACAAAATCTGACCACAAACACCAGAGCAGAATAGAGCCCTGGGGCAGAACAGTCTAAGCACAGCACTATGAATTCTGTGGGGCAGAGACTTTGAGAGAGGAAGCAGACCAGAAAAGGTCTGTCTCAATTGGAAGATGGAGAGAGACAGCTGGGCAGCTGACCACAAATGCCAGCATAGACAGTTCAGAGTCTGAGAGTAGTTCAGTCTTAGGGCAATAGAGCAGACTCTGACTATAAATACCAGGGCAGACAGCACAGGCCCTTGGGGCTTTGCTGATTATGTCACGTGGCAGAGTGAATTGGCACTGACCCAGAGCAGCTGTGGTGGCTTGGAAAACCTTTCCCACTCTAACAGCAGACCTTAACTTGACTTAAAAATATGAGTAAAAAAGTAAAGGGGAGTCTAACAATTGACAGCTTTTATGACAAAAGAGAAAAACAGATTTCAAACCCTGAGGAGATTAAAGACAGATTGTCTCCAGATGAACTCCAAAGGGTGAAATAACCTGGTCCCCATCACACAAGGCTCTCCTAGAAGAATTTAGAAAGGATCTTAAAAGAGAGCTAGAGGAAAAATGGGGAAAGAAAATGAAAGCCTTGCAAGAGAGTTTAAGGCAACAACAAATTGACATAGTGAAATGGAAAAAGCCTATAACTCATTAAACATTGATAACATGGAAAAAGAAAGCAACTATCAGAAAAACAAAATTTGTGAAATAGAAAAAATAAAATAACTTCTTAAAAAAACAAAATTTGTAAAATGGGAAAAGAAAATAACTCCCTAAAAACAGAATTTGTGAAATGGAAAAAAAATTCATAGAACAAAACAACTCATTCAAAAATTTAATTGGACAAATACAAAAAGAAGTAAAAAAAAATAAATGAAGAAAATAACATGCTAAATTCAGAATTGAACAAATGTAAATGAATGACTTAATAAGGCAAGAAGAATCAGTCAAGCAAAACTAAAAAAAAAAAAAGAAAAAGAAAAAATGCAAAATACCTAATGGGGAAAACAACAAGACCTGGAAAATAGATCTAGGAGAGACAGTCTAAGGATTATTGGACTCCCTGAAATACATGATTAAAAAAAGAGCCTCTACACTCTTTTTCAGGAAATCATGAAAGAGAACTGCTTAAATGTTATAGAAACATAATAAAATAGACATTGAAATAATTCATTGATCACCTACAGAAAGAGATCCCAAAATTAAAACTCCAAGAAATATTGTCGCTAAATTCCAGAACAATCAGACCAAGGGAAAAATATTACAAGCAGCAAGAAAAAAAAAATAAATCAGATACCATGGAGCCAAAATAAGGATCACTCAGGATCTAGCAGCTTCCACATTAAAGGACTGGATATTCTAAAAGGCAAAAGAACTTGATATGAAGCACAGAATAACTTATCCAACCAAACTGAGCATTTTCTTCCAGGGAAGAAGATGGGTATTCAGCTAAATAGGTGAACTCCATTTATTTTTGATTTAAAAAAAAAAAAAAAAAAAAAAAAAAAAAAAGAGCTAAACAAAAAAGTTTGACCACCAAATATAGGACTCAAGAAAAGCATAAAAAGGTAAAAAAAGAACTCTTAAGAACTATATTTCTGTTATGGGTATACATAAAGAGTACATGTATAATTTGGTTTATTCTTATAATATAAATATAATATTAAAAAGGATCTAGAAAAGGAAAGGAAATTATACCAGAAAAAGGGAAAAGTGGAGGTAAAAAGAGCTCATGAAAAAACAAAGGAAATCTATTATATCTAAGGGGAAAAAGGGAGGGGGTGATCATAGTGTAAACCTAATTCTCATTAAAATTGGCTCAAAAATAATATATTAGACATATTCAGTTTACAAAGAAACTTCTCCCACCTAATTGAAAAATGAGAGGGGAAAAGCAAAAGAGGTAAGGGGTAGGATAAATAGAAAGGGATATAGAAATTGAAAGGTAAATACTTACGAAAAGGGAAGAGACTAAGAAGGAGGGAAGGATCCTAAAGACATAGGGCTGCATGAGGCAAGTGGTGTTCATAATTTTAATACTGGGGAGGGGGTAAAGGGAAAAGGAAACTGTGGTTAACAAGATGGCAAGAAATACAGAATTAGTAATTTTAACCATACATATGAATGAGGTAAACTTTCTCATAAAGCAGAGGCAGATAGCAGACTGGATTAAAAGCCAGAATCCCTCAATATGTTGTTTACAGGAAACACACTTGAAGCAAGGTGAATGGATGTCCATCAGTTGGAGAATGGTTGGGTAAATTATGGTATATGAAGGTTATGGAATATTATTGCTCTGTAAGAAATGACCAGCAGGAGGAATACAGAGAGGCTTGGGGAGACTTACATCAACTGATGCTGAGTGAAATGAGCAGAACCAGAAGATCACTGTACACTTCAACAACAACACTGTATGAGGATATATTCTGATGGAAGTGGAAATCTTCAACATAAAGAAGAGCCAACTCACTTCCAGTTGATCAATGATGGACAGAGGTAGCTACACCCAGAGAAGAAACGCTGGGAAGTGAATGTAAATTGTTAGCACTAATATCTGTCTGCCCAGGTTACATGTACCTTCGGAATCTAATGCTTATTGTGCAACAAGAAAATGGTATTTACATACATGTATTGTATCTAGGTTATATTGTAACACATGTAAAATGTATGGGATTGCCTGTCATCGGGGGGAGGGAGTAGAGGGAAGGGGGGATAATTTGGAAAAATGAATATAAGGGATAATATTATAAACAATATATAATAATAAAAAAGTTTTATTTATTTTTTATTAATTAATTAATTTATTTTTCACAATTAACAATTTCAACCAAGAGAATGAGACGACATAGCAAAATCTGCAGGATGAAGTCAAAGTGATAATAAGGGGAAATTTTACATCTCTAAAGGCCTACTTGCATAAAATAGAGAAAGAGAAAATCAATGAATTAGGCTTGTAACTAAAAAAAGGTAGAAAAAGAGGAAATTAAAAAAAACAAACACTAAACTTGAAATTCTAAAAATAAAATGAAAGATTAATAAATTTGAAAGTTAAAAAAAACAAAAAAAACCTATTGAATTAATAAATAAAACTAAGAGTTGCTTATATGAAAAAAACAACAAAATAGATAAACCTTTGGTAAATTTGATTAGAAAAAGGAAAATCAAATTGTTAGTCTTAAAAATGAAAAGGGAGAACTTTCCTCTAATGAAGAGGAAATTAGAGTAATAATTAGGAGTTACTTCAATCAACTTTATTCCAATAAATTTGATAACTTAAATGAAATGGATGAATACCTTCAAAAATATAGGTTGCCCAGATTAACAGAGAAAGAAGCAAATCGGTAAAATAGTCCACATTTTTAAAAAAAATAGAACAAAGTATTGATCAACTCCCTAAAAAAAAATCCCCAGGACCAAATGGATTTACATGTGAATTCTACCAAATATTTAAAGAATAATTAACTCAAATGCTATATATATATATATATATATATATATATATATATATATATATATATATATATACATATATATATATATGTATATATATATATATACATATATATATATATATATATATATATATATATATATATAAACTATATGAAAAAATAGAGAATGAAGGCATCCTGCCTAATTCCTTTTATGATACAGACATGGGACTGATACCTAAACTAGGTAGGAAGAAAAGAGAAAAAGGAAATTATAAATCAATCTCCCTAATGAACACTGATGCAAAAATCTTAAACAAAATTTTAGCAAAAAAAAATACAGAAAATAATCCCCTGGATAATATGACATGAGCAAGTAGGATTTACACTAGGAATGCAGTGCTTGTTCAATATTAGAAAAACTATTAATATAATTGATTATATCAATAACAAAATTTACAAAAACATATGATCATCTCAATAATTGCAGAAAAAGCATTTAATAAAATCCAACATCCATTCCTAGTAAAATCGCTTGAGAGTATAGGAATAAATGGACTATTCCTTAGAATAGTCAGGAGCATATATATAAGAGTGTCAGTAAGCATAATATGCAATGGAGATAAACTGGAACCTTTCCCAGTAATTTCAGGAGTGAAACAAGGTTGCCCACTATCACCATTACTATTCAATATTGTATTAGAAATGCTAATATCAGCAATAATAGATAAGAAAGAGATTAAAGAAATTAGAGTAGGAAATGAGGAAACCAGATTATCACTCTTTGCAGATGATATGATGGATGATATGATGGTATACTTAGAGAACCCCAGAGATTCTACTAAAAAGCTATTGGAAATAATCCACAACTGGTTTACCTCTCAGACTTGTGGAGGAGGAAGGAGTTTGTGTCCAAGGGAGAACTAGAGACCATTATTGATCACAAAATAGAACATTTTGATTACACCAAATTAAAAAGTTTCTGCACAAACAAAACTAATGCAAACAAGATTAGAAGGGAAGTAACAAATTGGGAAAAAATTTTTACAGTTAAAGTTTCTGATAAAGGCCACATCTCCAAAATATACAGAGAATTGACTTTAATTTATAAGAAATCAAGCCATTCTCCAATTGATAAATGGTCAAAGGATATGAACAGACAATTTTCAGATGATGAAATTAAAACTATTTCCACTCATATGAAAGAGTGTTCCAAATCACTATTGATCAGAGAAATGCAAATTAAGACAACTCTGATGTATCATTACACACCTGTCAGATTGGCTAAGATGACAGGAACAAATAACGATGAATGTTGGAGGGGCTATGGGAAAACTGGGACACTGATGCATTGTTGGTGGAGTTGTGAAAGAATCCAGCCTTTCTGGAGAGCAATCTGGAATTATGCCCAAAAAGTTATCAAAATGTGCATACCCTTTGACCCAGCCATACTACTACTGGGCTTATACCCCAAGGAACTACTAAACAAGGGAAAGGGACCTGTATGTTCCAAAATGTTTGTGCAGCCCTTTTCATAGTGGCTAGAAGCTGGAAGATGAATGGATGTCCATCAATTGGAGAATGGTTGGGTAAACTATGGTATATGAATGTTATGGAATATTATTGTTCTATAAGAAATGACCAATAGGAGAAATACAGAGAGGCTTGGAGAGACTTACATCAACTGATGCTGAGTGAAACGAGCAGAACCAGAAGATCATTATACACTTCAACAATGATACTGTATGAGGATGTATGCTGATGGAAGTGGATTTCTTCAACATAGAGAAGAGCTAATCTAATTCCAATTGATTAATGATGGACAGAACCAGCTACATCCAGAAAAGGAACACTGGGAAATGAATGTAAAGTGTTATTTTTACATTCTGAATTCAATTCTTCCTGTGCAACAAAAAATTCAGTTCTACACACATATATTGTATCTAGAATATACTGTAATATATTTAACACATATAAGACTGCTTGCCATCTGGGGGAGGGGGTTGGGGGAGGAAGGGAAATAATCTGAATAGAAGTAAGTGCAAGGGATAATGTTGTAAAAAATTGCCCATGCATATGTACTGTCAAAAAATGTTATAATTATAAAATAAAATTAAAAAAAAAAAGAAATAATCCACAACTTTGGCAATGTTGCTGAATACAAAATAAATCCACATAAATGATCATCATTCTTATATATCACTAACAAAATACAACAATTAAGAGATACAAAGAGAAATTCCATTTAAAACAATTGATAATATTATAAAATATTTGGGGATCTATTTGTCAAGGGAAAGTCAAAAACTATATGAGCAAAACTACAAAACACTTTCCAAACAAATAAAGTCAGATCTAAACAATTGGAAAAATATTAAGTGCTCTTGGATAGGTCCAGCAAAAATAGTAAAGATGATAACATTACTTAAAATAATCTATTTGTTTAGTGCTATACCAATCAGACTCCCAAGTAACTATTTTAATGACCTAGAAAAAATAACAAAATTCATCTGGCAGAACAGAAGGTCAAGAATTTCAAGGGAACTCATGAAAAAAAAAATCAAATGAAGGTGGCCTAGTTGTAGGTGATCTAAAACTATATTAAGCAGTGGTCACCAAAATTATTTCTTATTGGCTAAGAAATAGACTAATTGATCAGTGGGATAGGTTAGTTTCACAGGAAAAAAAAATCAATAACTATAGCAATCTAGTGTTTGGCAAACACAAGGATCCCAACTTTGGGGATAAGAATCAGTATTTGACAAAAACTGCTGGGAAATTTGGAAATTAGTATGGCACAAATTATGCATTGAACCACATTTAACACCATACACCAAAATGAGATCAAAATGGGTTCTTGATCTAGGCATAAAGAATGAGATTATAAGTAAATTAGAAGAACATAGGATAGTTTACCTCTCAGACCTGTGAAGGAGGAAGGATCAAAGAAGAACTAGAGAATAGTATTGATCACAAAATAGAAAATTTTGATTACATCAAGTTAAAAAGCTTTTGTACAAACAAAAGTAATGCAGTCAAGATTAGAAGTGAAACAATTACCTTGGAAAACATATTTATAGTTAAAGGTTATGATAAAGGCCTCATTTTCAAAATATATAGAAAATTGATTCTAATTTGTAAGAAATCAAGCCATTCTCCAATTGATAAATAGTAAAAAAATATGAACAGACAACTTTCAGATGATAAAATTGAAACTATTTTTACCCATTGTAAAGGTGTTCCAAATCATTATTGACCAGAGAAATGCAAATTAAGGCAACTCTGAGATACTACTACACACCTCTCTGATTGGCTAAGATGACAGGAAAACATAATGATGAATGTTGGAGGAGATATGGGGAACCTGGGACACTTATGCATTATTGAAATTGTGAACAGATCCATCCATTCTGAAGAGCAACGTGGAACTATACTAAAAAAGTTGTCAAACTGTTCATACACTTTGATCCAGCAGTGTTACTACTGGGCTTACATCTCAAAAAAAGATATTAAAGAAGGGAAATGGACCTGTATGAGCAAAAAAATTTGTGGCAGCCTTTTTTGTAGTGGCTAGAAACTGGAAATTGTGCCCATAAATTAGAGATTGGCTGAGTAAATTGTGGCAAATGAATGTTTTGGAATATTATTGTTTTGTAAGAAATGACCATCACTGAGGGAGAGGGAGAGAAGAAGGGGGAAAATTGGAACAAAAGGTTTGGCAATTATCAATGCTGTAAAATTACCCATGCATATATCTGGTACATAAAAACAATAATTAATAAAAATAAAAAATAAAAAAATAAATGACCAGCAGGATGAATACAAAGAGACTTGGAGACACTTACATGAACTTACATGATGCGAAGTGAAATGAGCAGAACCAGGAGATCATTATGCACTTCAACAACAATACCACATGAGGATCAATTCTGATAGAAGTGGCTATCTTCAACAAGGAAAGGATCCAAATCAGTCCCAATTGATTAGTAATGAACAGAACCAGCTACACCTAGAGAAAGAACACTGGAAAATGAGTATGAACTGCAACTTTTATCCTTTATCCTTTTTTCTGTTATTGTTTGCTTGCATTTTTGTTTTTCTTCCCAGGTTATCTTTACCTTCTTTCTAAATCAATTTGTTTTGTAGCAAGACAATTATATAAATATGTATACATATATTGTATTTAACATAAACTTTAACATAGTTAACATGTATGGGACTACCTAGTAAATAAAATATTGTCTTAAGATTGGTGAAGACAATAGCTCTGTTTTTCATACTGTTTCATACTGGTTTTTTTTTTCAATGCTATGAAGAGGAGTTTAATTGAGCATTGCTTTTCAATGCCCCTTGATATTTCCTAAGTGAAAGAACAAATGAGATAGAGAAAAGACAGTTTTAAATGACCAGGTAAACAACTTATGTTGATTATCCTAGTAAGTGATAAACATTCTTTTATTTCTTATGTTGCCAAAAGTAATTATAATTATAATTACCTATTTTCTCTTCTTGATACACTTCCCTTCATCTTTAACCAGATTGAATGGCTTCTTTTCAACTGAGAAGGAGCTCTGTCCTATAACAGCTCATTGGAACTATACAGCCAGAAAATGAAATAGCCTCCAAATAATAAATAAATAAAAAATAAAATTTTAACTAACTAGGGATTCAGTCATATTGGATACATAAAATTTATATTCTTTATTTATCCAATGTGACCGAGTCCCTAGTTACTTAAAACACATCTCAAAAATGGTTAAAATAAGTTCCCCCAAATGACAAAAGGAAAAAACTTTGTAAACAATATTTTACTTGAAAATAATTTCCCCAACATCTAATATACTCTTTTTTCCTTTCCATAAAAATTACAATCTGTCCTTTTTTATAATATAATATTTTTTTTTTTTGTATTTTGAAGGGTGGTGGTAAAAGAGGAACAATCAGGATCAGTTTACCTATAATTGTCATAAGAGAGAAAAATATATCTTTCCTTCAGAATGTTTTCTTTCAAGGAACTATATGATTCCTTTAAAAAATGCATCCATATACTTGTAGTTAGATTTTCTTTTTCATAAGTAGAAAATGTTTGTAGATAAGGCATAGAATTGTAACAATTCCCTGAGAGGCAGTTCTAGGACAACCAGGATTAAAATTACATTCTCTATTTGCTGGATACTAACATAAATTTAAGTTGCCAAAGAGAAGTTTTATTTTCCTTACATGAAAGTCCCTGATCCCTGTTAGTCTACAAATATTTTGCCTGTAGGCATTTCTTAACTTTTAAACAAAAGACTTGGGTTTGGAGTTACAGAGACAGAACATGAATTCAAATCCTGTCTCTATTCTTAAATACATGTTTGACATTGGACAAATAACTTCACTGCTGGGCCCTAGTACCTTATATGTAATGAAAGTATGCTATGATCTGGCTTCTGGTATTCCTTTAACTCTAAATGTATAATTTTATCATTCTATATGAATATACATTGCTGACCCACATAATCCTTTCCTTCAATTTCTCCCTTTATTTTTATTCTAGGTTATTACCTGTTACTGATGTTTCTTTTCCATAGATCTTTGCTGTAGCATTGCTGTGAAAATCTCTAATTTTTCTGAATGCTTCTTTTTGTCTCTTTATATCTAGACTCTTAGCATTTTCTCCTGCTTCCATGGAAGCTAAACAGTTATTGGGGTACTCATCCAACCTTTGCTCACTTCACAAATGAGATTTTTTTTTTAAGAAAGAAATGTGCTTAGCACTTATTGGGTACCATTATTGCATTCCTTTTAACTAACTCTGCAAACTTATGATTCAGACAATCATAAAGCTCATAAGAATCAGTGTACAGGTCTGGATTTTCAGAACTTGGAACTTAAAATAGAAGGATCAGAGAACTTGCAATCCAGGTTTTAAAAGAATCCTCGAATCATAATCATAGCACTAGTGTTGGTCTTAAATGCTATCTTAACTACTTTCTTCAATTTTACAGATGAGGAAAGTGAGTCCCAAATAGCTAAAGTGATAGTCAACATCACCATGATGTGACAAAGGATGTATTAGAAACCAGCTCTTCTTATTATAAATTCAGTATTCTTTTGGCCTCTCAAGGGACCAAAATTCAGTATGATGCTTCAGATGTGGTGCTTTGATTGAGAAGCAGAAGGAGCATAATTAATAGTCTGATCTACTATTAATATTATCCAACTGCTTTATTAGTTTAGACTCTGATTCTTCAATAATTAAAGGAATTGTGCTTATTAATGAATTCACATATAAATGGAAGAAACATTTAAGTAATTAATATGTGCCAGACACTATGCTATGACCTAGGCATGTCACTGCAAAAAGTGAGTCTATGTCACAAGGAATTTACATTCCATTAGATAGAAGGAATGATCAGCAAAGAAGGGCGTTTTGGACTGGTATAAAGGGCTGAATAGGTGCACTTGAATCAGACAACCAAACACTTAAGGCTAATTAGCTATTCAAAATAAGACAATAACTCTATTAGCATATGTTTGGAATTGCTCTTCTCACAGTTAATGGCTGCTCAATGTTTGGGGTTAAGAGAATTGTAGGTAAGAATTAGGGGATAGGGATGAGAGAGGCCAAAGAACTTCACTTTACAGCAGGACTAGGAGAAGGGAAGTTGGTGACAAGCCTCCTGGTGGTTTATCTGCCTTCTTCACTTCTCCCCCTAAAGACTAAGGACTTTTACTTATTCTTATTCTGGCTGTTCCTGTGATGTCCAGGGAGCTAGCCCACACATTACAGACTGGGGAGTCACAGAGATGAAAATTCACCCACTTTTCCCAGAAGCAATGCAGAGATTATTTTATTACAGTGGTGAGAGTTAGAGCTATCTGTGGAGGGAATACATTTGCATGGTGGCAAAGCAAATGAGAAGATTGTCTATGTAGATAGTTATTTGGGATGTGGAGCAAATACTACTCATTACTAATGTGTATAATTTAAGTATTGGATAGAAAGAACATTAGTTAAGGAGACAGAATGATATCCTTTCTATTTCTGTCTTTAACATATTTATTTGACCAGAAGTTAGCCATTTAGATCTAGTGAGTCTGTTTTATCTTATTTAAAATGGGGATACTAATACTTGTAGTATCTCCCTTAAAACATTGTGAAACTTAGCCATGACAATGTATGTAAAGCAATTTGCAATGTTAAAGTATCACGGAAATCTTTTCCATGTTATTTCTGCAATTGTTTCTATTATTTCCATGGGCCCAACTCACAATATCTTTGACTTCACAGAAGACCTTCATGAGTTTCTGTGGCTTAGCTAGGTTTCTGTTCATGGGTCTGTGAACTTAACCACTATTTGTAAGATTGTTTCTATGGTAGAATACATTTCAATTTTCAAGCAACAGATATAAAAAGGAACTTCTGGGACGTAATCTTATCATGGTTGATGACTTCCTGCCCATTTGTTTCAAATCAGCACATTCTGGATTTTCAAAAATTGTGGTGATGACTCCTTTGTATCCTTTAGGATTCTAGAACAAGGGCTTTTAGTATGGTGTCCATTCTCCCTACCTCCTTCCATGAATCACTGAATAGCTTCATGGAATCCATGAACATGGGAAGAGATAAACATACAATGTTATTTATACTAATTTTTCTTTTATATTTTTATTTATTATGCAGCTAAGAGGAAGAAGCCATAAACTGTACTGGGTTGCCTTAAGGAATCCAGAATATCCTCATAAACAAAGAGTAGACTTTCATTTCTTGAGAAAAATTATTTCTCATATACATGATCCTTTAAATCTAGGGAGTATTGAAAACATTCATCTGAGGAGGAAAGTGAACCAAAGCATCACGGGGAAGGAATTGAAACAGGGAATTTTATTCTTTTTCTGATTAAGCCTGAATGAGTAATAGTCAACAGATTCCAGATACTTAGCCTTGCTTCAGGGAAGATTATTCAAGCACAAACTGAGCAGTGGGCATTCTCTTTCCCCCCAAAAAATTTCCTCATTTTTCTGTTTACTGCTGAGCCAGGCTCCTCCACAGCATGAACTGCAATGGGAGTTGACTATCAGTGTCTAAAGGCTGATTCAGGCCCATAATGGGTATTTAAATAAGGAGAATAATGGATTGCAAACCTGTGTACTTAAACGCCTGTTCCTCATTTCTGATGGAAAATGTTGTACAAAAGAAAGCCAATTTTCTTTTTGTGAACTGAGTTCATAATTAGGAACTTGAATTATAATAGTTACAGAAATGGTAGTTATAATATAGACATATTAGATTTGATTAGATTTGCACAGGGGAAATTTTCCTTTGTATTAACTGGGCATTTAATTTCAACTCTGCAGAAGGCAGACTTTAAAAACTGCTGCCTGTTGACTTCTACTTCTGATACTCAAACTCAGTCACAAGCCTCTTACTAAAACATCAGGCTAGGAGCTCAAAGTTTTTGGACACTAAAATTGTCATTTCCATTTTTCCTCCTCTGTTTCATTTTAAATCCATTTTTAATGGTGTGGTTACATTGTCCGTGGCATAAATCTGGAAGCAGCATTTGCATTTAGAATGCTGTAAAATACAATATTCCTTCGGGTATGCTTAGCCCGGGTACCACAGCCCTATTCACATAAATCAAGATAAGAATACTAAAAGCAAAGCAATTTGATTAGGTCCTAAATTCAAAACATTACAAGTCTGAGGTCTAACAGCCACCAGGAACTTAAGTCAGCCTGCCTCTATGGTATCGTCGAGTGTGGAAAATTAAAATGACAGGTTTAAGAGATAAAGACAATCTTGCTCTTATTTAGCTTTAGGGTTCCTGCCAGTTTATCTCTGTTACGAGGTGTAATGTAATATTACGTACACATCTACTATAAACATCCAGACATTTATAGGCATGTCAAAAGGATCCCACTTGATATGGAGCAAAATGAATTACAACCTTGTAAAAGTTCCCTAATTTGTTCACGAATGGGCATGTTCTTTCCCCACCCACTGCCAGCCCTCATCTCTGACAGCTATAGGAGAACAGAGTAACAATGCTAAACTGTACCACAGGATGTATCAAATCAATAAAATGCACTTTTCCAATGTGATAAAAATCTATCTTTGGCTTTATTAATAAACAATGTCATTAAAACTTATGTATTGTAAGCCTATGGATCCTCAAATTCATTTATATATATTTAATTTTCTTCTCCAAAAGTATTAAAAAATATTCCTCATTTTAAGAGGATTTTTGGAGGATAGTAAGAAGTTGGAGAAAGAGAGAGATAATTTCTAATCCCTAGTGGTGCCAGGAGACCCAAATTCCTTTATATCTCTTTGAGTGATAAGAAATAACTTAAGTCTAAAGTATAGATTAGGATACTTACTTTTTTTGATTAGTCCTCCTTAAAGTCAACACAATCTTGTTACATCTTCTGTCAATGAGACCAATTTGGGGATTTTCTTTTCTTTTTTTTTTTTTTTTTCCCTTTATGAGTAAAAGATATCTGGCAAATAACCACATTCCTTTCCTATCAAGTTTTACAGCTTTTATATTGCTAGTGCTGCCCATTTAAACTCATATTCATTCTATACATACTTGCTTTCAGTGATATTTCTTCTTTGAATGCCCTCTTATAATTAGGAAGTAGGCCCCGAAGGGCCCAATTAGCCAACATGTGAATGTAATTATAACTCTTGAATTTTCTTTCCCTTTGCATGTGTGACTGTGCAGCATGTAGCATAACCTACTTGGAAAGGGAGATTCAGGCCAAAAAATAAGTTATGTGTTAAGATATAAGTGGATTTATGAAAGATATTCATAATTGTTATATAAAATGCACCATCTCTCTCCATCTAATTATTGGGGCACAAGTAATAACCTTTTGACCTATAGTTCCACAGATCCTTAAAGATAAGTATAACCTTTCTGTTAATTTTTTGCTTCATCTCAGAAGGCTATAGAGAAATAAAGTTCAACAAACAAAGAACGTCATATGTTTATAAAGACCTGACAATATTCAGTTCTATACCAGGGCCAAGAAGAAAAAGACACAATAATAGGAAGAATACTTCTCCTCCAATCCAAAAATGAGATACATTGATTTCATACTCAAGAATTTCATATTCAAAAGAAGTACCTCAAGGGTTATAATAATCTTCCTATTTCCTTCAATTTATCCTTACTTTGCATGTAGCCAATTCCCTGGTTGTTCTCTTCTGGATCATTTTCAGCTTATCAATGTCCATCTTAGGCTATGATAACTATAACTAAACATAGGATTTGAGATGATTTCTGATGAGGATAGATTAGGTATAAGTAGAATTTTCCTCTTCCTGGAAAATTTTTCCATCTTAATACTTTTGTTGACAATTGAATTTCACTGAAATCTCAGGATTATCTTTAGGGAAAAAAAATCATGCCTTTCCATAGCCACTATCCACACCATTTTGGACTTGGTTTTATATACCCCAATATAAGATTTACACTTATCTCTACTGAATCTCTACTGGTAGATTTAGTCCCATGCTGTGGCATGTTAAAATCTGTTTGAATTTTAAATCTGACCTCCAGAAATTTTAACTTGAAGTTAAGAAGATCTATATTCAAATCCTGCCTATGATATACTGTTTTATAATAGATGACTAAGTTTATTTCTCTTAGTTTCAAGAAATTAATTTGCTTGACTCTTGAGCTCTGTCAGAAGTAAGTCAAATAAATCTACATTTGAATATTATTTCTCACACAGGCAGCTCCCCTTTTCTGAGCTATCATAGTACTATATATACTATATGTTCTTTTAAAATATACTGATGCCTGCCTCATGTAAAATCAAGTGGGGTGGATTTTCCCACACCATGTGTATGCATGGTTCATTCATATATACTAATGCATAATTATGCATTTAGTCATCTTTTTTGCTGTATGGGACTCTGACTTGCCCTATTGTCTAGATCTCCCCCAATTTCGCTTTAATTCACTCTGTCCTGATACTATTCATCACAAATCCTATTCTCTTAATATCAATGATTCTCTCCTCCTTTTGATTTTATCCTCTTCTGCTTAGGAAAATAAGCACAGGGAAATACTTTAAAAACTAATCTACAATTATGTATTTCTGCTCTGCTACACATCAGAGGTTATACAACTATAATATATTTTCTGCTGACCTTCTTGCCTCATCTCAGGAAACCTGTCTGCCTTATCCTCCCCCTTGTTTTTGCTACTGTTTCATTCACTGAATGGATAAATTAAAATAATTATCAAGTGCTTGCTATTTGCCAAGCATTTTAATAAGTTTTAAGGACAAAATATTAAAATGAGGCAACTCTTGCTCTCAAGGTGCTCATGTTCTAATAGGAGGACATAACACATATTGGTAATGGAAGAAAGAGAAGAAGGACCTTTATTTGGGAAATCACAAGTACAGTATATAGAAGGATAAAATCTTCAAATAGCATGTTCCTTTCCATACATAGTTGAATTATTATTTAAATTATAGTTACCCCAAGTGTGGTGGTAAGTAGTTTGCATATAAAATCAGGATGAAAAGTGTCCAGGATGAAATGTTTCTTCTGACAATTTTTTAAAATAGTGAGGACTTACAAATTTGAAGAGTTCAATGTGAAGAGATGATTTCTGAAATTTCTCAGGAACATTCAGGAGCTTTTGCCTACTTTGGTCTTCTTTCTTCTCCCTCACTAGATTTCACCTGACATCAGTCATTTTCTTTACTGTCCACTACTTTCATTGTGTCAGTTAAAAAGACTGAGATGCCTGACAAGTTGCTGTTGTTATTCTTCATTTGTTCAGTCATGTCTAAGTCATGTCTAAGCCTTTGTCTAACCAACCATACTGTTAAGAGTTTTCTTAACAAAATCACTAGAGTGGTTTGTCATTTCCATCTCTAGTGAATTAAAGCAAACAGAAGTAAATGACATAACCATATCACACATCTAGTGAATATTTGAGTAAAATTTTGAAATCCAAGATGGATGTTTTATTTATTGAGACATCTAGTTGCCGCTATGTGTGCTTTTAACTAAATCAGGTCACTTTTGACACAAAAGAGGGTCTTATTTTAAGGCAGTATCTAATAATGTTTTTATTTCGATCTGAGTTACACAACTCATACATAATTTAATAAGTTTAATAAAATATTATTTAATTTTATAAAACAGATTCATAAATATTGCCCCTTGTCTTATCACTTGACCTGGGTAAAAGATGCAATAAATGTTTTAATTATTATTTTTTGAAAAAAAAGAAATGTGACCTAAAGTTATTATTAAGGTCTGATTCAAAATGAATCGGAAGACCTCTGGTGTGGGAGTAAGTGTTCTCTCAACAAGAGAATCATTCACAGAAGGGAAGCATTACACAATTCATGAAGGAATAAACATATATGTAATAGTGGTCGGGTGAAATGGCACATTCTTGGGAATAATATAGAAAAGGATGTAAAAATGTCATATGAAGACCCACTCTTCTTAGTGAAGAGAAGTACATATTAACTAATTGGGTGATACTCTCCTTCCTTCATTCCCTCCCTTCCTTCATGTTTCCTCTTCTCCCTCTCTCCATTTCTCCTTTCCTCCCTCCCTCTCTCCCCTTCTCTCCCTCATTTTCCTCTCTTCCATCCTTCTCATCTCTCTCTGTCTCTGTATCTCTCTGTCTGTCTCTGTCTGTCTCTGTCTCTGTCTCTGTCTCATTCTCTCTCTCTCTCTCTCTCTCTCTCTCTCTCTCTCTCTCTCTCTCTCTCTCTCTCTCTGTGTGTGTGTGTGTGTGTATGTGTCTCTCTCTCTCTGTGTGTGTGTGTGTGTTTGTGAATATGTTTGTGTGTGTCTGTTTATCTCTTTCAGTCTCTGTGTGAGTATGTGTGTGTGTGTGTGTGTGTGTGTGTGTGTGTGTGTGTGTGTGTGTGTGTGTTTTCTCTTGGAAACATGTCTGGGCCCAGTAAGAATTTAAGTCACATCCAAAGAGTTATGAAATCAGTATGTGTTAGAGACAGAACTGGAATCCAGATTGTCCTTAATTGATGGTGAATTCTCTGTCTACTCAGCAAGACTACTTCTCACAGTGATTTTATCAGTTTATTTATCCATTGTTATACAGCTTGAAAAAAACTTAGAAGGCATTTTGGCCAACTATGTCTTTTTAAAAGGGAGGAAATTGTAATCCAGTGACATGAAATGATTTTCTCAAGGAGTAGCACAGTTAAGTTGCATTCTCATATCTTATGACTCTATTTCTCAATTTAAACAAGTCAGGAGTCTAATGGAGAATATTCTTGTTCTTAAGTTGAACTACAGAGCTAGTGAAGTCCTATCATACTAGGATTTTGTAAATCTGTGGACTATTATTGAAATGTTGACTATGGACCTCACACTGCCCTCATCAATGGAAGATCCAAAAGAAATAGAAGACAAGACACATACCATCAAGGAATTGACTGTCTTACTGATAGTAACCGGATTTATGAATCTGAAATACAAGACCACGTAAAATGACATGCTATTATTTTCTAAAATAGATAATACTTATAATAATTGGTTTATAGTTAGCAAAAGATTGAGCTATCACTTTGGGATGTGAGCCTGAGCAGAGCCAAGTCTCACTATCAGTTGCTGAAATCATATGGACCCTTTTATTCTACCTAAAACTGGAAATTTTTTCATCATTATAGACATATATGAATTTCTATATCACTTATGAGAAATCTATTCCTCCTCTTTCATTTCTAGACTGTCATGGATTATTATCTCTAGACCAACACTATGAAAACTATTGTTATTTGTTCTTTGAGACCTATGCGGATACTCCCACAGGTTATCTCCATCCTCAGACAAGATAAATGGCCATTTAACAGCAAACAACTTGATTCCAGCCTTAGTCAACAAGTTAAAGGAAGAATGTGGCAAATGCTTTTCTCTTCTTTGTGTGGCAATTTATTTCATTATTGTGTCTTTCTAGTTTTATATTTCCTCTCAGAGTTTAAAGATAGTTTAAAGAGTTTAAGGATCAATAGTTTAAAGATAAACTTTCAAATATCTCAATATTTCCAGAAAGCCCATTCCAGATGCTCAGCTTTATAAATAATTTGATTAAAATAATTGATTCCTACAAATATATACACAAAAATTTAATAAGATGATTATTTGATCTCAAACCTATGGGTATAAGACCAAGGTGACATTTAATTTCATGACTTATTCCTGATATGAAGTAACCAGGTAGGGAGTATTTCATAGTTTTGTTTCTGCTTTTCCTCTACTTCTAATAGAATAGGAGATAAAGTTTCTGATCTTAAAATTATTCCTAAGTTGGTATCTGACTTTGTTCAGATCAATGATTCTCAATATGCCTCAGCTTCTTGCACTGTAAAATATACTTTTAGATATATAAATTATCTGTATCACCATATTGTTTTGTGAAGACCAATTGTATATGTAAAAAGATTTATGAAAAATTGTTAGTTCTATTCAAAGGCTAATTTGGAGGAAGCGTAGTCTGTTGCATAGAAAGCTGAATTAGAAGTGAGAGTACCTGGATTCAAATTCTGGCTCTGCTATTTTAAAACTGTGTGGGTATAAGCATGTCAATTAATCACTCAAAGTTTCATTGTCCTAAACTATAACATAATGAAGCATGCCAATAAGAGCTTTGAAAATACCTTTTCTTTCTAAACCTATGATCTTCTGACCTAATTCCAAACATGTTCTCTTCCCTTTTGCTCCCTCTGGGTCTTTGCACAGATCTTTTATCCTTAAGTGAAAGGAAAAAAAATCACCTCAAAGGTCACTTTCATTTCTTATGAAAGAATCCTCTTATGAAGAATCCCATAGAATAGTACTGCATTCCTGAGACATTTATAGAATCTTATAAAGACATACTTATCAATCAACCAATAAGTATTTATTAAGCACTTAGTATATGCAGGCATTATACTAAGTTTTGTGCATAGAAAGAAAGAGAAGGCAAGCTCTGATTACAAAGAGATTACAATGCAATGACAAAGGAAAAAAGACAACAATTGTGTTTAATACGATATATAAAGAATTAAGTAAGAGATGAGATAACTAGATGGTGTTGTATATAGAGCAACTGTTATGGAGTCAGGAAGACATCTTCCTGAGTTTAAATCTGAATTTAGGTAACTACTAGCTGTGTGACCCTAAGCAAGTCCCTTAACTCTGAGCTGCCTCATCTATACAATGAGTTGGAGAAGAAAATGACACCTCAGTTATTTTGCCAAGTAAACCCCAAATGAGTTAGTTGTATGTAATTCAAAAATGACTGAATTACAAAATAGGAGATAAGTAGTAAAGGGAATTTAATAGCATTATTATGGATTCTTGGGAAGCTAGCTAGGACTTTAATGAAGCCATGGAAGTCAGGAAGTGGGGATGATAAGATAATTCTAGATATAGAGAAGCATTAGTGAAAATTATCAGAATTTAGAGATGAAATATTTTGTATGGCAAACAGCAAAGGACCATGCTTTTGGAAAGCAGCATCAATGGAGTAAGAAAAGTGAAAGATTGTAAATTAGTTAGTGAAAGATTTTAATGACCAAACAGAGGATTTTATGTTTGATGCTTGATGTGGCAAGGAGCCATTGAAGTTTAATAAATATGTGGTGGTGAGTAGGTATATGGTTTACTTATGCCTGTACTTTATGGAGAATAATTTAATACCTAAATGGTTGATAGACTAGAGTGAGGAGAAATTTAAGGGAAGAAAACTAATCAAAAGATTATTTCTTTTTTTTTTAATAGTTTTTCATTGACAAAACATATGCATGGGTAATTTTTTAACATTGACTTTGCAAAAACTTCTCTTCCAGCTTTTCCCCTCCTTCCCTTAACCCCTTCCCTTAGATGACAGGAGTCCCATTCATGTTAAATATGGTAAAGTATATGTTAAATACAATATATGTATACATTTATACATATACACACAGTTACCTTGTTGCACAAGAAAAATCAGCATTAGAAAGAAAGTAAAAATAACCTTGGAAGAAAAACAAAAATGCAAGCAAACAATAACAGAAAGAGTATAAATGTTATGTTGTAGTCCACACTCATTTCCCAGTGTTCTTTCTAAAAGGTTATTTCAATAGTGCTAGCCTAAGGTGATAATGGCCTATTCCAGGGTTGTGATAACATTAAAGGAAATAGAAATATATATCTATCTTTCTATCTCTTTGCCTGTCCATCTATCTATCTATTTATGTGTTAAAATGAAAAGAATTGTGCATTGAATTGAACATATTCCTTCTACAAATGGAAAGCAAACTAAAACTAAGACAAAATATATTAATGAACCAAAAAACACCACTAAGCAATGTAAAAGTCTTACCAAAAATGAAGAATTCTACTATATATTTTATCCATTGTCAAATAATTATAATATCTTTTTGGAGAGTAAACTATTATTCCTCCTGATAAAGCTGCAGAGATTAAAAAAAATTCTCTATTTCCCACCCCCTCTCATTTTATTTGATACAATGAAGTATTTTTAAAAGATTTTTTTTTAAATCAAAGATTAAAAGGGAGGACTGTGCTGGTGGAGGAGTTCGTGTGGAGGAAGGGAATGGAGACTTAGCAAAATATATGACAGTGAATGAGTTTTATAGAGTAGAAAGAGAAGAAAATGGGAAATGCAATTATCAGTTAAAAAACAGATTTAATGCTTTTCCTACAGTAAAAGTAGCTTCATTGTCCAAGGAGGAAGAAACCTTTTCTCTTCGCAATGGTGAAATAGTAAGTCCATGGTAGTTCTCAGGGAAAAGATAGTTCAGTAAGGGTAAAAGGAAAGAGATAAGCATAGTGATGGTTGCTGACTTGTTGCTCAGAGGGTGCTAAGGCAGATATCTGCAACTTCAAAAAACAATAGGAAGTACTGTTTTCTTCCCTCTTATGCATGTATTCAACATAATGGAGAATAATATAAGGCTAATAAAAATAAATAACCCATAATCAATTCTAATGATTCAGGTGTTTCTGGAATAACAAATTCAGTCTTCTGATCATGACATAATATATGAATGGCACATTCCTGGTCAGAGATACAATAAAGTTAGCAAAGACTAATAAGAATACATTTGTTAAGTGTCTTATAAATCTAATTAAATGTTCTTTAAATTGTAAAAGTTAGGGGTAGGAGAAAATTGTCATGTATTCCCCCAAATTTGATACTAATAAGAATAGACACAAAGAAGGAAGACTAGAACTCGAGATATCCAGACTTTTCAGGAGAAGAAGGAGATGGAAAGTGGAGAAGAAAGAAAAAAAAAAAAAAAAGAAAAGACATGAAAGATTCAGAAGATGCAGGAAAAAAAAAAAACAACACAAAGGAACACAAAACCCAGGCTTCCTTTTTCTACACATAAATGTCCAAAAACCTCAAGAGATTTTAACATAAGTAGATAAATTTGAGCTCCTAAGAATTGGCACATTGTATAGAATGAGTTAAATAATTAGAATATGTTTCTAAAAAGACTTATTTTATTCAAAAGAACAGGATGGATAAATGGAGGTATAATGATATTTTATATTAAACACATAGCCATTTACAAAATGTAGGAAGCAGATAGGGTAAGCATGTTGGAGAATATTTGAGTGAATATCAGTGTTTAAGGAGTCAAGGGAAAAGAGAGGGCAATCTGGACACAGCGTACAAGAGAGTCACATGAACAAGTATATTTAGTCTTGTTAAGAAGCAAGGACATTTCATCATGTCAGATAGAAATGAATGAAGAGAAAGTACTAGAAGATAGCCTGGTGATAGGAGATAGGGCTGATAGGGAGAAGAGGAGAGAACAAGGACTTCATGGTGAATGGCCTCAAAATTGTCTTTAAAATGTGGGCAAGATTCTCAACTAAGAGAGTAGGAGGTGAGAGAGCCATGAGAGGCTTGGGAAGTGATGAAAAGCCCTGTGGATAATACAATACTAAGTAGATGAAAAAAGAATAGTAGATTTGCCTAGAAACAATTAGGGACCAGGTATGGTTTTGAAATATAGAATTGTAGTGAAACTGGAAATCAGTAATGAATAAAAGAAGTGATTCCAGATGGAAGCTTTACTGCCTGTGAGCTCACAAATCACATTTGAGCCTCACAACTTTGCAAGATAGTTGGAGTTATTATCCCCATTATCCAATTGGAAAATTAAGGCAAAAAATGATTAAGCAACCTATTCAAGTTAAAAGAGCTACTAAATAACTGAGGTTGGATTTGTACTGAAATCTTGTGATTCCAGGTCCAGAGTTCTATCTATTATGCCACCTATTATGGCATCAAACAATAACTTAATGTCTTGCTTTAGTGAAAACTTAATTTAAAAAGTAGAAAAACCAACAATTCTGAACTTGATTTTTGCTAATATAGAGCTCACTAGCCAATGGGCTACTAATGATAGGAACCTTGAAAGAAAACAATCTTTCCATTCTAGATTTTGCAATAGTGAAGAGGTGACATAGATGTAGTCTAATAAGTAATCTAGATTTAGAAAAGGAGATTTTGAAGAGTTCAGAGAGAAGGTAACTACAATCTCATGGCCATAATGCTGTATCAAATAACAGTGAAATTGGGAGGTGCTCAAGAATTGAATAATAAAGATATACAGTAAAATCATCCCAATGTGGAAGAAAAATATAGGATAATTTTATTTTATGACTTTGTGATTTAATTGTTGATCAACTCCCATCTTTCTTTGGCTGTCTTTTGATGCAGCATTATAGTAGTCCGTGGAATTTTGGCTAAATACTCTTTGAACTCTCTTAAATCTATAACTATTGTGAATAAACTAAGAACCCAACTACCAATTTAATTTTTTGTCAAAATGTAGTAAGATGAAAAGAAGATAAGATAACAAGAGATGAATGCAAGAGTATGACAGAATCCTAAAGCAAGTGCCACAAAAATATCATCTAAACTTTACCAGCATCATTTTTGCAAAAAAATTTTTTGGTGGTTTTCCCTCTTTGCATTAATTTAATTATGCTTTCAAAATATATTACTCACTAAAATGAATTAAAGTGTGAAAATAATGATGAGTGAACAATAAAATAACTTTTTTATCTATTGGTGGAAGAGTTGACCATTCTCTTAGATACTATGTCAAGATTTTATAGTTCTTATGTTTTTTATCTTCATAGAAGATTTCTATTGATTTCTGTGATTGAAACTCAGTCATAATATGTTCATTCTTTTGTAAATGAAAATGTTTTTGTATCAAAGATTTCTTTCCAATCAAACAAATTAGGATTCCACAAAAGAACTTTATTATCCAGTTAATTGTGTCTGGCCCTTTTCATTTTCATTAAAAATGAAGCATTAATTCAGGCCAATTCCAATAGACTTGTGATGGACAGAGCCATCTCTATCCAGAAAGAGGATTGCGGGGACTGCATGTGGATCACAACAAAATATTTTTAAATTTTTGTTGCTATTTTGCTGGATTTTTTTCTCATGTTTTCCTTTTTGATCTGACTTTTCTTGTACAGCATAATAATTGTGGAAATTCTTATAAAAGAATTGCACATATTTAACATATATTCCTGGATTACTTGCATTTAGAAGAGAGGGTGGGAGGAAGGAAGAGAGAAAAAAAATTGGGATGTAACATTTTGCAAGGGTGAATGTTGAAAATTATATTTGCATAAATTTTGAAAATAAAAAGCTATTATTTAAAATAAGGTATACAAAATACTGTCAGTACCCAGGTCAGAGAAGAAATAAAGCTAGAAAGTAATGATGAATATTCACATGATATATGTTCCTTTATATTTTCACAAGTAATTCTCAATTGACTGCATAATCATTTTGTAATATTTAAGGAGTTTGTATATATACAAAAACAGTAATAATTTATTTTTTCAAGTAATCTAAGCAAATAAGTCCATAAATTGTTAAATCTAGTATCTTCCTCCTGAAGATTGAAGCTCTTTTAAAAATATTAGCCAACATGGAAAATAAATGAAGCACCCAAAGATACCAACATTAGGGATAAAAATTCATTATTTGGAAAAAACTGTTGGGAAAACTGGAAATTAATATGGCAGAAATTAGATATGGATCCACACTTAACACCATATACCAAGATAAGATCAAAATGGGTCCATGATTTAGGCATAAAGAGGGAGAAAATAAAGAGATTAGAGGAACAGAGGATAGTCTACCTCTCAGACCTGTGGAGGAGGAAGGAATTTATGACCAGAGGAGAACTAGAGATCATTATTGATCACAAAATAGAAGATTTCGATTACATAAAACTAAAAAGTTTCTGTACAAATAATACGAATGCAAACAAGATTAGAAGGGAAGTAACAAATTGGGAAAATATTTTTAAAAGCAAAGGTTCTGACAAAGGTCTCATTTCCAAAATATATAGAGAACTGACCCTAATTTATAAGAAACCAAACCATTCTCCAATTGATAAATGGTCAAAGGATATGAACAGACAATTCTCAGATGAAGAAATTGAAACTATATCCACTCACATGAAAGAGTGTTCCAAATCACTACTGATTAGAGAAATGCAAATTAAGACAACTCTGAGATACCACTACACACCTGTCAGATTGGCTAAGATGACAGGAACAAATAATGATGAATGTTGGAGAGGATGTGGGAAAACTGGGACACTAATACATTGCTGGTGGAGTTGTGAAAGAATCCAGCCATTCTGGAGAGTAATCTGGAATTATGCCCAAAAAGTTATCAAACTGTGCATACCCTTTGACCCAGCAGCGCTACTACTGAGCTTATATCCCAAAGAAATACTAAAGAGCGGAAAGAGACATATATGTGCCAAAATGTTTGTGGCAGCTCTTTTTGTTGTAGCTAGAAACTGGAAGATGAATGGATGTCCATCAGTTGGCGAATGGTTGGGTAAATTATGGTATATGAAGGTTATGGAATACTATTGTTCTCTAAGAAATGACCAGCAGGAGGAATACAGAGAGGCTTGGAGAGACTTACATCAACTGATGCTGAGTGAAATGAGCAGAACCAGAAGATCACTGTACACTTCAACAACAATACTGTATGAGGATGTATTCTGATGGAAGTGGAAATCTTCAACATAAAGAAGAGCCAACTCACTTCCAGTTGATCAATGATGGACAGAGGTAGCTACACCCAGAGAAGAAACACTGGGAAATGAATGTAAATTGTTAGCACTAATATCTGTCTGCCCAGGCTACATGTACCTTCGGAATCTAATGCTTATTGTGCAACAAGAAAATGGTATTTACACACATGTATTGTATCTAGGTTATATTGTAACACAAGTAAAATGTATGGGATTGCCTGTCATCGGGGGGAGGGAGTAGAGGGAGGGGGGGATAATTTGGAAAAATGAATACAAGGGATAATATTATAAAAATATATAATAAAAAAATTAATTAAAAAAAGAAAATAAATGAAGCACCACAGCAGATTGTCATCAAAATATTTTGAAGATTTCAGTCCTAGTACATGGGAGAATTCTATTTATTTATTTATTTATTTATTTATTTTTTTATTATATATATATATATATATTTTATAATATTATCCCTTGTATTCATTTTTCCAATTTACCCCCCCTCCCTCTATTCCCTCCCCCCGACGACAGGCAATACCATACATTTTACATGTGTTACAATATAGTCTAGGTACAATACATGTGTGCGAATATCATTTTCTTGTTGCACAATAAACATTAGAATCCGAAGGTACATGCAACCTGGGCAGACAGATATTAGTGCTAACAATTTTCATTCCCCTCCCAGTGTTTCTTCTCTGGGTGCAGCTACCTCTGTCCATCATTGATCAACTGGAAGTGAGTTGGATCTTCTTTATGTTGAAGATTTCCACTTCCATCAGAATACATCCTCATACAGTATTGTTGTTGAAGTGTACAGTGATCTTCTGGTTCTGCTCATTTCACTCAGCATCAGTTGATTTAAGTCTCTCCAGGCCTCTCTATATTCCTCCTGCTGGTCATTTCTTACCGAGCAATAATATTCCATAATCTTCATATACCACAATTTACCCAACCATTCTCCAACTGATGGACATCCATTCATCCTCCAGTTTCTAGCTACAACAAAAAGGGCTGCCACAAACATTTTGGCACATATATGTCTCTTTCCGCTCTTTAGTATTTCTTTGGGATATAATCCCAGTAGTAGCGCTGCTGGGTCAAAGGGTATGCACAGTTTGATAACTTTTTGGGCATAATTCCAGATTGCTCTCCAGAATGGCTGGATTCTTTCACAACTCCACCAGCAATGTATTAGTGTCCCAGTTTCCCCACATCCCCTCCAACATTTGTCATTATTTGTTCCTGTCATCTTAGCCAATCTGACAGGTGTGTAGTGGTATCTCAGAGTGGTCTTAATTTGCATTTCTCTGATCAGTAGTGATTTGGAACACTCTTTCATGTGAGTGGATATAGTTTCAATTTCTTCCTCTGAGAATTGTCTGTTCATATCCTTTGACCATTTATCAATTGGAGAATGGTTCGGTTTCTTATAAATTAGGGTCAGTTCTCTATATATTTTGGAAATGAGACCTTTGTCAGAACCTTTGTTTTTAAAAATATTTTCCCAATTTGTTACTTCCCTTCTAATCTTGTTTGCATTAGTATTATTTGTACAGAAACTTTTTAGTTTGATGTAATCAAAATCTTCTATTTTGTGATCAATAATGATCTCTAGTTCTCCTCTGGTCATAAATTCCTTCCTCCTCCACAAGTCTGAGAGGTAGATTATCCTCTGTTCCTCTAATCTATTTATTATCTCCCTTTTTATGCCTAAATCATGGACCCATTTTGATCTTATCTTGGTATATGGTGTTAAGTGTGGATCCATATCTAATTTCTGCCATACTAATTTCCAGTTTTCCCAACAGTTTTTTCCGAATAATGAATTTTTATCCCTAATGTTGGAATCTTTGGGTTTGTCAAAGATTAGATTGCTATAGATGTACCCTTTTTTGTCCTTTGTATCTAATCTGTTCCACTGATCTACCGGTCTATTTCGTAGCCAATACCAAATGGTTTTGGTGACTGCTGCTATATAATATAGCTTTAGATCAGGTACACTTAGACCACCTTCCTCTGAGTTTTTTTTCATTAGTTCCCTTGCAATTCTTGACCTTTTATTCTTCCATATGAATTTTGTTGTTATTTTTTCTAGGTCATTAAAATAGTTTCTTGGGAGTCTGATTGGTATAGCACTAAATAAATAGATTAGTTTGGGGAGTATTGTCATCTTTATTATATTCGCTCGGCCTATCCAAGAGCACTGAATGTCTTTCCAATTATTTAAATCTGATTTTATTTTTGTGGCAAGTGTTTTGTAATTTTTCTCATATAATTCCTGACTTTTCTTTGGTAGATGGATTCCCAAATATTTTATACTCTCAACATTTGTTTGGAATGGAATTTCTCTTTGTATCTCTTGCTGTTGCATTTTGTTAGTGATATATAAAAATGCCGAGGATTTATGTGGATTTATTTTGTATCCTGCCACTTTGCTGAAATTTTGAATTATTTCTAGTAGCTTTTTAGCAGAGTCTTTGGGGTTCTCTAAGTATACCATCATGTCATCTGCAAAAAGTGATAGTTTGATTTCCTCATTTCCTACTCTAATTCCTTGAATCTCTTTCTCGGCTCTTATTGCCGAGGCTAGCGTTTCTAGTACTATATTGAATAGTAATGGTGATAGTGGGCAACCTTGTTTCACTCCTGATCTTACTGGGAAAGGTTGCAGTTTATTTCTATTGCATATTATGCTTACTGACGGTCTTAAATATATACTCCTGATTATTCTAAGGAATAATCCATTTATTCCTATACTCTCAAGAGTTTTTAGTAGGAATGGATGTTGGATTTTGTCAAATGCTTTTTCTGCATCTATTGAGATGATCATATGGTTCTTATTAATTTGATTATTAATATGGTCAATTATATTAATAGTTTTCCTAATATTAAACCAGCCCTGCATTCCTGGAATAAATCCTACTTGATCATAGTGTATTATCTTGGAGATGATTTTCTGAAGTCTTTTTGCTAATATCTTATTTAAGATTTTAGCATCAATATTCATTAAGGAGATTGGTCTATAATTTTCTTTCTCAGTTTTCGATCTACCAGGTTTAGGTATCAGTACCATGTCTGTGTCATAAAAGGAGTTTGGTAGGACTCCTTCATCCCCTATTTTCTCAAATAATTTATATAACATTGGGGCTAATTGTTCTTTAAATGTTTGGTAGAATTCACATGTGAATCCATCTGACCCTGGGGATTTTTTCCTGGGGAGTTGATTAATAGCTTGTTCTATTTCTTTTTCTGAAATGGGACTATTTAAGCAATTTATCTCCTCCTCTGTTAATCTAGGGAGCCTATATTTTTGGAGAAAGTCATCCATTTCACTTAAGTTATCAAATTTATTGGCATAAAGTTGGGCAAAGTAACTCCTTATTATTTCTCTAATTTCCTCTTCATTGGTGGAAAGATCCCCCTTTTCATTTGTAAGACTATCAATTTGATTTTCCTCTTTCTTTTTTTTGATCAAATTTACCAAAGGTTTATCTATTTTATTGGCTTTTTCATAAAACCAACTCTTGGTTTTATTTATTAATTCAATAGTTTTTTTACTTTCAATTTTATTGATTTCTCCTTTTAATTTTTGTATTTCGAGTTTAATTTTTGGTTGGGGGTTTATAATTTGGTCTTTTTCTAGCCTTTTAAGTTGTAAGCCCAATTCGTTAATCTTCTCTTTCTCAATTTTCTTCAAATAAGCCTCTAAAGATATAAAATTTCCCCTTATTACTGCTTTAGCTGCATCCCAAAGATTTTGATATGATGTCTCATCATTATCATTATCTTGGGTGAAATTGTTAATTGTTTCTATAATTTGCTCTTTCACCCAGTCATTCTTTAAGATGAGATTATTCAGTTTCCAATTACTTTTTGGTCTATTTACCCCTAACTTTTTACTGAATGTAGCTTTTATTGCATTGTGATCTGAGAAGAAGGCATTTATTATTTCTGCCTTCCTACATTTAATTTTGAGATCTTTATGTCCTAATATATGGTCAATTTTTGTATAGGATCCATGAACTGCTGAGAAGAAAGTATATTCCTTCCTATTGCCATTCAGTTTTCTCCAAAGGTCTATCATACCTAGTTTTTCTAATGTTCTATTTACTTTTTTAATTTCTTTCTTGTTTGTTTTGTGGCTTGATTTGTCTAAATCTGAGAGTGCAAGGTTGAGATCTCCCACTATTATAGTTTTACTGTCTATTTCTTCTTGCAGTTCTCTTAACTTTTCCTTTAGAAAGTTAGATGCTATACCACTTGGTGCATATATGTTTAGTATTGATATGGCTTCATTATTTATGCTAACTTTCAGCAGGATATAGTTTCCTTCCTTATCTCTTTTAAAGAGATCTACTTCTGCTTTTGCTTGATTTGAGATAAGGATAGCTACCCCTGCTTTTTTGGCTTTACCTGAAGCATAATAAGCTCTGTTCCAACCTTTTAACTTTACTCTGTATGTATCTCCCTGCTTTAAGTGTGTTTCCTGTAGACAACATATTGTAGGGTTCTGCTTTTTGATCCAATCTGCTATCCGTCTCCGTTTGATGGGATCGTTCATCCCATTTACATTTACAGTTAAAATTACTAATTCTGTATTTCCTGCCATCGTATTATCCCCAGATTATACTTTTTTCCCTTGACCCCCCTGATCCCCCTCCCCGATATTTAATTTACAGACCCCCCTTGTGACGCGCAACCCTCCCTCTTTTTTTTTTTTTTTTTTTTTTAGGATCCCTCCCCCCTCCCTCCAAGTCCCTTCACTTATTCTCCTTTTCCTTTCCCCTTTTCCTCTCCCCCCTTTTAATGAGGTGAGAGAAAATTCTCTGAAAAACAAATATGTTAATTATTTACTCTTTGAGCCTCTTCTGATGAGAGTAAGATTCACACAATGATTCTCCCCCTCACTAAGTTCCCTCAGATATGGTATATTTTCTATGTCTCTTCCTGGGATGTAGTTTCCCTCTTTTTATCACTCCTTCCCCTTTTTCTGAACCGACCTCCTTCCCTTTACCACACCCCCCTTTTTTTCTTTTATATCAGTAAAATCAAATTATCCTTGAGTATTTTTTATATACCCACAATAAAGTTACAGTTCTCAAGGGTTCTGTGTACCTTTTTCTGTTTCTCTTCAGTCTTGTGGATGTAGATCAAATTTTTTGTTTAAGTCTGGTTTTTTTCTTAGAAACATATAGAATTCCTCTGTTTCATTGAATGACCATCTTCTTCCATGGAAAAAGATGCTAAACTTAGCTGGGTAGTTCATTCTTGGTTGCAGTCCTTGATCTTTTGCTTTCGGAATATCAGGTTCCAGGCCCTTCTATCTTTTAATGTGGAGGCAGCCAGATCTTGGGTGACCCTTATTGTGGCACCTTGGTATTTAAATTGTTTTTTTCTAGCTGCTTGCAGGATTTTCTCCTTTGTGTGGTAATTCTGCAGCTTAGCCACAATATTCCGTGGTGTTCTTTTTTTAGGGTCTATTTCAGAAGGAGTTCGATGAATTCTTTCCACAAGTACTTTCCCTTCTGTTTCTATTATCTCTGGACAGTTCTCTTTGATAATTTCCTGTAAAATAGAATCTAGGCTCTTTTTTTGGTCATAGTTTTCTGGAAGTCCAATAATCCGCAGATTATCTCTCCTAGATCTATTTTCCAGGTCTATAGATTTTCCCAGTAAGTATTTGACGTTGTTCTCCAGCTTCTCATTTTTTTTGTTTTGTTTGACTGATTCTTGGGTTCTCTGTGAATCATTCATTTCTATTTGTTCCATCCTGACTTTTAAGGAGTTATTTTCTTCTTTCACAGTTTTTAGTTCTTTTTGTAAATGCCCAATTTCGTTTTTAAATGAATTATTTTGCTCTATTGAGTTTTTTTCCATTTCCCTAATTTTTTTTTTTTGAGAATTATTTTCTTTTTCCAATTCAGAAATTCTATTTTCTTGAGACTTTTTTATCTTTTCCAATTCAGAAATCCTACTTTCCTGTGTTTTTTTAACCTTTTCTAATTCACTAATTTTGTTTCCCTGCATCTCCTGTGAATTCTTTGTTTTTTCCAACTCCAATTTCAGGACGTTGTTATTCTCTATCATAACTTCCCTTTCTTTTCCCCATTTTTCTTCGATCTCCCTCAATTTCTTAAGAGCTTCTTCTAGGAGAGAGTTATGTGATGGGGGGCAGGAATCGTTCCCCTTTAGGTTGTTATCTGATTCTCTGCTGTCAACTTCCTCGGGGTTGGATACCCGCTCTTTCTCTGTATAGAAGGAATCTATGGTTTTTCTACCTTTTTTGCTCATACTTAAAAAAAATGTTTTGGGGTCTGTCCCTGGGGTAGGAAATTATTTACTTCTTTACCAGCTTCCTCCCAGACCGGATGGATGCAGCGGCCCCTGCGCCCGTGCTAAGAGAGAGCTCTGGGAGAGAGTTCCCCACCCCCTCCCTGGAAGTGCCTCAGAGGTGATTAGCACTGCTGTGCTTTGAGGGCGTAGAATAGTGAAGACTGCAGGAAGCTCAGCCTATGTGTCCGGGTGGGGAGTGGGTGTCTGCAGCAGGTGACGTAAGAAGCCCCTGCGCTCAAACTGGAAGTTTCTGCCAGAAACCGCGGCCCCTAGTTCAAAGGTTCCGCTTCTCTGGGACTTCCTGGAGCTGAGTTCCACTCCCTCCAGCTAAGCTAGGCCGTGTGTGTTGCCTTGGGCTGTATCCACCCACTTGTCAATCTCTTAACTATTCTCAGGAGGTAGCTGAGGCCACACCCCCTGGTGCCGAGTCTGCTGAGTCACCCCCAGGGTGGGGGGAGGGGAATCTAATCTGAGTTTTAAAATATTTTGGCTTTCTCTTCTGAACTGCTAAATAATTAGCAGAGAAGAGCTAACAGCCTGTGCCAGATTCCTTTACCTCAGTGGCTTCTCTGATCCCAGAGCCCCTCCCAGCGCAATGGGCGCAGTGTGCCCCTATCCCACCGTCTGTGCTGGTCTCTCTTATTCCTCCCCTGAGAACTGACCTTTCCTGTTGAAACTCCAGATTCTCTTCAGCTGGTAAGTCGTGCTACCAGTCCTTGTGGTATCTATCAGTCCTGAGCTAATTTTGAGACTTAATTTATCTAATTGGTTGTGAGGGAGTGAGGACGTTCACTGAGTCGTGTGTTTCCTCTCTGCCATCTTGGCTCCTACATGGGAGAATTCTGATGCAAAAAGTTCCTTTAAAGTGTTTCAGTACATGCTAGGTTGTAGGATGAGAATGAAGTGGCCTGTTAATCTAGCTTAGATCTTTCCATTAATCGAGCATTATAAAATTACCTTCATGATTTATAGGGAAAATGATAAGATGGGGTGAAATTTTCATCCTTCCCAACTTCCCCTTGTCTTCCCTAAAATCAAATACAAATCGTGATAAGTAAAGGCATCTCTAGCTGCCATGGATAGGTTCAGGCTCATATTACTGTATTAAATATTGAACATAACATTTTTGAAGACATATGGAATACAAATGTTGAGTGGTTCCAAAGAGACCAGCTGGTCAACAAAATGACATTCCATTTATTAAATGTATAAAGGAATAGAGTTATTAACTTTTATAAAATGGAAATTACTATCTGAATGTTAGACTTGGGTTTTGGCTGAAGTGTGAACTAATAATAATGACTTAATGTGCATTTGACATAGTAACTGTTGTGAAGTTCATGATACTAATGATACAACCATAATCATAGTCCTGTGATCTACAGGATTATTTTTCGTATGGAATTAAAATGTCATTTGCCAATTAATTATAGCAGTATTTGCTTGGCATACTACATATAAATGCAAACAGAGGGAAATACAGAATCAGGGCCACTGTTGTTGCCTGTCCCTAACATTCCTATTCTCAGGAAAGGAATTTTAGAAAGGTTAATTTTTCACAAAATGAAAAGAAAACTCAGGGAACAATTAGGTCCATAGAACAATGAACTGAGCTACCTTGGAGGTAGACATCATCTTCACTAGGTTATATGAACTTCATTCGTAGTGTATCAAAT
Source organism: Sminthopsis crassicaudata (assembly GCF_048593235.1). Taxonomy (NCBI): domain Eukaryota; kingdom Metazoa; phylum Chordata; class Mammalia; order Dasyuromorphia; family Dasyuridae; genus Sminthopsis; species Sminthopsis crassicaudata. The sequence continues at coordinate 45,849,447 of NC_133620.1, forward strand.
CATAATTTTAAATCCCTCAAACCTGTGCAGGTCAATTATCTTGAGTAAAGAACTTATCATAAGTAGAGCCAAGATGGCAGAGAGCAAACACAAATTTTTCTGAACCTCCTTTGAGGTTACAAAACTTCTCTCAAACCTACAGCAGATTAACTCTCTAAACTGGTTTTGGAATCAAAGAATCACAAATATTTGGAGTATAACACATTCCCTGAAGAAGATACCTTGGAAGAATTTCAGAACAGGTCTGATTCAAATGGGCAGGGGGAAAGTCTGTGAGCCCAGACTGCAGCACAGGGAGCCTGGGGCCAAGAGCTGGGAAAAGGAGTCAGAGTGTTGCAGCTTCCACACACTTGAGAATCTTCTTTGAGCCTCTTAGGCTACTCTGTCCTGATTACAAGAAGGAAGTTTGATATATTTCCCACAGAAGGCATATTGCAAACCACTGAGTCCCAGAAGAACACCAGACCTAGCCACTATTACCCAGCACCATAAGTCAATCAGCAGAACTGTCCCAGAGCAAATTAAAGCAACTGTCCCTCCTTTGCATTAAACAGACATCAAGCCTTTAAAAATGAATAAAAAAAAAAAAAACAAAAGGAATTCCCACCATAGACAACTTTTATGGAAAGAGAGAAGATCAAATGTTAAATCCTGATGGAAAAGAAGTCTAGGAGGAGCCCCAAAGGGAGACATGAGCTGATCCCCATTTCACAAGGCTTTCTTGGAAGATTGCATAAAGCAACACAAAAGAGACTTAGAAAAATGGGGAAAGGAAATGAGATGATTGCAAAAATGAATGGATAAAAGCATATAATACTTTACCAAAACAAATATGAAAAAGACAACAATTCACTGAAAAACAAAATTTATGAAATGGAAAATGAATGTAATGAACAAAAAATTCAATTATCAAATTATAAAAGAAGCTAAAAATGGTAACTGAAGAAAATAATACACTAAAAATTAGAATTAAACAAATGAAAGCTCTAATACTTTTTGATACAAGACTGGAAAGCTATCTGTACCTACTGAATCATTTCCTTTAAAAGCTAAAATGCCTAATTCTTTCAACTGATTATCATGTGACATTTTATTTAATGGGTTAAATGACTTCCCTATTGAAGTGTGAGATTTTTCATTTATCTCTTCCATATTTCATTTTAATTCATTTTTAATGTCTAAAGTCACAAAATATATGATTCCATGATGAAGAATTAAAGTATATGTGTCAAAGTCAAAATCTTTTGAGCTCAATTCCAAATTATGTAAAATAAGCCACTGAAAGTAAAAGGACAAATTATATATTCTAAGATTTTGTAGATTAAAGTTTATTATATGTTGATAAATTTACTTCATTTCATCCAAATCAATTTGAGCATTATTGTAATATTTTGTGCAAAAATGAGGTTTGTCTAGCATAACAAGTTCTTGGAGAAGCCATCCATGTTGATTCTTTATAATCATTTCCTTTCTAGAAATCATTTATTAAAAAGTTGAATTATACAACTTCCATAGAAAGCAAAGTAACATTTTCTGGCTTGTAACTTTACATTTTTCTTCTCTTCTTTTCTCATTTTTTTTCTTTCTTTCTTTCTTTTCTTTCTTTCTTTCTTTCTTTCTTTCTTTCTTTCTTTCTTTCTTTCTTTCTTTCTTTCTTTCTTTCTTTCTTTCTTTCTTTTTTCTTCTTCTTCCTCTTGTGTTCTTTGACTCATCTTTCAAGTATATATATAATATTTAGGTTTTATTAAATTTACATTTATTCATATTTAATTACATCTAATATATGCATTATATGTAATTAAATGTAAACTATTTTATAATATAATATAATATATATCAATGACATAATTATGGTATAATAAAATAAAATATTTATAAATATAATATAATAATACATAAAATATAAATTTATAACAAAAATAGGACTATTGACTAGAGAGACAGAGACAAAGAGACAGAGAGAGACACACACACACAGAGAAACAGAGATAGAGACAAAGAAAAAGAGACAGAGATAATTTAACTCCTTAAATAGCAGGATCTATTTTCATTTCATTTCATCTCTTTATTTTCAACAATTTGCACAGTGTTTGCTACATATTCAAACATACATGCACATACTCACAAACACATAAACAAACACATATACAGAGACCCACAAACAGATCTTTAATTTTACTCAGTAAGAAGCTTATAACATCCTGATATCCCCTTTCAGGTTAGACAATTCTGTTCTACTTTTTAAAAGGCTTTATATTATATAAAATAGAAACTGTTTCATTTTCATCTGTCCAACCTTCAAAAAATTGGATAGTGACTGACACATTATAGACACTTAACAAATAATTATTTTCTAATTGATTAGCTGAAACACCTTGCAACCCTACAAGTTTATTTTGTCTTTAAAATTCTAGCAATGAAGAAAAAAATTTATCTTGTCAAATTAGTATTACCCTGAGATGAACTACTCTTTAAAAATGTCAGGCTTTTCATGAATACCACTGGCTTTTTCAATTGCTCTCAAAGCATTTCTCCAGAAATATATCATCGTATTTTCCAGGAATAGAACTGAAGTTCACTGGTCAATTATTTGAAGGTTTTTCTTTCTTTTCTTTTTAATAAAATATAAAAAATATACACACTTATTTCTGCTTTTTATAAACACAAACATATATATATATATATATATATATATATATATATACATGCATGCTTATATATGTGTGTATGCATTTATGTGCATGTATGTGTGTGTCTGTGTGGGTATTTAATGTTCAATCCTATTTAGCACTTTTTTCATTCTCCATGTCTGTTCAAAATTCAATGACAGATGTAATAATGGAGCTATGATGGAAAAGTGAAGCTGCTCAAGTTCTCCTGGTTTCCCTTGAAAACCACATGAAACCAATTCTCTGAACAGAGTCTGACAGAATAAAAACATTCCCCAGCTCAAGATAGATTGGAAAAACTTCGAGAAAGGTCAGTCTCAGTGGGGTGAAAAGGGTATTCAGGCCAGCTCAGACAGGTATCCAGGAAAGTTGGTAAAATTATATTAACTACAGCAGAGCAACAACTGAGACCCTCAGTCTAGGCTCAGTAAAGAAGCAAATCAGTGGAGCAGCCTCCATTCTCAGCTCAGAAGGCAAATTCTGGGAAACCAGACTGATTACTGTAAAGAGCAGGCAAAGATACCTTCTGCAAACACAAGGGACCCCTGTTCTCAAGGTCAAGGCTCAGAGCTACTAAGAAAGCTTAGGACAGTCCCCTCTTTTATTCCAGGAACAGAATTTGACCATAAAAGTAAAAGAAAGAAGAAATACCAAAAGAAAATAAAAGAAAATAAGCAAGAAACAGAAAAAAAGAACCTTGACCATTCTTAGGGAATTGATTAATAGATTGTTCTATTTCTTTTTCTAAAATGAGACTATTTTAAAAATTATTTCCTCTTCTATTAATCTGGGCAATATATACTTTTGTAGGGTATTCCTCCATTTCAATTAGGTTATCAAATTTATTGATATATTACTAAGAAAAATTACTCCTAAATATTGTTTTAATTTCTTCCTCATTGGTGAAAATTCCTCCCTTTTAATTTTTTGTGACTAGCAATAGGATTTTCTTCTTTTCCTTTTTCTAATCAAAGTAATTAAAGGTTTATCTATTTTTTCATAAATCCAATTCTTTGTTTTATTTACTAATTCTGTTCAATTTTGTTAACCTACCCTTTTCAGAATTTTAAATTTGGTATTTCATTGGGGATTTTAATTTCTTCTTTTTCTAGCTTTTTTAGTTTTAAAGCCCAATTCATTGATCTTCTCTTTCTCTATTTTATGCAAGTACTCATCTAGAGATATAAAATTATGCCTGATAATCATTTTGGCTCCATCTCACAAATTTTTGTATGTTGTCTTATTATTGTCATTCTCTTAGATGAAGTTTTTGATTGTGTCTATGATTTTTTTCTGTCACCCAGACATTCTTTAATATTATATTATTTAATTTCCAATTAATTTTTGGTCTATTTTCCTCTAGCCTTTTATTGCAAGTGATCTTTATTGCTTAATGATCTTAAAATACATTTACTATTTCTGCATTTCTACCTTTGGTTTTGAGATTTTTACACTCTAATACAGGGGTCTTCAAACTAAGGCCCACGGGCCAGATGCGACCTACTGAGGATGCTTATGTGGCCCTCCAGGTTATGGCAAAATCAAACCAGAAGTGATGTTAAATCTAAACTTGTGTAAGCAATGCACACTTCTGGCACTGAGCTGAGGCGGCAGAGACAAGAGTGTAAGGAGCTACAGAGGTGAGTGAGTTCCCAGGCCGGGGTGTATGGTGTGGGGAAGGGAGAGAGATGCAGAAGATGGCGGCCCATGACCTTGTAAAGTAATGGAAGCCACCACAACAGACATGGGGGATGTACAGTGCATGCTGTGCATGTCAGGGCTGCTGCAGGGGGAATATATGGACTGTGTCTAGTGCGGTATAGTAACAGTCAGTACTACAAGTCCCAGCTTGACTCTATCATTGTCATTATGCTCTAATGACAATGTAACGGCTTCCTCTCTAGTGCATGTTGCAGTACTGACTGCTATTGTCACCCAGAGTGAGGCTCCTGGTACTAGGCCATGGCCCTATATCCATAGTGACCTCATGACTGGCTGTTGTGGTCATCAGTTTTATCATTGTGTGTATGTTCTGTAGTTTCATAAAGAGATGGAATATGTCATCACCTTATAATCACTGGGAGTCTGACCTTAGTGCCCCCCCCACTTAGCCTGAGTATGAGGGGGTGCAGAGCCGGTGTACTGCTTCATCCCCCTCCAGATTCTAAATGTCCCCATACACTTGTGTAGCTTCAAGTCACATGATGACCTCCCCTGGAAGCCCCAATGTTTGATTTGTCACTGAAGCTCATTCTGCACATACAATATATCACACAGGTATATACATATGTGCACAGTCTTGCTTGCGATTGTGATAAATTACGAGTGTAGCACGTACGATCATGCAGTGCTGGATCATGAGAATTGATTCCAGGATTCAGAGGAAGCCAGGGCATTTGGGAGGGCTGCCTGAGTGGTGACTTGTGTGCAGTGAAGGTCTGACGCGGGAGAGAGTGTGGGAAATGAAGGCATCACAGCACAGAGGCAGCTTGGAGGAAGTTGGGCATTGCAGTCTGTATGACTCTGTGAGGGCAAAGTTATTGCTATAGCACTATAAAATCTGTTAGCAGAAAAACTGCTGATTGCATTCCCAAACAAAGCATGTGTGGATTCATTGGAAAAATTGCAAAAGGAGTTCCAATTTAGATTTAAAGAGCTTCATCTCCATGAACAGGACATACAACTTTTCTTTAACCCATTTTCTATTGACATTGAAAATGTGGATACAATTTACCAAATGGAACTGGCTGAACTTCAGAATTGTGACTCTCTGAAAGACTCATTCAAGTCAAGCAGTCTTCATAATTTGTTTCTTTCTTTCTTTCTTTCTTTCTTTCTTTCTTTCTTTCTTTCTTTCTTTCTTTCTTTCTTTCTTTCTTTCTTTCTTTCTTTCTTTCTTTCTTTCTTTCTTTCTTTCTTTCTTTCCCTTCATTATTTCTATGCATCTCTCCCCTCTGAGACATATCCTCATCTAAGGAACCATACACTCAAAATGGCAACCATCTTTGGCAGCTCTTATGTTTGTGAACAGACTTTTTCTAGAATGAAACATTTGAAATGTCCAACCAGATCAAGACTAACGGATGTACAATTACATCACTTGTTACAACTAGCAGTGACAAATATGGAACTAGGCATTGACCATCTCATTAGCCAAAAGCAGGCCCATAGTTCCCATTGGAATACTGGTAAGTTTGCTGATTTAACTTTACTTCATTTTAAATATTGTATTTGTTCTCATTTTGTTTCTTCACTTCAAAATAAGATATAAGCAGCGTGCATAGGAATTTGTTCATAGATTTTGTTTTTACTATAGTCCTGCCCTCCAACAGTCTGAGGACAGTGAACTGGCCCCCTATTTAAAAAAAGTTTCAGGACCACTGCCCTAAAAGCTCCACAGACACTACTTCAAATTCCCTTGGAACTGTTGAAACAAATTGTTCTCATCTTCCCATTCCATTAGAGAAAAGTCTATACATTTTGGGGGAAAACATCTTCCTAACTCATTAATATATCTAAGACTTGCTGTTTTATCCTTATCCAATAAAAAAGAACAATAGAACTAAATCAAAATAGTCAAAGAAAAAAGGAAATGTAAAAAAAAAAAAAACTTCATTGAAAAAAATATGACCTTGAATATAAATTGAGGAAAAATGATTGAAGATTTTCGGGACTATCTGATGCCATGATTAAAAGAAAAATCCAATCCTCACCTCCTGAAACAAATTTCAAAATGCAAACTTCCAAAAATATTATAGCTTTTAGAGGTCCCATATCAATTCAAAAAGCCATAAAGAAACTAGTATCTGTGATTGCTGTTGTGTTTCCATTCTTTAAAAGAGAAAAATTCTGTTTTGAAAAAATACTGAAGGCATTGAGTCAGATCTGCCATCACCAAAGAAGGAGGGGAACCCCAGGGATCTCAGAGCTTGTTAAAGTCTCCTTGGAGCAGATCTAGAATTCAGAATTTCAGAATCTCATTAATCTTGAGAACTGGACTTAGAAGGGACCAATACACCAGCTAGGCCAGCCAAATATCAGTGGTTAGCTCCTATGTGAATGATTATTTCAGATATCCCCTGCTCTTTTTGTTCCATATTTTAATAGAAAGCCAGATTAAATTCCTATCAGATGCAGATGTCAGAAAAATGAAGAAGGAAAATGATATAGACTCATGTCTGATAAATTATTCTTTTGCATATTTAAGGTGCATTTGTAAAAATATTATAAAAAGATCAATTTGAATGAATTGCTTATGTGAAATTATAAGAAAAGGAAGCATCAATTTAACATGATAATGTTTTTCTTAAGATTGACTCGGTTTCTCTGAAATGTCATCATAAGCATATGTATCTGTCCCTAACTTTTAAGTAGTAAAAGTATCCAGAACAATGAGGCCATTCAGAAAAGATAGGTTGTTCAACAAACTGTTTTACCCATGCCAATAGGACTTGCCAGTATATCATAATATTGAAACATGAATATGGTTTAATGAATATTCATATTTTATAAATATTCATCATTTGAATTTTAACCACTAATGATATAGCAGATTCAAATAATGACATTGCAGATGCATAAGTGCATCTTGGGATGAATAAATTATGGCTAGTCATAAGTCTCAATTAAATATGTACTTGTGAATGGAAAAGTTAATGGTGTCTTCTGAAAGACCTATTTTATTTTATTTATTTTTCAAGAGGGGGGTAGTGGAGGGGGGGAAACTTAATAAAATAATTTAAAATAAGCCAATTTGAAGATTTGTACAAACTTCAGGTCAATATTGAAAAATAAAGGCCCTGTGACTATACATATATGAGAAAGAGAGAGAAAGAGACAGACAGACACAGGCAGAGACAGAAATAGAGACAGACAGACAGAGTCAGACAGAGAGACAGATTTATAGAGAAAATATGGTCAGAAATGAGTGGTCTTCTTTTGAAAATTTTCAAGTATAGGATATATGACTACTTATTAATTATGTATTATATTAATTATTTGGTATTTAGAATTCTTTGTTGGGTTTAGTTTGGGCTAGAGTTCTCAGAACAACTCTAAAATTATAAAATAACAAGGAACTTGGCTGTCATATTGATTAGTTTGTTTATAGAAGGGGACAATTCAAGTTAAATCACATTCAGGGAAAGTTGTTCTATGAGAAATAATGAGAAGACTGATTTCAGAATAACTTGGAGAGACTTGAACTGATGCTGAGTGCAGTGAGTGACAGGATTATATGATGATTAACTGTGATGGATTTGGCTCTTTTCAGATGATTCAGGACAGTCCTATGATCTTGTGATGGAGAGAGGACTAGGGCAACTGAGTGTGGATCACAGAATAGTATTTTTAATCTTTTTTTGTTGTTTGCTTGCATTTTGTTTTCTTTCTCTTTTTTTTTTTCTTTTTGATATGACTTTTCTTGTGCAGCATGGTAATTGGAGAAATATATATAGAAAAATTGCACATTTCTAACATATATTGGATTACATGCCATCTAGGGGAAGGAGGTGGAAGGAAGGGAGGGAATTTGGAACTCAAAGTTTTGCAAACGTTAATGTTGAAAGATTATCCATACATATATTTTGAAAATAAAAAGCTTTAATAAAAAATTAATGTTTTTCAGCTGTTAAAGTGACTACAGACCAAAAACTCAGACTTGGCCAAATAGAACATATAAGATAGAAAAGGCAGGAGAGCAGAATGGGAAGATTATTTCTCTTGTGCATGTACTACATAATTGTTTATGGATTTGTATTATATAATGTTTATGCATTGATAAACACATACATATATATATGTGTTATTTCTGTCTGTTGTTTCTAGTATATTTTATCTCTTTGATTAAATTTGAAGTTATTCTTTCTAAGAATAGAAACAGCTAAGAAACTGTCTGCAGAGACAGTGCCAGCATTTATAAACTACTCACAAGAGGGTAAGGAGTGTTTCCTCTCTCTATGTCCCCAGCACTTGGAACAGTGCCTGGTACATAGCAGCATGCTGTATAAGTGTTTGTATTGGGAAGGGCTTGTGAATGAAGATAACATAGTCAGATAAATATTATTTCATTCCAGGTTCTTATATTAAACAATAACATCTAATCTTCAAAAAACTAAAAAGTGGAACAGTTGGTCTATCTTAATGTTACCTCCTCATCCTTTGATTGGTTCTTCTGATACCATGATTTTTATCCCAATAAATGCCATAGGATGAAATGAAGCAAAAGACTTAAGAATATGAAGTTGGGACACCTGTGGCAAAAGCACAATGAATAATGGAGGGCTGGTCATTCAATAGTCACATCTTGAATATACAACAGGGACCTCTGTCTACCCTAAGGGGATACTCCAAGATGTTTATGGCAAACAGGTCTAGTATGCAGCTTGTTACAGATGCTTCTTGTCACTCCTCCAATTTTTTCTCATAATTTTCACCTTTCTAAGCTTTATTTTCTCTGATCTGCATTTTTTGAAGTTTACATTAAAAAATCATGGCATAGTAAATGCCTTTAATGCAATATTAAGTAAGGTTAAGTTTATGATTATTGAATTTAAAAAGAGAGAGAGAGAAAACGAGAAACTTGAGTCTTCTTAGAAAGAACATAAAGACACAGGCAACTGGAGGCTATTATCTCAAGAGTATTTAGCAATGCTGTGGCACTGACACTGGCTCTTGATAGACATAGGTGAATTGGACACATCTGGGCCCAATTCATTATATTGGAGTCCTTCATTCAATATTACAGATAGCTGCTCTTTTTCAATTTTAAGAATATTGTTCTCTCATTATTTAATTACAAAACTGGTAGTTGAGTGGATTATTAGGGTGTTTTAAGAAATAGTATCTATGAAGAACTCAAAGAATTATGGGAAGATTTATAAGACATAATGGATATGAAGTAATCAGAACCAGGAAAATAATGTGAAAACCATTATAATAAAACATAAAAACAGAATGGCAGGAAGGCAAGAAGGAAAAAAGGCAGGAAGGTGGGAAGAGAGAGAATAGAAGGAAGAAAGAAGGCAGGAAGAGAGAGAATAGAAGGAAGGAAGGAACAGGAGGTCATAGACCTGAATCATGGGGTTACTAGACTCCTATAAGTGAAAGTAAGTGGGACAGATCAAATTGGCATCTTTGTTACTTATTACTTACTCTGATGTCACAGATCCAGAAGAGATCCCTTGTTTAGGGGAGTTTGTTGCCAGATAAGGATGCCTTTGGCCATGTATAGAAAAAAGACAAATTCAGAAATGAATGATAACAGCAACTGGGTCCTGAAAGACTGAAAGCATGTTCAAGAAATTGCACAGTTCATAACATTGTGGAAATAAACATTTCTATGGAACAAAACACTTTGAGAGTCCTGAAAGTTTGCAAATCCATAGCCTATTTCTTAGCTATTTTAATAATACAATACTCAGGGGAAATTAGAACTTTAAATGCATTTTTGATGGGGTTGTGAGCAGATCCAAACATTCTGGGGAACAATTTGTAAATATACCAAAGGAAAATCAACTGTGCATATTCTTTGTTCCAGCAATACCACTATTGTGTCTGTACCTGAAGGATATCATTAAAAAAAAAAAAAAAAAAAAAAAAAAGGAAATGGATCCACACGTACAAAAATATTTATACCAGCTCTCTTTGTTATGGCAAAAATTCAGAAAAGGAGGGAAATGGCTGAACAAATTGTGGGAAACCATTGTTCTATAGGAAATGATAAACTAGAAGATTTCAGAGAAACCGGAAAAGACTTACATGAACTGATGCTGATTCAAGTGAGAAAAACCAGAAACAGAGACATTGGATGATCCTCAACATTGATAGACTTTGTTCTTCACAAGGATACAATAATCAAAGGAAATTCTAAAAGACTCAAGATGAAAAGTGCTATATACATTTATAGAAAGAATTATGGAGTCTGAATGCAGATTGAAGCATAATATTTTAACTTTTTCTTTTGTTTTGTCTCTTTTCAGATTTTTTCCTTTAATGTGAAAAAATGATTAATATTATTTTGAATGTATAGCCTAAAAAACATAACAAACATTTAATAATTTTTAAGGTAGCAACACAATCAGTCAAAAAATTCCCTCCAAAAATAGTATAGAGTCAAGGTCTAGTATGAGGTGTGCAGTCAGGAAATTAGCCTGAAAGAAAGGGGGAAAATGTGCCATTGAACTGACTCATGATGATGATAGAGATACTTAATAACATCTACCAACTATGCCTCAGAGAAAAATACAAGGTTTGAAAACAGTTCAGTAAAATTACTTGAGAGATTATGTAAGAACAGTTTTTTTTAATACATTATATTTCCCCAATTCCACGGCAAGTCATATTTTAGCACATAAAATATTTATTTAATATTTTCCCAGTTTAATATATATATATATATATATATACATGTGTATATATATATATATATATATATATATATATATATTATTTTTAAAGCTTATTATTTTCAAAACATATGCACAGATAATTTTTCAACATTGACCCTTGCATAGTTCTCTGTTTCAGATTTTCCCCTCTTTCCCCCAGCCCCTCCCTTAGATGGCAAGTAATCCAATATGTTATATGTGATAAACTATATGTTAAATCCAACATGTATTAACATTTATGCAATTCTCTTGCTGCACAAGAAAAATCATATTAAAAAAGGAAAGAAATTGAGTAAGAAAACAAAATGCAAGCAAACAACAACAAAAAGAGGGAGAAATGTTGTTATCCATGTTCAGTTCCCATAGACTTCTTCTCTGTGTAGATGGCTCTCAGCATTACAAGTTCATTGGAACTAGCATCAATTATCTTATTGATATTAAGAATCACAAACATCAGAATTAATCATCCTATAATATTGATGTTGCCCTTTGCAATGATCTCCTGGTTCTGCTCATTTCACTCAGCATCAGTTCATGTAAGACTGTCTAGGCTTTTCTAAAATCATCCTATTGGTCATTTCTTATAGAACAATAATATTCCAAACATTCATATACCATAATTTATTCAGCCATTCTCCAATTGATGAGCATCCACTAAATTTCCAGTTTCTTGCCACTACAAAAAGGGCTGCCACAAATATTTTTGTATATGGGGTCCCTTTCCCTCCTTTAAGATCTCTGGGATGTAAGCCCAGTCCAAACATTGCTGGGTCAAAGGGACACAATGGATAGTTTGGTAACTTTTTGAGCATAGTTTCAAATTGTTCTCTAGAACAGCTGTATCCGTTCACAGTTCCACCAACAATATATTAGTGTCCGAGTTTTCCCTCACCCTCTCCAACATTGGTCATTATTGTTTCCTGTCATCTTAGCCAATTTGAGAGGTGTGTAATGGTATCTCAATGTTTTCTTAATTTGCATTTTTCTGATCAATAGTGATTTAAAGCACTTTTTAAATATAATTAGAAATGATTTTATTATCTTGATCCGCAATTTTTCTGTTCATATCCCTTGATCATTTTTCAACTGGAGAATGGCTTGAATTCTAATAAACTGAGTCAATTATATATTTTAGAAATGAGTCTTTTATTAGAATCCTTAAATATAAAATGTTCCCCAATTTATTGATTCCCTTCCCTTATACAAAACTTTTAAACTTAATATAATCAAAATTATCTATTTTTTGATCAATACTGATCTCTACTTCTTCTCTGGACAAAAATTCCTTCCTTTTCCATAGGTCTGAGAGGTAAACTGTCCTATGATCTTCTAATTTATTTATAATCTCATTCTTTATGTCTAAATCATGAACCCATTTTGACCTTATCTTGGTATATGGTGTTAGGTGCGAGTCAATGACTAGTTTCTGATATACCAGTTTCTAATTTTCTTAGCAATTTTTGTCAAATAGTGAGTTTTTATCCTAGAAGCTGGGATCTCTACATTTACCAAACACTAGATTACTATAGTCATTGACTATTTTGCCCTGTGAATCTAACCTATTCCACTGATCAACTATTCTATTTCTTAGCCAGTAGCAAATGGTTTTGATGATCAATGCTTTATAATATAGTTTTAGATATAGTACAACTAGGTCACCTTCATTGGAATTTTTTTTTCATTAATTCTCTTGAAATTCTTGACCTTTCCTTCTTCCAGATGAACATTTGTTTATGAACTGTGGCCTCTAAAAGCTGCCAGCCTCACCACTGCTTATGCTTGCTCTTGGCTTGCTAGTTTTCCAAGGACCTATCACTCTATTGAGAAACTTTTCTCTTGCAACTTGTCTTTGGTGTTTCTGGGCTTTGCGGTCTGGAAACCATCAGTACTTTTGCTGAATCAGAGGTCCCTATAACTGTTCCTATTTTGCTGGCAAGAGGTTGGGGTGGGGGTTGGGGTTGAGGCCTGGACTGTGAATGTACTAATATCATCTGCATCAGGACTCTGCTGGACTTCCACCTCTGATGTCCAAAACCATTTTTTCTGAAGTTCTAAGTTGTCCTTGGCTGGATAATGTTCTATTTCATCTTTTTAGATGTCCTGATGCTCTAAAGTTTGTTGATTAATTATTTAAAGGAATATGGAGAAATTTAGGGGAGAGGTCAGCAAGTTCCTGCTTGTACTACACCATCTTGGCTTGCCTTTGCATTCATTTTCACAAGATTTTGTGTTCTAAATGTTTTCTCTTTTTCTCCTTTTCTCCACTTCCTTCTTTCAAAGATTGTGTACAGTTTGATATAGCTTACACTTGTGCTTTCACATAAGGCATATTTCCATATCAATTACAGTTTTGAAAGAAGAAATGATCAAAAGGAAAAAAAATGAGAAAGTATAAAGTGAAAAAAATATATTTCAATCTATATACAAAGTCCATTATTTCTGTATATGATTATGTATAACATTACCCTTCATGTGTTCTTTGTACTTGTGTTAGAACATAATATTGCCGAAAAGAGCTGTGTAAATCATAGTTAATCATCAATGTTCCTCACACTGTACAATACTCTGGTTCTCCTGATTCCATTTTGAATCAATTTGCACTATTCTTCTCAGACCCTTGCCACCCCTGAAATATGCCTGGTTATCATTTATTATTGCACAAAAGTAATGTATTATACTCATATGTCACAGCCATTCCTCAGTTAATGTGTACCCTCTTTTTCCAATATATTGACACCATGAAAATGCTTGATTGCTATAGGTATTTTTGCACAAGTAGATTTTTCCCCCTTTTTTTACCATCTCTTTGGGATACAGATGTAGGAGTGTTATTGCTGGGTAAATGGGTATGCATTTTTTGGTTGCCCTTTGTGCTCCAGAATGCATAGATCAGGTCATAGCTCCAGCTGCAGTATCTTAGTGTCCCAGTATTTCTATATACTCTCCTACATGTATTACTAATAATAAATAATAATAATAAATCCAACATTTATTTTTATTTGTGTCAGTTATTTTAATAAACATTTCTCTAATCAAAAGTAATTAATGAACAATTCTTCATATGACTATAGATAGCTTTGATTTCTGTATTTGAAAACTGCATATTCATATTCTTTATTTATCAATTGAAGAATGACTTTCATTCTTCTTAATTTGATTTAGTTCTCTGTATGTTTGAGAAACAAGACCTTTATTAGAGATATGTGTTATAAAGATTTTCCCCAATGTTTTTTTTCCCTACCTTCTAATCTTGGTTGATTTATTTTTGTTTGTACAATTTTTTTTAAAAATTAATATAGTCAAATTTATCTATTTTGCATTTCATAAGTATTTCTTCCTCTTTTTTGGTCATAGATTTTTTTCCCCTTCCCATAGCTCTGACAGTTAGAAAATTCATTTTTTTCCTCATTTGCTTATGGCATCTAATGTTCTATTCACCCCCTCAATTTCTGTCTTGTTTATTTATCAGTTTCTGATAGAAAACACTTGAAGTTCCCCACTACTATAGTTATGCTGTCTCTTTTGCCTGTAACTCACTTAATTTCTGCTTTAAGAATTTGGTTGCTATACCACTTTGTACATATGTGTTTACTATTGATGTGGCTTCTTTGCCTAGGGATATATAGTTTTCTTTTTATCTCCTTTAGTTAAGTATATTTTTGCTTTTACTTTGTCTGAGACTAGCATTACTTTTCCTGCTTTTTTTTTCAGCTGAAACATAATTAATTGTGCTCTAGCATTTCATGTGATTTTGTTTCATATGTATTTTTGTAAACAACACAATGTAGAATTCTTGTTTTTGTTTCACTTTGCTATCTACTTCAATTTTATGTGAAAGTTCACCCCATTCCTACTCACAATTATGATTATTAGCTGTACATAACCCTCCTTCTTGTTTTTTTCTACTGTTTGTCTCCTATCTTCTTTCAACCTTTTTCTTCTCAGCAGTATTTTGCTTCTCTCTGCTACCTCCCTAATCTGCCCTTTCTTCTGTCAATCTCTACCCCACTTTACTTAATGCTCTCACCTCCTGCTTCCCAGTCAACTAACATAGCTTTCTATATTCAGTTTATTGTGCATATTATATGTGCATATTGGCTCTTTGAGCCAATATTGGTAATAGTAAGGTTCAAGTCAAGACCTCCCATCTTTTCACTGTAATCACAGGTCTTTCATGCCTCTTCACTATTCTACCCTTTCTTTCCTTCTGCCCCCATTGTACTCCTCTGTTATATCCCTTTTTTTTTCATTCCTTCATATTCACCTTATGCCCATACCCTATGTCTATGTATGTTTCTTCTAGCTGTATTTTAATGATATAATTCTAAATTAAAATGTATCATTTTCCCATGTACAGATGTAAACAGTTTATATATCCCTTGCATCTTGATATTGAAATTCAAAATTTTGATTTAGCACTGGACTTCTTATGAAATTTTGAAATTCTTCAACTTAATTTAATGACTATTCACTTCCACCCCCTTGGTATATTATGCTTAATTTCATCATGTAAGTAATTTGTGGTTATTTTCTTAACGCCTTTCTCTTCTGGAATACCATGTTCCATTGCTTCCAATCCCTTATTGTTTCAGCTGCTAAATCCTGTGCAATACTGATTGTGACTACATGATAAATGAATTTATTGTTTCTGGCCACTTAGATTATTTTTTTTCACTTTGACCTAAAATTTTTGTATAATGTTCTTTTGCTATATTATATTTTTTCTGAGGTTATCAGTGGATTTTTTCAGTGCCTATTTTGGCCTTTACTTCCAAGATATCAAGGCATTTTTTGGTACATTTTTGAAAAATGCTTTCAAGGTATTTGCACACATATATTGTATCTAGGTTTTATTGTAACACATGTAGAATGTATGGCATTGCCTGTCATTGGGGGGAGGGAATGGAGGGAGGGGGGGATAATTTGGAGGGATGAATACAAGGGATAATGTTGTGAAGAAAAAATTGCTCATGCATATATACTGTGAAAAAAGTTCTAAATTAAAAAACAAAAGAAAAATGCTTTCAAGGTCCTCCTTTTGATTATGATTTTTAGGTAGTCCAATGATTTTGATATTGTCTCTAATGAATCTATTTTTTAAGTTGCTTGCTTTTTTTCAAGACATGTTCTTCATTTTTTTTGTTTTTTTTCATTCTTTTGACTATGTTTTTTTGATTCTTGAAGTTTTATAGAGTGCTAACTTTCACTTGTATAAATCTAACTTTTTTATAATTTATTAATTTGATAATTATATATTTTTTGATAGTATATATGCATGGGTAATTTTTTTCAACATTATCCCTTGTATTCACTTTTCCAAATTTTCCCCTCTCTTCCTCCAAAAAGATTACTATCAAACTATGCCCAAAGGGGCATAGTTCCAAATTGCTCTCCAGAATGGTTGGATATGCTCACAATTCCACCAACAATGTATTAATGTCTCAGGTTCATGATAAAAACAATTAATCTACACATAATATTTCAAGAAATCTTAAACTAACTAATTTTTAGCACTAGAGAGCAACATGAAAAGAGGAGAAATCTACTAGTTTCCTTCTGGAAGAAATCCATAAATGAAAATGCCAGGAATATCATAGCCAAAATCTAGAGTTTTCAAGCAAAACAAAAGAAAACAAAACAATTGCAAACAGTCAGGAAAAAAATAATTCAACCATCAAGGAACCACAATCAGGTAGACACATGAGTTAATAGCCAACATGATAAAGTGGCAGATAATTTGGAATATGATATTTCAAAGGGCAAAGGAAATGGGCTGACAGTCTAGAATAACAACCCACAAAACTAAAGACGATATTATAAGGGGAAGATGGATTTTTAATGAGAGGACATCCAGTCATTCTTGATGAAAAGACCAAGGTTGAATTCAAACTTTGATGTTCAAACACAAGAATGAAGAGAAAAACAAAGAAGCTCAAAATAAGGAAAAAAGATAATTAAGCAGTATAAAAAGTTTGTGTTCAATTAGTTGAAGATGATAATTGCCTCCCTTCTGATAGCCATCATCATCAGCATTCATAGAGGGTATCCAATTAAGGTATAAGATTGGTCCTATTATATTGTGATTAGCTTAAGCATATAAAGAGAGAATAGGAATATAATGGAGGTAGGGTATGGAAAAAAGTTTTGGAGAAATTATCTCACAGATCATTTCACATAATCAGGAAGCCATAAGAAGAGATTTATTTAAACAATAGAAGGGGTGGAGAGAACAGCTGGCATTTAAACATCACTCTGCTGAATTGAACAAAAATAAGATAGAAATTACACGCAAAAATGTATAATTGCATATAAAAATATGTTTTACTTCACAGAGAAATAAAAAAGGAAAAAGGGAGAAAGGGGAGTGGGAAATAATAGTAGGAGAAAAGTAAAAGAGGAATTAGTCCTAAGCAAAACAAAGGAATTGTTGTTGTTCCTGAGTCTGGATGAAATGGGAGGAGGTGGCTATTTTAGCTAAGCTCTTCAACAGGTCTCAATATGACTGAAAGTACATCCATTCAGTGATTTAAGCTAGGGAGAAATTGAGGAAAATAATCTCCTCTTTCACAAAGTCCAAAAGAAATCTAAATAAATAAATAAATTTGGTAGGGAAAGAAACTAAAGCAAAAATGATTATTACTTACATTCAATCTGAGTCAGTTAGGACCCAAACAATGAAAATCATATTGGTTTTGTTTTAAGACATGGTCCTTAAGAAGCAGATTTAGGCAGTAAACCCCAAGATATTTTGAAAGGGTTTTGAAGTACAAAAAAGAAAAAAAACAAAAAACAAAAAAAAAAACAAAAACGCTTTTAAGAACATCTATTATATAAGGAGGGTATGATACCCTATGTGGATAGAGGGGGGAAGAAAAGGAGGGAAAAACGATAGGAAGAAAAGAAAAAAAAAAGAAAGGAAGAAAAGAAGGAAGGAATGAAAGAAGGAAGGAATAACTGTAGACACAGAGAAATATTTGAAATTGAAAATACCAAATATTAAATAAGATATTATAAGAAGATAGGATAATACACAATAATATATGCTAGAATAAACTTATGTAAAGTCCTGACAATTTGACCCACACCCAACTTAAGCAAGCCTGGAAATGAGGTGAGAGACCAAAAACTTATGAAGGAGGAAGAGACACAAGCTACAGCCATGCTGCTGGGATTTCTTTAGAAGGAGTAGGATTTTCCTTGATTTAATATTGAACACCATGCTTGGGGGCTCATCAATATATTCTCAGACACTTTTCTAGTCTGGTTTATCACAAAAAACTGATATCTTCCTTAAAGTTGGTCAAAATGTTTAGATGTGGAAGTCAAAGGAATCGAGTACATAATATGGACACTGAGGGCTGAAAAGAACCCTGCTAATTTAAGAGGGAGCAAGGGGCAGAAACTACTGCCATGCTCTTGGGAGTTCTTCAGAAAGGGTAGAATTTTTTTTGTGTGTGTGTGTTAACTTTGCCCACCATGCTTGGGGGCTTATCAATACATTCTCAGACACTTTTCTAGGTAGATTTATCAGAGCAGGATGGATAGATGTGGAGGTCAATAGAATTCTGTATATACAGTGGATACTGGGGCTGAAAAGAACCCTATTGACTTATAAATCTTTGGATATTAATGATTATCTTTTTTTTTTAACTTTTAATTATCAATTAATTTTCTAAATTCACTTCAACAATAAGCCTTTTAAAAACAAGAAAATAAAATTGCTAGTATCAAAAATGAACAGTGTGAACTTTCCACCAAGGAAGCTGAAGTTAGAGCAGTAATTGGGAGTTATTTTATTCAACTATATGCCAATAAATCTGATAATATAAGTGAAAATAATGAATACTTACTAAAATATACATTGTCTAGATTAAAAGAGAAATTAAAGTACTTGAACAGTCCTATCTCAGAAAAATCAATTAAATAAGTTATTGATGAAGTCCATCAGAAAAAAATCTTCAGGGTAATATGGATTTATAAGTGAATTCTAACACTATGCAAAGTATTTGGAAAAATAACAAAAGCATACCAAATTCCTTTACTAATACACATTTGGAGCCAACACTTAAATCAGGTAGCCTTAAAACAGAGAAAAAAATTATAGAGGGTATGCAAGTAGGCAGATAGCAGACAGGACTCTCTGTAACCTCCTCTAAACTTCTCTCAAACCTACAGTAGATTAAGCCTCTAAACTGGTTTTGAAGTGACAACATTCATACTCTGTCTTCACCAGGTCTGTTACAGTCCAATTCTATCTGCCCTCCCCCCTCAGGTGTGATTCTGACCTTCTTAAATACTCTATTACCATTAAATTCATTCATCATAATGAATATAAACCAATCATTATATCACTAGGGAACCATTATTTGTTGTAAGATTAATTCAATCATACTGAATTTGAGAACTCCTAATCTGTTAGGATTACCAGGTGAGAACTCAGGTTGTCTGGACGGTGACAAGGTGAGAATTCAGGCTGACTTGACAGTTCTCTGGCTCAGACCTTTGGTTTGGGCCTTTTAAGGGAGTTTACACCTTAGGAATTCTAGGAGGAGCAAGCTCATTGGTTGAAGTGGTTCTTCCCAGAAGCCCTTCTATGATCCCACGCCCATACTCTGGGAGGATAAAAAAGGCAACACTGGGCCTGGACAAGCACTCTGGATTGGGGAAGGACCCGAGCTGGAGGAGATTCAGAGCCAGGATTCAGGAAGAAGAAGAGGCTGGCTGGAGGCTCCAGAAGCCTCCCAAGAAACCTGCTCATAGAAGAAAAGATTATACAGAAAAGAAACCTCCTCCCAGAGAAGGATTACAACTGAGAGACGATCAGAACTTTACACTAGTCACCATGCTAAACTAGATAACCATTGTCCTATCAATTCCACTGATTTATAGAAATCCTTGTTTCAAAGTTCTGGCCCACAAGATCTGCTTTCTTTTGTTTTAGAATATAGGTAGTTATGAACTCCCTGACTTTTCAGGGAGGTGAGAACCCTAAAAATGAAGTGGTCGTGTCCTCCCTGACTTCTCAGAAAAGGGGGTGAAAATGCCAAAGAAGGAGGTTTTCAGGCCCTCCCTGACACCTCAGGAAGGTAGATGAAAATACCAAAGGAAAATGGGGAGTCACATGAGATTAATGGGTTTCTGAAGGGTCTAACTTTGAAACAGGTATACATCATCATCATAGGAGCAACATTACACAAGCACATAGCAATATAGCACAGGCTAGTAGTAATGTAACAAAACACATGAATCAATATGAGGAATTAATAGATGTCCATAAGTCCTAGAAATAGTCTGAAACCAATCTATTTTCCATTAATTAATGTGTTGGGAATCCAATGATTCCTGCTGGTTTTGAAGTTCTGTATCAGTCTCATTTTCAGTTATGTTCTTTCAGTGTCACATATTTCTTAGGTCTTCTTTATTTTGAGTTTTTTTCTCTTTCTCTTTTTCTTTTCTTTTTCTCTTTTTCTGTCTCTCTCCAATGGACAAGGCAAATATGGCTCGTTGGCACCCATCTGATTCCTTCTCCATTTGTAGAGATATAAGCAAACCCTCTCCTACAAGCAGTTAACCTATTCACCACTTTTTGGATCTCTACACATCACCTGAACATTGTATTGGATCTGCTCTTGGACACTACCCTTCTGTCGGGTTATAAAATCTATATTCTCCTCAATTGTAATCCCTTTCTCCCATCAGATAGTTTTTCAGATGATTGATCATATCAGGGTATTGAACTTCTAAAGACTTTCTGAGTGTGAACTGCACTGCTATCATGCCCCACCTGTTTTTTGTTTGAAGTCTTGGAGCTGGGCCACACCTTTCATTTCCCTGGGTCAATCTACATTCTGGTTCCAAGTGGAAGCCTCTATTGATTTTTAGACATGGGGTTTTGGGTCTTGTTCTCTCACCCTGTCTTCTCACTCTATCTATATGCCTACATTGAGTTTTCAGATGTCCTGCTTTACCACATTGAAAGCATTGACATGAAGGGTTAATTGAAGGGGGAGGGTCATGAGATGGGGAATGCCCTAATGGCTCCTACTGTGAAGCACTATACTCCTTAATTTCATCAGCATCGTACTTAACTCCTTTTTTTTTTGTCTAATTCTTCATGCTTTTCACCTAGTTTGTCAGTATCCCCCTTCTGCTCTTTCTCTTTTTTCCTCATTCTAAAACTTATGTAATTCCTTAAAGCCAGTTATATTAAGTTATATGTATAGAATGTTTCTTTAGGAGTTGAATCAGGACCATTATCATTGTAATATTCAATTAATTGCTTTCCTACTAGTTTCCACTTGTCTGGCTGTAATTATTCTTCCTTAGAACCTTAGAAAACCAAGGAGATGTGTATTTTAATTTGTCAAAGAGTTCAATGATCTGCTTCCAAGTCACAATCAAACCTTGTTTTTTTTTTTTTTTTTTTTTTTTTGTAAGGATGCGGTTCCCGCAAAGCAAGAGAAGGGAATTGTATGGGTCCTTTAAATGGGCGGCACCACATTGCAACAGGAGATTGAGTGGCCTGGAAGTAATCTCTGTGGATATAGGACTGGCCTGTGGGTAGGATCTTGGACATATTGAGATAGCTTCTTAATGGGTGACAGTTCTCTCAATGGTTGGCTGTATGTGTGACCTCACATGCCCTTTATAAGCTCACTGCAGGCAGCAAGTCGCTCTCTTTAACCTGACTCCTTAGCCTGGGGTAGCCAAGCCAAGCTGATGGATAGCCGAGAGGTAAGGAGTTTGGTAATGAACATGTGGGTCTTCAGACCAGGTGTTCACTAGGGAACCAACAAGTCAGGGCATTATGTGAGTAGGTAAAATAAAGGCTTTTAAGATTACACGTGGCTGTTCTTGAGCGTGCTACTGGTTATTGAACTATAGATTCAAGAGACCATGGCCAGAGACCTTTGAAGGCCTAAGAAAAGGCCAGCCGGGTAGAGTTGACACTGCAAAGGTCAGTGGTCAAAGGTATTCTGTTGGGCCTAGGGCAGACTAGTAATTGTAACTGCCAGGAGTACATGTTACTTTTTTTTTTTTTTTTTTTATCAGTTTAACTATGCATTGTAAACAATTTTCATTGAGGTGGAGAAGGCTCCTTTCTAAACAGTTGTCCCATTTCAGCTGAAACACTATTTTAGCCCATAACAAAGTTTTCTTCTTTTCTATTTTTGTACTTACCCTAATTTCTGGGTCACTGAGATTTTTCCACTGAACTCAAAATTATGTAAGTCTGGATTTCTGAGTGTAAATCCTTAGTCCCACATTTGGATGCCAAAATGTAGTGTTCTGCTTGGTTTTCTGGAGGTCACTGGACCAGTCTTTGTTTTAGCAGCGTAATCACTAAGAGAATAGCCAGGGATAGATTCCAAATTTTTTTTTAAATTTTCTCCTACACAGTATAATTTCTTTTCCTGGGGCCAGGACCAGTTTTCTGGAGGTCCTCTGGAATGTGTCTTGGTATTTGTGGGGGAGGCAGGAGAACCACCAAAAAAGTCTCTATCTTGAAGTCTCCCTGAGTCTGGAAGCTTGTGCTCCAGGATCCAAACTTCTATCTTCCTCGAGTCTGTTCCAGTCCTCTTCTATTCCTTCTTAGTTATGAATTTGACCTTCTTAAATATTATTATTTAATTATGACAATTAATGTCTATTAATTGACATAATTAAATCCATTCATCATACTGAGCATAAGCCAATCATTATATCACTAGGGAACCATTATTTGTTTTAAGATTAATTTAATCATACTGAACTAGGTAATTATTAATCAGCATGCTAAACTCAATATCATTGTCTTATCAATTCCACTGATTTAATACCTTGTAAGAATCCTTGTTTCAGAGTTCTGGATCATTATAAGGTCTGAATTTTTTCACCCACACTGGTGTATTACTTTTCTATTGGATGAGTATAGGTGTAAAAGTTGGTATTTCTTCAACAGAGGCCCTGCCTAAAAAGTCAAAGTGCTTCATAGAAGTAAAAAAGTCTCTTCTCTTTTGCCTTGCCTGGCAAAACTGTGCTGGAGGGGCTGATGGTGTCCCTGTCCCTCCCACTCCTTCTCCTCCTGCCCATGAAGGCTGGGTTGAGGGAGGAGTTTGGAAAAATGGAGGATACACCAAGGGCACAACCCAGCCCCTAGGAAGAATTGAAGGTGGCCTGAGAAATGGAGAAGTTCCATGCCATTCGAACCTCCCAAGGCAGTCCTTATCTCCTTTCCTGCCCAACTCTTCTCACCCCTCAAACTTCCTAGATTAGTAACAATGTAAATAGACAAAATACTAAAAAAGACTTCCTTAGCTCACTGCTACTTACTGTCACCTATGCAGCTATGGCTACCAATCCTCTGCTTATTTTTCTCCTCATATGTCTTGGTTAAACACCCCACACTATAAGCTTTCTAGAGATTTCTTGGTTTTTTTTTTTTTTTTTTTAATTTTAGTTTATAATTATAAGTTTTTTTTTTTTTTTTTTTTTTTTTTTTTGCCAGTTCATATGCATGGGTAATTTTTTACAGCATTATCCCTTGCACTCACTTCTGTTCTGATTTTTCCTTTTCCTTCCTCCACCCCCTCCCCTAGATGAAGGTAGTCTTATACATGTAAATATGTTATACAATATCCTAGATAAAATATATGTGTACAGAACCGAATTTCTTGTTGCACAGGAAGAATTGGATTCAGAAGGTAAAAATAACCTGGGAAGAAAAACAAAAATGCAAACAATTTACACTCATTTCAGAGTGTTCCTTTTCTGGGTGTAGCTGATTCTGTCCATTATTGATCAATTGGAACTAAATTTGATCTTCTCTGTGTCGAAGGTATCCACTTGCATCATAATACATCCTCAAAGAGTATCGTTGTTGAAGGGTATAAGGATCTCCTGGTTCTGCTCAGTATCAGTTCATGGAAGTCTCTCCAAGCCTTTCTGTATTCATCCTGCTGGTCATTTCTTACAGAACAATAGTATTCCATAACATCAATATACAATTTACGCAACCATTCTCCAATTGATGGGCATCTATTCATTTTTCAGTTTCTGGCCACTACAAAAGTGGCTGCCACAAACATTTGGGCACATACAGGTCCCTTTCCCTTCTTTACTATTTCTTTGGGATATAAGCACAGTAGTAACACTGCTGGCTCAAAGGGTATGCACAGTTTGATAACTTTTTGAGCACAGTTCCAAATTGCTTTCCAGAATGGATGTATGTATTCATAATTCCACCAACAATGTATCAGTGTCCCTGTTTTCCCACATCCCCTCCAACATTGCATATTATCTTTCCCAATCATTCTAGCCAATCTGACAGGTGTATAGTGATATCTCAGAGTTGTTTTAATTTGCATTTCTCTGATTAATAATGATTTGGAGCATCTTTTCTTATGGCTAGAAATACTTTCAATTTCTTCTTCTGAGAATTGTCTGTTCATATCCCTTGACCATTTATTGTTAGGATTACTAAGTGAGAACTCAGGTTGTCTGGACAGTGACAAGGTGAGAATTCAGGTTTTCTGGACAATTACAAGGTGAGAACTCAGGTTGACTTGATAGAGGGGGCAAGCTCATTGGCTGGGGTGGTTCTTCCCAGAAGCCCTTGCATTATCCCACGCCCATTCTCTGGGAGGATAAAAGAGATAGCACTGGGCCCAGAGAGCAGATCGGCCTGGAGAAGGATAAGAGCTGGAGGAGATTCAGAGCCAGAATTCAAGAAGAAAGACTCTCTGCATTGCATCAGGCTTGACGGGGCTCTCTGCAGGAAGGGAAGTCACTTCTCTGGACAAGAGTTAACAGCAACTGCCTGGAGACAACGGTTCACTACAGGAAGAAGAATCTGTCTGAAAGATTTGAGTAGACACAGCATATCTCTTCCCAGAGAGTGATCTGGCATCTTCTGGAGACAACAGCACGCTACAATTGGCGTCCACACGTGGGGCAAGGACTTTTGCTTATCCTGACAAGAGGAGCTAGACCAGACCTTCGCAATTTGGCGCCCGAACAGGGACAGACACAATCCTGATTCCAGTGGAAAAGCTTCCAATCTAGATCTCAGTCTCTCTGACCCAGAACCGTGAGTAACGAGGAAACTTTGTTAAAGATTAAGTGAGCGTGCTAATAGATAAATAAGGAACTTAACTTGTTAAGGGATAAACCAGGAATCTCTTATAGCTGAAATGGGGCAGATGTTAGCTATATTCAATCCCTGGACCTCAGCCGACTCAACCCCAGCCCCAGAAGCAACCTCAGCTCCACCCCCATTCAGGAGTGGTACTATAGAGAGTATAATCAAGATAATTGAGGAGCAGAGTTTACTTGTAACCTGGGTACAGATTGCTAAACTCTTGGCTGCATTAAGACGCACATCCCCTTGGTTCTTAGAGGAAGAAAAGATAGATGTAGATAAATGGAAGCTAGTGGGATATGAAATGAAAGAATTTCAAGCAAAAAATGGGCCTCGTTCAATTTCTGCAGAAGTATTTTATATCTACAACATAGTTCAATTAGCCTTAAACTATCAAGCAAGTTGTAGGAGAAGGAAAAGTTCTAAAAATGAACAGAGGAGGAAGTGTGAGGAAAAAAGGAAAGATCAAGATCTTTCCCTAGAGCAAGAGGATTTAAATGAGGAATTATGGTATGATTCTCTTGAAGAAGCTTCAACCCTGCCTAGAGAACAGATTATTGACAGGCCCACATCAACCCCACCTTCAGAGATGGAGGAAGAAAGAGGGGAAGAGGCAGAAACACAAACAGAATTGCCTGTGAAGCAGCCTAAGCCTATGACGAGATTAGAAAAAGCATTGGTTAAAGCTAAGAGAGAAGGACAGGATATAAGTGATTTTATACATCCATATCCTGTGATTGAAGAGATTGACTCTGTAGGTTAAAAAAAGGAGAAGATATGCACCTTTAGATTTGAATAAAATTAAGGATTTGAAAAAAGGTTGTACCCTTTATGGGGCTACATCAGCTTATGTCAAAATGTTACTAGATGGTTTGTCTTATGAAGTCCTAACCCCGAATGATTGGAAATCCATAGCAAGGACATGTCTGGAACCTGGAGAAAATTTATTATGGCTTTCGGAATTTCATGAATTATGTAAAATTCAAGTCAGATGCAATTTGGAAATAGGAGTTAACACACAATTCACTTTTGAGCACTTGGCTGGTGAAGGTCGGTATGGAGAGAATTCGGAACAGACTGATTATACCATGACAATATATGAACAAATTGCTAAGGCTGCAATAAAAGCTTGGGGTGTCCTTCCTGGACAGAAAGATCGTGGAGAGGCTTTCACTAAAATACAGCAAGGTCCCAATGAACCTTTTGCAGATTTTGTGGGACGTTTGCAAACTGCTGTCAAAAGAACTATTGGAGAAAATTCAGCTACAGAAATAATGACCAGACATCTGGCTAAGGAAAATGCCAATGAGCTTTGCAAAAGAATTATATGGGGATTAGACAAAGATGCTCCTTTAGAGGAGATCATAAGACGCTGTGCTACAGTGGGAACAAATGCTTTTTACACCCGGACAATGATGAATGTGGAAAGACAGGGTCCCTCCTGACAAGGGCCTTCTAGAGAAACTCGGCGATGTTTTCAATGTGGAAAAATTGGGCATCTAAGAGCTCAGTGTAGGTATGGAGATACAGTGAGAAGACAGGGTGAAAGAAGACCTAAAACCCCATGTCCAAAATGCAACAGAGGACTCCATTGGGCATCAGAGTGTAGAATAATTCAGGAAAATGGGATGAGGGGCCCAGATCCAGGGCCCCAGGCAAAAAAGACTTGGGGCATGATGGCAGCTGATGTTACACCCAAAGAACCTTTAGAAGGCCAGGACTCTGATTTAATCAACCAGCAGAAAAGCAATCACATGGCAGAAAGGGATTACCTGATAAGTCAGTCAAAAGGCAATCAGATTGCAAAAATGGATTACACTTGGGGAGAATACAGGCCTTTTAAACCAACAGGGCTGTGTCCAGTGCAAACAATTCCAATGTAATTGCCAAATGATGAGAAGATATTTAGAAAGTGGTAAATAGAAGGTAATTAGATAGGTTAACTGCCTGGGAGAGAGGGTTTGCTTGTATTTCTTCAGCAGGAAAAGGAATCAGATGGGTGCCAATGAGTCATATTCACCTTGTCCATCAGAGAGAGACAGAAAAAGAGAAAGACCTCAAAATAAAGGAGAAGATCTAAGAAACATCTGACACTGAAAGAGTATGGCTAATAAAAAGACTGTTAAAGAACTTTAAAACCAGCAGGAATCATTGGACTTCCTCACACAAGATGAGACTAATGGACAATGGACTTATGGACATTTATAAATTTTCAATTTATGATTATGTTATATACTTCTAGCATGTGTTATGTTACTATGTTACTATGTGCTTATGTAATTTATGTAATTATCTGTAATACTTCCCATATTGATGGATTTATGTTTCAAGGTCATGACTGTCCTATGTTCTAAATCAAAAGAAAGGGGGAGATGTTAGGATTACTAAGTGAGAACTCAGGTTGTCTGGACAGTGACAAGGTGAGAATTCAGGTTTTCAGGACAATTACAAGGTGAGAACTCAGGTTGACTTGATAGAGGGGGCAAGCTCATTGGCTGGGGTGGTTCTTCCCAGAAGCCCTTGCATTATCCCACGCCCATTCTCTGGGAGGATAAAAGAGATAGCACTGGGCCCAGAGAGCAGATCGGCCTGGAGAAGGATAAGAGCTGGAGGAGATTCAGAGCCAGGATTCAAGAAGAAAGACTCTCTGCATTGCATCAGGCTTGACTGGGCTCTCTGCAGGAAGGGAAGTCACTTCTCTGGACAAGAGTTAACAGCAACTGCCTGGAGACAACGGTTCACTACAGGAAGAAGAATCTGTCTGAAAGATTTGAGTAGACACAGCATATCTCTTCCCAGAGAGTGATCTGGCAGCTTCTGGAGACAACAGCACGCTACAATTTATCTATTGGAGAATGGATCGATTTCTTATAAATTAGAGTCAGTTCTCTATATATTTGGGAAATGAGGCCTTTATCAAAATCTTTAACTGTAAAAATGTTTTCTCAGTTTGTTGCTTCCCATCTAATCTTGTTTGCATTAGTTTTGTTTGTACAAAGACATTTTAATTTGATGTAATCAACATTTTTTTTTTGTGATCAATAATGATCTCTAGTTCTTCTTTGGTCACAAATTCCTTCCTCCTCCACAAGTCTGAGAGATAAACTATCCTACGTTCCTCTAATTTATTTATGATTTGATTCTTTATGCCTAAATAATGGACCCATTTTGATGTTATCTTGGTATATGGAGTTAAGTGTGGGTCCATGCCTAATTTCTGCCATTCTAATTTCCAGTTTTTCCAGCAGGTTTTGTCTAATAATTAATTATTATCCCAAATGTTGGTATCTTTGGGTGTGTCAAATATTAGACTGCTATAGTTATTCACTATTTTGTCCTGGGAACCTAATCTATTCCAATGATCAACTAATCTATTTCTTAGTCAATACCAAATGGTTTTGGTGAGCTGCTTGATAATATAGTTTTAGATCAGGTACAGCTAGACCACCTTCATTTGATTTGTTTTTTCATTAATTCCCTTGAAATTCCTGACCTTTTGTTCTTCCATATGAATTTTGTTGTTATTTTTTTCTAGGTCATTAAAATAGTTTCTTGGGAGTCTGATTGGTATAAATAAATAAATAAATAAATAATTAGATAGATATATAGATAAATAAATAAATAGATAAATAAACAAATAAATAAATAAATAAATAGAGTAGTTTGGGGAGCATTGTCATCTTTATTATATTCGCTTGGCCTATCCAAGAGCACTGAATGTCTTTCCAGTTATTTAAATCTGACTTTATTTTTGTGGCAAGTGTTTTGTAATTTTTCTCATACAATTCCTGACTATTCTTTGATAGATGGATTCCCAAATACTTTATACTCTCAACATTTGTTTGAAATAGAATTTCTCTTTGTATCTCTTGCTGTTGCATTTTGTTGGTGATATATAAGAATGCTGAGGATTTATGTGGATTTATTTTGTATCCTGCCACTTTGCTAAAATTCTGAATTATTTCTAATAGCTTTTTAGCAGAGTCTTTGGGGTTCTCTAAGTATAGCATCATGTCATCTGCAAAGAGTGATAGTTTGATTTCCTCATTTCCTACTCTAATTCCTTGAATCTCTTTCTCGGCTCTTATTGCCGAGGCTAGCGTTTCTAGTACTATATTGAATAGTAATGGTGATAGTGGGCAAGCTTGTTTCACTCCTGATCTTACTGGGAAAGGTTGCAGTTTATTTCTATTGCATATTATGCTTACTGACGGTCTTAAATATATACTCCTGATTATTCTAAGGAATAATCCATTTATTCCTATACTCTCAAGAGTTTTTAGTAGGAATGGATGTTGGATTTTGTCAAATGTTTTTTCTGCATTTATTGAGATGATCATATTTTTTTTGATAATTTGGTTATTGATATGGACAATTATACTGATAGTTTCCCTAATATTGAACCAGCTCTGCATTCCTGGTATAAAACTTACTTACTCATGGTGTATTATCCTGGGGATGATTTTCTGTAATCTTTTTGCTAATATTTTGTTTAATATTGTAGCATCAACATTCATTAGGGAGATTGGTCTATAATTTTTCTTTCTCTGTTTTCAACCTATCTGGTTTAGATATCAGTAACATGTGTGTGTCATAAAAATAATTTGGTAGGACTCCATCAATCCCTATTTTTTCAAATAGTTTATATAGCATTGAAGTTAATTGTTCTTTAAATGTTTGATAGTATTCACATGTAAATCCATCTGGTCCTGGGGATTTTTTCTTAGAGATCTGGTTAATAGGTTTCTATTTCTTTTTCTAAGATGGGATTGTTTAACCAATTTAATTCTTCCTCTATTAATCTGGGCAAGCAATATTTTT
The DNA here is from genome assembly GCF_048593235.1 of Sminthopsis crassicaudata. Taxonomy (NCBI): domain Eukaryota; kingdom Metazoa; phylum Chordata; class Mammalia; order Dasyuromorphia; family Dasyuridae; genus Sminthopsis; species Sminthopsis crassicaudata. Next base: position 45,879,443 of record NC_133620.1, read on the forward strand.
GAAGATATTCTTCAATTTCATTTAAGTTATTGTATTTATTGGCAAAAAGTTGGGCAAAAGAACTCCTAATTATTGCTCTAATTTTCTCTTCATGAGTGTCAAGTTCTCCCTTTTCATTTTTAAGATTAACAATTTGATTTTCCTCTTTCCTTTTTTTAAATCAGATTTACTAAAGGTGTGTCTATTTTGTTGGTTTTCTCATAGATCCAATTTTTAGTTTTATTAATTAATCCAATAGTTTTTCTTTTTTTATTTCAGTTTTATTAACCTCTCCTTTTATTTTCAGAATTTCAAGTTTAGTATTTGTCTGGGAGTTTTTAATTTGTTCCTTTTCTAGCATTTTTACTTGCAAGCCCAATTCATTGACATTCTCTTTCTCTATTTTATGCAAATAGACCTCTAGAGATATAAAATTTCCCCTTATACAGCTTTGGCTGCATCCTACACATTTTTGTATGACATATCATTATTGTCATTTTTTGGGGTGAAGTTATTAATTATGTATATGATTTGCTATTTCACCCAATCATTCTTTAGTATGATATTATTTAGTTTCCAATAATTTTTGGTCTATTTTCTCCTGGCTTTTTATTGGATGTAATTTTCATTACATCATGGTCTGAAAAGAATGTATTTACCATTTCTGCCTTATTGTATTTGAGTTTGAGGTTTTTATGACCTAATATATGGTCAATTTTTGTATAGGTTCCATAAACTACTGAGAAGAAAGTGTACTCCTTTCTGTCTCCATTTAGTTTTCTCCAAAGATGTATCATACCTAACTTTTCTAGTATTCTATTTACCTCTTTGACTTCTTTCTTATTTATTTATTTATTTATTTTTGGTTTGATTTATCTAATTCTGAGAGTACAAGGTTGAGATCTCATTATTATTGTTTTGCTGTCTATTTCTTCTTGCAGCTCTCTTAATTTCTCTTTTAAGAATTTAGTTGCTACACTACTTGATGCATATGTTTAATATTGATATTGCTTCATTTCTATGCTACCCTTTAGCAAGATATAGTGTCCTTCCTTGTCTCTTTTAATTAGATCAATTTTTGCTTTTGTTTGATCTGAGATGAGGATGGCTACCCCTACTTTTTTGGCTTCACCTGAATCATAGTAGATTCTGCTCCAACCTTTTACCTTTATTCTGTAAGTATCACCCTGCTTGAGGTGTGTTTCGTGTAAACAACATATTGTAGTTTTCTAGCTTTTAATCCTGTCTACTAACCACTTCCTCTTTTTGATGAGTTTACCTCATTCACATTTACAGTTAAAATTACTAATTCTGTATCACCCCCTCCATTCTTTTTCTCAGATATAATAGGTTACCTTTGGCTCTTCATGAGATGTAGTACCCCCACTTTACCCTTTTTCTGGTACAATTTCCTTTCCACCTCTAGTTTCTAGAACAAATTATACATGTGTTCTTTATATATCTTTATGGCAGAAATATAGTTCCCAAGATTTCTTTTTACCTTTTTAGGAATCTCTTAAGTTCTATATTTGGAGATCAAACTTTTTGTTTACTTCCGGTTTTTTCATCAGCAATAGATGGAATTCACTTATTTCATTGAATGTTCATCTTCTTTCATAGGAAAAAAAATGTCTGGGTAAGTTATTTTTGGGTGCATACAATTTCTTTAGCTTTTTGGAATGTCAGGTTCAAGGCCCTTCGACTCTTTAATGTGGATGCTGCTAGATCCTGGGTAATCCTTATTGTGATTCCTCTATATTGATTTTTTTGTTGGTTTTTTTTCTAGAAGCTTATAATATTTTTTCTTTGGTTTGATAGTTCTGGAATTTATATATATATTTCTTGGATTTCTGATTTTAGGGTCCCTTTCAGTAGGTGATTGATGTATTCTTTCAATGTCTATTTTACCCTCTGTTTCTTTAACATCTGGGCAGTTTTCTTTGATAATTTCCTGGAAAACTGTGTCCAGGCACTTTTTTTTTTAATCATATTTTTCAGGGAATCCAATTATTCTCAGATTGTCTCTCCTGGATCTATTTTCCAGGTCTGTTGTTTTCCCAAGATGGTATTGACATTTTTTCCCATTGTTTCGCTTTTTTGGTTTTGCTTGACTGATTCTTGGTGTCTCTTTGAATCATTCACTTCTATTTGTTCGATTCTGATTTTCAATGAATTATTTTCTTCACTCAGTTTTTTTTTTAATTTTATCTTTTTCTAATTGTCCAATTGAGTTTTTAAGTGAGTTGTTTTGTCCTATGGATTTTTTTTTCCATTTCACCAATTTTATTTTTTAAAGAGCAATTTTCTTTTTCCAATTCACTAATTCTGCTTTTCAAGGATTTGATTTTTTTATCCACCCTATCTTTAAATGAGTGGGATGACTTATCCAGACTCTCTTGCCAAACTACCCTTTCCTTTTCCCAATTTTCTTCTAGCCCTCTTGTGAGAGACTTTTGAGAGTTTTGTGTGTTGAGGAGCAGATCATGTCTCCCTTTGGGGAGTCATGTGGAGACAGTCTGTTTTTAGTCTCTTCAGAGTTCAAAGTCTGTTCTCTATCCATAGAGAAGCTATCAATGGTTAGAGCCCTTTTTAATTTTTTTGCTAATTTTGTCAGAGAAATATCAAAGAAACAATCCAAAAAGAAAAACAAATGCAGTCTTTTTTTTTGTGGGGGGGGCTGGATGGTGTTTTTCTGGGCTTTTTCTACAGATTGCGGGGGCAGCAATGAGGCACTAGCCGGACAGAAGTGGCTGCGCTGCCTCTGCGCTCTGAGACTCTGAGGCTCTAAGCGTGTTCTGAGACACTCTAGATGGGGATGGCCAGGTCCTGAAGATGCTAGTTTTTTTTTTTTTGGTTTTAGTCTTTACCTCCTGTAAACACAGGAGGTGTTTCTCCGCTGATCCTGGCTTGCTGCCGGGACAAAATATTCACACTGTGGTAAAGCTCTTTCTGCAAGAAAGGGCAGAGTTCAACCCCCTCCCCCCTTCTGGTCTGTGCAGTGTGAGCTGCCTGCCTTGATCTTGTTGCCTGCCCTCAGTCTGCTCCCTATCTGTCATCCCCACCCCTGAGCAAAAACAGAGCTTTTCTGGCAAATTTCAAGGATGTCTTCTGTTGGTAATTATTTGTGGGTTGTTTTTTTTTTTTTGTTGTTGTTGTTTTTTTTTTTTTCTCCAGTCAAGCATTAATTCCTAGGCTTGTCATGAAATAAATTCTGAGAGCAAAGATGGAGATCAAGTAGGAGTATGTGTGTGTCCTCTCTGCCATCTTGGCCGGAAATCCCAATGAGAGATTTCTTTAAGCCAATTTTATCCCATTATATTCAATTAGTTGTTTTCCCACTGCCTTCTATTTCTCTGGCTCCAACCTCTCTTCCTTAGAGAGCCAAAGAGCCATGCCCTCCAGAGAATCTGAGAACATGGCGATCTACTTATGAGTTACCAGCAAGCCTAGTTTCTCCAGTAACCTAACTAAGTATGCTTCATACTTCTCTTAGGAGGGAGGCTCTGTTGTTAGAGATTGTCTCATTTTGGCTGAAAACAAAAGTTTTTGTACTGAATCTTCCCATTTGCCTGTCTTTATACTTATCTTATCAGTATCACAGGAATTCAATTGAACTTGCTGAATGGGTCAGTCAAACTTCTGCATAACTTACATTCTTGGGCCCCATGTTGAGTGCCAAATGTTATGCCCAGACTAGCTCTCTTGAGGACTATGGTACCAGGCCAAGTCCTTGGTCTTACAAGAGGAGTGATGAGGCAGGACTCATGTGTATGGTCAAATATGGAGTCTGTTTCTTCTGAATTCTCTCAGCCTTACATATTGTCATACCCTTAAAAAAATCAAAGCAATACTGCACATGCAGGACCACATAAACAACTTACTATTGTATGTAAATGTCTTTTTTCCACTTGGTATCACTGTGCTTTAATTATAGCACAGGTTGTCACTGCCACTTGACTTCTCAAGAAAGCTAAGAACCCTTAGGGGAGATGAACCAGACATTATTAGCAGGTTCCCTCTGGGTCTTATATTCACCCAGAGTTCCCACACTATCTGTGGCCATCTATATTCAGCTCACAAAAATATTAAACAAAATATTAGCAAAGAGATTATAGAAAGTTATCTGCAGGATTGTTCACTATGACCAAGTAGGATTTATATCAGGGATTGAGGGCTGGTTCAACATTAGGAAAACTATCAGCATAATTGACTAAATCAATTACTAAACTAACACAAATCATATGATTATCTCACTAGATGCAGAAAAGGAATTTGACAAAATGCAACACCCATTCCTGTTAAAAACATTAGAGTGTATAGGAATAAATGGACTTTTCCTTAAAATGATCAGTAGCATTTATTTAAAATCAACAGCAAACATCATATGTAATGGGAACAAATTATAGTCATTCCCAATAAGATCAAGGATGAAACAAAGTTGTACACTATCATCATTAATATTCAGTATTGTATTAGAAATGTTAGCTTTGACAATAAGAGAAGAAAAAAAGATTATAGGAATTAGAGTATACAATGCAGATAATATAATGGTATTCTTTTTTTTATTATTCATTTTTCCAAATTATCCCCTCCCTCGTTCCACTCCCTCCCCCTGATGGCAGGTAATCCCATACATTTTACATGTGTTACTACAATATGACCTAGATACAATATATGTGTGTAAATACCATTTTCTTGTTGCGCATTAATTATTAGCTTCCGAAGGTATAAGTTACCTGGGTAGATAGACAGTAGTGCTAACAATTTACATTCGCTTCCCAGTGTTCCTTCTCTGGGTGTAGTTATTTCTGTCCATCATAGATCAACTGGAAGTGAGTTGGATCTTCTTTATGTTGAAGATTTCCACTTCCATCAGAATACATCCTCATACAGTATTGTTGTTGAAGTGTATAGTGATCTTCTGGTTCTGTTCATTTCACTCAGCAACAGTTGATTTAAGTGTCTCCAAGCCTCTCTGTATTCCTCCTGCTGGTCATTTCTTACAGAGAAATATTATTCCATAACCTTCATATACCACAATTTACCCAACCATTCTCCAATTGATGGACATCCATTCAACTTCCAGTTTCTAGCTACAACAAAACGAGCTGCCACAAACATTTTGGCACATACAGGTCCCTTTCCACTCTTTAGTATTTCTTTGGGATATAATCCCAATAACAGCAATGCTGGGTCAAAGGGTATACACAGTTTGACAACTTTTTGGGCATAGTTCCAAATTGCTCTCCAGAATGGCTGGATTCTTTCACAACTCCACCAACAATGTATCAGTGTCCCAGTTTTCCCACATCCCCTCCAACATTCATCACCATTTGTTCCTGTCATCTTAGCCAATCTGACAGGTGTGTAGTGGTATCTCAGAGTTGTCTTAATTTGCATTTATCTGATCAGTAGTGATTTGGAACACTTTTTCATATGAGTGGAAATAGTTTCAATTTCATCATCTGAGAATTGTCTTTTCATATCCCTTGACCATTTATCAATTGGAGAATGGTTTGGTTTCCTATAAATCAGGGTCAGTTCTCTATATATTTTGGAGATGAGACCTTTGGCAGAACCTTTACTTTTAAAAATATTTTCCCAATTTGTTACTTCCCTTCTAATCTTGTTTGCATTAGTATTGTTTGTACAGAAACTTTTTTAGTTTGATGTAATCAAAATCTTCTATTTTGTGATCAATAATGATCTCTAGTTCTCCTCTGGTCATAAATTCCTTCCTCTTCCACAGGTCTGAGAGGTAGACTATTCTCTAATCTATTTATGATCTCATTCTTTATGCCTAAATCATGGACCCATTTTGATCTTATCTTGGTATATGGTGTTAAGTGTGGATCCATATCTAATTTCTGACATACTAATTTCCAGTTTTCCCAACAGTTACTTCCAAATAATGAATTTTTGTCCCTAATGTTGGTATCTTTGGGTTTGTCAAAGATTAGATTGCTATAGATGTACCCTTTTTTGTCCTTTGTATCTAATCTGTTCCACTGATCCACCGGTCTATTTCTTAGCCAGTACCAAATGGTTTTGGTGACTGCTGCTATATAATATAGCTTTAGATCAGGTACACTTAGACCACCTTCCTCTGACTTTTTTTCATTAGTTCCCTTGCAATTCTCGACCTTTTATTCTTCCATATGAATTTTGTTGTTATTTTTTCTAGGTCATTAAAATAGTTTCTTGGGAGTCTGATTGGTATAGCACTAAATAAATAGATTAGTTTGGGGAGTATTGTCATCTTTATTATATTCGCTCGGCCTATCCAAGAGCACTGAATGTCTTTCCAGTTATTTAAATCTGACTTTATTTTTGTGGCAAGTGTTTTGTAATTTTTCTCATATAATTCCTGACTTTTCTTTGGTAGATGGATTCCCAAATACTTTATACTCTCAACATTTGTTTGGAATGGAATTTCTCTTTGTATCTCTTGCTGTTGCGTTTTGTTGGTGATATATAAAAATGCTGAGGATGTATGTGGATTTATTTTGTATCCTGCCACTTTGCTAAAATTCTGAATTATTTCTAATAGCTTTTTAGCAGAGTCTTTGGGGTTCTCTAAGTATACCATCATGTCATCTGCAAAAACTTTTTCCTTTAGAAAGTTAGATGCTATACCACTTGGTGCATATATGTTTAGTATCGATATGGCTTCATTATTTATGCTACCTTTCAGCAGGTTATAGTTTCCTTCCTTATCTCTTTTAATTAGATCAACTTCTGCTTTTGCTTGATCTGAGATAAGGATAGCTACCCCTGCTTTTTTGGCTTTACCTGAAGCATAATAGATTCTGCTCCAACCTTTTACCTTTACTCTATATGTATCTCCCTACTTTAAGTGTGTTTCCTGTAAACAACATATTGTAGGGTTCTGATTTTTGATCCAGTCTGCTATCCGTCTCCATTTGATGGGAGCGTTCATCCCATTCTCATTTACAGTTAAAATTACTAATTCTGTATTTCTTGCCATCATATTATCCCCAGATTATGCTTTTTCCCTTGACCCTCCTGATCCCCTTCCCCAATATTTAATTTATAGACCCCCTTTGTGACGCGCAAACCTCCCTTTTTTTTTTTGTATCCCTCCCCCCTCCCTCCACGTCCCTTCCCTTATTCTCCTTTTCCTTTTCCCTTTTCCTCTCCCCCCTTTTAATGAGGTGAGAGAGAATTCTCTGAAAAACAAATATGACAATTATTTACTCTTTGAGCCTCTTCTGATGAGAGTAAGATTTACACAATGATTCTCCCCCTCTCTAAATTCCCTCAAATATGGTGTATTTTCTATGCCTCTTCCTGGGATGTAGTTTCCCTCTTTTTATCACTCCCTCCCCTTTTTCTGATACTACCCCCTTCCCTTTACTACACCCCCTCCTTTTTTTCTTTTATATCAGTAAAATCAAATTATCCATGAGTACTTTCTATATACCCACAACAGTTACTGTTCTCAAGGGTTCTGTGTACCTTTTTCTGTTTCTCTTCAGTCATGTGGATGTAGATCAAATTTTTTGTTTAAGTCTGTTTTTTTTTTTTTTTCTTAGAAACATATGGAATTCCTCTATTTCATTGAATGACCATCTTCTTCCATGGAAAAAGATGCTAAACTTAGCTGGGTAGTTTATTCTTGGTTGCAATCCTTGATCTTTTGCCTTTCAGAATATCAGGTTCCAGGCCCTTCTATCTTTTAATGTGGAGGCAGCCAGATCTTGTGTGACCCTTATTGTGGCACCTAGGTATTTAAATTGTTTTTTTCTAACTGCTTGCAGGATTTTCTCCTTTGGGTGGTAATTCTGCAGCTTAGCCACAATATTCCATGGTGTTCTTTTTTTTAGGGTCTATTTCAGAAGGAGTTCAATGAATTCTTTCAACATCTACTTTCCCCTCTGTTTCTATTATCTCTGGACAGTAGTTCTCTTTGATAATTTCCTGTAAAATAGAATCTAGGCTCTTTTTTTGGTCATAGTTTTCTGGAAGTCCAATGATCCGCAGATTATCTCTCCTAGATCTATTTTCCAGGTCTATAGATTTTCCCAGTAAGTATTTGACGTTGTTCTCCAGCTTCTCATTTTTTTTGTTTTGTTTGACTGATTCTTGGGTTCTCTGTGAATCATTCATTTCTATTTGTTCCATCCTGACTTTTAAGGAGATATTTTCTTCATTCACAGTTTTTAGTTCTTTTTGTAAATGCCCAATTTCATTTTTAAATGAGTTATTTTGCTCTATTGAATTTTTTCCATTTCCCTAATTTTTTTTTGAAAATTATTTTCTTTTTCCAATTCAGAAATCCTATTTTCTTGAGACTTTTTTATCTTCTCCAATTCAGAAATCCTATTTTCTTGAAACTTTTTTATCTTCTCCAATTCAGAAATCCTACTTTCCTGTGATTTTTTTTTACCTTTTCTAATTCACTAATTTTGTTTCCCTGCATCTCCTGTGAATTCTTTATTTTTTACAACTCCAGTTTCAGGATGTTGTTATTCTCTATCATAACTTCTCTTTCCTTTCCCCATTTTTCTTCAAACTCTCTTAACTTTTTAATAATCTCTTCAAGGAGAGAGTTATGTGATGGGGGACAGGAATCGTTCCCCTTTAGGTTGTTATCTGCTGACTCTCTGCTGTTAACTTCCTCGGGGTTGTATACCCGCTCTTTCTCTGTGTATAAGGAATCTATGGTTTTTTTTGGCTTTTTGCTCATACTTAAAAAATCTTTTGGGGTCTGTCCCTGGGGTAGGAAATTATTTATTTATTTCTTTACCAGCTTCCTCCCAGACTGGATGGATGCAGCGGCCCCCGCGCCTGAGCTAAGATAGAGCTCTGGGAGAGAGTTCCCCACCCCCTCCCTGGAAGTGCCTCAGAGGTGACTAGTACTACTGTGCTTTGAGGGCGCTGTGTTTTAGTGGTTTCCCTGAGGTTGAGACTGAACAGTAAAGGCGACTCAAAGCCTAGCCTATGTGTCCCAGTGGAGTGTGGATGTCTGCAGCAGGTGACGGGAAAAGCCCCTGTACTCAAACTGGAAGTGTCTGCCAGAAACCTCGGTCCCTAGTTCAAAGGTTCCGCTTCTCTGGGACTTCCGTTCCATGGCCTCCAGCCCAGCCAGGCACTATGAGTTACCGCCCTGCCCACTCTTTAATCTCTTAACTACCCTAAGGTGAAAGCCTGGATTGCCTATGTGGGCCACACCCCTGGTGCCGAGATCTGCTGAGTCACCCCCCCCCGGGATCCGGGAAGATCCAATCTGGTTTTAAATTATAAAGTTGCTTATATTTCTCTTCTGAACTGCTGTATTATAAGCAGAGAAGAGCTAACAGCCTGTGCCATATTCTTTTATCTCAGTGGATTCTCTGATCCCAGAGCCCTCCCCGACTGGTGCAGTGTGCCACTACTCCACCGTCTGCGCTGGCCTCTCTTCTTCCTCCCCTGGGAGCTGACCTTTCCTGTTGGAACTCCAGATTCTCTTCAGCTGGTAAGTCGTGCTTCCAGTCCTTGTGGATTCTATCAGTCCAGCACTATTTCTGAGGCTCATTAAATCTAGTTGGTTGTGAGGGAAGAAAGGAGCTTACACAGTGGCGTGTATCTTCTCCGCCATCTTGGCTCCGCCCTATAATGGTATTCTTAAAGAACCCTAGAGAATTAACTAAAAAGCTACTAGAAATAATTCATAACATTAGGAAAGTTGCATGATACAAAATAAATCTATATAAATCATCAATATTTTTATATATTGTATTATCAACAAAGTCCAGCAGCAAGAGAAACAATGATAAATTTCCTTTTAAAACAACTATCAATAATGTAAAATACTTGGGAATCTATCAGCCAAGGGAAAGTGAGGAACTACATGAACACAACTACAAAACTCTTCGCACACAAATAAAGTCATATCTAATCAGAATGAAAAATATCAATTACTCATATGTAGTCCGAGCAAATATGTAATAAAAATTATAATGCTATCTAAATTAATCTGCTTATTTATTGCCATACCAATCAAACTTCCAAGAAATTATTTTACAGATATGGAACAAATAATAATAGCGCTTATTTGGTAAAACAAAATATCAAGAATTTCAAAGGAATTAATAACATTTACCAATGAAGATGGCCTAGCTGTACCAGACCTAAAACTACATTATAAAACAGCAGTTATCAAAATTATTTGATGCTGGCTAAGAAATAGAGTAGTCAATCAGTGGAATAGGTTAGGTACACAGAGCAATATAGTCAATAACTATAGCAATCCAGTGTTTGAAAAATTGAAAGATCCTAGCTTTTGAATTAAAAACCATTTGACAAAAACTGCTGGGAAAATTAGAAACTAGTATGGCAGATACTAGGTGTTCACCCACACCTAACACTATATACCAAGATAAGGTTGAAACATAATATTCTGGACTGTAGCAGTTACAGCTGACCATACTATGCTCACTATCTATATAAAAGACATACCATAAAAAGGGTTGGTAGACACAGGTGTAGATTGTACAATCATTAGAGGTGACAACTGGTCCAGTCACTGGACAAAGATTAAGGCAGACACATACATGTTTGACATAGGTGGATCAATAGCAGCTGAAGTTAGTGCTATTCCTTTGAGATGAACATTTGAAGGTGAAACAAGAATTTTTACTCCTTTTGTAGTAGAAAATATCCCCATAAATCTATAAAATAGAGATCTTACAACAGATAGGATTATAATTGAGTAATTTGGCTTTTTAGGCAGAGCTGCTCTTGAAGGCCTGCTGGAAATCGAAATCTTCCCTGTTCCTATTCAATGGAAAACTGATACACCAGTGTGGGTAGAACAGTGGCCTTTAACGAGTGAAAATATTCAAGCCTTATTAGATATATTAAGGAGCAACTTGACCAAGAACACTTACAACCTTATCTAAGTCCTTGGAAATCCCCTGTATTTGTTGTAAGAAAGAAATCTAGAAAATGGAGGATATTGACTTATTTAAGAAAAGTAAATGAGCAGATGGAACTATGGGAACTCTTCAGACTGGACTTCCATCTCTTAGTTGCTTAGAGAATGGCCTTTTTGGGTTACAAACATTAAGGATTGTTTCTATTCTATAACTCTGGATATGGAGGATAGGAAAAGAGATGCCATTTAGTACCCAGAGTTCATTTAATTGAATCTCATAAAAAAAATATGAATGGACAGTTTTGCCACAGGGAATGAAAAGTAGCCCTACTATGTGTCAAATGTATGTGGCTGCTGCTCTTACTCCAGTAATAAAAGCATTTTAAAAAATTATATTGTTATATCATATGGATGATATCTTGGAGTATGCACCTGAGGAGAAAATGTTAAAAGCACGTATATAAAAGACCATAGAAACACTAAGGAACTACAAATTTACATATAACTTCAGAAAAAATTCAAAAACATACTCTTTTTCAATATTTAGAATATGAAGTATACCCTAAGGTGCTCACAGTACAATAACTTTCTTTAAGAACAGAGAAATTGAACATCTTAAATGATGTTCAGAAATTGATAGGAGATATCCAATGGATGCGTCCCATGTTAGGCTTAACTACCTATCAATTGCAACCATTATATGACATTTTAAGGGGAGATAGTGCTTTAAACTTACCATGCCAGCTAACAAAAGAAGCTCAAGAGGCTTTGAGGTAAGTTGAACTGGTTTTATCCAATGTGGTTGAAAGAGTCACTCAAAAAGCCTTGGAATTATCAGTTTTTGCTAAACAAGAGGCACCCACAGCAGTCCTTCATCAAGGAGACAGTGTGACAAAGTGTATGAACCACCCAGAACAACTAGAACAAAGCCATACTCCTTACCCAGTGCTTCTGGCTAGAATTTTATTAAAGTTCATTAACCAAGTAGTACAATTATCTGAGATAAGATCTGACAAGATATACACCTTTTATACTAATGCACAAATTAATGTATCCTGCCAGACCATCCCCAAGTGGCAAATTTTATTGGCCACAGCTCCAAATTTTACACTCGGGTCTCCATTAAAATCAGCTATTATATAATCCGCAATGGATTTTGTAAGAAAAGGTTTTTAAGGTTCCTCTTAAAGGACCAGCTATCTTTATAGATGCATCCAAATATATTAAGAGAGTAGTCAGAACACCTTTTCAGTCCACACAGCAGAATGAATTGTATGCAATCAGTGTAGCTCTTATGTATTATCCAGGACATGTAATTATATTATCTGATTCAGCCACAGTAGATGTGGTACAAAGAATTGCCACAGCCCAAATAAAATTTGTAGCCTCTAATATATATATCAGCTCTGTAAGAAACTTGAAGGGCAAGTGAGAAAGCATCCAGGTAAGATTTATATCTTGCATGTCCACTCACATAATAGACTTCCAGGTCCTATTTTTGATGGTAATTCAAAGGCAGATAGCCTTCTAACCATGTTAGACAATACTCCTTTATTTCAGGCAGCCCAAAAAGCTTATCCTAAATATCATAAGACTTCTCGAGCTTTACATTTGCAATTTGGGATAAAAAAGAGAAAGTTGGTAGCATAGTAAAAGTTTGTGCAGCTTGCCTCCCTTTCCATGATCCTATACTCCCTCCAGGGAAGAACCCTCATGATTTGAGACCCAATGTAATTTGTCAAATGGATGTAAAACATTATAAATCTTTTGATCATCTGTCTTTTATCCACATTGTGATAGATACCTTTTCAGGATTCACTTTTGCAATATCAGCAGCAAAAGAGGCAGCCCGAGTGGTCACTGAATTCCTTATACAAGCATTTGCAATTATGGGTGTGCCACAAGAAATAAAAACAGATAATGGACCTGCATATACTTCTAAACATTTTGCACGCTTTTGTGTACTATATAATATTTTATACACTAATGGCAAACCCTTTAATCTTCAAGGACAGGCAATAGTAGAGAGGAGAAACTGAGACATTAAGATGCTCCTCCTAAACCAAAAGGGGAGCTACAGGTAACCCTGGAGAATTTTTAAATTTAGATATTTATACTATTAACTTCTTGGTTTTTGACAAAGATGCACTGGTTCCAGCAAACAGGTTTTATAACCCACCAGAAGGGCAGTGTATAGTGAGAGCAGCTCCACTATCTTTAGATAATTGCCAGGTGATGTGGAGAGATCCAGAAAGTAATGAATGGAAGGGACCAGATAGATTAACTGCTTAGGGAAGAGGGTTTGTATCTCTACAGATGAAGAAGGAATCAGATGGGGGCCAATGAGCCGTATTTGCTTTATCCATTGAAGAGAGATGGAACAGACCCTTGAAATGAAGGAGAAGACCCAAGAAACATCTGGTGGTTCCATTGCTAATTGTGTCCAGCACTGAAAGAGCCTAACTATTATGGCAATTGACTCATGAACATTAAAAAAAAAAATTGTTAATGAGACTGATGCAGTACTTCAAAGTCTGCAGGGATTATTGGATCCCCTGATACATGATGTTATGGATAATATATTGGTTTTGGACTATCTCTTGGCTGCTGGAGGAGGTGTATGTTTGATTGTTATTTATATACCATCCTTCTAGGACTTATGGAGATGTATATTCATATTGTTTATTATATCACTGTGTTAATTCATGTTGTTTGTTACATCACTACTAGCCTGTGTTATATTATTCTCTGCTTGTGTAATACCTCCTATGCTGATAGGTTTATGTGTACCTGTTTCAATTTCAGCCCAGAGGAAATCTGCTAACACATATCTGGTTTGACTCCACATTTCCTTTGTTGTTTCCATCTCTTTTCCTGAGAAGTCAGGGAGGGTGTGACCACCAAGAAAGGGAGAGAAGTTCTCTAGGGTTACTTGTGGCTCATCCTTCCTCATTTCAAATGATCCCAGATGACTGAGCCAATCTATTATGGTTCAATAGAAAAAAGAACTTGTGAATGAAGAAGTCAGGCTATGGAATTGGTGTTCTTTAAAGAAAGCAGTGACAACTGTCTCTGGCTGACTTACAACAGGGAACTATGCAACAAGGCATTGATAAATGTATATTCATTAATCATTAACTATTTATCAAATATAAGACATGAAACTAAATAACAACAGATGAACTATTAGAACTAGTTAGGATTTTCTTGTGAAGATCTCTCATTTTTATAAAAGAGGAAACTGAGACTCAAAAAGAGGAAATAATTTACCCAAGTTAACTAATTCATAAAGCTGGCACTAGAATCCAAGTCTTTTGGTTTTAAATTCAATCTAATGTTCCACTTTATTGCAACTTAATACTACTAGATAATACCACCAGATACCATCTATCAAGAAAGCTCTTACCCTCTTCTATGCCTTGCCACCCTGACCACATCTCCAATTTGAAGTTGTCACATCCTCTTAGGGGCCAGAACTCTGAACTGAAACAAAGGATTCTTACAAGGTGCTAAGTCAATGGAATTGATAGAGATAATAGTTGTCTAATTTAGCATGGTTCAATATGATTGATTTAATCCTACAAGATGTTATGGACCAGAACTTGAAACAAGTGGAATTGAGGAGACAATGGTTAAATCTAGTTTAGCATTGATTTAATCCTACAACAAATAATGGTTTCTAGTGATATAATGATTGTATTTACTCAATGTGGAGCATATAAGCAAGAAGGTCTCAGGGCCAGAGAGACAAGCGAATAGAAGCTCTTGGAGGCTGAGACAGATTCATTCCATTGTCCACCTTTGTGGTGGCTGGAGGCTGAAGCACAAACCTTTGCGGATTTGAAGAGAATCAGAGGGCAGAGAAGGAGGCAGGCTTTTTAGGATTAAATCAATTTTAAACTAGATTTAACCATTTAGCCAGTTTAATTGAACATTATCTCACAAGTTTAGTTTTATTTATTTGTTTGTTTGTTTATTTATTTTATTGAGACAATTGGAGTTAAATGACTTGCCTAGGGTCACAGAGCTAGAAAATGTCAAGTGTCTGAGGCCAGAACTTTTCACTTCATAAATGATTTAAAATTACTTCAAAAATGTGAGCCCTAAAATGTTTATGGCAGTGTCTAAAAGCTGGAATACCCATCAATTGGTATCCCCATCAACTGGAGAAAGGCTGAATAAATTATAGTATGTGAATATTATGGAATATTATTTTTCTGTAAGAAATAACCAGCAGTATGATGTCAGAGATGCCTGGAGAAAATTACATGAACTGATGCTAAGTGAAATGAGCAGAATTAGGAGATCTTTATACACGGCAACAACAAGATTATACAATGTATGGGGCTCTTTTCAACAATGAGATGATTCAAATCAATTCTACTTGCTCAGTAATGAAGAGAACCATCCCAGAGAGAGAATCATGGGAACTGAGTGTGAAGCACAACAGAGCACTTTCATTCTCTCTGTGGTTATTTGCTTGCATTTTGTTTTGTTCACAGTTATTTTTCCTTCCTTCTTGATCTGATTTTTATTGTGCAGCAAGATAACTTTATTAATATGTATACATATATTGGATTTAACATATATTTTAACATATTTAATGTATTGAACTACTTGCCAGTTAGGGGAGGGGATTTTAATATGGGGAACAGGGTGCAACCTGTTGGTTGAAGAAGGGGGAGAAAATATGGAAAAGAAGGCTTTGCAAGGATCAATGTTGAAAAATTACCCATGCATATGTTTTGTAAATAAAACTTTAATAATTAATTAAAATAAATAAATGAAAATTAAAAAAAATGTGAGCCATTTCTTTTATTCTTTAGCAATAATTTCTATCCCAAATTACTTTGGAATATGTGATACCTAGAAATTTTAGTTGGTGCCATGCAGCTGTAAATTGTGTTTCTTATTAGTATATCCCTGACACATTTCCTCCGTTAAGATAAATTAGTGTAACACTTATTAAAAGAAAAACAAAATCATTTCAAAATCAAGTAATTTTAGGCTTCAACAAAAGACATATAATACACTGAGTGAGCTATATACACAATGATTTCCTTAAGAAATTGATCTAATCTATAATATAATCTAATATATAGCTAAAGTTATTTGGGACCCTGGATATAAGGTTGAAAGCTAATCAAACTCGTTGTGAAGTACTTTCATTAAAGTTCATATACTCATAGAAGAACATTATTTTTAAACAATGCTACTCAGATTATTCCATTGCCAACAAGAAAGAGAACTTTTAACTGACAGTTTATTCAGTATTCAAAAGGAAGATGGGGGAGGGGAGGGTTACATTTAGCTCACACTTTGAAGGTAAGGAAAAAGCAAGAGGAACATTATCCTGATTTGACACCAGTTTCTTTTTTTCTTCTTTTTTTCTTCTTCCTTTCTTTCTTCTTTTCCCCTGTAGTGCTGTTTTAATTTTAGCAAAGAAATCCTAAATTGACATTTAAATGGTGGTAGGGCAATTCTCCGTCTCTGCCTTGTGAAACGGCCTCTGCAAATGTACAATTATGCTGTCATCTTTAGCACTCCGTGTTGGACAGAGCTTAATTATTAATGTGTTTCCCTCAGAGAATGGCTCGATCATGTCACAACTCTAGACAAATACAGCTAATGCAAAATCATAAAATATTCACTTGAATACTGCTGAACTGACAGGAAATTAATTCTATGAACACTTTTGATATTACCAGAAAATTAGTTTCAAACGCAGAAGACTGAAATAAATGTGTTCATAATTTGCTCAAGGGTAACGCTCATCTTGCAATCAGTTGGTGTCTTTTTATAAATGTTACAAGTATTCAACATGGCTTTATGATAAAGAGGATGGCTAATGTAATGGATTATTTGTAGACAGTGTTTTACTTGTAAACAGCAGGGAGTGAAGAATTGCTCTCTCAGAAATATTTAAACTCTAGCAAAATTCGTCAATTTATCATTTGCAGAAGTGAAGAAGTATCATTTAAAAAAAAAAAAAAAAGTCCTCCAGGGATCAAGAAGCTTGGAGAATAGATAATAGGTTTCTTTTATTTTTTTCCTCTCTTTCACTCCTTCCTTCCTCCATCCTTTCCTTTCTTTCTTCCTTTCTTCTTTTCTTTCTTTTTCCTTCCCCCCTTTTTTTCTTAATTCCTCTCTCCCTCCCTCCCTCCTTCCCTCCTTCTCTCTCTCTCTCTCTTTCTCTTTCTCTCTTTCTTTCTCTCTTTCTCTTCTTTCTCTCTTTTCTCTCTCTCTTTCTCTCTCTTTCTTTCTCTCTTTCTTTCTCTCTCTTTCTTTCTCTCTCTTTCTTTCTCTCTCTTTCTTTCTTTCTTTCTCTCTTTCTTTCTCTTTTTCTTTCTCTCTTTCTCTCTCTCTTTCTCTCTCTTTCTTTCTTTCTTTCTTTCTTTCTTTCTTTCTTTCTTTCTTTCTTTCTTTCTTTCTTTCTTTCTTTCTTTCTTTCTACCAGGTTACTCTCTTAATTTTTGCTAAAGCTAGGAGTGATTAAAAGTCATTATCTCATGAGTTAGTTGATGTTTCTTTCCTGAAAAAAAAAAAAAAAAACTGGGGAAGCTGGGCTGGTTCCTGAGAGACAAAAATGGGATATCAGAAATACCAGTTTAAATGATGAGAAAGGAAAGTTTTGTTAGAAGAGATTTCAAGAAGGGCCAAGAATTATCTGATAAAGTACAAAATATTTTGTAGCCAAGATGCACTATCATAGAGAGTTTGGAAGACTTTTGAAGCAATACTGGCTAAAAAGTATGAGAAGGCCTTGAGGAAAATGTAGTTTGCTTTGCTGTTTCAGGGGTATCAAGGAATAAACTTCTGTCTAGATTTTTTGTTATCAGAAAGGGATATAGAAAGGAGAGAGTGAGAGAGACTTCACTGGATCTGTTTGTGCCATAGAATTAGAATAATGGATATTTTATTGGAGTACCAATAGTCTATAGCTAAGAACTAGGATGACCTAGCTGTTGTGACAAGGTATGAGAAAAACATCCAATCAGCAGCTTTCTTGCTTTGCTTTTATCAGAGTTGAAATTTATACTTTTCCTTCTAAAATCTTCTTTGGACTGGCTTGGAGGATATGCAAATGCTCATCAGTGTTTTTTGTGGTTGTTGCTGAAATTTTTTAAAATACCATATCATTTAAAAACTCACAGCTTATCTATCTATCCCC
Organism: Sminthopsis crassicaudata; assembly: GCF_048593235.1. Lineage (NCBI taxonomy): Eukaryota > Metazoa > Chordata > Mammalia > Dasyuromorphia > Dasyuridae > Sminthopsis > Sminthopsis crassicaudata. The sequence continues at coordinate 45,897,472 of NC_133620.1, forward strand.
ATGAACTATCATGTTATTTGTCTCATTCCTTTCTTAGCTTGATTCTTTTGAAAGTTATGAATACTATCTCTACTTCTCAATCAGTTTTAAAACATCTGCACTATGACTTCTCGCCTCATTGTTCAGCTGACATTGTTCTCTCTAAACTAACCAATGATGTCCTTATTGCCAAATAGAATAGCCTTTTCTCCATTTTTATTGATATTTATGAACGCTTTGATATTGTTGATTGATTTCTCCAGGTAGATACGCCCTCTTCTCTCTACATTTTAAAATCTCTTTGGTTTCCCTTGTGGATCGTCATCTACCTCAACATTTTTTACTCTTGAGCATCCTCAAGGTTCTATCCTGTATCATCTTATTTCTCTTTATTCTATCACTGCAAACTATTATGTTTCCCAGATTTCAAGTATTGTGCCTACAAAGATGAATTTCAGATATTTATTACTATTTTGGATATCTCAAATTAGATATCCTGGAGCAATCTTCCATTAGCTTTTTTTTCCTTTTTCTTCCAAATTTCATTATTATTGACAATTACACAAAAATTTATCTTTTCAAGTAGCATCACAATTTTAGTGTCATCCTAGACTTTTCACTTGCCTTTACTTCCCATGTAAAAGATCAATTGAATTGTGCAGTTTTTATCTTTTAAATATTATTATATGTTAAGGTATTTCCACTAACATAGCTACCAACATTTAATGGCATGATTTCCTTAATTTTTAAAATAATTTCAATAGCTCACTGGTTAGTCTTATTTTTTACCTCATGTTTCAATACATCTACAACTCAGATGTCGAAGTGACTTTCCTAAAATACAAGTCAGACTTTATTATCCTTCCTATTCTGTAAACTTGAATGGCTAGGTATTATCTTAAAGATTAAATATAGAAATCCTTAGTTTGACATTTAAAACACTTCACAACCTAATTTAAATCACATTCTAAATTTACAGTTTAATTATACTTTGGTATCCTCTATAAAATCTAGAAAAATGTTGATGATGAAATATAGAATTCACATAAAATGTTTGCCTTTGTTGTCTCATTTTATTCTTACAACAAACTTAGAACATGGTTGATAATATTATGTTCCTATTACATATGATGCAACTGAGGCTGAAAAAGTTTAAGTTACTTAGGTTCACTGAAACTATTCAGACTCTGTCCTTTTGTATATCAAAATGCAAAACTCCATAACATTTGTATACACATGCACATACACATATAATATGCATATATGTCACATAAATAGAACAGCATATGTTAGAACCAGAATCACTATTTTATAAGAGCTTATTATTAAACTTTCACTATTTAAAACCTGAAAAATTGGCAATTGACATAAATCAATATTGATTTATTGTTTTGTTGATTTTCAAGATTTAAGGATTAGTAATAAATTTTTGTATATTTTTCTCTAACCAATGAACTGGCTATTATATGTTTATTATCCCACTCCTATATTGCTCTACAAAAATTGCCTGACCTCATAAGGAGTATATGAGCAGAAGGAACAGGGAATTAAATCATTACAAGACTAGAGAGAACTGGTAAATTTAGGGTAATAACAATATTAATAATGATGATAATGACAATGATAGTGATGCTATCAATGATGATGATGGAGATAATTGGCATTTAATAATGCTTTAAGGTTTATAAAATACCTTACATACATTATGTCATATATAAATATATGCATGTATATGTGTCTATATATAGATAAATGTTTATCATACACATATATATGCCAACCTTATATACATATATTTTGGTTTTATGAAATTATTTTTCAATCATGATTAACTCTTTGCAACTCAATTTAGTATTTCCTTGACAAGGATACTGCAGTGATTTGAAATACTTGTTGACTTGACATACTAGTAAATCACAAGGCCATCAAATGTGATTATATGTGATTATAGTTATGTATAAGTATAAGTGTATACTTACGTAATTAAACACTAAAAAAAAATGAATTGTCCCATGGGAAAAGAGATTGCCACAGTTTTACTTCATAGTGGGGACAAAGTAAAGCTGATTAGAGTTACCTGAAATTATGGTTGGACAGCTTACTGGCACAGTGAATAAAGCTCTCCATGTGGAATCAGGAATACTCATCTTCCTGAGTTTAAATCTACCCTGAGACACTGGAAAAGTCACTGTGCTCTGTTTACCTCAGTTTCTCATCTGTAAATGAGATGGAGAAGGAAATGACAAATCAGTCCAGTATTTTTGCCAGGAAAATTCTAAATGAGGTCATGTTAAGTTGGACACAATTGAATAGCAACACAAGGATGGTTATTTTTAAAATTTTAGAACATGTCCACTATATTTGCTTTTGGAAGTGGAAGGTGACAAGGTATATATGAACCAATAGAAGAATGAGTGTATGGTTGATAGCCAGTAAAATTGCAAACCCTGTTTTTCTTTGAACACCTGGAACCTAGATGTAATAATTAACATGATTTATTAGTTTTGTTAAATCAAAACCTATTATTTCATAAGAATGTGGTGTTCCTCATATGTAGTTCCACATAAGGATGTAGAAATTCCCTACTATTACTTAGACTGATGATATAATATGTAGTCTTAAATTTAGATAAGGGACTGTGAAGTTAAGTGAACTGTTCTTAGTCATGTAGAAAATCATGTGTTTGAGGCAAGCTTGGGACTTAGAACTTCCTGATTTCAAGTCTTTTTTTTTTTTTTTTTAATTTGTATCTAGTAGGCACATAAGTAGTATTTGTCGAATTCTGTTGAATTTAATGTCCCAATTGAACTCTTCTTGTGTTTGAACACTCAGAGACTCCTGTAATCAACTGTAATAGTTCTACAATTTTTAGCAGCAGCATTATGCTTTCCTTTGTGTAAAGAGTTCATTTGATGCTTATTTTGCCTAGATAAAAAGAGAAAAGCAATTCTGTAATTATTGAACATCCTTGTTAGCATGTCTGGGAAGAGACTGCATTAAGAATATTATTTAAAAATGCATGGTTAATGAATTACACTGATGGTTTTTAGTTTAATAGTTTTTAATTCACTTTCTCAATTGCAGGAGATGAGAGTAGTCATTCTGCCAAAGGGCTACTTCCCATAATAGCAAATTGAGTGGGGAGGTGGAGGGTGACTCAAACAAGATGACCACATTGATAAAAACAAACAAACAAACAAAAAAACAAAAAAAACAAAACAAAAAAAAAGAAAACAAAGCAGAGGCGGAGATGTTTTGCCTGAAATGACAGATTATTGGATCAGAAATTGACTTAGATACAACTGGAATTTGTTTTACTAATTGTCTTGTATGCTGCTATCCTATTAAGCTTTTAATACCTCCACTGAAACTGTCTGTCCCAAAGTTTGGGTTGATTTCTTCTAGCACCATTCCTTCCTCCCCCCCTTATATCGGTGCTCTTATATTCAAAACTTTGCAAACCTTATTAACATGGTAGTTCATGATAGTGAACATTAAGTTTAAATTAAGATTTAAACTTAAGTTTAAATTATAGTCCTGTGGTGAATTCTAAGATTTTATGTTTAGATGAAATGAGCTGGGAGAACAAAGAATTGTACCTTAAGAACTGGAAGATACCTTAGAGACCATTTAGTCAAACCCCTTCGTTTCACAGTTGAAGAAATGAAGTTCATATAAGGTTAAATATCTTGCCCAATGTCAAACAGAGAATGATAGAGGCAGGGATTAAACACACATCCTCTGAATTCAAAGTCAGAATTTTTCCCAGGGGGGACACACTGCCTCTCAGTAGGCAAACATCTCTACTTGCCCCTAACTTGCAGAGCATAATTCTCAAGGGCTTCTCTGTTCAAGAAAACTGATGCAGTGAAAGTAACAGGGCCTTTGTGGGTGACTACCCATTGAGAAAAGACAGTTGAGTTGTATTTTACCTTTCAGCAGTCCCACATTAGTAGGGTAAAAGAAAACAAGAAGGAGACACAAACGAGGTGTCTCTGGCCCAGCTGGTAATCCAGACAAGTGCAAGGAGGAGAAATAAACCCTATTATGCATCATTAAATCTATTAACTTTTCACTTCTTTCAGAAAACTGGGGACTTGCTAGTGTCAGTTGCCTCTTTGAAAGGAGTCACAGTTGATTTTAGCAAATGAGTTTATTATCCTTTGCAAAAAATATTTTCATAATGCAGTGGTGTTTTGCTTTGTTTTGGTTGTTTCTAGTACTGCTTAGAAATGGAAATTTTAGACAGGACAAAATATATTCACATAATTTTATTGTGACAGTGGCCAATTAGTACAGTGGACAAAGGCTTTCAATAGATATTCTGGTCTTGTATGTGCAGATTGCTTGATAGGATGTATTTGCCTGTCTTCTCTTTTGTTTTTGGGAGACTCTCAGAATGGGGAAAATTACATGTTTATAAAAACATGTTTCTTTACAAAGTGAGGAGAGGGAAAGAAGACTGCAGTGCTATTGGAAAGAAAAGTTGTTTTTTAAACAACATCTAATTTTCAAGATGTAAACTCATCATTATATCTTTCATATGAGTTCATGGGTCTAAATTGGAAAATTACATGTTTTATGTAGCATGCATTTTCAATTAGAAAAAAAAAAACAGCTTCAATGTCAGTTTTAAGTCATCATTTTCTTTTCATGGCATTATAAAATCAAATACATATTAAATTTCTCATGTTAAATTGCCATATTTGGTGTTCCCTGCCTTGTTCTTATAACTGATTATAAGAAAAATGGTAATGGACTGAATACATATAAATTTACAGTCAATATATATTATTAAGAACCATCTCTAGTCTATGAAATGTGATGGGAGATGGGAATAAAAGAATACCATGGCTAAAATGATGATGATTCCTTTTCCCATTCCTCTTTTTTCTCTTTCTGCTAGCTAGCTAGCAAACTACCTAGCCTTATAATTACATGTGTTATCTCATTTGACTTTGAAAAATTTCTTTTTTAAGGTAGGTTCTAGAATTTTACAGATTTTTGCAGGTGACAAAACTGAGATTGTGAAAAATTAAATGAGTATCTCAGAATCAAATAGTGAGCACGTTTATAAAATAGCATTTGAACAAAAGTCTGCCTGACCCCAAGTCTCAAGTTTCCTCTATTTTTTTTAAATTAGCAAACACAAAAGCAACAAATGATTATAGTAAGAATATCTGCTTGGAGTGGGCAAATAAGAGAGAAATGGAAGCTCCCTTACCAAAACAACAAACAAACAAACAAACAAAAAACAAAAACAAACAAACAAAAAACAAACAAACAAACAAACAAAAAAACCAACAACAACAACAACTCAACATCCATGGAATCCTATGTCCTTCTTGCACTTACTTATATAAGAAAAACCTTCCTAGGCCAACAGAAGAATTTGACTAAATTTGACTAAGGTTCCTAAAATCCAAACATCTTGTTAAGGTTTCTCTAATGTTCTGATACATTTATGATAAGTGTGATAAAAAAAAAAACGTTTATAACTAGCATTTATTAAGCACCTACTATACATGAGGCACTGTTAATTTTGGGGAAACAAACAAGATCTATGGACTTCTTATAAAAGAAATTGTAGCTGTCCTAGGGGAAAAAATGGGATGAACTGGCATACTTACCATCTTTAAATACATGAATGTTTCTGTTCTTTCAAGAATTCAATATTTTTCATTAATAATGAAATGAGTACACATGCATGGTTTAGGTGGCATCTCTGTTTCCCCCCATTCATTTAAAACTTATTTATATGGGATGGATTTCTAGGGATCTATATAGAGAAGTATAAAAAAAATAATCATTTGCCTTACAAACTTATTACCAAGGTGAGGACTGGAATAGTGTGAAAACTAATATGAATTTTCATAAAATAAGCAAAAGAGAGATATAAGAAAATCGTTTTTTTTTTTTTGTTTGTTTTTTGTTTTTTTCTGAGAGGCTAGAATAATTCTGAATTTGTTATAAACAACATTTAGAGGCGAGGCATATTCTATAAGGAATTGAAAATATATACATATTTTTTTCTTTCAACAAGTAGTCATTTTCTCTTTAGTGTCTCCAAATTGGGGGGAGGAAAAAACCCCAATGTAACAAATATAAATAAATGAAACAAACATCTACAGTTGCTAGTTGCCAAAAGGTGTGTCATTCTGAATCTTGAGTCTAGAATATGGATAGTATTATTCATTATTCATTATCTCAAAAATGATGTCATATTATTGTGTGGAATATGATTATATCATAAAAATGTTAAAAGAGGTTTACAAGAAATCTGGGAAGTGTTTATATCCTAAAGTTAGTTAATTAATTAATTTTCTGTAATTTTTTTTTTTTTTTTTTTTTACTAATTTTATAATTATAATTTTTTGACAGTACATATGCATGAATATTTTTTTATAACAATACCCCTTGTGTTTATTTTTCCAAACTTTCCCCTCCCTCCCTCTACTCCCTCCCCTAGATGACAGGCAATCCCATACATTTTACATGTGTTATAGTATAGCCTACATAAAATATACATGTGTAAATCCCATTTTCTTGTTGCAAGTTAAGTATTGGAACCTGAAGGTATAAGTAACCTGGGTAGATAGACAGTAGTGCTAACAGTTTACATTCAATTCCCAGTGTTCCTTCTCTGGGTATAGTTGTTTCTGTCTATTATTGATCAACTGGAAGTGAGTTATCTTCTTTATGTTGAAGATTTCCACTTCCATCAGAATACATCCTCATGCAGTATTGTTGTTGAAGTGTATAGTGATCTTCTGGTTCTGCTCATTTCACTCAGCATCAGTTCATACAAGTCTCTCCAAACCTTTCTGAATTCATCCTGCTGGTCATTTCTTACACAGCAATAATATTCCATAACTTTCATATACCATAATTTACCTAACCATACTGCAATTGATGGACATCAATTCATCTTCCAGTTTCTAGCCACTACAAAAAGAACTGCCACAAACCCCTCTTTAGTATTTCTTTGGGATATAAGCCCAGTAGTAGCACTGCTGGATCAAAGGGTATGCACAATTTGATAACTTTTTGGGCATAATTCCAGATTGCTCTCCAGAATACCCGGATTCTTCCACAACTCCAACCAACAATGTATTAGTGTCCCAGTTTTCCCACATTCCCATCAACATTCATCATTATTTGTTCCTGTCATCTTAGCCAATCTGACAGGTGTGTAGTGGTATCTTATACTTGTCTTAATTTGCATTTCTCTTGATCAGTAGTGATTTGGAACACTCTTTCACATGAGTTGTAATGTTCTGTTGTCTCCAGAAACTGCCCATCACTCTCTGGGAGGAGATCAGTTGTCTCCACTCAATCTCTCAGCCAGATTCTTCTTCCTCTAGAGAACTGCCCCAACTCTGGCCCAGACAAGATCCTCTCCTTACTCAATGGTACCTTCTTTCATCCTCCCAGAGAATGGGCATGGGATAACGCAAGGGCTTCTGGGAAAAAATAATTCAACCAATGAACTTGCTCCTCCTAAACATGTAAGCTCCTCCCCAGGAGTTCACAGGGGTAAAACTCCCCAAAAAGCCAGAACTAGAGATTTGTTAAGTACCAATTTAGCACTTAGTAAGAACCTATCATCTCATTATCTCATTAGCACTTAGTTAGAACCTAACATGAATGGACATAGTTTCAATTTCATCATCTGAGAATTGTCTGTTCATATCCTTTGACCATTTATCAATTGGAGAATGGTTTGATTTCTTATAAATTAGGATCAGTTCTCTATATGTTTTGGAAATGAGACCTTTATCAGAACCTTTAACTTTAAAACTATTTTCCCAATTTGTTACTTCCCTTCTAATCTTGTTTGCATTAGTATTGTTTGTACAGACATTTTTAGTTTGATGTAATCAAAATCTTCTATTTTGTGATCAACAAAGATCTCTAGTTCTCCTCTGGACATAAATTCCTTCCTCCTCCACAGGTCTGAGAGGTAGATTCTCCACTGTTCCTCTAATCTATTTATGATCTCATTCTTTATGCCTAAATCATGGACCCATTTTGATCTTATCTTGGTATGTGGTCTTAAGTGTGGATCCATATCTAATTTCTGCCATACTAATTTCCAGTTTTCCCAACAGGTTTTTTCAAATAATGAATTTTTATCCCAAATGTTGGTATCTTTGGGTTTGTCAAAGACTAGATTGCTATAGATGTACCCTTTTTTGTCCTTTGTACCTAATCTGTTCCACTGATCTACTGGTCTATTTCTTAGCCAATACCAAATGGTTTTGGTGACTACTGCTATATAATATAGCTTCAGATCAGGTACACCTAGACCACCTTCATCTGACTTTTTTTTTGATTAGTTCCCTTGAAATTCTCAACCTTTTATTCTTCCATATGAATTTTGTTGTTATTTCTTCTAGGTTACTAAAATAGTTTCTTGGGAGTCTGATTGGTAAAGCACTAAATAAATAGATTACTTTGGGGAGTATTATCATCTTTATTATATTCGCTCGGCCTATCCACTAGCACTGGATGTCTTTCCAGTTATTTAAATCTGACTTTATATTTGTGACAAGTGTTTCATAATTTTGCCCATATAATTCCTGACTTTTCTTTTGTAGATGGATTCCCAAAATATTTTAGGCTCTCAACATTTGTTTGGAATGGAATTTCTCTTTGTATCTCTTGTTGTTGCATTTTGTTGGTAATGTATAAAAATGTTGAGGATTTCTGTGGATTTATTTTGTATCCAGCAACATTGCTAAAGTTGTGAATTATTTACAATACTTTTTATTAGAATCTCTGTGGTTTTCTTAGTATACCACCATATCATGTACAAAGAGTGACAGTTTGATTTCCTCATTACCTACTCTTATTCCCTTAATCTCTTTCTCAACTCTTTTTGCCAAGGCTAGCATTTCTAATACAATATTGAATAGTAATGATGATAGTGGGCAACCTTGTTTCACTCCTGATCTTACTGGGAAAGGTTGCAGTTTATTTCTATTGCATATTATGCTTACTGACGGTCTTAAATATATGCTCCTGATTATTCTCAGGAATAATCTATTTATTCCTATACTCTCAAGAGTTTTTAGTAGGAATAGATGTTGGATTTTGTCAAATGCTTTTTCTGCATCTATTGAGATGATCATATGGTTTTTATTAATTTGATTATTAATGTGGTCAATTATACTAATAGTTTTCCTAACATTAAACCAGCCCTGCATTCCTGGTTTGAATCCTACTTGATCATAGTGTGTTATCCTGGGGATGCTTTTCTGAAGTCTTTTTGCTAATATCTTATTTAAGATTTTAGCATCAATATTCATTAAGGAAATTGGTCTATAGTTTTCTTTCTCAGTTTTTGATCTACCTCTTTTAGGTATCAGTATCATGTCTGTGTCATAAAAGGAATTTGGTAGGACTCTTTCAATCCCTATTTTTTCACATAGTTTATATGACATTGTGGCTAATTGTTCTTTAAATGTTTGGCAGAATTCACATGTAAATCCATCTTGTCCTGGGGATTTTTTCCTGGGGAGTTGATTAATAGCTTGTTTTATTTCTTTTTCAGAAATGGGACTATTAAAGCAATTTATCTTCTCCTCTGTTAATCTAGGAAGCCTATATTTTTGGAGGTAGTCATCCATTTCACTTATGTTATCAAACTTATTGGCATAAAGTTGGGCAAAGTAACTCCTTATTATTTCTCCAATTTCCTCTTTATTGGTGGAAAGAAGCCCCTTTTCATTTGTAAGATTAACAATTTGATTTTCTTTTTTCCTTTTTCTGATCAGATTTACCAAAGTTTTTTTCTATTTTATTGGCTTTTTCATAAAACCAACTTTTGGTTTTATTTATTAATTCAGTAGTTTTTTTATTTTTATTTTTAATTTTTTTTACTTTCAATATTATTGATTTCTCCTTTTAATTTTGGTATTTCAAGTTTAGTTTTTGTTTGGGGGTTTTTTATTTGGTCTTTTTCTAGCTTTTTAAGTTGCAGGCCCAATTCATTAATCTTCGCTTTCTCTATTTTGTTCAAATAAGCCTCTAAAGATATAAAATTTCCCCTTCTGACAAATTTTGGTATGATGTCTCATCGTTGTCATTATCTTGGGTGAAATTATTAATTGTTTCTATAATTTGCTGTTTCACCCAGTCATTCTTTAAGATGAGATTATTTAGTTTCCAATTACTTTTTGGTCTATTTATTCCTAACTTCTCAATGAATGTAGTTTTTCTTGAATTGTGATCTGATAAGAAGGCATTTAATATTTCTGCCTTCCTGCATTTAATTTTGAGATCTTTATGTCATAATATATGGTCAATTTTTGTATACGTTCCATGAACTTCTGAGAAAAAAGTATACTCCTTTCTATCAGTTTTCTCCAAAGGTCTATCATACCTAGTTTTTCTAATGTTCTATTTACCTTTTAAATTTCTTTCTTATTTGTTTTGTGGTTTGATTTGTCTAATTCTGAGAGTGCAAGGTTGAGATCTCCCACTACTATAGTTTTGCTGTCTATTTCTTCTTGAAACTCTCTTAACTTTTCCTTTAAGAAGTTAAATACTAAACCACTTGGTGCATATATGTTTAGTATTGATATGACTTCATTGTCTGTGCTACCTTTTAGCAAGATATAGTTTCCTTCCTTATCTCTTTTAATTAGATCAATTTCTGCTTTTGCTTGATCTGAGATAAGAGTGAAAACCCCTGCTTTTTTGGCTTTATCTGAAGCATAATAGATTCTGCTTCAACCTTTTATCTTTACTCCTTGTGTATCTCCTTGCTTTAAGTGTGTTTCCTGTAAACAACATACTGTGGGGACCAGACTTTTGATCCAGTCTGCTATCCGCCTCTGTTTAATGGGAGATTTCATCCCATTCACATTTATTGTTTAACTTACTAATTCTGTATTTCCTGCCATTATATTATCCCATGATTATGCTTTTTTTTTTTTTTAATCCCTTGACACCCCTGTACACCTTCACCAATATTTAATTTATAGACCCCACTTGTGATGCACAGGCCTCCTTTTTAGTACCCTTCCCCTTCCTTTTAAGTCCCTTCCCCTTTCTTGTACCCTTCCCTTATTCCCTTTCCCTTTTCCCTTTTCTGCTCCCCCCTTTTAATGAGGTGAGAGAGAATTCTCTGAAAGACAAATATGTCAATTACTTACTCTTTGAGCCTACTCTGATGAGAGTAAGATCCATACAATATTTCTCCCCCTCTCTAAATTCCCTCAGATGTGGTGTATTTTCTATGCCTCTTCCTGGGATGTAGTTTCCCTCTTTTTATCTCTCCTTCCCCCTTTTCTGATACTATCCCCTTCCCTTTACTACACCCCTCCTTTTTTATATTATATCAGTGAAATCAAATTATCTATGCAGACTTTCTGTATATCCACATCAGAGATACAGTTCTCAAGAGTTCTTTTTTACCTTTTTCTGCTTCTCTTCAGTCTTGTGTATGTAGATCAAATTTTTTGTTTAAGTCTGTTTTTTTTCTTAGAAACAAATGGAATTCCTCTGTTTCATTAAATGACCATCTTCTTCCATGGAAAATGATGCTAAACTTAGCTGGGTAGTTTATTCTTGGTTGCAGTCCTTGTTCTTTTGCCTTTTGGAATATCAGGTTTCAGGCCCTTTGATCCTTTATTGTGGAGCCAGTCAGATCTTGTGTGATCCTTATTGTGGCACCTTGATATTTGAATTGTTTTTTCTTCACTGCTTGCAATATTTTTTCCTTTGTTTGGTAGTTATGCATCTTAGCCACAATATTCCCTGGAGTTCTTTTTTTACTGTCTTTTTCAGAAGGTGTTTGATGAATTCTTTCAATGCCTATTTTCCCTTTTGTTTCTATTATCTCTGGACAGTTCTCTTTGATGATTTTCTGTAAAATAGAATCTAGGCTCTTTTTTTGTCATCGTTTTTGGGAAGTCCAATGATCCTCAGATTATCTCTCCTAGATCTATTTTCCAGGTCTATAGATTTTCCCAATAAATATTTGACGTTATTTTCCAGCTTTTCATTTTTTTTTTCTTTGACTGATTCTTGGTTTCTCAATGAATCATTCATTTCTATTTGTTCCATCCTGATTTTAATGAGTTATTTTCTTCATTCACATTTTTAGTTCTTTTTGTATATGCCCAATTTAGTTTTTAAATGAATTATTTTACTCTGTTGAATTTTTTTCCATTTCACTAATTTTTTAGTGAGTTATTTCCTTTTTCCAATTCAGAAATCCTACTTACTTGAGAATTTTTTATCTTTTGCAATTCAGAAATCCTACTTTCCTGTGATTTCTTTACCTTTTCTAATTCACAAATTTTGTTTCCCTGCACCTCCTGTGAATTCTTTATTTTTTCCAACTCAAATTTCAGGACGTTGTTATTCTCTATCATAGCTTCTCTTTCCTTTCCCCATTTTTCTTCAAACTCTTAAAATTTAATAGTATCTTCTAGGAGAGAGTTATGTGATGGGGGGGCAGGTATCATTCCCCTTTAGGGTGTTATCTGGAGACAGTCTGGTGTTAGCTTCCTCAGGGTTCTATACCTGCTCTTTCTCTGTATATAACGTGTCAATCATTCTCTTCAGCTTCTTACTCATTTTTCAAAATCTTTTGGGGTTTGTCCTTGGGGTAAGAAGTTTATTTATTTCTTTACCAGCTTCCTCCCAGATAGGAGGTAGAATGCAACAACCCTGTGCCTGAGCTAAGAAATAGCTCTGGAAGAGAGTTCTCCTCCCTCCTCCCCAGAAATGCCTCAGAGGTGATTAGCATGGCTGTGCTGTGAGGAATGCCCAGTAAAGGACTCAGCTGTATGGCCTAGTGACTGCCCTGAGGTTTAAGGCTGAACCCAGCCAATGCCTCCTATGGGGCCATGGATATCAGCAGCTGAAGTGAAAAGCCCCTGTGCTCAAATCAGAAGTGTCTGCCCTGAAACGGTGGTCCCTATTTGAAAGGTTCCACTTCTCTGTGAGTTCAGCTTCTCTGGGACTTCTGCTGCTGATAGAATTCCACTGCCTCAGGCTGAGCCTCTTACTATGTGGATTAGAGGCTGCCTCTGGTTGTGTCCCCTCTGTTCAGGCTCTCAACTATCTGAGGAGTAGCCCCGGGCAGCAGAAGGTGTCTGCACATCCATGTGGAGATATATTAGGTCACTTCCAGATTGGGGTGTGTTAAGAATCTGGCTTTATATTTTAAAGTGGCTTGATTTCTCTTCTGAACTGCTATTTTATAAGCAGAGAAGAGCTAACAGACTGTGCCAGATTCCTTTATCTCAGTGGCTTCTCTGATCCCAGAGTTCTCCCCAACCCGATGGGCATAGTGTGTTAGCACCTAACCTTGTCTATGCTGGTCTTTAATTATTCCTCCCTTCGGAACCAACCTTTTCTGTTGAAATTCCAGATTCTTTTCAGCTGGTAAGTTGTGCTTCTAATACTTGTGGTTTTTATCAGTCCAGTATTATTTTTGAGTCTTTGTGTGTATCTTCTCTGCCATCTAGACTTTGCCCCCCCTTATATCCTAAAGTTTAATGATAGAATCTCTATTTTTTTCCCTTAAATTTTAATTACTCTATCTTTCAGAACAGCATATGGACATACAACTCAAAATCTGCACATATACTCTAAATTTCCATTTTTTTCATAAAAAGTAGCAACCATGCCTACTGATGGAGAATTAGTAATTTAAAGGGTCTTCACTTATTCTATTATGTAATATTAAATTCATTGTGAATTTAAAAACAGAAGACTAACTTAAGAAGACTCTCAGTTCTTTTTGCTCTTTAATGTTGATATTAAACCACTGATAGTTGTACCATAAGAGGATAAAAACTATATAAAGATGAGCTAGGTGGGAAAAATACAAGCAAGGTACAAGAAGAAAGAGAGGAGGCCAAAAGTATATTTGCCATTCTCAAAACTAAATTATTTAGAGTTCATTGATCAGATTATCCAAAATTCATAATTCTATTTTTTCAAGAAAATGCTTTGTATTATCATGATTCCAATATTCATAAAAATAAGACTTAGAGAGATCTAATTGATCTCCAAATATGTTACTATTTATAAGATGAGATTTTAACAGGTATTAAAAAAAATCACAAAATTTAACTAGTCAAACAAAAACTAATCACTGGTTATATAATGCTAACATAAAATGTTATTTTATAGAACTGTCAAAACATAATCAAGGAATACTTTATTGCAATAAGAATGTAAATTTAAATTTAGATTTTTCTACAAGTGAAATTACTAAATACATATATTGCTTTTCATCTTAGAAAGCAATCAGATTTTATGAATAGAGGATTTTAGGGACTATGAATGTAACAAATGAGAGCATATCATGCATCTATGATATCACACATCATAAATCTTGAAAATTTGAATTAAATGAATTTATGTGCATAGCATTTCCCAATCATTGAAAATTTCCTTGCATTTGCTTTACCATATTCCATAGGGTTACTAAAGAAAAAAAAAAAGGAACTACATAAGAATCAATGGACAAGTATTAGTAGAATAATGTATTAATACTTAATAAACAAGCATAATGCTGTTTGCTAAGGATATGAAAAAGAGAAAAATTCTCTATCTTCAAGGGTCTTATAGGAGATACAGTTTAGCATGCTGAATATTAAAATTTAAAAGTTAAAAAAAATAAGTTAAAGGAGTCAAGGGGATTAGCTGCAGTTAAAAGAACTTTAGTAGATAGTAACAATCAGCTAAACTTTGGACATTTTAAGGAAATCAGTTTCCGACAGAGGGTAATATAAAAGAGAATAAAATCAACAGGAAGGAAATGTTTTGGAAAGACAAGGAAGTAGGGGCTGGGATTTTATTTAGGGGAAAGAGTAAAGACAGCAATTAACTTGTGCTAAGAGTCTATTGAAATAGTAAAATAATCCACCAGAAAGACAATCTAATGACAGATTTTGAAGGGTTTTAAATGCTAATGAAACAAAAAAGTTTGTATTTTATCTAGTGATAATGAAGTTTCTAGAAGTGGATGACATGGTTAGATAACATAGAAGTAGTATTGGAAATGAATTGGATGGGTTAGGAACTGCAAGTAAAGAGACCAAATAGCACACTATTTCAATACTAGAAACAGTTATGCCATGCTGTAAGGAAAGAATCCACCTGCAGTCAGAAAGATCTGAATTCAAATCCCACCTCAAACTTTTAGAATATGTCTGCTTTCTCACTCTTCTTTTCTATCTTCAGTTCTTATTTTGAATTCCAAGAAACAAGTTATTATCTGGTATCTATTTCTCTTCTTCTGGTTGTCAGCTTGTTAAGGCCCTTTCTTTGGAGTTGAATAGAAAAATATGGTAACATATTGAATATGCTAGGATTAGGAAAGAGGTAAGAGTGAAGAATCCACGATGATTTTGACTATCAGTACCTGTAAAGGGCTAGAACTGAGCAAATGCACTTGGATAATGGAGCACATGAGACTAATTGCCAATTGGACGGTTCTCTATTAACTTGTTTGAAGGTTGACCCTGCCCAGCTGTTCTGTGCTGACTTGATTGATGGGACAAAGAGGGAGAAGTGACTTGGGGAGAGTAGGAGGAGGAAATTGAGGAATTCTCTCTCGTGGAGGTTGAGAGAGGAAGGTGGTGTGGAGATTACTAGACTAATCCTCTGATTGTGACCTCAAGAGACCAAGAATAAAGACGTTTGGTGATCCTGACTCCAGTTGATTTCTGGGAAGAAAGAGTTCAAGCAAGTACCTGGAAAGATGACGATGACCTTAGTAGAAATAGGGAACTTAGAAGAAAGGATAGTTGTAGGGTGAAAATAATTATATAGGATTTGAATATGTTGAATTTGAGATTCCCACAAAACTTACTGCTGGACATGTTCACATTACTTTTCTTTGAGTAATGAACAACTAAACAGCATAATCAACATCTGGTTGAATAACACAGCACTGGACTTTATGATCATTAACAAAAACTCCAGCATTACAGAACAAAATATTTTTATCATACATAGTACTAAATACAGAAATTAAAATACTTTGAAATGTTGATTCTTTCTCCTTCTTTGACTTATTCTATCTGTTTCTCTTTCACATGTATGCACACACAATTGTACTTTTATGAATCTTTTGGATAAATGAAAGCCTTCTATTTTCATTTTCTACTTCAACTGATCAGCAAAATACACACACATCCATCCAAATGATAATAGATCTATGTATGTATGTATTTATTTTTCCTTTAACTTCCAGAATGATTTTTGTTTTTAATGTTGAGTTTTGTTCAACTTTTCTTGAATCCATTTGTGGTTTTCTCAACAAAGATACTGGACTGACTTGCCATTTTCTTTTCCAGCTTATTTTTCAAATGAGGAAACTGATGTAAACAGAGTTAAATGACTTTAGATAGTTAATGGATTTAGATAGTGAATGTATGATATCATATTTGAACTCAGATTTTCCTGATTCCAAAACCAGTGCTAAATCCACTGTGCCCCCTAACTACCCTATCTAATACATACTCTATTTGACATACTCTTATAAATATCTAAACTTAAACTTTTTTTACAGCATTTATACAGTTCAAATTAGTTTATGAAGTAGAAAAGATTTTAGCTTACCATTTGAGTAAAAATTGTAATTTAACTAAAAATCATCTCTGGGAATGATATATTTTATCAACTCTGCCAGTTTGTTTCCTTTCCTTAAGCCTCTTTCAGGTCTTAACTCAAATAGCAACTTATGAGGTCTTTCTCTTTCCCCCCTCTACTAGTGTCTTCCTATGAAATGATCTATTGCTTTCATTGTATACATATCTCCCAATAGAATATGAATTCACTGAAAACTGTTACCATGTTTTTGTCTTTTTTGTAATTTTCACTTTGTGTAGTTCCTCACATAGATGGCAATTTATACATACTTTATTAGAATAAGTCGCCTGACAAAAAATAGGTACAAAAACAGAAATATTTTTTAAAGTTAATAGTTGTTTATTATTAACTCATTAAATCAACAAATATCTTTTTTTTTCCTTTCTTTTTTTTTTAATAATTTTTTATTTTATTTTATAATTATAACATTTTTTGACAGTACATATGCATGGGTAATTTTTTACAACATTATCCCTTGCACTTACTTCTATTCAGATTTTTTCCCTTCCTCCCCCAACCCCCTCCCCCAGATGGCAAGCAGTCTTATATATGTTAAATATATTACAGTATAATTTAGATACAATATATGTGTGTAGAACCGAATTTTTTGTTGCACAGGAAGAATTGGATTCAGAAGGTAAAAATAACAGTTTACATTCATTTCCCAGTGTTCCTTTTCTGGATGTAGCTGGTTCTGTCCATCATTAATCAATTGGAATTGGATTAGCTCTTCTCTATGTTGAAGAAATCCACTTCCATCAGCATACATCCTCGTACAGTATCATTGTTGAAGTGTATAATGATCTTCTGGTTCTGCTCGTTTCACTCAGCATCAGTTGATGTAAGTCTCTCCAAGCCTCTCTGTATTTCTCCTGTTGGTCATTTCTTATAGAACAATAATATTCCATAACATTCATATACCATAGTTTACCCAACCATTCTCCAATTGATGGACATCCATTCATCTTCCAGCTTCTAGCCACTATGAAAAGGGCTGCCACAAACATTTTGGCACATACAGGACCCTTTCCCTTCTTTAGTAGTTCCTTGGGGTATAAGCCCAGTAGTAGTATGGCTGGGTCAAAGGGTATGCACATTTTGATAACTTTTTGGGCATAATTCCAGATTGCTCTCCAGAATGGTTGGATTCTTTCACAACTCCACCAACAATGCATCAGTGTCCCAGTTTTCCCACAGCCCCTCCAACATTCATCGTTATTTGTTCCTGTCATCTTAGCCAATCTGACAGGTGTGTAATGATACCTCAGAGTTGTCTTAATTTGCATTTCTCTGATCAATAGTGATTTGGAACACTCTTTCATATGAGTTATTAATTAATAGTTTTAATTTCATCATCTGAAAATTGTCTGTTCATATCCTTTGACCATTTATCAATTGGAGAATGGCTTGATTTCTTATAAATTAAAGTCAATTCTCTGTATATTTTGGAGATGAGGCCTTTATCAGAACCTTTAACTGTAAAAATTTTTTCTCAATTTGTTACTTCCCTTCTAATCTTGTTTGCATTAGTTTTGTTTGTGCAGAAACTTTTTAATTTGGTGTAATCAAAATGTTCTATTTTGTGATCAATAATGGTCTCTAGTTCTCCCTTGGACACAAACTCCTTCCTCCTCCACAAGTCTGAGAGGTAAACCATCCCATGTTCCTCCAATTTTTTTATGATTTCGTTCTTTATGCCTAAATCTTGGACCCATTTTGATCTAATCTTAGTATGTGGTGTTAAATGTGGGTCCATGCCTAGTTTCTGCCATACTAATTTCCAGTTTTCCCAGCAGTTTTTGTCAAATAATGAATTCTTATCCCAAAATTTGGGATCTTTGGGTTTGTCAAAGATTAGATTGCTATTTTTATTCACTATCTTGTCCTGTGAACCTAACCTATGCCACTGATCAACTAATCTATTTCTTAGCCAATACCAAATGGTTTTGGTGACTGTTGCTTTATAATATAGCTTTAAATCAGGTACACTTAGACCACCTTCCTCTGACTTTTTTTTCATTAGTTCCCTTGCAATTCTCGACCTTTTATTCTTCCATATGAATTTTGTTGTTATTTTTTCTAGGTCATTAAAATAGTTTCTTGGGAGTCTGATTGGTATAGCACTAAATAAATATATTAGTTTGGGGAGTATTGTCATCTTTATTATATTTGCTCGGCCTATCCAAGAACATTGAATGTCTTTCCAATCATTTAAATCTGACTTTATTTTTGTGGCAAGTGTTTTGTAATTTTGCTCATATAATTCCTGACTCTCCTTTGGTAGATATATTCCCAAATATTTGATACTATCGACTGTTATTTTGAATGGAATTTCTCTTTGTATCTCTTGCTGTTGGATTGTGTTGGTAATGTATAAAAATCCTGAGGATTTATGTGGATTTATTTTGTATCCTGCGACTTTGCTAAAATTCTGAATTATTTCTAATAGCTTTTTAGCAGAGTCTTTGGGGTTCTCTAAGTATACCATCATGCCATCTGCAATAAGTGACAATTTGATTTCTTCATTTCCTACTCTAATTCCTTGGATCTCTTTCTCGGCTCTTATTGCCAAGGCTAGAGTTTCTAGTACTATATTGAATAGTAATGGTGATAGTGGGCAACCTTGTTTCACTCCTGATCTTACAGGGAAAGGTTCTAGTTTATCACCATTACATATGATGTTTACTGAAGGTTTTAAATATATGCTCCTTATTATTTTAAGAAATAGTCCATTTATTCCTATACTCTCAAGCGTTTTTAGTAGGAATGGATGTTGGATTTTATCAAATGCCTTTTCTGCATCTATTGAGATGATCATATGGTTTTTATTAATTTGATTATTAATATGGTCAATTATACTAATAGTTTTCCTAATATTAAACCAGCCCTGCATTCCTGGTATAAATCCCACTTGGTCATAGTGTATTATCCTGGGGATGATTTTCTGAAGTCTATTTGCTAATATTTAATATTTTAGCATCAATATTCATTAAGGAAATTGGTCTATAGTTTTCTTTCTCAGTTTTCGATCTACCTGGTTTAGGTATCAGTACCATGTCTGTGTCATAGAAGGAATTTGGTAGGACTCCTTCAATCCCTATTTTTTCAAATAGTTTACATAGCATTGGAGTTAGTTGTTCTTTAAATGTTTGGTAGCATTCACCTGTAAATCCATCTGGTCCTGGGGACTTTTTCTTAGGAAGTTGGTTAATAGCTTGGTCTATTTCTTTTTCTGAGATGGGACTATTTAGACTACTTACTTCTTCCTCTGTTAATCTGGGCAAGCTATATTTTTGAAGGTATTCTTCCATTTCATTTAAGTTATCGAATTTATCGGCATAAAGTTGAGCAAAGTAGCTCCTAACTATTGTTCTAATTTCCTCTTCATTAGTGGTGAGTTCACCCTTTTCATTTTCAAGACTATCAATTTGCTTTTTCTCTTAACTTTTTTTAATCAGGTTTATTAAGGGTTTGTCTATTTTGTTGGTTTTTTCATAAAACCAACTCTTAGTTTTATTAATTAATTCAATAGTTTTTTTACTTTCAGTTTTATTAATCTCACCTTTTATTTTTTGAATTTCAAGTTTTGTGTTTGTCTGGGGGTTTTTAATTTGTTCCTTTTCTAGCAATTTTAGTTGTAAACCCAATTCGTTGGCCCTCTCTTTCTCTATTTTATGCAAGTAGGCCTGTAGAGATATAAAACTTCCCCTAATTACTGCTTTGGCTGTATCCCACACATTTTGGTATGATGTCTCATTATTGTCATTTTCTTGGGTGAAGTTATTAATTATGTCTATGATTTGCTGTTTTACCCAATCATTCTTTAGTATAAGATTATTTAGTTTCCAATTATTTTTTGGTCTATTTTCCCCTGGCTTTTTATTAAATGTTATTTTGATTGCATTATGGTCTGAAAAGAATGCATTTACTATTTCTGCCTTACTGCATTTGATTTTGAGGTTTTTATGCCCTAGTATATGATCAATTTTTGTATAGGTTCCATGAACTGCTGAGAAGAAAGTATATTCCTTTCTGTCTCCATTTAGCTTTCGCCAAAGATCTATCATATCAAACTTTTCTAGTATTCTATTTACCTCTTTGACTTCTTTCTTATTTATTTTGTGGTTTGATTTATCTAATTCTGAGAGTGCAAGGTTGAGATCTCCCACTATTATAGTTTTGCTATCTATTTCCTCTTGCAGCTCTCTTAATTTCTCTTTTAAGAATTTAGATGCTGCACCACTTGGTGCATACATGTTTAATATTGATACTGCTTCACTATTGATGCTTCCCTTTAGCAGGATATAATGCCCTTCCTTATCTCTTTTAATTAGATCAATTTTTGTTTTTGCTTGATCTGAGATGAGGATGGCTACTCCTGCTTTTTTGGTTTTGCCTGAAGCATAATAGATTCTGCTCCACCCTTTTACTTTTAGTTTGAATGTCTCATCCTGTTTCAGGTGTGTTTCCTGTAAACAACATATAGTAGGAAATCAACAAATATCTTAAAAAATCTGCTTATTTCAAGGTATTATTTTAAATTCTCAAGGAAGAGAAACAAAACTCAGTGTAGTCCTGAACTTATTCTAATGGGAGAGAAAATCTAACAGTGCTCACACATCTGAAATAAACATATGATAGGTAGACAGACAGATAGATAAATAGATAATCTAGAGAAAGCTAAAATTAGACATATAGTTATCTAGATCTATATATATATAGGAATTAATAAAGATAGATAAAATATATTTATTTTCTCATGCCTTTATATTTCTGTATAGCTATACATTTTATATCCATAGATACAGATATATTTCACATTGTGAGGACTGTCCCATCTTTTCAGATATGTACACACACACACACACACACACACACATATATATATATATATATATATATATATATATATGTGCATATAAATATTACAATTACCTATAGATCTTTAGATGTATATACTCATGTACAGAATATAATATATATTATATTATAATATATAATTGTAATACATTATAATATATAATTATAATATGTACAATATAAAATACAAATATATGTAAACATGGGTATAAATTGACATATAGATGTACAAACACCTGTATATATTCACATATGTATTTATATTTCTGTGCAGATCCAAATGAAAGTTAATGGAGGGGACAGAATTTGGAAGGAAATCAGGAAAGATTTCATACAGGATGTAAAAATGTAACTGAAGTTTCAAGGTAGCTAAGGAATCTAAGAGATGGATTGCATTCTAGGTGAAATTCAACAAATAGTCATGATCAAAAAGTTCGATACTTCAAAGATAGTTTCAAAGGAGCAAACCAATCAGGCTACACACACACACACACACACACATACACACACACACGCACACACACGCACACACATGACTTGGATATGTTAATTTAATTTTTAGTATTTTTAATAACTCCAGTTTTGCAAAGACTTATTAGATAACCAATGAATTCAAAACAATGAAGTAAAATAAAGCTTTGCTTATTGTAAATAGGAAGTCTCTTGATAGTACCATAACTCACCCACATGGGTCCATGTGTAAGAACCCCAGAATCACTAATGTCACTTGTGTGACATTAAAATGGTTTCTTGCAAATAAGATGGAAAGCTACTTAGCTTCTACATTCAATTTTGCATGTTTACATTAGATCCTTCTTAAGTTTCCTTTTAAATTAGCTGTAGAAAAAAAAAAAAAAACAGAGTAAAAAAAGAGCTATTTCAGAAGGTAAACCTATATTTAACCAGAATAACACTGGGAGAAGGGATTGAAGACAAGGGAATGTAGACCAGATATTCAAGCTTCCATCTTGTTGTGCCTATCTGGCCTAGATTGCTTTTACATTTCCATAGCATGATATTGCTGTTGATTTTTTTTGGGGGGGTGAAAGAAACAAATGACAAATAAGATCTCATAATTCATATTTTAGATAAATGCATTTCCTTCTGGGTAAATTACAATTCTTTTTGGAGTTTTTGGAACTGTTAGCCTTGATTTTTTAAATTTGATCTAGAAGCAAAATCCAAGAAGATCATGGCTTCAAGTGCTTATGCTGAAATATAGAAGATGTGTGCACGTAGTATTCCTCCATCACTGCCTTTTCATTTAGTTTTAATACAGACATTTCCATTTAGGATAAGGCTTCTGCTTTCATATTCTTACAATGGAAAAACTTAGGAGCAAATCAGGAGTAGGGGAATCTCTATTGCTCCAATTTGTTTCAAGAGCTCTTCAGAAAGATTACCAGAAATAAAAGAGGCAGCAGAGAAAGTCAGAGCATGTTTGCTTTTGCATCTGACAATTCCTACCTACATTTCCTCAAGCAAATCATTTAAATTCCTTAGGGCTCAGTTTCCTCATATACAAAATGAGAGGTTTGGGCTAGATGTCTTTTAAGGTCCTTCCTATTTTAGATTTATGATCCTGTGAAAGTTAATAAGTATATAATCCTACCCACCAGTATGAACACACCAAAGACTTGAAATTGATGTTTAATCACAGTATTTGAAAAGATAATAAATAGAAATATGTTCTAATCTCCCTTGAAATTCAGTTTCTGTTCTGTCTCCCTCCCTCCCTCCCTCCCTTTTTTTCTCCCTCCCTTTCCTTTCCTGTCCCTGTCCCTGTCCCTGTCCTTGGAGCGCTCTCTCTCTCTCTCTCTCTCTGTTTCTGTCTGTTTCCCTCTCTCTTCTCTCCCACACACACATGCACACAAATACAAACCACACTTAAGACAGAGACAGATTTATACACATATATGTATATGTGTATATATACGTGCGCACACATATATAAATACATACACACATATGTTTATGTACTTGTAAATATATATCTTTCTATCATATATATATATATATATTATACATATTTTTCAGCATACATATATATATACACACACTGAAAATTTTGTAGTATACATATATATATATATATACATATATATATATATATATATTTACAAATGAGAGATAAAGATAATCTGGTATAAGAGAGACAATTGAATTTAAAGTCAGGAGAGATCTGGCTTTCATTTCTTCCTCTGACACTTATTAGTTATATTTATTATTGCACTCATGATTTGGTGTGAAATTTCTAACTTTTAAGGTAGGTAACTTATCCATTTTTAACTGATATTAGAGAATTAGTAGGTATTTAAATTATATAAACATAGAGTTAGTATGTGTAGATGGCAAGATAGGAGCTCAGGTCAGCTTTTCATCCATGAAACTATGTTGTCTCAATATTGTAGTCCACATCTTAAATATTGGTATTATCATCAATTAGATATTCTCTCAAATTCTTGGCACTGGAACATAGTAAGTAAAAGAAAGCAAAAGCATCTCTGATCTACTAATATTTTGCCCAACTGGGAAAAAAATTCTTTCTCTTTCACATGATTCCTTCAATAAGAAATCACCAAAGGTAGCATATTTGACCTTTCTTTTGACTTTTAACCTCTTTGCTTTACAATATTTTATTAGAAAGTATGAGAACCCTCCAAATATCATTGCAATGTGTTAAAAATGATTTGGATCGATTGTGGTACAGGCACAGTTTAAATCACTTCCAAGTCATTTGACTCTGGCTAGTGGTAATGGAGACTACATTTTAGCCATATAGTATTGATGTAGATCTAACTCAAATTTCATAGTGAAATATCATATTGGAAATCAGAATGCCCCTAAAATACAATCACCTTTTATTTTATTTGTACATGTAATTCATGGGAAGTTATTGCCTCAGTCTTAAGCACTATCAGAAATGTATGAGTCAGCAGGGTATTTTTGGCTCTGAAGGCCAATGGGCTCAAGGTGCCATCAGTTTGCAGACAATACTAGGCCAAAGCACAACATTTAAATTTAATTGAATCTGAGCAAAGTTTATTGCTTTTTCAGTGCCTGGCCAACAGAGGGGCAGGGATGAAAGAACCAATAATATCAGCAGCATTCACAAAGGAAGCACTAGTGATGATGAATAGTCACCATACCCTTTGGATTTCTTCAGAAAGAGAACAAGGATGTGAGAGGAAGTAAAAGGAGGAAGAAGGCATTTTCTGTTAATGACTTCATGTTTCATTACCTTGATTACCAGATACTATATATCCCTCTATTCTGAATGCTAAAAGCCTTTAAAAATTATAAGAAAATAGAAACTATCCACTTATACCACCACAACTGAAATTAAATAATCACTCAGCAGCAGACGACTAGACTAGAAATACATTGGAGTAGGAAATGAAAAGAATTGGTCCTCGAAGGTCATTGAAACTATGAGAGTTTGGAAGGTAAAGTTAAATCTGGCTACAATTTGAGCAGTCTTTGGAACAGTGATTTAATTTTACTGACTTAGTAAAGCTCACCTCATTTTTCTAAACAGAACTTTCTATTTTAACGGGTTATTAATATTTCCAGTGCTGTTTTAGTTAGGGACCAAACTGATGCTAGCTTGTTGCAATGTGGAACCTTTGCAGTTAACTCTGTCACAGAAGGCCACTGTAGGTGAAAGAACTTATTTTGAGCCATGTTCTCTAATTTTCTGGGACTCATAGGACTTGATTACTATACTTCTACAAAGTTTCATTCCCTCTCTCATTCCTCCTTTAAGAAGCCTATCCAGTGGATGTGTCAAGAAGGAAATGAACTGAAGATTGCAACAAATTCAAAATAAGATGGATAAAAGCAAGAGAGCATGGTTTGTAATATGGAATAAAACACTATAAATTCCATTCATGTGTGTTATCTGAAAAGGCAATTGTGTAAGCAGTAAAAATCAGCCTCCAAGTACTAAAATATAACTTTGTGAGAGGATACTCTTTGGAAGTAGTTTCTCTTTCTTCATCCTTCATTCACTGTATAATGCCATTTCTCATTTTCCACAGTTCTATTTTTATTTTAAGGGTCCAAGAATAATCACTTTTTCCCAAAAGTCCCTCATGTACTATCTCATATATCTCTACTATTACTCACCCATTCCCTAAATTAGAAAGTACTGAATTGTGAATAGAAAAAGAATAAAAAATCAAATCCCATGTTTGATTGTGGTTTTTTTTGGCTTTTTATTTTTAAAATATATGCATGGAGAGTTTTCAGCATTCACCCTTGCAAAACTCTGTGTTCCAAATGTTTTTCTCCTCGTCTTACACAGCAAGTAATCAATTATACATTAAACATGCAGATCTTCTCTACATATTTATCCAGTATTAACAGGCTGCACAAGAAAAGCATATCAGAAAGAAAAAAGAAATGAGAAAGAAAACAAAAATCAAGCAAACAACAAGAAAAAGGTGAAACTATTATGTTATTATCCATATTCAGTTCTGACAGGTCTCTCTCCGAATGCAGATGACTCTTTCTATCACAATTTCATTGAAAATTACTCAAATTGTCTCACTGGTGAAAAGAGTCCATCAGAATTGATCATCTCATAATTTTGTTGTTGTTCTGTATAGTTTTCTTGATTGCACTCATTTCACTTAGCACCAGTTCATTTATGTCTCCACAAGCCATTCTGAAATCATCATGTTATCTGTTTCTTATAGAAAAACAATATTCCATGACATTCATATAGCACAATTTATGCAAGTAATTCTCAAACTGATGGGTATCCATTCAGTGTCCAGTTCCTTGACACTTCTTACTGGGCTGCTGCAAATATGTTTGACCATGTATGTCCTTTTCCCTTTTATATGATCTCTTTGGGATACAAGTCCAGTAGAAATTCTGCTGGATCAAAAGATATATATGGCTTGATAGTCCTTTGGGCATACTACCCTATTGCTCTCTAGAATGGTGAGAGATTCACAACTCCACCAATAATGTATTACTGTTCTAGTAAAAACTCTCAACATTTATCAATATCTTTTCCTATCTTCTTAGTTAATCTGAGAAGCGTGTGGTGGCACCTCAGAGTTGTCTTAATTTCCAATCACTAATGATTTATGGCATTTTATGTGATTACAAATTCTTTTAATTTCTTTATATGAAAATTGTTTGTTCATATTCTTAGATCATTTATAAATTGGAGACTGGCATATTATTATAAAAGTAAGTCAATTCTTTGTATATTTTAGAAATGAGGCTTTTATCAGTACCCTTGCAAGTAAAATTTTTCCCACCATTTTTTACTTCTCTTTTAATGTTGTCTGAATTTTTTTGTTAAAAAAAAATAACTTGACAATCAAAATTATCCATTTTGCATTTTATACTGTACTTCTGTTCTTCTCTATTCTTCTAACTTGCTTATAATATTCCTCTATATGTCTAAACCATGAACAATTCTGACCTTGTTTGGTATAGGGTGTAGGTGTTGGTCAAGGCCTGGCTTCTACTATAGTGTTTTCCAATTTACCCAGGAATTGTTGTCAAATACTATGTTTTAAACTAAGTTAGAGTCTTTATGTTTATCAAATACTAGATTGCTATAGTCATTGACTATTGTGTCTTCTGAACTTAATGTATGTATTAATATGTATATATATATATATATATATATATATATAATATGTATGTATATATGTATATATGTGATATAATTAAATACTAACTTGATATTTTAGCCAGTAGCAAATGGTTTTGATGACGGCTGCTTTATAATATAGTTTTTGGTCTGTTAAATCTAGGCTTCCTTCTTTTGTATTTTGTTTCATTAATGCCCTTGAAATTCTTAATCATTTGTTCTTTCAGATAAACTTTCTTATCATATTTTCTACATATGTAAATATTTTTTGGCAGTTTGATTGATTTGGCAATGAATATGTAACTGAATTAAAGTAGTCTCATTTTTATTATATTAGTTTGACCTACCCAGGAATACAAATTGATTAGATCTGACTTTATTTGGGTGAAAAGTGGTTTGTAATTGTGTTCATAGAGTTCCTTAATTTGTCTTAGCAGGTAGACTCCCAAATATCTTATATTATCTACAATTACTTAAAATGGAATTTTGTAATGTTCTCGTTTGGTTTTCTGGAGGTCTTGGGAGCAGCCTTCATTTCAGTTCAGTAATTACCATAAGAATAGCCAGGTGTTAAAGTCCAAATCCTTTATCATCTCCTTCACAATCTAGTTTCCTTGCCTGGCGCCTAGGCTAGCTTTCTTAGAGGCTTTCTGGATTCTTGGTTTCAGTGGAGAACCAAAGGAGGAGAGCCCTGACACCACAGTGGTGTGAGATGGTATGAATGAATCTGGCTCTCAGTGCTTGCTGGCTATTATATACTCTATTATAATTACATCATGATAGGTGTGAATATTGTAGAACCATATTAAGTACTAAGTACTTGAACTAAACTATTAATAACCATGCTAAACTAGACAACCATTGCCTTTATCAATTCTACTGATTTAGCACCTTGTTTTAAGTACAAGAGTTCTGGCCCATAACATTTCCCCTTTCTTTTGTTTTAGAACATAGGTTGTCATGCCCTCTATGACTTCTCAGGGAGATGAAAACCCCAAAAAAGAGGTGATCAGTTCTTCCCTGACTCTTCAAAAAAGGGGTGAAACACCGAAAAAGAGGTGATCACACCCTCCCTTACATGTCAGGAAGGGAGATGAAAACTAAAGTAAAACAGGGAATCAAACCAGACTACCGAGTTTCTAAAGGGTCTTACTGGAAACAGGTATACATAAATCCATAAACATGGGAGGTATTATACAAGCACATAGCAACACAGGCTAGGTGTGTTGTAACAAATAACATGAATCAGCATAAGAATTATACATGTCCATATGTCCTAGAAATAGTCCAAAACCAATCCATTGTCCATTACTTTATGTGTGTAGGGAATCTAATGATCCTTGCAAGTTTTGAAGTCCTGCAATAGTCTCATCATGTCTCAGGGAATGCAATGATTCTTGCAGATTTTTAAGTCCTGTATCAATCTTATTATTAGCCATGCTCTTTCAGTGTCAGATATTTCTTAGGTCTCCTCCTTTGTATTGAGGTTTTTCTCATTTTTAGTCTCTCTCTGATGGACAAGGTGAATACAGCTCGTTAGCACCCATCTGATTCCTTCTCCATCTGTAGAGATACATGCAAACCCTCTCTCCCAAGCAGTTAACCTATTTGGCCACTTCCATTCACCACTTTCTGGATCTCTCCACATCATCTGGTGATTATCTAAAGATGCTTGCACTGGGAACTGCCCTTCCAGTGGGTTTAAAAGCCTGTATTCTCCCCAAGTGTAATCCCTTTCTCCCATCTGATTGCTTCTTGGTTGATAGATCATGTAATCCCTTTCTACCATCTGTTTGCTTCTCTGGTGATTGATCATATCAGAGTTCTGAACTTCTAAAGACTTTCTGGGTGTAACCTCGGCTGCCATCATGCCTCAACTGTTTTTTGTTTGAAGTCTTGGAGCTGGACCCTGACTCACATTTTCCTGAGTCAATCTACAGTCTGAGGTTCAGTGAAGAAGCCCTTGTTCCATTTTGTACATGGGGTTTTGGGTCTAATTCTCTCATCCTGTCTTCTCACTCTGTCTCTATGCCTACATTGAACTTTCAGATGATCTACTTTACTATACTGAAAGCATTGTTAAGTCTCTCTGGAAGTGCCTTGCCAAGAGAGACCCTGTCTTCCCATGTTCTGCCTCATAATCTGGGTATAAAAGGCATTTGTGCCCACTGTGGCACAGCGTCTTATGATCTCCTCTAAAGGAGCAACTTTGTGTAGTCCCAGAATAATTCTTCTGCAAACCTCATTAGCATTTTCCTTAGCCAGTTGTCTTATCATAATTCTTGTAGCTGTATTTTCTCATTGGTCTTTGTGACAGCTGTTTGCAGATGTCCCACAAAATCCACAAAGTGTTCATTGGGACCTTTCTCTATTTTAATGAAGGCTTCCCCTCTATCTTGTCCTGGGAGGGTGCCCCATGATTTGATAGCAGCAGCAGCAACAATTTGCTCATATGATATCAAAGGGTAATTAATCTGTGCTTTCTGGAGAGGCTTTAAGACCGGTCTTGGTCTCAGTGGGTAAGTGCAGGAGGCCAGACACCACATGGCTGATGAAGATGGAATGAATCTCTCTCCTTAGTTGTGAGAGCTTGAGTTCATGCCTCCAGTCCCCTGTGTTCTTTGGCTCTGACTTTGGCTCTTTGTCTCAGTTTTATATGCTCTGTTTTAATTACATCATAGGTGTGAATCTTGTAGAACTATATTAAGTACTAAGTACATGTACTGAACTAGACAACTATTAATTCCCATGCTAAACTAGATAACCATTGTATTTATCAATTCCACTGAGTTAGCAACTTGTAAGAATCGTTGTTTTGTATGACCCTGGCAAGTCACTTAACCCCAGCCTCAGGGGGGAAAAAAAAAAAGGAAAAAAAAAAGAATCCTTGTTTTATGTATGTGGATTCTGGCCCATAACAGAATTTCTAATTGTAACTTGCTGCAGAACTCTAGTTTAGCTTTTTACTTTTACTCTTTCTGTATAATTTTCCTTTAAATATGTTTCCAATAAATAATATATTGAAAGATTCTGGCTTTTAATCCAGTCAGCTCTTTCTTCTCTTTTGTGGGAGAATTAAACCCATTTACATTGACAGTTAAATTTGTTAACTCTGTATTTTCTGCCATCTTATTTTCCCCAAGGTATGCTTTTCTCTTTCCTTTCCTTCTTTCTCTTCTCCCCAGTAATTTACTTCTGACCACCACCTCCCTCAATGTACCCTCCTCTTTTACAAGTCCTCCCTCTTTCTTTTTCCTCTTTCCCCTCCTATTTTCCTATAGGGTGAAATAAGCTTCTCTACTAATTAAATATGCTTGATATTTTTTTTTTCTTTGAGCCAAATCTGATGAAATTGATCTTCACACAATGGTCACGCTCACACTGTCTCCCTTTTAAATTAATTTAAGTCAATTTTAATAGGTCATTTTTGCTTATTTATTTGGATATAATGTATGCCATTTAGTCTCACTTTCCCTCTTCTCCTATTACAATATCTTTTCCATCTAACACCTAGTTTATTTTTATGTCATCACAATAAAGTCAAATTATATCCACAACCCCTAAGTCCTTCAACAAAAAGTTTTCAAGAGTTATACATTTAATCTTCCCATATAGAGATTTTAACTTTTTGATTTAAAAAAAAAGTTTTTCTTTTCTTTTCTTTTTTTTTTATCTTTTTATGCTTCTCTAGAGTTTTGTGTCTGAAGATCACATTTTCTGTTCATCTCTGGTCTTTCCATCAAAAGTAAATAAAATTCCCTTATTCCATTGAATGTCCATCTTTGTCTATTTTACAGGAAATTATCAAAGAGAACTGTCCAGAGATAATAGAAACAGAAGGGAAAGTAGATGTGGAAAGAATTCATCGAACTCCTTCTGAAATAGACCCTAAAAAAAGGACACCACGGAATATTGTGGCTAAGCTGCAGAATTACCACACAAAGGAGAAAATCCTGCAAGCAGCTAGAAAAAACAATTTAAATACCAAGGTGCCACAATAAGGGTCACCCAAGATCTGGCTGCCTCCACATTAAAAGATAGAAGGGCCTGGAAACCTGATATTCCATAAGGCAAAAGATCAAGGACTGCAACCAAGAATGAACTACCCAGCTAAGTTTAGCATCTTTTTCCATGGAAGAAGATGGTCATTCAATGAAACAGAGGAATTCTATATGTTTCTAAGAAAAAAAACAGACTTAAACAAAAAATTTGATCTACATACACAAGACTGAAGAGAAACAGAAAAAGGTACACAGAACCCTTGAGAACTGTAACTCTGTTGTGGGTATATAAAAAGTACTCAAGGATAATTTGATTTTACTGATATAAAAGAAAAAAAGGGGGGTGTAGTAAAGGGAAGGAGGTCGGTTCATAAAAAGGGGAAGGAATGATAAAAAGAGGGAAACTACATCCCAGGAAGAGGCATAGAAAATACACCATATCTGAGGGAACTTAGTGAGGGGGAGAATCATTGTGTGAAACTTTCATCAGGAGAGGCTCAAAGAGTAAATAATTAACATATTTGTTTTTCAGAGAATTTTCTCTCACCTCATTAAAAGAGGGGACACTGATACATTGCTGGTGGAGTTGCGAAAGAATCCAGCCATTCTGGAGAGCAATCTGGAATTATGCCCAAAAAGTTATCAAACTGTGCATACCCTTTGACCCAGCAGCGCTACTACTGGGCTTATATCCCAAAGAAATACTAAAGAGCAGAAAGAGACATATATGTGCCAAAATGTTTGTGGCAGCTCTTTTTGTTGTAGCTAGAAACTGGAAGTTGAATGGATGTCCATCAGTTGGAGAATGGTTGGGTAAATTATGGTATATGAAGGTTATGGAATATTATTGCTCTGTAAGAAATGACCAGCTTCTCATTTTTTTTTTGTTTTGTTTGACTGATTCTTGGGTTCTCTGTGAATCATTCATTTCTATTTGTTCCATCCTGACTTTTAAGGAGTTATTTTCTTCTTTCACAGTTTTTAGTTCTTTTTGTAAATGCCCAATTTCATTTTTAAATGAATTATTTTACTCTATTGAATTTTTTTTCCATTTCCCTATTTTTTTTGAGAATTATTTTCTTTTTCCAATTCAGAAATTCTATTTTCTTGAGACTTTTTTATCTTTTCCAATTCAGAAATCCTACTTTCCTGTGTTTTTTAACCTTTTCTAATTCATAAATTTTGTTTCCCTGCATCTCCTGTGAATTCTTTATTTTTTCCAACTCCAATTTCAGGACGTTGTTATTCTCTATCATAGCTTCCCTTTCCTTTCCCCATTTTTCTTCAAACTCCCTCAATTTTTTAAGAGTTTCTTCTAGGAGAGAGTTATGTGATGGGGGGCATGAATCGTTCCCCTTTAGGTTGTTATCTGCTGTCTCTCTGCTGTTAACTTCCTCGGGGTTGGATACCTGCTCTTTCTCTGTGTAGAAGAATCTATAGTTTTTCTGGCTTTTTTTTGTTCATATTTAAAAAATCTTTTGGGGTCTGTCCCTGGGGTAGGAAAATTATTTATTTACTTCTTTACCAGCTTCCTCCCAGACCAGATGGATGCAGCGGATCCTGCACCTGAGCTAAGATAGAGCTCTGGGGGAGAGTTCCCCACCCCCTCCCTGGAAGTGCCTCAGAGGTGATTAGCACTGCTGTGCCTGAGTGCGTTGAACAGTAAAGACAGCACAAAGCCCAGCCTATGTGTCCGGGTGGGGCGTGGATGTCTGCAGCAGGTGAAGTGAAAAGCCCCTGTGCTCAAACTGGAAGTGTCTGCCAGAAACCGGGGGGTCCCTAGTTCAAAGGTTCAGCTTCTCTGGGACTTCCTGGAGCTGAGTTCCACTCCCTCCAGCTAAACTAGGCAGTGTGTGTTGCCTTGGGCCGTATCCGCCCACTTGTCAATCTCTTAACTATTCTCAGGTGGTAGCTGAGGCCACACCCCCTGGTGCCAAGATCTGCTGAGTCACCTCCAGGATCCGGGGAAAATCTAATCTGAGTTTTTAAAGTATTTTGACTTTCTCTTCTGAACTGCTAAATAATTAGCAGAGAAGAGCTAACAGCCTGTGCCAGATTCCTTTACCTCAGTGGCTTCTCTGATCCCAGAGCCCTTCCCAGCACAATGGGCAGAGTATGCTAGCACCCAGCCGTCTGTGCTCGCCTCTCTTCTTCCTCCCCTGGGGACTGACCTTTTCTGTTGAAACTCCAGATTCTCTTCAGCTGGTAAGTCGTGCTTCCAGTCCTTGTGGTATCTATCAGTCCTGGGCTTATTTTGAGACTTAATTTATCTAATTGGTTGTGAGGGAGTGAGGACGTTCACAGAGTCGTGTGTTTCTTCTCCGCCATCTTGGCTCCGCCCCCCATATTGCATAACTATTAACAAATTACTTAACCTCTTAGTGCCTATCATATTTCCATATAATCATGAAAGATTAAAAAAATGTTTGTATAATTCTAACTTTTGTATACATATATTTCTATATATTTCTATATTAATCTACCCACACATGTACCTATCCCTCTATCTCTCTATCTCTCTATCTCTCTATCTCTCTATCTTTCTATCTCTCTATCTCTCTATCTAACTATAATATATCAACAGTAGAACACTTTAGCAAAATAAAGAAATGACTACATATTACCTCTGGCCTTGGACATAGCAGTTTTGTTTTTTCCCCTGAGCATCAAATCCCTGGTGAATAAAGCCATATATGGGAGTAAAGAATCTAAGTTCCTTTTGAAATAGACTGTGATTTTTTTTTTTTAATTTAATTCAATTTTCAAAGTTCTAGTAGAGTAGGAATTGAGATCCTGATGCTGGTTGAAAAAAGTACAGCATCTCTACATATATGACCAATGTATTTGAGTACATGAGCAGGCCAAAGAAACATGCTTATTAGAACGAGAAATATAAAGAAAATCTGTAGGAATACAAGCAGAATCAATTATTTAATCATATCTTTTGTTAAAGGTGTTTTAAAAACCACCAAATATACTTAAGTAAACATATCACCGGACTATTCATCAACCATATCTTAATATAGATTACTCCAACTGTCTATGTTTAAATGACCCAAGGAATTGACTAGCTTTATAAATATTATATAAGTTTAAAATAATGCCAGCCCCCCCAAAAAAAAAAACAAAAAAACTCACAACTTTTGCAATTCTTCAAAATATATTTAGAAGCTTAAGAATCTTAATGGATATTGCACATTGAATTAAACATTTTTATTCATAAGTAATCTGGCATAATGACGTAGTCAGGAAGAAATGGATATATATATATATACATATATATATATATATATATATATATAAATATAAATATATATATATGTGTGTATGTGTGTGTGTATATATATATACACATATATATGTATATATGTATGTGCTCACTAATCACATATGCATATACCCACACATATATGCATATAAGTATATATAATTTATTAATGTATACACATATGTAATATACAGGTATACATGTTTATGTAAATATATATTTACATATACTGTTACCATGTGCTAGTCAAAAAGGATATCACATGAAATTTTGTGAAAAAAAAACTTTTTTCAAATTATATATCTCCATAGAAATTCATTCATAAATTTATTTGAATTTTTTTGGCCACAAATTGATCATATAGGACTCTGGAAGGATATAGTTTTCTCCTTAATATTTTCCCTAGACCAGTGGTCCTCAAACTTTTTAAATGGGGGCCAGTTCACTATCTCTCAGGCTGTTGGATGGCCGGACTGTAGTAAAAAAAAAAAAAAAAAAGCTCACCCTCTGTCTTTGCCTCTCAGCCCATTTACCATAACCCAGTGGGCTGCATAAAAGTCTTTAGCGTCTGGCCCACAGGCTGTAGTTTGAGAACCCTTGCCTAGACTTTGCAAAGATTTTAGGGAAGAAAGTTTTGCATAAAACTCTATGAAGAGGAACAGGTCCACCAGTAGCATGGCAAGTAGACAGAATAGTCACAAGCTGATTAGCATATAAGTGGCAGTGAACTATTTCCTCCAGGATGTTGAATTTAAGAGGCTTCGCTTAATATTCTCTTCCCCAATCTTTGTCTAGATTAGAGTTTAGAGATAACATATTTCCTATTTTTTTTTCCCTCCAGTTTTTAAGTTTGCTTTTCTTTTGTCTAAATGAGTCTATTCCCATTGTATGAAGATATATGTTTACTTATAATCAGAGTTAAGTGGGAGGCAAGTCCTTAAGAATTCTTATATTGTACCCAC
Organism: Sminthopsis crassicaudata; assembly: GCF_048593235.1. NCBI lineage: Eukaryota > Metazoa > Chordata > Mammalia > Dasyuromorphia > Dasyuridae > Sminthopsis > Sminthopsis crassicaudata. The sequence goes on from NC_133620.1 coordinate 45,932,785, forward strand.
TATATAATTTAAAACCTTCAAATTCTGGTTTAGAAGGATCAAAATTTTGCTTGGAGATTACAACACAAGCCTATATTGTCATGAATGGCTATATACTCATGAATGATTATCCCAACAAGCAGAACTTTAAAAAAATAGTATTATTTTCCTGTCCTATAAAGGTAGAGAGATGGAGAAGTCAATAAACACTTTTTAAACATCTACTATGTGCCATGCACTGAGTTAGCTCACTGCTTCATAATATATATCTCAGTCGATGATTTTCACAGCAATTCTACAAGGCATCTTCCTTTTAAAATTGAGGAAACTGAGACAGATGGAGATGAAAATGATCGCAGAAATAGTGTTAGAACCAGACTTAGACGTGGGTCATATGTGTTTCCCAGCCTGACTCTAAAAGGAGGTTTTAGTTTTATATATATATATATATATATATATATAAATATATAATCTTCACAATCTTTGGTAGAGAATTCATTCTTGAAATTATCACTGAGCCTCCTTTCCCAGGATTGTGAGGACTGGGGAATGATAACAAAGTAATGTGTATTTATTAAGTGGCACAGCCTGTCCCCTAGTTGAATCCTAAAGGTAGAGGTGAGAATTACCATTAAGGATCTTAATCCCATCCCCTATCTGTCAGGGAATGTAAAGTGAGAATAATATAAACCATCTCATGCTCTGTAGAGCTACTTAGTGTTAAAAATTCCATTTTGAACAAATATTTATTAAACACTTAGTAATTTGAGTGATTGTGTCAGAATCCCAGGTTGGACACAAATGTAAAACAGTCTTTACTCACAGGGAACATATATCGAAAAGAAAACAAAAGCAAAATAAAAATAAAATATATATATGAAATTAAATTAAAAAATATTTTTTGGATTGGGCCACTAGCAATTGGAGTGTGAGAAAATTCCTCATGTAAAAATTATACTTGACAATTTTAAAGAGAGCTAAGGGTTTTTAAAAATGGATAAGAGGAACGTAACCCTATTGTATATGAGAGCAGGCTGTTAATAGCAAGTCATATCAGAGAGAACAAGAACCATTTTAATTAGATGGCATCTGCTTTGGACAAGCAGAGAACTAAGCAATGCTAGGAATATAAATTGGATTGGGTTACAACAATTTTAAGTCACAAAAGAGAAATGGGATACCAAAATGTGGTCCATTGGTCTCTAGATACCTCTTTTTGACCATTCTACCCATTGATTGCATTTTCAAATTCATCACATACTCTCCTCACATTCTTATTTAGATGACATTTCTCTAATTCCTTTAAGCCCTATGGTCCTACAGCTCAGCACACACATTATAGAACTATGCCATTTTTGACAGTAGCTACATGCCTGAACTAGGATATTTTAAAGAAATCACTACAAAGAATTCAAACAGCAAAAATCCATCTAATGTTATGTGTCATACATTTTAATGGTCACACAAAAAAGAGAGAGAGAGAGAGAGAGAGAGAGAGAGAGAGAGAGAGAGAGAGAGAGAGGAAGAAAGAAAAAAAAAAAAAAAAGAAAGGACCAGAAGAGAACTTGATAAAGTGATTTTTATACTCTGACTAGGGATTGAATACTTACTATGTACCATCACCACCATCAGTCCAAAAATGAAGGATACAACACTTATACATTTATATGACATAAAAAATAACTTTTATAATATTTTTGTTATCAAAATGAATGAAAGGAGGGTAAAAATGAGGTCAATGGGTTTTATGGACGGGGGAGGAAGACTGAAATATATGTATTTGAAATTCATTCTAGTATTTTTTTTTTTAACCAGGACTATTGGAACCTAGTAATCTGCCTTAAATCTTCTGTTGTAGCTACTGATTATATAAATAATTCTGTGCATTTTGCTGGTGCTGGTTGTTGTTTACCCTACAGCATTATATGCTGAATGGAACAAAAGTCCTTTTTTTTAACTTTTCTTTTTTTGGCAAGGCAGTTGCAGTTATGTTGGTTGCTCAATGTCACACAACTAAGTGTTAAATTTCTGAGCTTGGATTTGAACTCAAGTCCTCCATAATGCAGGGCTAGTACTCTAATCATGGTGGTATCTATCTGCCCTAAGGCTCTTATTTCTTGAACTGTAACAATCTCACATGAAATTTCACTTTCACTAGGAAACTTTTCTCAATCCATCTTAACTTTAGTTTTAAAATAACATTGCTTGAATCATAGAGCTTGAGAAAAGGAAAATCTGAGTTCAAAATGACCTCACAAATTACTACCTAGGTGATACTGAACAAGTCACTCAAGCTGTCTACCTCATTTTGTTCAAATATAAAATGGGAATAATAATAGCATCTAATTTGCAAAGTTGTTGTGAGGATTCAATAAGATAATATGTGTAAAGTGCTTAGCACAGGGCTTGATATATACTAAGAGCTTAATGAATGATTACTTATTTTATGGATTATTTCACATTTATCCTATCTATTTCAAGTTTATATGTGTTTTTTTGTTTGTTTTTGTTTTTGTTTTTGTTTTTGTTTTTTTTTTTTTGTTTTGTTTTTTTTTGCAAGTTTACATGTTATTGTGAATTCCTGGTTGTAAAGAACTGACCATTACCTTTCTTTGTATTTACAATGCTTAGTATCAAACACATACTAAATATTTAATACATGTTTATTGATTAACTGACTGACCAATTAGTCCAATTAGTCATTTTTCTGATCTTATAACTTTTCTATTCTTAAGCATCTATGAAAAACATTGTCTTAGTTCTCCTTAAATATATATATTTTTTTGTCTCTTCCACAAATCATTCTGAGGTGGAAAAAAACGTATTGAGCTTTCTAAAGATACTGATATATACACAAAGTAGAACTATAAATAATAGCTTTATTTTTTAAAATACATTTTAAAAGATGGAAATAATAACAAGCAACATTAGAAAAAAGCAAATTAATAAATTACTAGATCTTATAAAAATAACATCAGCAGTACTCAGATCCTATATTATCTAAAGATCAATTATAAATACTAAGACTCCAAAAAATTGATTTTGTTGCTATTGTTTTGCTTGTTGGAAACAAGGAAACAGCAACAACAACAACAACAACAAACAATGAATATATCTGTCAGATTGTATGGTTGGGATAAAAAACAGACAACTTGTAGAATTACTTCTATTTTCTGTTTCAGTGAAAATAACATAGAATGAGAGTCAATAAGGAATATCAACTAATTAATTAATTGATGTTTCCATCTTTAGAGCCAGTAAAAGCTAAGTTCAAACCTTGACTGATTTATTGACTATGTGATCTTGGAAAGTCACTCAATTTCTCAGATATCCTGGACAACACTTTAAGACTCCAAATTGCAGAGAAAGAGTTGACCTACATTATTAGGAGTTTTGTTATCCAGGATGTTCCCTGTAGCATTGAAATCATAGGTCTCATTTTTATTACTTTTTGAAAGGCTCAATATTAGCAATGGTAGCTAATTTGTGTTGTACTTTAATGTTTGCAAATTGTCAGGGATATTGGAGAAAGGATTCTTGGTCAGACATTGGTAGGAATAAAGACCCTTACCCAGTCTTTTCTGACTCTGAGATTCTATGACCTATTGAACTCTCACTGTATTACCTTCCTTCACTTTCCTGCCCCTGACTAGCAATTCCTTCTAGCCTTTCCTGGTTCAAATTCTTGACTGCTAAAGATTTACAAATTCCGAAGATCCTCATTTAATCTGGATATTATCTTAAATATACCCATTTATTTACATGTTGTCTCCATCATTATAATGAAGACTTCTTGAGGCCAGGACTTTTTTTTTTGTTTGTTTATTTCATTGATTTTTTTCTTCTCTTTGTAGCCACAATAATTAGAACATCATAAAATTTTATAAATGCTAATTTGTTGAATGCATGGCTTAGTGTACTTAGCCCCTTCATTAAGTCTTTCATTTAGTAAAAATAAGTCATTTGTTCTGATACTTCAGTTAAAATTTCTATAGAATATGCGATTAAAATTGTCATTTTAGTTTTTATCTTGAACTGCCTAAAGGTGCAATGTGTTTGGCTATTCAATTCCTCACTCTTATCAGAAGATATTTGATGTTTAAAACTCTATTGATCATTTCCTGCCTCTTCCCCTCTATCTCCCTCTTCCCATCCCCTCCCTCCTTGGCCCCTCTCTCTCTCTCCCCACTCTTCCCTTTTCTTTATCCCTCTCTGTATCCCCCCTCTCTTCCCCTCTATTTTTCCCCCTCTTCCCCTCTTTCTCCCCGTTTGTATCTCCCCTCCCTCTTCCCCTCCCCTCTCTCTTTTCTTCCTCTCTCCTGTCTCTCTCTCTCCCCCTCTCCCCTCTGTACCGCCTCTTTCTCTCCTCCTCTTTCTTCTCTCTCTCTCTCTCTCTCTCTCTCTCTCTCTCTCTCTCTCTCTCTCTCTCTCTCTCTCTCTCTTTCTCTCTCCCCTCTGATGCAACTCAAATATTATTCTTAATACTTTGCATGTATGGAAATGGAAGGATGGAAGAAAAAACACATAGAATGGGTAATATATTAAAATCTAGCTTCAGACACTAACTAGCTATATGATCCTGGTAAAAATACTTAATCCTCTTTTCCTTAGTTTACTCATCTATAAAATAAGTTGGAGAAGAAAATGACAATGGCCTCTATTATCTTTGTCAAGAAAACCCCAAGTGGAGTCACAAAATTTCAGTTAGAACAGAAAATACTCAGCAATTTCCTACTGCATCAATAGGATTCCTCTATATAAAGAAAAATTGAAATTCAGAGATTGTTTATTAGTCAACATCAAATGATATATAAGAGGCAGAGCCAAGTTTAGACATCAGACAATGGGATCTCCATACCACTTTTTGATGTCTTGACCCAACACCTTCAATGACACCGATAATTACAATGTAAATTCAAAACTCCTTAGCTTGACATCTAAAGATTTTCACAATGAGACCTAATTCTTATTACTAATTATTTTTACTCTACATAGGCTGGTCTCATAAGTGTACCATCAATATTTCCACTCTTTTTCAGTATCATTGCCCTAGTTCTAAGCAAAGTATAAATGTTTTACTTATTCAAATTCTAGACAAAGCACAAGTCTCAGATAAAGTTCGATTGTATCCGTAATATTCTCCATCTCCCATTAGAAGAAACTAATCATCTCCCTCTTCTTAATTTCTTGTTCAGTACATATAAGAAGTAAGTATTTATTGTTTGTTTTACTTATTTGGTAGTTATAGATTAACATGTGGTTAATTTCATGTATGTATGGTTTAACATCTTCTCCATTTGGACTCAAATGAATTTCCAGAAAAAAAATAAGTCTTGACAGAGTTGATACTACATAATAATTTGTTTCTTTTTTTTCTTTTCAAAAATTAGTGTAGTGTACCGAGACTATCATTTCAAACCATACTCATATATTGATAAGCTAGGTTTTAGAGCTTGCATAATAGGTATGCTTGAGGGTATACATTAGGTCTTGAGGGATTTGAAGATGGACTTTGTAATGATATAGTTCATGAGCTGCCATTGATATATTCTTCTCCACATCTCTTAGTTGATATAAATTAGTTGACTAGATCATTATCTTGTAGAAAAGAATGTTTAATAAATTGGCATAAGTGGGTAAAAAAAATATTCTCCCAAATATTAGTAATATAGTCTTCCACAGACACACACATATTTCAGGAAAGCCTAGAATGTCCATACAGCAAAAGGCTAATTATAATTTCCTAGAAATCTTTCATTAAAGTCTTCAAGTTAATCCACTTAAGTATGATGAAATATTCTTACTTGATTCTTTTTTTCAGAGGCTTCAATCTACCTTGCTCATCAGGTCCATTTTCCCTTGTCTAAAATTAATGCTACTAAAAAATCAAAATACTGGATATAGCAAACATTAGAAAGATATTCAGGCCAAGGCAAACAAGGGGAAAAGGGTCTACAAAAAAGTTGAAGTTTGGGGCTCAGTTCCTCATCCAACTCAATTATTTCTTTGGTGATTAGTTCTCGTGAAAGCTCTCTCCTTTATGCTACCTAGAAATCAGACTTTAATTCCAAATAGTTCATGGTTTCATACTTTCTCCAGAAAAGAAGATTAAGTCTCTTGGACAAACTAAACAAACTTTATGTTTTGCTTAGAAAGAAGATAAATAAAAACTAAAAAAAAAAGAAAAATCTCTGTGTTTTTACTTGGTAAACTATCAAGGATAAATGGGCCCAGGTGATTTGATCTAATAATTACTCCTCACAAGTTTAATGTAATGTAAATGCTAATTTCAATGAAAGTTAATAAAATTAATGAAATTTTAATTTTGATATTTATTTCATCAGAATTATTTATACACACATATAATAACATATATCAATGTTAATACTATATCTCTGTTTACTCAAAAATGGGATGAGTATTCTTCTTTGGAGAGAAAGTGTAATGTCAGGGCTAGGTTTCTGGAGGTGGGACCAGCCTTGGTCTCAACAGAATAATAACCATGGCAATAGTGAGGAATAAAGTCCAAAGTCATTATTGTCTCCTTTAGTCTCCCAGTCTGAACCAGTCTCCCCAATAGTGCAGGAGGCAGAAGACCCACCAAGAGATTATCAAAGATAGAATGTCCCTCTTTCAGTTCTTGTTGGCCCTTATATACTTTATTGTAATTACATCATTACAGCATACTGGTTATGTGTGAACTTAGAGAACCATTACATCGCCATGCTGAGTACTAAGTATATATGTGTTCTAGAGAATAATCATTTCATCAATTCCACTGAGTTACTGAGTTAACATCTTGTTTCAAGTATACTTCTCCAAAGTTCAGCCCTCTTATATCCCAAAGAAATACTAAAGAAGGGAAAGGGACCTGTATGTGCCAAAATGTTTTTGGCAGCTCTTTTTGTTGTGGCTGGAAACTGGAAGTTGAATGGATGCCCATCAATTGGAGAATGGTTGGGTAAATTATGGTATATGAAGGTTATGGAATACTATTCTTCTGTAAGAAATGACCAGCAGGAGGAATACAGAGAGGCTTGGAGAGACTTACATCAACTGATGCTGAGTGAAATGAATAGAACCAGAAGATCACTGTACACTTCAATGCTGTATGAGGATGTATTCTGATGGAAGTGGATATCTTCAACATAAAGAAGATCCAACTCACTTCCAGTTGATCAATGATGGACAGAAATAATTACACCCAAAGATGGAACACTGGGAAGTGAATGTAAATTGTTAGCACTACTGTCTATCTACCCAGGTTACTTATACCTTCGGAATCTAATGCTTAATGTGCAACAAGAAAGTGATTTTTACACACATATATTGTATCTGGGTTTTATTGTAACACATGTAAAATGTATGGGATTGCCTGTCATCAGGGTAAGGGAATGGAGGTAGGGGGGATAATTTGGAAAAATGAATACAAGGGATAATATTATAAAAAAAATTACTCATGCATATATACTGTGAAAAAAATTCTAAAAAAAAAAAAAAAAAAAAAGTTCAGCCCTCTACATGAAAGAGATGGAAAGAAAGTATATAAGGAGTGAAAGGGAGATAGAGACAGAAACAGAAAGACAGAAAGATAGTGACAGAAACACAAAGAGACAGATAGAGAGAGGACAGATAAAATATATATAGAAAAAGGTAATGAGTGAAACATAAAAAAGATAAAGGATACAGAGATAGATAAAAGAGATAGTAAGAAATACAGAAACAGTAAGAGAAATAAAGAAAAAACATAGAAATAACTTGATTATGAGATAAAACAGAGAGAAGAGTAAACATTAAAAAAGATATGGAAAAAAAGCTGAGAGACAGAGATCCAGGGATAAAACTTAAAAAAAAATGAAAACAAATATTAAAGTACAAATTTTCTGGGTAAACTCTGCTGAGAAGCAGGCATGTAAATTATATAGATCACTGATGATAATTAAATAAATAACTATAAATGGCTATGTATGTACACATGTTCATATACATGTATATGTGTACACAAGCATAGTATATGCATATCCATATATATGTGCACACATATATTTGTATGTGTGTATACACACATATACATTTATACAATGTCTACTCTTGACCAAGCCTTTATTAGAACATGATATTAATCAGTCAGGGAAGTATGGAATGCTCATTGCAGGTCTTTCCTCATTATCACATGATAAAGCTGAGCATAGGCTTTACTGCCAGTAAATTATAAGAGCCTTCTTTGTTAATAAAAATCAGTGAATCAGAATGCTTAGAATTAATATTGTGAAAACTTGAATAATGCTTATTTGGAAGGTCCTACCAAACCTCAGAAGGTTTATAGGTACTAATTATCATAATTGTTTTCTGCTTTCTTATTAAGAAGTTAATTTAAGATGGATGATGTGATGATGTGACAATTTCACAGTTTATATAGAAATCTCTGCATAACATCACCCCCAGTACCATTAAGTATTGGAATGTTCCTAACAAACTACATTCTGAATCATACTTGCCTGAAAGATATTCATTCTCCAAAGTGGCAAATTTCGCCTTCAAATGAAAAATTACAGGTGGTGGTGTTTGTATGTCCTTTTCTTCAGGGGGAAGAAAAACAACAACAGCACAACAGTATTCCCTGGAAGGGAAAGCCTGCTGGAGGCTCCTTAAACATTTGGTCTTGCACGAATTCTGTCTTTCCAGTGTTTGGCAGAGTACTGAAAACATTCATCTTTTGAAGTAAGAAAAGGACAGACAGGCCCGAGGGCAGATTGGGTATGAAATATTTTGCAACTCAGCACTGTAAACTCCCCCTGTAGAGAGAACATGTGCTACTGGAAGAAGCGAGCTGTTCAAGTCATCTTAACTTTGAGTGCCTTGTCAACATTTGCAGACTGTATGGAGATGAGGGGGAGGGGAAGGAAGTTTCACATTTGGGGATTTGGGGCCATACTGATTACAGATGAAAACTTTTAGCTTCATGGATTGATTTTACAGTCATTTCTAAAACCACACATGGAACTTTGTTATTCTACATGGCTACAATCCCATTTTTCTGGTAAACTTTATATTATAACCATGTGTCTACATTGTTGGATTTGGATAATGACAGCAGAGACCTTTGCTTTCTGTGATTATATGACTTTCAGAATGGTTTTCATCACCAAAGTCCCATTTTTTGAGAAGTTGATTTTTTTTTTTTGCAAATGGAAAGTCTCACAGGGAAAAGATGTTTGGACTATTGAAAAAAAAATTAATAACTCATTGGGTAAAAGAGCAAAATTTGTCGTTCTGTGCCCTTCTTGAACTTATATCTGCTTCAAATGTTCTTATACACCATAAATCTATTCCACAAAATTAGTATTGTATAATGAAGTCTAAAATATAATTTAGTGCTTTTTAAGGTGAAAACATGATTATTTTTATGTGGGGCAGGATCACAGTGGATATAGTCAAGCTTAAAGTTAGGAAGACCTGAGTTCAAATATGGCCTTGACCATATAACTAGCTGTGACTCTGTGCAAGTCAGTTAACCTCTGTTTGCCTCAGTTTCCTCATGTGTAAAATGAGGATAATAATAGCAATCTATCAGACAATATTGTTGCAACATTCAAAAGACATAATACTTGTATGATACAATACCTGGAATGATAAAAGCTATTCACATTTTAGTTACTTTTATTTTTATCATCATTATTATTATAGAAAGTAAAATAAACATGATTGGAGGAAGTGTGCTCCCAATTCATCAAGCCAAAAATCATGATTCCAGAGCTGGGTGACATCCCAGGGGATGTCAAGTCTAGCTGTTTTTACTGATGAGTAAACTGAAGACCAGTGAGATTAAGTATTAGTCCAAAAATCACATGAGATGGCAAAGCTCTGAGACTAAAATAGGACACTCTCAGATATAGGCCATTATATTAAAATGAGATCATGACAACAACAACAAAAATAATATACAGTGAAAATGAATAACCAACTATAAGGATATTCAAGTTGCATCCAAGTTATATTGAAGATATAAAGCAATGTGTGAATATTTTCATTCTACATTTTATTTCTCTCAATAGATATGTAAACTTCATGAAGACTGGTATATAATAGGCACTCAGTAAATGCTTGTTGAATTGAATTATATATGACAAGAGATGAATATTGTGTATGCTCCACTGATATCTCCAAAATATCAGGAGACCTACAAAAGTTCTTATATAAGGTGCTATCTCAAGAGTTTACATGATTCTTATCATAGGGAATATTCAAGTGGCTAGCATGAGGTCATGAGACAAACAACACTTTTTTAAAGCAAATAAACAAATAAAACATAACAAGGAAAATTTCTCCTCTTTCCAGTTGCATATGTGTATTCCTTCTAAAAGAGATCAAAATGTGCAGCCTAGAAAAAGAAAAAAAAACTGAATGAAAAAAAAATATGAGAGCTATCTTCAAGCATCTGAAAGACTACTTACTGCATGCAATAGAAATTTTGTGTTTTTCTTCTTGACTCCAGAAGGTTGAATTGGAAACCATGAAGAGGAAGAGGGATTATAAAAAATGGCCTCAATATCAAGACAGGGAAAAATGTCATACTTAATAATCAGAGTTGTCCCAAAATAAAATGAGCTATATTGATCAGAGAAATGAAAATTAAGACAACTCTGAGATACCATTACACACCTCTCAGATTAGCTAAGATGACAAGAAAAGATAGTGATGGATGTTGGAAGGCATATGGAGAACCTGGGACACTGATACATTTTTGGTGGAGTTGTCAATGGATCCAACCTTTCTGGAGAGCATTTTGGAACTATGCTAAAAAAAAGTTGTCAATCTGTGCATAGCCTTTGATCTAGCAGTGTTACTACTGGGCTTATATCCCAAAGCGGTATTAAAGAAGGGACAGGGACCTGTATGTATAAACATTTTGTAGCAGCCCTTTTTTGTAGTGGCTAGAAACTGGAAATTGAATGGATGCCTATCAATTGCAGAATAACTGTGTAATTTCTGGTATATGAATGTCAAGGGATATTATCGTCTGTAAGAAATGACCAGCAGGATGAATATAGAGAGGCTTGGAGAGACTTACATGAGCTGATGCTAAGTGAAATGAGCAGAACTAGGAGATCATTATACATTTCAACAACAATACTATATGAGGATCAATTCTGATGGAAGTGGCAATCTTCAACAGTGGGAGGATCTAAATCAGTTCCAATTGATCAGTAACGAACAGAAACAGGTAAACCCAGTGTAAGAACACTAGGAAATGATTGTAGACCACAAAATAGCATTTACACTCTGCTATTGTTTGCTTGTATTTTTGTTTTTCTTCCCAGGTTATTTTAATCTTCTTTCTAAATCCAATTTTTCTTGTATAGTAAGACCACTGTATAAACATGTATACATAAATTGTATTTAACATGGATGCAACTACCTGCCATCTAGGGGAAGGGGATAGAGGGAAGGAAGGGAAAAGTTGAAACAGAAGTTTTTTCAAGGATCAGAATTGAAAATTTACCCATGCATATATTTTGTCAATAAAAAGCTATATAAAAAACAAAAGCAAAAACAAAAACAAAACAAAAAAATGTAATGCACTAGCTCAAGAAGGAGATTGGATGATGATTATTTTATTACTATTATAATTATGAATCCTTTTGTATAGGGAGTTGCACCTTTGGTTTTTTCCAAATTTAAAATATTGAGTTAGTTTGAACCATGAGACTAAAAAGGATAGCCAGCATGTCTCTGATTCTGCCTGCCTTCTGTAGCTTCCTGTTTTTTCATAAGGTCTTGTTGAAATTTCTTATGTCCCTCAAATTTGTTAATTTTAATTTTATTATAATATTCCTTTACATTAATACACCACAGATTTCTCAATTAATTTCTAATTCATTTTTTGCTATTCAAATTACTCTCTGGCTCACACCCTCCAAATTTGCAATGATGTTAACAATGGTGTTTACATGGATTTGAAAAAAAAGACCCTTTTGGGACATAACTATATATATTTATAGGTGTACATATATGTAGTTTTGTATTTACTGATATTTATTAACAATAGCTATTTATGAAATATATTCACATAAAATATTTTGATATGTAAGTATATTTAATGCTTAATTGTATAGACTTTATAAATATAAAATATTGTTACATAAAGTATTATTATTGTAGAAGTTAGATAATTTATAGTTTATGTGTATGTATGTATATGTATGAAGCATTATTATATTTAACTGCATTAGTCTTCAGTTATTTGGAGACCAATCATGCTTTTTCTTTAGCCAAACTACATCTTCTCTTTTCTAGATTAAATTTCCCAATATCCTTTATGGACCTTCAGATGGTTTCTTTCAATTACACTTTCTTTTCTACTTTTTCTTCTCTGGACATATAACTGTCTTTCCAGTTATTTAAAAAACTCATTTCAGTACTTCAATTTTAGTGTGACCAGAGTAAGCAGGTTGTTAAGCATTTATTAAGTATCTACTATGTACCACTCATTGTATTAAGTACCAAGGATGTAATAAGAAATTTTATTAAATCCCTTTATAATATCTGTATTTTTGGCATCTACAGAATTATTTTGTCCTGCCAATCTAGCAACATTGTACATATTTTTAAGAAGTAAATATATTCATACCTACTATGGCTTTTTTTTTATTAATCTGTGTTGGTTCTTAGTAAAATTACAATTTAGCTTTCCATGACTTCCCCACAAACTATGCCTTTAATGATATATCCTTCCATAAAAGGAATCCAAAATAATTCTTTTTCTTCTCCTTCTTCTCCTTCTTCTCCTTCTTCTCCTTCTTCTTCTCCTTCTCCTTCTCCTTCTCCTTCTCCTTCTCCTCCTTCCTCTTCTTCTTCTTCTTCTTCTTCTTCTTCTTTTCTTCTTCTTCTTCTTCTTCTTCTTCTTCTTCTTCTTCTTCTTCTTCTTCTTCTTCTTCTTCTTCTTCTTCTTCTTCTTCTTCTTCTTCTTCTTCTTCTTCTTCTTCCTCTTCTTCTTCCTCTTCTTCTTCCTCTTCTTCTTCCTCTTCTTCTTCTTCTTCTTCTTCTTCTTCTTCTTCTTCTTCTTCTTCTTCTTCTTCTTCTTCTTCTTCTTCTTCTTCTTCCTCTTCTTCTTCCTCTTCTTCCTCTTCTTCTTCCTCTTCTTCTTCCTCTTCTTCTTCGTCTTCTTCTTCTTCCTCTTCTTCTTCCTCTTCTTCTTCCTCTTCTTCTTCCTCTTCTTCTTCTTCTTCTTCTTCTTCTTCTTCTTCTTCTTCTTCTTCTTCTTCTCCTTCTTCTCCTTCTTCTTCCTCTTCTTCTTCCTCTTCTTCTTCCTCTTCTTCTTCTTCTTCTTCTTCTTCTTCTTCTTCTTCTTCTTCTTCTTCTTCTTCTTCTTTTTCTTCTTCTTTATTGTTCTACCATCTTTATTTGACATTATTATGATATTGTCTTCTAGTAATTATGGTCCTCTTTTTTATTTGATCTTTTTTGCCCAATATAGCTTTAAAGAAATTTTTAAAAATAAAATAAAACAAAGATAAATAAACATTAGGCTCATCTTCCATTGTCAGCCTGAGGTTATTTGATTTTTAGTCCCCATTCATATTTTTGTTTATTCCAAACTACCTGTCCTCCTTTTATCTTCTATATGGGGTGATTGAATATATATATATATATATATATATATATATATATATATATATTTCAAGTTACCAGAACTTCTCTCAAGGTGCTTGAAGGCAACTTTCTCTTTTCTTTCCCATCAGAACCATGGATTTTTATTGCCATCTGAATATTATTCCTTGACTAAATTCTCATTAATTAGAATTTTAGGCTGTAGGAGGTTGGCTATCCTTTCTCTGAACTCTTTGGCATCTATTTTACCATAATTTTGGGTGTGAGACAAGCTTTTCTTGGCTTTCTCCTCCTTATCTATCTCAAACTGTAAATTGCCCAACTTTGTTTTCCCATGGTTCCTGCTATTTCTACTTTAGTTCAATTCAGCTTAGTAAGGGAGATCTAGATTTTAATCAGGGCTTATTGAGTAGAATTATTTAACCAGCTAAACATCCTATTGGATAACAATTCAAATCATAGCTTCTAATTCTTTTCCACAAAGATGTATGATATAATGTTGGATCAAGTGTATATAATTTGTCAGAAATCTTGTACCTTAAATTTTGCAATTTTGAAGCAATGAAAAAAAAGATTTATGTACATTATAACATTTTGTACAATCAGACAGGTAGCAAGTATTCTAACTCATATCTTTTCATGTCAAATCCAGACCTCTTTAGACTATTTCTCTAAGCACAATGTATTATAGAGGAGAGAGAGTGTAAGTAAGAGACTACTTTAGTTGATTTTAGGAGTATTTCAGATTGTAGTATCTCATGAACATATATATCTACTGCTTTTATATCATCTGGTTCTATATTATACTTTCATTAATACATTTTTCAAAATATTTTGGATACATATAGTTTTCAGTTGGATTATAGTTTCTATATAATTTAGTATTACTTTAAGAATAATATTAACAAAAGGCCTATTTAAGATGCTTCATAGTTTAATAAAAAAAAAAACTGTAGTCTCTTTGGGGATATTGGGGATATGTATGATAACTCCTTAGAAAGATTATAAATAAAGTATGTGTATATATACACATATATACATATCTACACACATAGATACACACCCACAGAAAGAGAGACAGTAACAGAGAAAGAACAAAAACACTGTAGAAAATAGGAGCAAAATGAATCAAATGGATATATAGATCAGTGGAAAGTTATGTGAAGAAGTTTTTATTTTTTCATTAAAGGAAAAAAAGAACCTACATCATAGGGTCCCCCTCATAGGATTGAGGGGACAGGAAGAGTTTAAGAGAGAAGGAAAAGTTTGGAATAATGAGTGGTGATATTTGAACTCAGATCTTTCTAGTTATATTTTCAGTGTTTTTTCTACTATGTCAAGCTTACCCACCCTTACCCCCACCTATAGTTACCATCTTGATTTTATTTAAAACATTTCCATATTGTAAAGTACTTTAAATCATTTCATGCTCCCTGCTTTATGACACCATAAAATCATTTCTGGGTAGCTTTATGTATACATACATACATACATACACACACACCCATATATATATATATATGGGTGTGTGTGTATGTGTGTGTGTGTGTGTGTGTGTGTGTGTGTGTGTGTGTGTAATATTGCTTCAGATCATGATGGTGGGATTTTGTCTTCAGTATACCCCAAAGAAATGTTTTATTAATTTATTGCTTTTACATCATTGAAAGTACCTTCCTTAAATTGTCCAAAGTAATCTTCTTAGCTAAGAATGAATTGGAAAATTTAAGCTTTTAAAGTTCATTGCTTTCTGAGCCACTGAAGCACATTCTTTGAAAGTGCCTTAAAAATGGAAAAGTGTACTTTCCCCCCATATCTGATTTAAAAATAGTCAAAGATATTTTGCTTCAAGTTATGAACCATTGAAATCCAAGAATTTTAATGAAAGGCTGAATATGAGCTCCACTCTATTCCCTACAACTAAGGACACATTTGTATAGAATAGGGCTCATTTTTACTGACACAAAAATGAAAGCTATTCTGAAGTGAAATGTAGGCACTAGTTTCCAGTGCACAATTAGATTGTGATCAATGTTCCTTGAATATAATTACCTATCTAAAATCTCTCTACCTCCATGGATAACAGTCAGGCTCATATTTGATCATCTTGTCCACATAGCTAGAAAGAGAAACTCTTAAATTTTTTAATTAATATAAAAGGTGTATCATTGATAAATAAATCAATCCCTAAACATTTATGAAGTGTCTAATAGGTAGAAGGCACTATATTAGCTACTGATGATTGGAAAACAAAAATCAATAAAACAACCCTTTGCCATAAGGTGCTTACATATAATCAGTGGAGCCAATGTACACAACTTTTATGTGTACAAAATGATAACAAAGTATATTTTGGGGAATGGGCAGAGTATGTAATGGAATCAAGAAAGACTCCACATATAACATAAATTTTAAGGCTGGGCTTTGTGGCTGGAATGTATATTCTTTTTATTTCTGCCCCTCAGATATTCTAAACTTACCTCAAAAAGTATTTTATATGTGTATCCTCAAGCTTGCTAAGAGCAAGATACAACAAAATGAATTAATAATAACAATTATCTTTCATTCTATTCATCCATCCATCCACCTATCTCTCTATCTGTTTATCTATATTATGGAATACAAGTCTTCTGGGCCTTGAAATTTCAATGGGAATATGGATTTAGTATTGTTAGAGATCACTCACTTATAAATAATATTTCTAACTCCAATGAGCAAAAGAATAAGTAAGCAAATAAAAAAAATAACCAAATAAATAAATGGGTTAATGAATAATGTGAAGATTTGTTATGTATTTCTCTCATATTTCAGCCTGTGTTATCTAGCTAAAAATTTGTTCACTGAATTTTAATCCAAAGATGATATTGAGTTTATTCCCATCAATTGGGAAATAGTTGAACAGATTGTGATATATGAAAGTTATGGAGTGCTCTTGTTCTATAAGAAAAGATGAGCAGATAGAATTCAGAAAAAAAAATCTGAAGAACATACATGAATTGATGCTGATTGAACTGAGCAGAACCAGGAGAACATTGTACACAGTAATAGCAACATTGTACAATGATCAACTTATATATACATTTATCTTTTCTCAGTAATTTACTGATCTAAAACAATTTCAAAAGTCTCATCATGGAAGATGTCATCCACATATTTTGAAGTTAGAATACAGTTTGACGCATACAGTTATCACTTTTATTTTTCTTGTGTATTTTCCTTTTTATTCTGATTTTTCTTTCACAAGACTAATGTAGAAGTGTGTTTAATTTTATGGTGCAGGTATAACCTATATCAGGTTGTGTGCTGTCTTGTGAAGGAGGAAGGGAAAGGAGATAGGGACAAAAATGAAAATAAAATCTTATAAAAATAAATACTGAAAATAGACTTTAAAATATTATGTTAGTACATAAAAATATGGAAACAAAATGCCAGTTAAGACATTTTGCTTTTTATTTATGGTTGATCAATTTTCCATTATTGATGAAGAAATATTTATTAAGCAACTACTATATTCCAGTTACTGAGCACTGGTAATATAAAGTTATGTCAAATAGTTCCGCCTTCATGTGCTTATGTTTTATAGGTAAGAAAAACAATGTTCACAAGAAAATGTAAATCTAGCATACATATATGCTAAATGTATAAAAATTAATCCAACACAGTTTGGGGGGCATAAGTCTTTTGATGTATTAATCCTGTATTTTCCTAAGTATTCCTTTACCCTTCACTGCCACTCACAAAGCACCATTGAGACCTCTTTATTTCACAAAATCTATTGACAAAATGACCATATTTAGCAGCATTCATAAGAATAAACTACATCAATCCCCTACTTTTTTACTTAAGAAAAGAAAGGATTTTTCATCGTTTTAGTGATAAAACTTCATCATAATACTTAAAAATGATTGCTTGCTTTAAAGTGTTGTTTTATTTCACATTAATATTGTCACTGTACATTATTCTTGGTTTTTCTCACTTGACTCTACATCTGTTCATAAGCCTTCCCTTATACAAATGTTTCAGAATTTGTTTTGTTATAAATGTTGCTATCTTTTCTCCATGTTATAAGTGAGAACACATACTTGATGCTAAGCTCAGAAAGGTTGGGATACTTAACTTTTAGTATTGATTCTCTCTCTCTCTCTCTCTCTCTCTCTCTCTCTCTCTCTCTCTCTCTCTCTCTCTCTCTCATATCTTTCTCTCATATCTCTTTCTGTCTGCCTTTTTTCCCCTCCTTCTACCTATACTTCTCACCTCTCACATGTGTGTATGTATGACATACATAAATACACATATATTATAACACATATATTATAGTTGTCATTGGAAATTTTAGAGGTCTCAAACTAACATATAATCTTATGTTGATGAAATTTTCATAGATTCCTGAAATTCTTGAAATATGTGCAATATGTGGCCCTTATTCTGACTTTTGGGTGTATTAGAGAACATCACAAAAGAGACTATGAAAAAAACTTCAAAGTCTATCAAGTCTAAATCCCTTTTGAAAAAGAATTATCCCTGAGATATCCCTGAGTAGTGATTTTATGCCTTTCATTTGAAGACTTATGGAAAGAGAAGAATGTATATACATTTTTGAATATCTAGGCCCAGCTATAATTAGTCTCCAAGTCCTATAGAGTTGGCTGAGGCACAGAAAGATTAATTGAATTTCCTTGGATTATATGCCATTTGAATGTCAAAGGTAGAATGTGAATTTCTCATCACTTACTTATAAAAATTTAAACCAATACACCACACTCATTTTTAATTTGTTACAGAAGTATAAATAAAAGTAAGATAATAAATAAAAATAATATAAATAAATTATTATAATAAATAAATTTGGGAAACTGTAATGCATATGGAAACAATGTCAATCAAAAGAAGATACATTAAGGGCCAACTGTATATCAATTATTGTTAGGATTCTTACAAGGTGCTAAGTCACTGGATAGAGACAGTAATTATTTAGTAACATTTTAACATAAGAGGATGTATCCCCATAAAGAGTGCAACCTTGTTTTCATATCCTTCATTTTATCCAAATCAAAAGGAGTGTATCTTCTCCTTTTTTGACCTGAAGAATCAAGCTCTTCAATCACAGGGTATGCATCTCTAATACTCTTACATCCTGTCCTTCTCTCTTAGCCTTAAACCATGCTTTTTTCTAATCTTGTCATAGGCTGCTTCACAGGTAATTCTGTTTGTGTCACTGTCTCTTCCCCTCCTACTTCTCCTTCCATCCATGAAGGGTTAATTGAGGGAGGTAAGTCAGGGGAATGTGGAATGACTTAATTTCTCCTGCTGTGGATTCTTATCTGATTCTGCATCTTTTTCACCTAATTTAGTTGGGTCCTCCCCCTCCTGTTCTTTCTTCCTTTCCTTTAGTCTAACACTTTTTAAAGCCACTTTGATTAAATTGTATGTATGAAGTGTATCTTTGGAAATTGAGTTTGGATTGGAATTGTAGTGTTCACCTAGTTGCACTCCTATTAATTCCCACTCATCTAGATCCAATTCTTTTTCCATAGAAAAACAAGGACATATGACCTGCACAGGTTTTTTTTTTTATTGAAATCGAAATTATGAGAATCATATTTTATTAATTTTATAATTATAATTTTTGACAACATATAAGCATGAGTAATTTTTTTTACAACATTATTCCTTGTATTCATTTTTCCAAATTTTCCCCTCCCTCCATCTACTCCCTCCCCTAGATGACAGGCATTTAGTAGTCCTTGGGGTATAAGCCCAGTAGTAGTATGGCTGGGTCAAAGGGTATGCACATTTTGATAACTTTTTGGGCATAATTCCAGATTGCTCTCCAGAATGGTTGGATTCTTTCATAACTCCACCAACAATGCATCAGTGTCCCAGTTTTCCCACAGCCCTCCAACATTCATCGTTATTTGTTCCTGTCATCTTAGCCAATCTGACAGGTGTGTAATGATACCTCAGAGTTGTCTTAATTTGCATTTCTCTGATCAATAGTGATTTGGAACACTCTTTCATATGAGTGGAAATAGTTTGAATTTCATCATCTGAAAATTGTCTGTTCATATCCTTTGACCATTTATCAATTGGAGAATGGCTTGATTTCTTATAAATTAAAGTCAATTCTCTGTATATTTTAGAGATGAGGCCTTTATAAGAATCTTTAACTGTAAAATTTTTTCCCAATTTGTTACTTCCCTTCTAATCTTGTTTGCATTAGTTTTGTTTGTGCAGAAACTTTTTAATTTGGTATAATCAAAATGTTCTATTTTGTGATCAATAATGGTCTCTAGTTCTCCCTTGGACACAAACTCCTTCCTCCTCCACAAGTCTGAGAGGTAAACCATCCCATGTTCCTCCAATTTATTTATGATTTTGTTCTTTATGCCTAAATCTTGGACCCATTTTGATCTAATCTTAGTATGTGGTGTTAAATGTGGGTCCATGCCTAGTTTCTGCCATACTAATTTCCAGTTTTCCCAGCAGTTTTTGTCAAATAATGAATTCTTATCCCAAAATTTGGGATCTTTGGGTTTGTCAAAGATTAGATTGCTATTTTTATTCACTATCTTGTCCTGTGAACCTAACCTATGCCACTGATCAACTAATCTATTTCTTAGCCAATACCAAATGGTTTTGGTGACTGTTGCTTTATAATATAGCTTTAAATCAGGTACACTTAGACAACCTTCCTCTGACTTTTTTTTCATTAGTTCCCTTGCAATTCTCGACCTTTTATTCTTCCATATGAGTTTTGTTGTTATTTTTTCTAGGTCATTAAAATAGTTTCTTGGGAGTCTGATTGGTATAGCACTAAATAAATAGATTAGTTTGGGGAGTATTGTCATCTTTATTATATTCGCCCAGCCTATCCAAGAACACTGAATGTCGTTCCAATTATTTAAATCTGACTTTATTTTTGTGGCAAGTGTTTTGTAATTTTGCTCATATAATTCCTGACTCTCCTTTGGTAGATATATTCCCAAATATTTTATACTATCGACTGTTATTTTGAATGGAATTTCTCTTTGTATCTCTTGCTGTTGGATTGTGTTGGTAATGTATAAAAATCCTGAGGATTTATGTGGATTTATTTTGTATCCTGCGACTTTGCTAAAATTCTGAATTATTTCTAATAGCTTTTTAGCAGAGTCTTTAGGGTTCTCTAAGTATACCATCATGTCATCTGCAATAAGTGACAATTTGATTTCTTCATTTCCTACTCTAATTCCTTGAATCTCTTTCTCGGCTATTATTGCCAAGGCTAGAGTTTCTAGTACTATATTGAAAAGTAATGGTGATAGTGGGCAACCTTGTTTCACTCCTGATCTTACAGGGAAAGGTTCTAGTTTATCACCATTACATATGATGTTTACTGAAGGTTTTAAATATATGCTCCTTATTATTTTAAGGAATAGTCCATTTATTCCTATACTCTCAAGTGTTTTTAGTAGGAATGGATGTTGGATTTTATCAAATGCCTTTTCTGCATCTATTGAGATGATCATATGGTTTTTATTAATTTGATTATTAATATGGTCAATTATACCAATAGTTTTCCTAATATTAAACCAGCCCTGCATTCCTGGTATAAATCCCACTTGGTCATAGTGTATTATCCTGGGGATGATTTTCTGACGTCTATTTGCTAATATTTTATTTAAGATTTTAGCATCAATATTCATTAAGGGAATTGGTCTATAGTTTTCTTTCTCAGTTTTCGATCTACCTGGTTTAGGTATCAGTACCATGTCTGTGTCATAGAAGGAATTTGGCAGGACTCCTTCAATCCCTATTTTTTCAAATAGTTTACATAGCATTGGAGTTAGTTGTTCTTTAAATGTTTGGTAGAATTCACATGTAAATCCATCTGGTCCTGGGGACTTTTTCTTAGGAAGTTGGTTAATAGCTTGGTCTATTTCTTTTTCTGAGATGGGACTATTTAGACTACTTACTTCTTCCTCTGTTAATCTGTGCAAGCTATATTTTTGAAGGTATTCTTCCATTTCATTTAAGTTATCAAATTTATCGGCATAAAGTTGACCAAAGTAGCTCCTAACTATTGTTCTAATTTCCTCTTCATTAGTGGTGAGTTCACCCTTTTCATTTTCAAGACTATCAATTTGCTTTTTCTCTTTCCTTTTTTTAATCAGGTTTACTAAGGGTTTGTTCTATTTTGTTGGTTTTTTCATAAAACCAACTCTTAGTTTTATTAATTAATTCAATAGATTTTTTACTTTCAATTTTATTAATCTCACCCTTTATTTTTAGAATATCAAGTTTTGTGTTTGTCTGGGGGTTTTTAATTTGTTCCTTTTCTAGCAATTTTAGTTGTAAGCCCAATTCGTTGGCCCTCTCTTTCTCTATTTTATGCAAGTAGGCCTGTAGAGATATAAAACTTCCCCATATTACTGCTTTGGCTGTATCCCACACATTTTGGTAGGATGTCTCATTATTGTCATTTTCTTGGGTGAAGTTATTAATTATGTCTATGATATGCTGTTTTACCCAATCATTCTTTAGTATAAGATTATTTAGTTTCCAATCATTTTTTGGTCTATTTTCCCCTGGCTTTTTATTAAATGTTATTTTGATTGCATTATGGTCTGAAAAGGATGCATTTACTATTTCTGCCTTACTGCATTTGATTTTGAGGTTTTTATGCCCTAGTATATGATCAATTTTTGTATAGGTTCCATGAACTTCTGAGAAGAAAGTATATTCCTTTCTGTCTCCATTTAGCTTTCGCCAAAGATCTATCATATCAAATTTTTCTAGTATTCTATTTACCTCTTTGACTTCTTTCTTATTTATTTTGTGGTTTGATTTATCTAATTCTGAGAGTACAAGGTTGAGATCTCCCGCTATTATAGTTTTGCTATCTATTTCCTCTTGCAGCTCTCTTAATTTCTCTTTTAAGAATTTAGATGCTGCACCACTTGGTGCATACATGTTTAATATTGATACTGCTTCACTATTGATGCTTCCCTTTAGCAGGATATAATGCCCTTCCTTATCTCTTTTAATTAGATCAATTTTTGTTTTTGCTTGATCTGAGATGAGGATGGCTACTCCTGCTTTTTTGGTTTTGCCTGAAGCATAATAGATTCTGTTCCACCCTTTTACTTTTAGTTTGACTGTCTCTTCCTGTTTCAGGTGTGTTTCCTGTAAACAACATATAGTAGGATTCTGACTTTTAATCCAGTCTGCTAACTGCTTCCTCTTTATGAGGCAGTTTGCCCCACTCACATTTATGGTTAGAAGGACCAATTCTATATTGCTTGCCATCCTATTAACCCCTGCTTATGCTTTTCCCCTTTCCTTCCCTTTTACCCTCCTATCCAGCATTAAACTGGTGAACACCACTTGCTTTTCAAAGCCCTCCCGTTTTAGGATCCCTCCCCCACCTTAAAGATCCTCCCCTTATTTTACCCCTTTTCCTCGAAATTACTGTATTCCCTTCCCCTTAGCTTACTCCTTCCCTTTCACTTTTCAATGAAGTGGAAGAAGTTTTACCATAAATCGAATATGTCTATTGATACACGCTATGTTCATCTCCCTCCTTTCTTTCTCTCAGATATAATAGGTTACCTTTGCCTCTTCATGAGATGTAGTACCACCACTTTACACTTTTTTATGATATAATCTCCTTTCCACCTCTAGTTTCTAAGACAAATTGTACATATGTTCTTTACATATTTTTTTGACAGAAGTAGAGTTCTCAAGATTTCTTTTTACCTTTTTAGAAATCTCTTGAGTTCTGTAGTTGAAGATCAAACCTTTTATGTAGGTCTGGTTTTTTCATCAAAAATAGATGGAATTCATTTATTTCGTTAAATGTCCATCTTCTTCCCTGGAAAACGATGCTCATTCTTGCTGGGTAAGTTATTCTTGGCTGCATACCAAGTTCCTTAGCCTTTCGGAATATCATGTTCCAGGCCCTACGTTCTTTTAATGTGGATGCTGCTAGATCCTGGGTTATCCTTATTGTAGATTCTCCATATCTGAACTGTTTTTTTCTAGCAGCTTCCAATATCTTTTCCTTTGTCTGATGGTTCTTGAACTTGGCCACTATATTTCTTGGCGTTTTGATTTTAGGGTCCCTTTCAGTAGGTGATCGATGAATTTTTTCAATGTCTATTTTACCCTCTGTTTCCAAAACGTCTGGGCAGTTCTCTTTGATAATTTCCTCGAAAATGATGTCCAAGCTCTTTTTTTCCTCCCATTTTTCAGGGAGTCCGATTATTCTCAAATTGTCTCTCCTGGATCTGTTTTCCAGGTCTGTTGTCTTTCTGGTAAGGTACTTGACAGTCTTTTCAATTGTTTCATTTCTCTGGTTTTGCTTGACTCCCTCTTGGTTTCTCCTTGAGTCATTCATTTCTACTTACTCCAGTCTAATTTTCAATGATGTATTTTCTTCACTCACTTTTTTTATATCTCTTTGCAATTGTCCAATTGAGTGTATCTTCTATGGAATTTTTTTCCATTTTATCCATTTTATTTTTTAGAGAGCTGATTTCTTTTTCCAGCTCACTAATCCTGTTTTCCTTGGAGTTGTTTACCTTTTCCAGCTCACTAATCCTGTTTTCCTTGGAGTTGTTTACCTTTTCCAGCTCACTAATCTTGTTTCTCAATGATTTGATTTCTTTATCCACTCTGTCTTTGAATGCATGGGATGACTTCTCCAGGCTCTCTTGCCAAGCTTCCCTTTCCTTTTCCCATTTCTCTTCCAGCTCTCTTGTGAGAGCCTTTTTGATTTCCTCTATGAGGTTCTTTTGTATTGAGGAGCAGCTTATATCCCTCCCAGGGGATACATCTAGGGACAGTCTGTTCCTTGTCTCCTCAGCATTTGAAGTCTGCTCTCTCTCCACACAGAAGCTGTCAATGGTTAGAGCCCTTTTGTATTTTTTGTTCATTTTGTCAGAGTAGGAATCAAAGAAAACAAACTGACAAGAGAAACAATTGGTCTGTTTTGCAGGGGATGGGGCTGGATGGTATTAATGGGCTTCCTCTACAGACTGGGGGTAGGGTAGCAGAGAGCCACTAAGAGAACAGAGATGACTGTACTGAGTCTGCGCTCTGAGGCTCTGAGAACGCACCGAGTCAGTCCAGGTGGGGGTTGGGGGTGGCCGGGCTCTGAGAGACGCTGGCTTTCTGGGGTTTTAGTCTTCACCTCTGGTGTTTACACCCTCTCAGCTGCTCCTGGCTTGCTGCCAAGACGGAGCATCCACACTGGGGCAAAAGCCCTTTCACAGAAACGGCAGAGATCACACCCCTCCCCCTCAGGTCTGAGCTGTGTGAGTTGCCTGTCTTGCTCTGGCTGCCTGCCCTCAGTCTGTGCCCAGTCTGATTGACCCTCCCCCGAGCAAACACAGACCTTTTCTGGCGACTTTCAAGGATGTCTTCTCTTGGTGATATTTTGTGGATTTCTTTCTGGGTCAAGCATTAAGTCAGAGGCTTGTCATGAAGTAAGCTCTGAGAGAAGACGAGGAGCTCAAGCAGCTGTCTGCCTCCACACCGCCATCTTGGCCGGAAGTCCGACCTGCACAGTTTTTAAAAGTTCAGTGATCTCCTCTAAAATTATAATCAATCCTTGGCTTTTCATAACCTTGACAGTGCTCTCTAAAGATTTTCCTTGAACAGAAGCAGAAGGCTGTTTTCTAAAAAGTTGCCCCATTTCACTGAAATTCTACTTTAGCTCTTTAACAAAGTTTTCTTGTTACTCACCCTTATTTCTGGGTCAGAGAGACTTTTCCACTAAAATCAGGATCCTGTGTACCCCATGTTCAGGTGCCAACATGTAGTACTCTGTTTCTCTAAGTTATGATTGTTCTTTGGGAGCAGGATTCTTGGGGAGCTTCTGGAGGCAGCTTTCCTTTCAGTTCAGTTCAATAATCCCAAAATGCAGCCAGGAGTTAAAAATCTGGAATCTTTATTATGTCCTTCAAATTCTTGAATCTTTTCCTGGAGTTCAGCTAGCTTTAATAGAGGCCTATCTTTTTGGTTCCTGAGAGCTCTTGTCCAAGTGTCTTCAGCTAGCAAGAAAGACAAAGTTGGAATGAATCAGACTCCGCCTCCAAGAGTGTGGGATAGTGGGTTTCCCAGAAATCAATCCTAGTTGTGAATATCCCAAACTCCTCTCCTCCAAAGACCCCTGAAGTTCTCCTGGGAAGTCCTCTCCTTGACTGAATCCAGATTCTGATCCTTCTCACTGAATCCTGTCTCCTTATATCCTCTCAGAGAATGGGCTTGTGGGTACTCCCTGGACTTGTGGGAGCTCCTTAAAAGTATGCTCTCTTAAAAGTGTGAATCTCATAAAATTCTAGTAAATACATTACTGAACTAGAGAACTGTTAATTTAACTCTCCAATGATAGAGGAAACTGAGAAAGTTTTGAAATAGAGAAACCAACATGAGAAGGGAATGTAACAGAAAGTAACAGAAAGGGAAGAAATAAGAATAAAAAGCATGAAATTACAAAAGATCTCAAGAGAAAGGAATCTCATATAAAGATCTTCAATGTAAACAAATAAACTAGTAGGGAATACATTAATAACACAGGGGGTATTACTTCTAGATAATTTAAATGAGTCTAGATATTTTGAACAATTATTTCAAGGCAAAGTATTATGAATCAATACTTGATAACACAAAAGACCCTGTAGATTCTCAGGAGAGAATCACAACAGGATGTCCTTAAATGGTACAAAGCTAAGACTAGAAAAATAGAATTTATGGTATGTAACAATTAAATAATGACCAGAGTAGAATGATTTTATGCCTTTTTAGTAAACTGCACCAAAGAAATAAAAATTACAAATAATTAGGAATGAAAATAACAGAAGGAAAATCTGGTAGAAGAGATGTAGAAAGAAATAACATTTTAAAATGCATTGGCATCCATATAAGCAAAACATAGTGATCTTAAAAAAAAAAAAAAAAAAAAAAAAAAAAAGAATGCACAGAAATAGGGGGCAGCTAGGTAGCGCAGTGGATAGAGCACCAGCCCTGAATTCAAGAGAACCCGAGTTCAAATCTGGTCTCAGACACTTGACACTTCCTAGCTATATGACCCTAGACAAGTCACTTAACTCCAGCCTCCAAAAAAAAAAAAAAAAAAAAAAGAATGCCCAGGAACAATTTAAAGAAGAGATGTCTCAGAAGATAACTTAAGAAACTTGAACTCCATAAGGTAAGAAATTATACAAGATAATTGCCCAGAGTTTCTGAAAACATATACAAAATGTCAATCAAGAGATCTCCTCCTGTGTAAAAGAAAACCACAACTATTTTTTTTTTTCTAAATGAATCTTCTAAACTCCAGTACACATACATATTTTTTTAAATGGCTAGCAATACACTCTCCAAGAGAACACACTTTATTCTTTCTTCTCTTTATCTTGATAGTGAAACCTTCAACATGTTTCCCAGCTCATATTACCTTTTCCAGGAAGGCTTATGTAATTGATCAATTATTTTGTTCTTTCCTAATGTATTACTATGAAGATTTCAGTAGCATTGTAACTCAAGAACCCATTTTGGAGCCCAATTAATTTGTCTAACTCTTAGTACTGGTGTGACTCTCTTAATTCTCAGTTTTCCTATTTGTAAAATAGGTATATTGGTATAGATAGTCATAGAGCTTCCTTCCAACTCTGGATCTAGGATGATATGAATTTATTAAATTAATTACTTTTCTACTACATGCAAATGGATCAATTTGCTACTTAATGATGTATATTCAACATTAAAAGTCCTACCTGATAATAAGTTTCTTGAAGGGAGACTATGTCTTCATTAGAATTCAATCACTACCAATAAACAGTAAGATCTATTGCATATAATAGTGCTTTAGTAAATATCTATTTTAAAATGAATTGAATGAGTGTAATTAGGTAAAATTCATATTCCTCTTCACTAAAAATTAAATTGATTTCATTGTCTGATTTTCTATGTACTTCACTTGGGAATTGACAAATTAAAGTCAATAATGCAATGGAGAATTCTATGATGAATTGTTAAAATGGTAGGAAATAAGTCATCAAGATTATAGTTCAGTGATATTTGACAGAAATGGGTGAATTTGCAATGCTAATTTATGAATTCTAAAGGGAAAAAAGTTACTTTCTGTTAATGCATTCCATTTTAGACAATAGCTTTTTTTGATAAAACGGTTTACTCAGGATCAAATTAAACTTTAGATTTCTGACAATCACCAGTTTACATTGGACTTCCCTATCATTGCACAAAATGAAAAGAGAGAGATAAAGCTTTGTTTGTTTTGAAATTAGCATGACATATAGTCCTCATTTTTATCCTCAGAAATACATAAACTGATTAGAATATTTTTAATTTGATAAGTTATTTGCTTTTTCAGTTTATGCAGGTACATTAATTTTTTTTTACACATTTCCTTATAAATCATGTTGGGAGAAAAAATGTCAAAACAAAAAGGAAAATCTAGGAGAGGAAAAAAAAACAGAACAAAAAGGGTAAAATGATCATAGAATGTGTTCATTTATTTATAATCAGTCTCTATAGTTTTCTTTCTGGATATAGATGGCACATTACATCAAAAGTTTATTGGGGGACTTCCGGCCAAGATGGCGGCGTGGAGGCAGACAGCTGCTTGAGCTCCTCATTTTCTCTCAGAACTTATTTCATGACAAGCCTCAGACTTAATGCTTGACCCAGAAAGAAATCCACAAATAATCACCAAGAGAAGACATCCTTGAAAGTCACCAGAAAAGGTCTGTGTTTGCTCAGGGGAGGGTCAATCAGACTGGGAACAGACTGAGGGCAGGCAAGCCAGAGCAAGACAGGCAGCTCACACAGCTCAGACTGGAGGGGGAGGAGTACAATTTCTGCCATTTCTGCGAAAAGACTTTTTCTCCATTGTGGATACTCCTTCTTGGCAGCAAGCCAGGAGCAGCAGAGAGGGTGTAAACATAGGAGGTGAAGATTAAAACCCCAGAAAGCCAGCATCTCTCAGAACCAGGCCACCCCCAACCCCCACCTGGACTGACTCAGCGCATTCTCAGAGCCTCAGAGCACAGACTCAGTACAGTCATTGCTGTTCTGTTAGTGGTTCTCTGCTGCCCTACCCCCAGTCTGTAGAGGAAGCCCATTAATACCATCCAGCCCCATCCCCCGCAAAACAGACCAATTGTTTCTCTTGGCAGTTTGTTTTCTTTGATTCCTACTCTGACAAAATGAACAAAAAATTAAAAGGGGCTCTAACCATTGACAGCTTTTGTATGGAGAGAGAGCAGACTTCAAACACTGAGGAGACTAAAAACAGACTGTCCCCAGATGAATCCCCTAAGAGGGATATGAGCTGCTCCTCAATACAAAAGAATTTCCTAGAGGAAATCAAAAAGGCTCTCACAAGAGAGCTGGAAGAGAAATGGGAAAAGGAAAGGGAAGCTTGGCAAGAGAGCCTGGAGAAGTCATCCCATGCATTCAAAGACAGAGTGGATAAAGAAATCAAATCATTGAGAAACAAGATTAGTGAGCTGGAAAAGGTAAACAACTCCAAGGAAAACAGGATTAGTGAGCTGGAAAAAGCAAACAGCTCTCTAAAAAATAAAATGGATAAAATGGAAAAAAAATTCCATAGAAGATAAAAACTCAATTGGACAATTACAAAGAGATATAAAAAAGTGAGTGAAGAAAATACATCATTGAAAATTAGACTGGAACAAGTAGAAATGAATGACTCAAGGAGAAACCAAGAGGGAGTCAAGCAAAACCAGAGAAATGAAACAATTGAAAAAAATGTCAAGTACCTTACTAGAAAGACAACAGACTTGGAAAACAGATCCAGGAGAGACAATTTGAGAATAATAGAACTCCCTGAAAAATGTGAGGAAAAAAAGAGCTTGGACACCATTTTCGAGGAAATTATCAAAGAGAACTGTCCAGACGTTCTGGAAACAGAGGGTAAAATAGACATTGAAAAAATTCATCGATCACCTACTGAAAGGGACTCTAAAATCAAAACGCCAAGAAATATAGTGGCCAAGTTCAAGAACCATCAGACAAAGGAAAATATATTGGAAGCTGCTAGAAAAAAGCAATTCAGATATGGAGGATACACAATAAGGATAACCCAGGATCTAGCAGCATCTACATTAAAAGAACGCAGGGCCTGGAACATGATATTCCAAAAGGCTAAGGAACTTGGTATGCAGCCAAGAATAACTTACCCAGCAAGAATGAGCATCATTTTCCAGGGAAGAAGACGGACATTTAACGAAATAAATAAATCCCATCTATTTTTGATGAAAAAACCAGATCTACATAAAAGGTTTGATCTTCAACTACAGAACTCAAGAGATTTCTAAAAAGGTAAAAAGAAATCTTGAGAACTCTACTTCTGCCAAAAAAAAATATGTAAAGAACATATGTACAATTTGTCTTAGAAACTAGAGGTGGAAAGGAAATTATATCATAAAAAAGTGTAAAGTGGTGGTACTACATCTCATGAAGAGGCAAAGGTAACCTATTATATCTGAGAGAAAGAAAGGAGGAAGATGAACATAGTGTGTATCAATAGACATATTCGATTTATGGTGAAACTTCTTCCACTTCATTGAAAAGTGAAAGGGAAGGAGTAAGCTAAGGGGAAGGGAATACAGAAATTTTGAGGAAAAGGGGTAAAATAAGGGAAGGATCTTTAAGGTGGGGGAGGGATCCTAAAAAGGGCGGGTTGTGAAAAGCAAGTGGTGTTCACCAGTTTAATACTGGGTAGGGGGATAAGAGGGAAGGAAAGGGGAAAAGCATAAGCAGGGGTTAGTAGGATGGAAAGCAATATAGAATTAGTCCTTCTAACCATAAATGTGAGTGGGGCAAACTGCCTCATAAAGAGGAAGCAGTTAGCAGACTGGATTAAAAGTCAGAATCCTACTATATGTTGTTTACAGGAAACACAGCTGAAACAGGGTGAGACATTCAAACTAAAAGTAAAAGGGTGGAACAGAATCTATTATGCTTCAGGCAAAACCAAAAAAGCAGGAGTAGCCATCCTCATCTCAGATCAAGCAAAAACAAAAATTGATCTAATTAAAAGAGATAAGGAAGGGCTTTATATCCTGCTAAAGGGCAGCATCAATAATGAAGCAGTAGCAATATTAAACATATATGCACCAAGTGGTGCAGCATCTAAATTCTTAAAAGGGAAATTAAGAGAGCTACAAGAGGAAATAGATAGCAAAACTATAATAGTGGGAGATCTCAACCTTGCACTCTCAGAATTAGATAAATCAAACCTCAAAATAAACAAGAAAGAAGTTAAAGAGGTAAATAGAATACTAGAAAAGTTTGATATGATAGATCTTTGGCGAAAGCTAAATGGAGACAGAAAGGAATATACTTTCTTCTCAGAAGTTCATGGAATCTATACAAAAATTGATCATATACTAGGGCATAAAAACCTCAAAATCAAATGCAGTAAGGCAGAAATAGTAAATGCATCCTTTTCAGACCACAATGCAATCAAAATTACATGTAATAAAAAGCCAGGGGAAAATAGACCAAAAAATAAATGGAAACTAAATAATCTTATACTAAAGAATGATTGGGTAAAACAGCAAATCATAGACATAATTAATAACTTCACCCAAGAAAATGACAATAATGAGACATCATACCAAAATGTGTGGGATACAGCCAAAGCAGTAATTAGGGGAAGTTTTATATCTCTACAGGCCTACTTGCATAAAATAGAGAAAGAGAGGGCCAACGAATTGGGCTTACAACTAAAATTGCTAGAAAAGGAACAAATTAAAAACCCCCAGACAAACACAAAACTTGAAATTCAAAAAATAAAAGGTGAGATTAATAAAATTGAAAGTAAAAAAAAAAAAAACTATTGAATTAGTTAATAAAACAAAGAGTTGGTTCTATGAAAAAACGAACGAAATAGACAAACCCTTAGTAAACCTGATTAAAAAAAAGGAAAGAGAAAAAGCAAATTGTTAGTCTTGAAAATGAAAAGGGTGAACTCACCACTAATGAAGAGGAAATTAGAACAATAGGAGCTACTTTGGTCAACTTTATGCCGATAAATTTGATAACTTAAATGAAATGGAAGAATACCTTCAAAAATATAGCTTGCACAGATTAACAGAGGAAGAAGTAAGTAGTCTAAATAGTCCCATCTCAGAAAAAGAAATAGACCAAGCTATTAACCAACTTCCTAAGAAAAAGTCCCCAGGACCAGATGGATTTACAGGTGAATGCTACCAAACATTTAAAGAACAACTAACTCCAATGCTATGTAAACTATTTGAAAAAATAGGGATTGAAGGAGTCCTGCCAAATTCCTTCTATGACACAGACATGGTACTGATACCTAAACCAGGTAGATCGAAAACTGAGAAAGAAAACTATAGACCAATTCCCTTAATGAATATTGATGCTAAAATCTTAAATAAGATATTAGCAAATAGACTTCAGAAAATCATCCCCAGGATAATACACTATGACCAAGTGGGATTTATACCAGGAATGCAGGGCTGGTTTAATATTAGGAAAACTATTAGTATAATTGACCATATTAATAATCAAATTAATAAAAACCATATGATCATCTCAATAGATGCAGAAAAAGCATTTGACAAAATCCAACATCCATTCCTACTAAAAACTCTTGAGACTATAGGAATAAATGGAATATTCCTTAAAATAATAAGGAGCATATATTTAAAACCTTCAGTAAACATCATATGTAATGGTGATAAACTAGAACCTTTCCCTGTAAGATCAGGAGTGAAACAAGGTTGCCCACTATCACCATTACTTTTCAATATAGTACTAGAAACTCTAGCCTTGGCAGTAAGAGCCGAGAAAGAGATTCAAGGAAATTAGAGTAGGAAATGAGGAAATCAAATTATCACTTTTTGCAGATGACATGATGGTATAGTTAGAGAACCTCAAAGACTCTGCTAAAAAGCTATTAGAAATAATTCAGAATTTTAGCAAAGTTGCAGGATACAAAATAAATCCACATAAACCCTGAGCATTTTTATACATTACCAACACAATCCAACAGCAAGAGATATAAAGAGAAATTCCATTCAAAATAAAGGTTGATAGTATAAAATATTTGGGAATATATCTACCAAAGGAGAGTCAGGAATTATATGAGCAAAATTACAAAACACTTGCCACAAAAATAAAATCAGATTTAAATAATTGGAAAGACATTCAGTGCTCTTGGATAGGCCAAGGGAATATAATTAAGATGACAATACTCCCTAAACTAATCTATTTATTTAGTGCTATACCAATCAGACTTCCAAGAAACTATTTAAATAACCTAAAAAAATAACAACAGAATTCATATGGAACAACAAAAAGTCGAGAATTTCAAGGGAAGTAACGAAACAAAAATTAAGTGAAGGTGGTCTAGCTGTACCTGATCTAGAACTATATTATAAAGCAACAGTCACCAAAATCAATTGGTATTGGCTAAGAAATAGACTAGTTGATCAGTGGCATAGGTTAGGTTCACAGGGCAAGATAGTGAATAAAAACAGCAATCTAGTGTTTGATAAACCCAAAGATCCCAAATTTTGGGATAAGAATTCATTATTTGACAAAATCTGCTGGGAAAACTGGAAATTAGTATGGCAGAAACTAGGCATGGACCCACATTTAACACCACATACTAAGATTAGATCAAAATGAGTCCAAGATTTAGGCATAAAGAATGAAATCATAAATAAATTGGAGGAACATGGGATGGTTTACCTCTCAGACTTGTGGAGGAGGAAGGAGTTTGTGAACAAGGGAGAACTAGAGACCATTATTGATCACAAAATAGAAAATTTTGATTACACCAAATTAAAAAGTTTCTGCACAAACAAAACTAATGCAAACAAGATTAGAAGGGAAGTAACAAATTGGGAAAACATTTTTACAGTTAAAGGTTCTGATAAAGGCCTCATCTCCAAAATATACAGAGAATTGACTTTAATTTATAAGAAATCAATACATTCTTCAATTGATAAATGGTCAAAGGATATGAACAGACAATTTTCAGAAGATGAAATTAAAACTATTTCCACTCATATGAAAGAGTGTTTCAAATCACTATTGATCAGAGAAATGCAAATTAAGACAACTCTGAGATATCATTACACACCTGTCATATTGGCTAAGATGACAGGAACAAATAACGATGAATGTTGGAAGGGCTGTGGGAAAACTGGGACATTGATGCATTGTTGGTGGAGTTGTGAAAGAATCCAACCATTCTGGAGAGCAATCTGGCATTATGCCCAAAAAGTTATCAAAATGTGCATACCTCTTGACCCAGCCATACTACTACTGGGCTTATATCCCAAGGAAATACTACAGAAGGAAAAGGGACCTGTATGTGCCAAAATGTTTGTGGCAGCCCTTTTCATAGTGCCTAGAAGCTGGAAGATGAATGGATGTCCATCATTTGGAGAATGGTTGGGTAAATTATGGTATATGAATGTTATGGAATATTATTGTCCTGTAAGAAATGACCAACAGGAGAAATACAGAGAGGCTTGGAGAGACTTACATGAACTGATGCTAAGTGAAACGAACAGAACCAGAAGATCATTATACACTTCAACAATGATACTGTACGAGGATGTATGCTGATGGAAGTGGATATCTTCAACATAGAGAAGAGCTAATCCAATTCTAATCGATTAATGATGGACAGAATCAGCTATATCCAGAAAAGGAACACTGGGAAATGAGTGTAAACTGTTATTTTTACCTTCTGAATCCAATTCTTCCTGTACAACAAGAAATTCGGTTCTACACACATATATTGTATCTAGAATATACTGTAATATATTTAACATGTATAAGATTGCCTGCCATCTGGGGGAGGGGATTGGGGGAGGAAGGGAAAAAAATCTGAATAGAAGTAAGTGCAAGGGATAATGTTGTAAAAAATTACCCATGCATATGTACTGTCAAAAAAAAAAAGTTATAATTATAAAATAAAATTAAAATTAAAAAAAAATAGGGGAAAAAAAGTTTATTGGGATTGGGGGCAGCTAGGTGGCACAGTGGATAGAGCACCAGCCCTGAATTCAGGAGGACTGGAGTTTTAACACTTCCTACCTGTGTGACCCTGGGCAAGTCACTTAACCCCAGCCTCAGGGGAAAAACAAAAAACAAAACGTTTATTGGTATTGCCTTGGATAACTGAATTGCTGAGCAGAAGCAAGTCTATCATAGTTGACCATGACACAATCTTGCTGTTATTGTGTATAATGTATTCTTGGTTCTGCTTGTTTTGCTCAGTATCAGTTTATGTAATTTTTTTTCTAAGATAATCTTATTCATTTTTATAAAACAATAATATTCTATAAGTTTCATATGGTAAAATTTATTCAGGCATTCTCCAATTTATGGGCCTCTACTCATTTCCCAGTTTTTTGCTACCATAAAAAGAATTACTACATTTAAGAATATATGAGTCCTTTCTGTTTATAATTTCTTTGGAATACAGACCCAGTAGGGGTGCTGTTGATTAAAAGACTATTCACAGTTTAATAGCTTTCTGGACATATTTTCAAATTACTCTCCAGAATGGTTGGGTCATTTTACAACTCCACCAACAATGCAGTAATGTCCCAGTTTTCCCATATCTCTTCCAACATTTATCCTTATCTTTTCCTGTCATTTTAGCTAATCTACAAGGTGTGAAGTGGTGCCTGAGTTGTTTTAGTTTGCATTTCTCTAATCAATACTAATTTAGAAGACATTTTTCATATGACTATAGAGAGCTTTAATTTTCTATCTGAAAATTTCCTGTTAAAATCCTTTGACCATTTATCAACTGGGTAATGCCTTGAACAATTTTTTTTTTTTATATATATTTTAGAAATGAGCACTTTATTAGGAAAAAATGTATGTAATCACTCCCCGCCCCAGCTTTCAGCTTTCCATTTAATCCTGGTTGTCCTGGTTTTATTTATGTAAAGCTGGTTTTATTTAAAACAATCAAAGCTGTCCTTTTTGCATTTTGCAATGTTTTCTAGTTCTTCTTTGGTCATAAATTCCTCCATTTTCTAAAGATCTGGTAGGTCAACTATCTCTTGCTCATCTAATTTGCTTATAGTGTCATCCCTTGTGCCTAAATCATGTACTCATTTTGACCTTATTTTGATATGGGGTGTGAGATATAGATTTTAGCTATGTTTCTGACATGTTATTTTCCAGTTTTTCCAGCATTTTTGTGAAAGAATGAGTTCTTATCCCAGAAGCTGGAGTTTTGAGTTTTGTGAAATACTAAATTACTATAGTCATTAATTGTTGTATCATGAGTATCTAACCTGTTCCATGAATCCATCATTCTATTTCTTAGCCAATGCTATGTGTTTTTTTTTTTTTTTTTTTTTTTTTTTTTTTGCCTGCTGCTTTACACTAGTTTTAGGTCTGGTATGACTAGGCTATTATCATCTGTATTGTTTTCATTAATTTCCATGATATTCTTGATAATTTTTTGGCAGTTCGATTCATATGGCACTGAACAAATAGAACAATATAGATAGGATTGTAACTTTTATTATATTATCTGGGCCTACCCATAAATAATTAATATGTTTTCCAATTTTTTAGATATGACTTTATTTGTGAATTGATTAGAATCTTGAAGACTAATCTGGCAAATAGTTTGGCCTATTTGCCTTCACTGAAAGAAGACCTCTTGTGATCTGTACTAAACTTTCAACATGACTTAAAAAGAGTCCCAAATACTAGAAGCTTCCTAACATCTATGAATGTAGATATGTGAAAAAAGGAATTTTTAGCATAACTATTTGATTTAATATCCCAAATCATAAAAATACAAAGTATTCTCTCTGAAGAGAAGCTAATTGAATTTATAAAGTATATAGGCATTAAGTGGTCATTTAATTGACTTTATAATAAACCTTCAATTCTTCAATAATATTTGATTTAATTGATGAATCTAGCTACAATATGACTTGGTATATTGTATATTAAAAAAAAACTAGTAAATCATAACTATTCAGGCAAGATGCTATTTATTCTTTCCTTTTATACACTGGTCATATTTTAATAATGTATCTTATACTTAACAATTGTGTCATTTTGCAATTACAGAAACACAGCATAAAATTAACTTCTTGTTCTTAGAATGGAAAGAACATTGTAAGATATATCAATTTTTGAGTGAGCTAAACATAACCACTTTCTAGATATTCTTGAGATATTTTATAAACAGTTGGTACTTGTAACAAGAGCACTACATTCAGATTCAGTGACCTGATGTTCAAGGCCCCTCTCTATAATTTAAATAACTGTGTAACTGGACTAGATGGTTAACAAAATAACAATAAATAAAAGAGGACTTAGTAATTTAATTCAAGAAACATTTATTAAGGAATATAATTTTTATGATTTAAATAAAATTAGCAACTGTTACAAAACCAGATAATTTTGTCCCTCCTTGTAGACTTGCAATTTTTTAAAGGTCTGTGGTCATTAAAACAATTTTGGTATAAAATGCACTGCATAAACATAACTAGCTTTAGTCTCTTAAGAATTGGAGTAGAGGAAGGAGTAGTAAGCTAATTTGAAATTCCAAATATTTTCTAACATGAGTAATTATAAGAGTAAAAGAGATGACTGGGGAAATAAATTGATGAATATAATCCTTTATAAAATAACAATTATCAGATAAACATAACCAGGTTATTCTCATCCCACTCCACCTGTAATTTACTATTACTCTAGACACCCTTAGAAGGAATAACTTAATTTCTCAGATAAACTTAACCAAGTCATCTCA
Organism: Sminthopsis crassicaudata; assembly: GCF_048593235.1. Classification (NCBI taxonomy): domain Eukaryota; kingdom Metazoa; phylum Chordata; class Mammalia; order Dasyuromorphia; family Dasyuridae; genus Sminthopsis; species Sminthopsis crassicaudata. The sequence goes on from NC_133620.1 coordinate 45,970,184, forward strand.
TTCTACTATAGCTACTACTTTACTATTACTCTAGACATCCTTAGATTTCTTTTTGACTTACTAATACTGGTTTTAGAAATCTAGTGTGTACATGTGTATTGTATATATGTGCATGTATGGACTTGATTTTCCCTTTCTTCCTGACATATTATAATTAATTTTCCAAAAAGCATACTTACAATTAAATTTAGCAGTATATACTGGGCATTTGAAATTTATACACGACTGCCATTGACAGGAATTACATAAAATACAGCCAACTCCCAACTGCCAATTAAAAAAAAAAAAAAAAGATTTTGGAAAAAAAATATGGAGTTTAGCATGATAATTCCTAGAACTCCATCTACATAGATAATCTGTGATTTCATATATATTCCAATAAATAAAATAATACTTTATAATTCTAGAATGCTTTCTTATTTGCAAGGAAAACTTAAATTCAATGGATTATGTAAGGTATAAATATAAACTAATAAGCTGAGTTTTATCATGTATTCATAGATATTATATAGAGATATATATTTACTCCAGAAACAACAATGCCCCCAATTAGGGATTTTGTAAATTGTGAAATGATCTACATCACAAAAAAAGTGAGGAATACAATTACTTATCCTTTGCATCTATATCCAACGCCAATGGGAATTTTAGTGGCTATTAATAAATTAGGCAGTATTTTTTATCTCGAGTCTATTGTCTTTTAAAAATCCATATCTAATCCCAAACTTCTGGACCAACAAAAAGATTTATTTTTCTTTTTTTTATATTACAAACTTTTTCAAGAAAGTAGCTATCACAGCCCCTGAATTTACCAAAACTTTCCAAGTTCCTTTTATTAATTAATGACGTAACTCCACATCCTTCATCTTTTTGAATGTCTTTCTTTATACACTCCTAAAGAAATTGTTGGCTAGTCATTCAGTCATATCTGACTCTCAGTGACCCCATTGAATGTAGTATCCTACCATCACATAGATAGCAAGTGTCTGAAGCCACATATGAAGTAAGGTCTTATTAATTGCAAGTCCAGAATTCTATACATTGAGCCACCTATCTACCACTCAGATAAAACTTCACAATATAATTTGAGAAAAATAGAATGCATTTATTTCTGATGAATAAGGGTGAGGTAGGACAAGGGGTTGAGTGGATCAGAGATAGATAGTTAAGGTGAGCCTTTAAGGAAGATGATGATTTCTGAAACCAGAGACAAACAGGAAATGAAACCTAGAATTATAATTCAAATTGTTCTGATTATTCTTCTAATGCTTTTTTTTTTTGAAACACGTGTTAATTCAAAAATAGTAAACTTTAGTTTAGGTTAGGTATTCTCCTTTATTTAAACTTAAAAAAAATCATTATATCACTACTTAACTTAAAGTCACAAACCTTATGTCCAAATACTGCCTTTGTCACTTGCTTGATGGTGGTTGAATAATTTAACCTCTTCAGCTCTTGATTTCATCATCTATAAAAAATAAAGGAACTGGACCAGGTGATCTTCAGCATTCCTTTCAAATCTAGATCTGTAATTTAATAAATAGGCATTGTTATTCACCCAGAAAGTACTTCATTAACATTTGTTGAATGAATCTGAGTATAATTTTAACAAAAGTAAATTTATCATTTGAACAAAACCAATGTAATGATCAATTTTCTTTTCTTTTCTTAGAAGATCTGCTGATCCAAATACCCAACCAATAATTCTATTGTAAAAATATTTTCAAAGAGTAATCTCTTTTTCAAGAACTAAATATTTTTGAATATCTTATGGCTCATGATTGATTAAATGCAAGGAACATTAAGTAGTTTCATCATATTTTCAATTCAGCTTCTTTTACTGGAAGGATCAAACAGTTCCTGAGAGTTGAATTTGATCATGCATAGAAGAAATAATAAAAGAGTGTATTTGTTTCCTCTGTGATGTAGAATTTTCATTTTTAAGGGGACAAACTAACTCCTAAATTGTTTGTTTCACTGACTCATTTAATTTCACTTCTATATTCTCTAATGTCTGTGTAAATATGAGTCACATAGCCAACTGTTTCCTAGGACATACAAGTGAGAAAATCTTTGTTCTTAGAATGGAAAGAACATTGTAAGATATATCAATTTTTGAGTGAGCTAAATATAACCACTTTCTAGATATTTTTGAGATATTTTATAAACAGTTGGTACTTGTAATAAAAGCACTGCATTCAGATTCAGTGGGCTGATATTCAAGGCCTCTCCCTATAATTTAAATACTTAAATAAATAATTTAAGTAACTGGACTAGATGGCTAACAAAATAATGTTAATAAGAGAGCACTTAGTAATTCAATTTAAGAAACATTTATTAAGCCATTCCTTCTTTTAGAAACTTTCACCTTTCAATGGAAGAACTTATCTTCATTTACCACAAACTACCTTTTCTACCTTAATTTTCATTTCTCATGATTCATTTCCTGTTGCTTAGTAATTGTTCCTTTGTTTTTGTCTTGTCCTGATCCTTCATTTTTATTTATAGAGCTTCTTATTTTCACAACATATGCATGTATAATTTGACAACATTGACACCTAGAATAGCCTTGTGTTTCAGATTTTCTCCTCTTTCCCCCAACCCCCTCCACTAGATGACAAGCAATTCAATATGTTGAATATGTTAAAATATATAATAAATCCAATAAGTATAAACATTTATATAATTTTTTCTGCACTAGAGATATTAGATTTAAAAAAAGAAAATAAATGAGTAAGAAAACAAAATGCAAACGAACAACAAATAGAGTGAGAAGGTTATGTTATGGTCCACATTCAGTTTCAAGTCTTCTCTCTGGTTGTAGATGGCTCTCTTCATCACAAAATCATTGGAACTGACATCAATCATCTTATTGTTGAAAAGAATTATATTCATCAGGATTGATCATTGTGTAATATCAATGTTGTTGTATATAATGATCTCTTGGTACTGGTCATTTGACTTAGCATCAGTTCATGTAACTCTCTCCAGACCTCTCTGAAATAATCCTGCTGATCATTTCTTATACAACAATAATATTTCATAGCATTCATATACCATAACCTATTCAGCCATTCTCCAATCGATGGACAGCCACTCAGTTTCCAGTTTCTTGCTACTACAAAAAAGGCTGCCACAAACATTTTTGCACATGTGCATTCCTTTACTTACTTTAAGAATTCTTTAGGATATAAGCTCAATAGAATCACTGCTGGATCAAAGGATATGTGCAGTTTGATAACTTTTTGAACATAGTTCCAAATTGCTCTCCAGGAAGACTGGATCCATCACAGGTCCATCAACAAAGTATTAGTGTCCCAGTTTTTCCACATCCCCTCCAACATTTTTATTTGTCTTTTCCTGTCATTTTAGCCAATCTGAGAGGTTTGCAGTGGTATCTCAGAGTTGTCTTAATCTGCATTTCTCTGATCAATAGTTATTTAGAGCACCTTCACATAAGATTGGAAATCATTTTAATTTCTTCATCTGAAAATTGTTTGTCCATATCCTTTAACCATTTATTAATTGGATTTTTTATGAATTTGAGTCAATTCTGTATATATTTTAGAAATGAGACCTTTATTAGAACTCTCAAATATAAAAAGTGATTTCACAGTTTATTGCTTCCCTTCTGATCTTGTCTGTATTAGTTTTGTTTGTACAAAACCTTTTTAATTTAATATAATCAAATTATCTATCTGATGTTCATTTATGAATTCCAGTTCTTCTTTGGATACAGATTCCTTCTTTGTCCACAGATCTGAGAGGTAAACTATCATATGTTCCTCTAATCTGCTTATGATATCACTCTTTATGTCTAAATCATGAACCCATTTAGATCTTATCTTAGTATACATTGTTATATGTGGGCCAATGCCTGACTTTAGCCATACTAGTTTCCAATTTTCCCAGCAGGTTTGTCAAATTGTGAGGATTTATCCCAAAAGCTGGGATCTTTGGGTTTGTCAAACATTAGATTGCTATAGTTATTGCCTGTTTTGTCCTGTGACCCCAAACTATTCTACTGATCAACTGCTCTATTTCTTAGCCAGTACCAAATGATTTTGATGACTGCTACTTTATAATATAGTTTTTGGTCTGGCACAGCTAGGCCGCCTTCATTAGCATTTTTTTTCTTTAATTCCCTTCAAATTCTTGATCTTTTGTTTTTCCAGATGAACTTTGTTACTATTTTTCTAGATCTGTAAAATAATTTCTTGGGAGTTTGATTGGTATGGCACTAAATAAGTAGATTAATTAGGTTAGTATTTTCATTTTTATTATATTTGTTTGGCCTACCCATGAGTACTTGATATTTTCCCAACTGATTAGGTCTGACTTTATTTGTGTGGAAAGTATTTTGTAGTTGTGCTCATATAGTTACTGACTTTCCCTTGGCAGATAGATTCCCAAATATTTTATACTGTTCACAGTTATTTTGAACGGAATTTCTTTTTGTATCTCTTGCTGCTAGAGTTTGTTGGTAATATATAAAAATGCTAATGATTTACGTGGATTTATTTTGTATCCTGCAACTTTGCTAAAATTGTGAATTATTTTTAGTTCATTTTCTACGGTCATCTAAGTATACCATTATTATATGTTACTTCTTGACAAAACAACTCCTTCCATCTGCACAAGTGCCTTCGTACCATTTCATCTCATCTAACAAATTGCCCCCCCCTTACTATCCTAATTTATCTGCAATCTAGTTATGACTACTGTCTATTTCTCTGATGATTACAGATATATCTATTTCTCTGTGATTCTTCAAAAACAAAATGAAAACAAAAACCTTTTATTTGATCAATGCACCTAATATAAAAAATAAAAATATCTCTTGGAGATTTAAAACCCTTCACTAATTATTTCTCTTCAAATGCACACTGAGAGAGAGAAAAAAAGAGAGAGAGAGAGAGAGAGAGAGAGAGAGAGAGAGAGAGAGAGAGAGAGAGAGAGAGAAATACTGACCATAATGTTCCAGAATATTCAAGAAGTTTTATCATTCTTTGTATGTTTGCATTGATTGTCCCTCACATCTGAAGAATATATTCTCTCTTCATCTCTATCCCTTTGAATACTGAGTTTTCTGCAAAACTCAATTCAAGTTTTGTCCACTGTATGAGATCCATGATAGTCTCTGTAAATACTTAAAACCTAATGGCTAAAAATTTGACTTTGAAGAGACTAAAAATTTTCAATTTTGTAACCAGCACATATTTACAAAGTGACCCTGGACAAAGCAAGAAGAAACTCAATGCTTTAGGGAATCCTCTTCAATTCTCAGTTACAAAGGAAGTGCTGGCATGCATTGGTAGACAGTATTTCTTCCCCTGATATTTCCTTGTACCAATAAAATTGTAGGGTCAGTCCTAATACTATAGATTTTATAAATACTTTTCCACACACATGTTCTTGTCTAATAGAATAGGACTACTTCATTTTTGTTATGGAAGGCACAGTACCTACCAATACTTCCTGACACTGTAGACTTAAAACAAGTACTTATTGCATGATAAATATATGAATCAATGTTAAAATACAGTAAAATAATTAACCTTTTCTCCATTTTGTGAGATTTGCACCTTACATTAAAACAAAGGCATCAAATTGAATATTTATTCTTTCTTGGATCACCTCCTTTTTACATTGGTCTGACAGTCTTAAAAAGTAACATTTGTTGAAATTTACTCACCTTTTATTTTAATTTCAGGAAAAGAGCTGTGGGCATTTGCCTGGGTCTGCATAGGCAAGACAGAATGGAGATTTCAGACATTTCCTAGGAAATGTGATCAACATCAGAAGGCAGCATGGATAATTCCAGCCCCCAAACTGCTTTTCTTGCAATAACTATGCTTTTTTCCTCTAGAATTATTAGAATTATCACTTCAATTCTCCACTCCATCTGCTTATTTAGACACTGTCACATTGATCAAATACTCTTGAAAATAGATTTTCTGAAAAGTATGATTATTTAAAATGCCATAAACCCTTTGAGATTAAAATCCATCCATAATAAAGACCTGTGTCTGAAACTACATGGTGCCAAACAGTATAAATTAAACTCAATGCAAAGAAAATAAGAAGAGAAATGCTATTTCCATTTCCATGTTTTCTTTTCTCCTCAACCACCTGGATTTATTCTCCTAATTGTTCCCAAGATGCAAGAGTTTGAAAATTCACTTGAATCAATCTGTTTGTCTGGGATCAAGGAATGTAACCTTCTAAACTGTCCTCCAACACTTCCTTATTTTCATGAAACATCTCCTATTTCCCAGCCCCCCACAGAGAAGTAGATTGATATTACCAGATTCTCAGATGGATATATTTCTAAAAACTCGCCATTTTTTGACACAGTACTGGGGGAAGTTACTTTTTACTGCACAAGATAGTATGCAGGAGGAGGAAGAGATAATCTCTCTCTTTAGTCTATCTCTAATGTTCTGAAAGCTAGCCATTTCATTTATTTTTCCAATACTCCATGGAGACAAGTAAAGGAAAACACCCCTACCATTGAAAACAAGACACAAAGATCAATCCAACTTATCAAAAAATATCTACTGAGCAATAAGTAAATGCCTCCTACATGTTAGGTTCTCTGCAGGATACAAAAGAAGTATAAGAAATGTTCCTTATCCTAAGAAATGACACCTTTCTATATCCTTTTGATAAAAGCCCACCTTATAAATGATGAAAGAAGACACTGAGAATGACCATTATTGAAAAACATACAGGATGAATAATGGGCTGCACTTAGCTGCATATGTCTATATGACATGACCTTGCCTACTCTAAGATGATGAAAGAGTAAGGGTTTCAGAGTCAGGTTCAAAGGAATTTCCCAGTACCTAGTCCATTACTCTAACTCAGTTGTCAAGAAGTTCCAGTAATTAATTTTTTAAAGGATGCTTCTGCTACAATGGATTGCTGGTGGGTGGTGAACTAAAAGTTGGCCTTTATCATCAATTGGCAAGCAGCCAGAGAAAATTAAATGTAGTGATTTTAAAGTCACAATTTTCAGGAAAGAGTTTTTTTTTTTTTTTTTTTTTTTTGTAAGTATATGTCATCTTTACCCACTTTTGTTCTTTCTTTAAAAAAAAGATGCCAATTAATTGTTTCTTATTTAGGACTAAGAACCAAATCATTGTTAATTTAATGACTTAATTTGATTAAAAGTGTGAGTGGGAAAAATGGAATCAGTAGCTTTTCCTCCTATACTTCTAGCAAGCAGAGAGATGGTAACTAGTGCATATTTTATATTAATTAATCAATAAACATTTAATAAATGCCTATTGTTTTCCAAGTATTGCAAAATGTACTCGGATTAAGAAAAAAAAATAAAACTGCGTGTGTGTATGTGTGTGTGAGTTTGTGCATATATGAGACATCTCTTTCTGTTGAGAAGAGGTTATCAATAATTGCATTCATAAGTTAATGATGGAGATTTCTCTGTAGTGTACAGTCTTTAGAGTTTTTATTGAGTTCTTCCTGTTGCCAACAAAAGAAGATATTTTGACCTTGTGCTTCTGGAAATGAATGATGATGCTTAATGGAAGAAACCTGGCCTTAATTCAGAATATCTTCAATGTCTCCTGTCTTCTTCTTCTTCTTCTTCTTCTTCTTCTTCTTCTTCTTCTTCTTCTTCTTCTTCTTCTTCTTCTTCTTCTTGTTGGTCTATTTATTTATTTATTTATTTTTTGCATATTAAACTAAGGTATTGTAATTTGCTTTTGTTCTAGAATGAGTGTTTATAAAAAGACTCTAATACAGGAACTCAAACCTGTCTTTCGTCTTGTAGGTTAAGATGGATGAACTTGACTCAATTCTGGAGGGCCAGCCAAGGTGGCATTGGTAGTAGTAGTGTGTGAATATGGATAGGAGGAGAAGGGTGATGGTTCATTATGCTGATTTGGGAGCACATGGTCTCCAAGGTAAATCTATATATGAGCAAAGGTTACCTTTATTTTTTTATCTGTTTTATAGATAGATAGATAGATAGATAGATAGATAGATAGATAGATAGATAGATAGATAGATATAGACTCATGGAAAGTTTTGAGTAGCCAGCTTAACCAACCAATCTGTGACCTTGCAATTGAGATATAATATATGGCAAACAAAAGAATTAGTTGTCATCATTTCATAAGTGAATTCAGTGATAGGGAGAATGCTTGAAACTATCCTTTAAAATTTTTCAATTCTCCTTAGGAATAAAACTGTAAAAGGGAAAGTGTATCATTGTATATAGCGGTCTTCATTCTATGGCTCAGTTTCTGTTACACATTTTAAGTAAAAATTCCCATTTTAAAACCTATTTGAAATCAGTTGGTTAATCAACACTGAGGAGAAGTTAAATAGTCAAATTGATAGTAGGACAGCTAATCTGTAGTCTCAATAATATTAAATGGAAAATGATAATAGCTTATATCTATAGCTCTATCTAAGGTCCATTAAATGTTTACTATATACTAGATGCTATTCAAAACATTGAAGGAAGTACAAAGATCAATAAAAGAATTCCTACCTTCTGAAAATTCACACTTTATTAAAGGTTACAGCAAATATACAGTTGTTTATTATATAGAATGATCCATAATGACTGCAGAAGAAAAGGGAAATTCATGTCCTTTGTGAGATATATATTGCGTTAAAATTTGCAAAAAGGTTTAAAGATATTTTGCCATTTGATATTATAAGAAACTCTAGGTGGTAGATGCTATTATTATTATGCCAGTTTTATAGGGAAGGAAAATAAGGCAGACAGGGATTAAGTGCCTTTTTCAGTTTCACAGAATTAGTTATTTTCTGAAACTGTAGTTGAACTCAAGTCCTCCTCACACCAATCAAGTAATCTATCCATAGATATTATGGAGTAAGAAAACACTGAAATTAAGGACTGACTTGATAGCATTAGAGAAATTCATAATCTTTTCCCTTTATGTCTAAAACATTTTTGGGACCTGACACAGAAATGTTAGCATAATGAAACTTTATGTCTGGAGCCTATGTAGTCTACATCCAGAATAAGTATACACACAGAAACACATATACTTAACACCCTCACTATGCCAAAAATAGCAACAATTTATATAGCATTTAAATAAAGGAGAGTTATTGATGAGAGGCACTCTAGTTTGGGAGAATAGAGAAAGTTAGGGAAATAGGGATTCTGTGAGGGAGAGGTAAAGTTAGGGAAATAAAGATTCTGTGAGGGAGAGGTAACAAAACAATGCATTCTAGGAATATTATAAGCCTCTGAAAAAAGCATGAATATGGGAAATAGCAGACAAATCCAACATGGCTGGACCTAATAGTGCAGTGAAGAATATTTATATGCTATTATGTTTAATCTCAGACAAATCCAATATGGCTGGACCTAATAGTGCACTTATTTAGTAAACCTATGAATCATGTTTATAAAGTATATCAACTTTAGCATCAATTACATGACCTAATTGTGCTTGTGGAGAAGAGTTTTGAAAGCAAGGAGATCAAATTAGTGAGTACTTAAAGAAATTAATTCAAACTATTCACTGGGATGTCAAATACTGAAGCTGAAGCTTAAATACTTTGGCTGAATAATGAGAAGATGGAACTCATTGGAAAAGATCCTAATCCTAAGGAAGATTGACGGCAAAAGGAAATGGAAGTAGCAGAGGATGAGATGGATAAATAGTTTCATATAAACAATGAACTTGACTTTGGACAGATTCTCAAAAATAGTGATATATAGAGGGGTTTGGGAGATCACAGAGTCAGGTATGACTGAATGACTGAACAATAACAACAACATGGAAGCAGATAACTATATAGGTTAATATGTCTCATCCTTAAAGATCTCTAACAAATCACTTGAAAAATTCTTGAAGGAAAGAAGTTGAGTATATTTTTGTCCTTAACATGTGCATTTACAGAAATATTTTTCACATTCTTTGGAGAACTGACTTCTGCCAATAGTGGAGAAAATAAACCTAAATGTTATTTGATTCACCAAACATTTGTTAAATAGCTGCTAACGGCATTACACAAGGGGCTGGTGAATAAACTAGCACCCTGCCAGGAGCTTTACAATTACTGGTAGGTAGCATGTGGGGGCACCAAGGAAGAATCACTGACTTGAGTCAGAGAACTTTATTTGAACTAATGCCTCCTACTCATGTGATTTTGAGCAGGACATTTACCTCTCTCAGTCTCAGTGACTTTAATCTGAAGAAAAAAAAAAGACTAGAGTGCACTAACTGGTATTTAATTTCTCTTCCAATTTTCTGTCCATTTTCTTACATTCTTCTGTGTATAAGCAAGTAAATATTGGAAAGAAGAGGCTTTCTGATCTATATAAAGGAACTCTCTTATTTTAAAATCAATCATTTATAAAAATTATGTCTGTGCATGAGCAAATGTTCTGTTGATCTTTGTGAACATGTGTCTGAGAAGAAAGTGACTTACTATCACCAATAATATGTTTGTACCCTGCTTTATGATTTATTTCATACATATACTTGTTACATAAACTCAAATTGACGTATGTCTTATTCTTATCATTTCACCTATTGATCATTTTCTGCTGCCAGAAATAATTCTTGATTCAGGCCAGATCAGGCACAAGTAACAGATCCAGGAAAATGGATAGGCAGTGGTTAGATTTTACATAATAATGATGTTTCAATTCACATTTTCCTTACAAAATGGAGTTACTCACATCTTGTTTATTTTAAACCTTGTAAAGAAAATTTTGAAGAAGAGTTCAGTCAAGTTCCCTGTTCTTGCATTGACCAAAATGGAATGAGTTACCCCATTTCTTCTGTAAAGTCTCTGAATTCAATCCATTAGTGGTCATTTAGTCAACCCTACACTAGTGGATAGATTTTTTTTCAGATAGTTTAAAAGAATTACTAGATGGACATGGTCACTTCCCATCCATATTCTTATGCCCATGTTGATCTCATGTTCATAATGTAGTTTCTCCACTCTCTTCCTCAGAGTCTCTAACTTCCTCCATAGCAAAGCTCAGGTGCCATATATTAACACATGTCTTTTCTAATCTTTGCCTATCCTCAGTTTTTATTAATCTTCCCCTCTTGAAACTTACTTTGAATATACATTGATATATTATAACTGGATACATGCTCTATCACCATCATATAATGCAAGGGAAGACATGATGAATTTTTTGTCTTTATAGCTACAAATCTTTGAGAAAAGAAAATGTTTAATAAATGTTTATTGAATAGTCAAAATAAACTGAATTGCACATATTAATCAAGTGTGACATTATGTGTATTTTTCACAATCAGTCTTCCACCCGAACAAAGAAAAGAAATAATTATATTAGCATGTTTTCTTTTTTTTTTTTTGAGTTAAACATGGTCATTACACTATCACATCATTCACCTAGAATTATTGTAATGGTTATTTCCTTGTTTTGCTGTTTATATGTATTAGTTTTCTTACCATGTTAACTTCTTTTTACATTAATTCATGTGTCTCTTTCTACATATCTATTTAGATACAGAGATAGGATATCTCTTCCTCTATGTACATATGTATGTATCTATCTGTGGGTTAAATATATATATATATATATATATATATATATATATATATATATATATATATATATATATGCATTCTCATATTTTCCACAAACATCATATTTGTTTTTGCCCTTATATTCTAATATTACCCCATTGTATTCATATAGCATCATTTGTTTTGTCCATCTCCAGTCAAGGGAAAGATAAATTACATTTCTTCCCTATATGACACGAGGGAGAAAACCATTTTCCTTGGAGTAAGAGAATCAAGCATCAAATTGTCAATCTAATATTTATTGTTTGACTCTAGCTAACGTCATTTGATCTCCTTGGACCTCATATTACTCCAATTTGAAGTGAGATAGTATATTATATCACCTGTGTGGCTCTAGTTTTATGATCTTTTGACTTCTTCTAATTCACGTTTTACATTTTCATTGACATATGTAAAATAGTATAATGTAGTAAATGGATACTACACTTTTGGTAGGGAGAATTGTGTCTGATATATTCTCAATGTAGAGCTTCGCTCAAGTCACTTAGTCTCAATAATTCAGTTAAATGCAAGAGTTAAGTTTCAAAGAAAGCATCTGCTGGCTTTTGTAGAAAGAGCAGACTCATTGCTTGTTCCCTATCCCAATGAAATAAAAAAATCTAGTCTCTTAAGGAGAAGAATGAGGCAGAGTGTTATAATAGAAATACAGGATCAGATTCAGCAATTTCTGAGTTTAAATCCCACTTGTTATTCATCAAAGGGAAATAAGGACTGGCATGGTAAGAGTAGTATTCTAGAATGGGAAGGTCTTAGAGCCTGTGCATATTCCAGGATAAAGAGGTCCAAGGTAATGATGGGAAGTCCAAGATGAGCTGATAGTTGAGTCATGGTGACAAAGTACAGAAAATAATGAGAGTAAGAAAAAAAAGTTAGCCCAAAATAGAGGTAAAGATTATTTAATTCTCATTTGAGCCTCAAAGTTCTGTGTAGTAGATGCTATTATCTGTAGCAATAATAGTAGAAAATATTTTATTAAATTAAATGAAGTGTATGCCAAATGTCTGACTCATTTGCATTCATTTTCTTTATTTATCTTGTTTTCTAAAGCAGAGTTACACACACACACACACACACACACACATATATATGAGAGTGTGTATATATATAAATGCATGTGTATGAATGTATCTGTATATTTATATTTGTAACTTCTGCATTTATAAAAAGAGATTTGAAAGTTTGGCTTTATTTTATTTTATTCAATATGGATTAAAACATGTAACATACCCCCACTGCCACAGTACATTTGCCACCATCTTGATAAAGGCACTTATTTCCTTTTGCCTGGATTATTCTAATGGTCTGTTCATGGGAATCCTAGCTTCAAATCTTCCATTTCAGTACATCCTCCATTCATCTGTCAACATGAAAGGTCAAGTCTGACCATGTAACTGCCTTACTCAGTAAACTGTACTCCCTATCATTTCCAAAGATCAAATACAAAATTCTCTGTTTTGTGCTAGTAGCCCTTCCTAACTTAGTCCCTTACAACTTATTCACTGACATATACTCTTCAATCAGTAACAATGGACTCTTTCTTATTCCTCTCACAAGACATTACATCTCTCATCTCCAAGCACTTTCCTTGTTTTCCCTCCTTTCCTTCATATATAGAAAGGAAATGTTCTGTCTGCTCACCTGTTTTCAGGCATCCATATTCCATGTTTTAATTCCATTTACTACAAGAAGACTCTCTCATTGCCTCCCTCACCCTCCCATTTCTCTGTCTCTCTTTATCTCTCTCTTTCTCTCTCTCTCTCTCTCTTTCTCTCTCTCTCTCTCTCTCTCTCTCTGTCTCTCTCTTTGTGTCTCTGTCTCTGTCTCTCTGTCTCTCTCTCTCTATCTATCTATCTCTGTCTCTCTCTCTGTCTCTCTTTCTCTCTCTGTCTCTCCCTTGTTTGCTTACTTTTACCCTCTCTAGTATGTTAGAAGCAGTTCCTTCTAAATATGTTACTGTCAAAATCCTAATCATTTTAACAGTTCTGGGAAATCTGGGACACAAAGAGCATTATTATGGAGAAATGCAAAGGGTAAAGGTTGTCTTTTTGGATGAGATACAGGATACACTTAGAAATCTTTGGTCTCTATCAAAGCTTTAGAGAGAATGCAGTCTTATCAACATTGACACCATTTATTCTGAAGGAAAACAGTAATTTGTTTATGGGCACTTATTATAAGTTTTATTCATAAAGAACATACAAAACAAAACTTAATGTTTTGGGAGAGGATCAAGATTTTTTTTTTGGCCAGTACTCAAGGATGGGTATGGCCCAAATTTTATAATTTATACATTTAAAAAAATTGTTGTTGTTGTTATTATTGAGGGTTACACTGGTTTGACGGACTCCTCTTACACTGGTATCTACTATCTTCAAACTTCATATCATCCTCTCCCTTCAAAAAGGGAGTTGTCATGCTGTGAGAGGATATGCTTTAATCAGCAATATAAAGCTTGTCCGTCATAAAGGAATGAATGGAAGTAGGAAATTGAAACATTTTGAAATATGTACAGCATCTGTGCAAGGAAGTGAGAGATTTGTTTGAATAGATTTTTTTTGCTATTTGTAAGTAAATATGGATATAGAAATGAGAGAAAATCTACCCTACTAAAAACTCTGATTTGAGCCCAAATGTGAAATTATCACCATTCAGAAGAATCATTCTCCTTGACTTAACTGGGGATTAGTTAGTTCTTGATGTAACCCTTTTTTAACAGATACCTTGGGGAAGGGAAGAATGAAACCAATTTACAACATAACAAAATATAATATAAAAATAATGTATAACAACTGAAAATCATCAGCTTATTAAATGGTAAGGTTCTGCTGAATAATGAAATGGATAAGTTTCATAATTTAATGATCTTACAGTAATTCTGACAGGCAAAATAAATTAGTTTTATATGGAAAGCTGCAATCTGTTTTAGGTAGGAGAATTTATCCTCAACCCAACCTCATATGTTATATAGTGATGACATCCATCTGTTATGTATTCAGGTGTATCACATCATGCTGGGAATGCAACAATTGGCCACGATCCATTACCCTAATCCCATCTTCCAATTCTTTTTTTCTCTTGGGTCATTTGAAAATGGTTGCGGCAGGAATAGCCAGATATGTAATTATTTAACAAAGCCTTGGCAGAGTTCAAGGGGAAATGATTATGTTTACCTTTAATTTCAAGATAACTTTGGTGCAATCAAAATATTAACAATGAATTGCTGGCCACAGAATTATCATTCAATCTATACTTTCTTGGCTTATTTAGATAGTGATATTTTTATGCCCACATATTTTGATTTCTCAATAATAATTATGTAAATTGATTTAAAGATACTACTTAATATGTATAGGAGGAACTCTATGGTACTCTATGAACAAGGGAATAAGGGATGCAGGGGTCATTATGTTAGATTAAATAAATATGTGTTAGATAAATAAATAAATAAATAAATGTTCCACTAGTATGGAGAATTCACCATGTTTCTATAAGAGAGCAAAATTCAGATAGAGTTTGAAACAAATAAAACAATGAGGCATGGGGTATTATTAGTGATAATAATAACTAATTGAAATGGAAAATTATTACTCTTTTAGATTCTCCCAGATTCTTGCATAAGAATGTATCTTGCTTAAGATAACTTGAAAAACCTTTTTCAGACCCAGAGACAAAAAAAAAAGTGAGTTCAAGTTCTGTTTTAGACACTTATTAGTTTCATGACTAAGCCTATGTCACTTAATCCTGTTTGCCTCAGTTTCCTGGTCCATAAATCGAGCTAGGGAAAGAAATGCCAAACCACTCCAATATCTGCAAAAAAAAAAAAAAAAAAAAAAAAAAAAAAAAATCATAGTGGACTGACAAAGAATTAAGCACTCTAGAAATGATTAAGCAGCAGCATTAGCTTAAAAAGGCATCAGTGGCCCAGTGAATAAGGAAAGATAGAAGATGATGATAAAATATACAATTTAGATCTATAAGACCTAAAATATATATATTCACATTCAGAAACCCCATATTTTGAGGTGTTCATGAATTTTAATATTTGTCTATGTTTTTGTCTGCATATTACTTAGGGGTCAAAAAAAAAACCAAAAACAAACAAACAAATGAACAACAAAACAAAAAATCAAGCAACCCAACAAATATGATTGATACTTATTCTGTGAAAGAGAAAACAGTATTGAGAAAATTATATTGATTTCTTTTCTAGCAAATATTTCTAATTTCTATTTCTGAAGTGAAATAAGTCATTCCTAATTTCAGGAATTTCATCTTTAAAAAGTGTATACTCTCATTTAATTGCTATCCTACACAAACAACTTACCATCAGGCAGGTAATGCCATGACTTGCAAGTGAAATGAATTTAAGTGGGGGAGGGCTGTGTAAGGTCACTTGCTTCACTTTACTTCTTTGGAGCCATCTGGGTCCAGTGAAAAGATATTACAATGACTGTTGGTGGCCCTGGGTACAGTGGAAAATCTTGGCTTTCTTAAGTTTATATTTTTAATAGGTCTGTCTCTTTGCAAGGGTGTGCTCACTCTACAAAGGAGGAAGATAAGAGATAAAGACTCTGAGTCTCTCACCTAGGTTTATACCATAAGTTCATGGCAAAACTTCTATTAAAACCGAGGTCTCCAGAGCCCTGGGATTTTAATTATGCTAACAAGTTATGCTACCTTCCATGATCATTAGAGCTTAGGTTTTGGCATTCACTAACACTAGACTCAACATCCTTCCCTCCCTCATCAATGAAAATTTGCTGCCTTTCATGAGGTTAATATACATCACGAGAGACACCAATTATGCAAAACACTAATCTTTGTTGTTTATTCCCAGGGTGTGGAGTCAAATGTGAACACACATATTGGGCAGTGCAAAGGAATTCATTTATTTCTATAGGCATCTTTACCTATTCCCTATTTTAAGGCATTTCTAAGTAAACCATACGCTATTCAAAATAATAAATTTTGATTATGTGGGAAGAAGAAATATAAGATGAATGATTTCTTTCAAATTGTATTTATATATTTTCTTTCATTATCATACTTTATAAATATATCCCTCCATTTCCCAAAGAGCCATCTCTGGTGACTAGACTGGGGTTGATTTCCTAAAGAGAGACCTATAACACTATGCATCTGTAGGGAAATGTGACTCCTGATTGCCAGAGAGATTTCTGATATACTACTGCTTCACGCATGTAGAAAGATAAGATTTAGAATATAGTTCAGAGAAGAGAAAAGAAAGCAAGGAGAGAGGAAGAAAGAAATTAGAAAAGAATCAAGGACTTGAGAATGTTGGGAGCTATTTTCTTATAAGTTTATAACAAGTTTTCTTGCCAAAGAAGAAAGCAAATAAATAGTTCTGCAAAACTAAAAATATATAAGTGGATAAAAATGTTAATACATTAGAAATTACAATAAATTTAGTCATATGTTAATTGGAATCATTGTTTCTGCCACATAACAGCATTGTGACCTTACAAAATTCAGAACTTCTCTGGGTCTTAGTTCCCTTATCTGCAAAATAAGGGGCATGGACTTGGCATTTAAGGTCTTTATCAGTTCAAATTTATTATCCTATGTTTAATACATTATTTTACAAACATTTCTCATGTGGGAATAGCATTTCTCCTCAATACTTCAGACTTCTATGATTACCTTCAGGTTCCAAATAAAATCCCATCAATAAGTCCCTATCTATCCCATATATGACTGGTTTTTTAAATAACTAATTGAAGAGCAGGGAATGTCTTTTATCTTTGTTTGTATCCCTGTGATAAACACAATGCCTGGCACATAGTACATTCCTAATATTTACTGATTTCTTGACTTACTCACAAATCTACATACCTATCATTTCCTCTTTGTGAATTCAATGAATAAGTGGCTTCAAACTAAAATGATTTGTTTTTATTACTATTTCATTTTGTCTGGTGTTAGTTAAAATCTATCAAATTATTGGAGTGTGTGTGTGTGTGTGCGTGTGTGTGTATGTGTGTGTGACAGAGAAAGACATACGCAGAGAGAGACAGAGACAAAGAGACAGGAATGGGATAGTAATAGGATTTATGATTTAATTGTTATAGGAAACTTACACATGAAGAAACTACCTCTACAACTGTATAGTTACAGAGAGTTTCCTGTAACTATTGGCTTGGTGATTTTCCCAGTTACCTAGTTCGTAATTTTGTTACATAATATTTGAAGTCAAAACTTCTGATCCAAAATATATCTGTTTCTCTCGCTCTGTCTCTCTGTTTTTCTGTCTTTCTGTCTCTGTCTCTGTCTCTCTCTCTCTGTCTGTCTGTCTGTCTCTATCTACACACACACACACACACACACACACACACACATCCCAATTGCTGGAAATTGTTAGATATGAGAAGCCTCTTAATTTTTTTGACTTTATTTCTTATGTATCCTATTGAATGGGATAAACTGAGTGAAGACCTCTTGTAAGACTGTGTCCTCCACATATGTCCTAATTATAATACAATGTAGGCAAAAGCTGCAGGTATTCAATTATTTTTGATAAACTTACATTCCTCTCCTGCCTCACCCCACCTTTTCATTAGCAATAAGTTCCTAGGATGGTAAAAAAAAAATGTCATTTGGCTAATATTCTTTGGTTCTGGGGTAGATTTTTATGTTGAGAATGTAAATTGACTCTCAGCCAATGGGAAGAAGGGTCAAGAAGGGGAAAGGTGGAACATCCCCATTAAGGTCTATATAATCCTGTGTTTTGCAGTTTATATTTTGCACTCCTATACCAATGCTATTATCATTGGGAGCTGCCCTTTCTTGCAGTAATATAACAAATTGGGTTTTTTTTGCTTTTTACCTTGGGAGTCTGATTTTAATTTGGGTAAGGGTTACTGTCTCACAGACTCATTCTGGGAAATTTCCAGTTCATGGAGGATCTCTCCTTTTGTTCGGAATCTTTGAATAGATGTCATCTCTAGAGTTCTCCCATAGTCTTTGGATTAAGTTTGAGAATTCCCACTCTGATCAGTTAAATTCCCTAACAGACACTTGGCTAAAGCAGAAACAAAGTAAACCAAGTTCCTGATGGGACTAAAGAAGATAGAGCATTAAATTTTATTCATTCGATAAGCCAGTGGAAACAAATTTGGAATCATTCATATAAGTTATATGCACAACTCAGATAGGCAAGAAACTGGTAAGCCTTAGGTGACTCTAAATGGTTAGAGTCTGTAAGAATATTTTACCTTAGATAAGAACTGGTGAACATCCTGGGTAACTGGGGTTGGGAGAATCTAAATGGTTCAAATCTATAAGAGTCGTCCTATTTCCCTTTGGTAAGATTGTGTGAGTTCTTCGTCAAAGGGAAAGATACTATCAACTATGGGAAAATAACAATCTAAGCTAGCTGGCTCTAAAAACCTATCTAGTGTCCTGAAAAATAGCCTTTTAGGAAACAGGCTTAAAAATTGGAATGAAGTAAATACTGTTGTTTTGTTTGGACAAGCACTAGAATGGCTGATCTGAAGACTGTGTGCACCAGCAATTGAATCTTTATGTAAAGTCAATGTAAAGGAGCATGTAGCCTTGTTGTTACTGATTTGGACAATTTGTGTTAAAGGAAGAAGACAATGAACTAGAGAAATCTCATTTTTGGTGTTCCTTCTTGGTACTGCTTCCTCTCTGTGCCCCCTTGCCAGTCACCACTGCTCCCTTAACTGCAGCTTTGGAACTTCCCATTTCCCCATTTTCCCAAGGAAGGGCCTAGAATAGGAGCTTGAATGAATTGGAACCACCATCTGTTTCCTCTGCTTACGGCCCTTTCAGAAAGAACTTAAGCAAACTTTAAGGGATCAAGAGAAGAATGTAAAAGCAGTTTATGCGTGTGTTTATGTACATGTGTGTATGTGTGTGTGTGTGTGTGTGTGTGTGGGTGGGTGTGTGTGTGTGTGTGTGTGTTGTATGTGTGTGTGTGTATGTGTAAGTCTGTGTTTTGTCTTCTATGTGTCTCTCAGTCAGCTGAGATCTGGCAATGTGGGATTTAAAAGTGCTCATCTTGTATCTTCCTTTTGAAAGAGCTGCTTCTCCCTACATAAGTTGGGAAATCTAGGGAAATAAAATATTCCCCCCCTGCCTATGCGAGCAGTTTACAAGAGTTGAGGGAAGAATACACATTTTGGGGTGGAGAAATGAACTATTATAAAGGTTTTGGCAATCTAGGGTGGTGAAATTTTTGAGAAGGAAAAAGGTTTTCTTCCCAAATTGGGACATAAATTTGTATGTTTAAATTTAAATTGTAGTTGATTAGAATTACTCTCAATTGATGCATTTAGGAATAAGATTTTAGAAATATACATGCATTGATATTGAAGTATTGCTACTGAAGATTTAAATTGAATAAATTATTTGATTTGATTTTAAATTTTAAAAAATGGGTATTGAAACAAAGTTCTCTAATAACCTACTTAAAGAGATCACATGCTTGCATTTTCTAATTAGATGAAATATATTTAAGGTACCATGTTGTTTTCTAAATTGTATATTGGGAAAATTGTAAAAATTGTATGAGCTGTACTTTAACATTTTGTCAACTCTGTTCGACATATGGTATAAATTTTGTGAAATTTGATCCAAAATTATTTAGATATTACCTATATTCTGAATCTTAAGGTTTAGTCTTGCTTTCTTCCTTTAATAAAGACATATACTTGAAGTATATATAGGGAGGAAAGGTAGTTTAAAGGCAAGAAAGCTTGGTTGGGACATCAACTAATAAGACTGGAGATTTTGAAAGAAAAGTTTCTTTCTCTCTCCAAGATTTGCTATCCCTAATCCTTGCTGCAAGGATGGAAAAATGAGAGAGAGAAGGAAAAAAATTCAATATAGTAAAGATATTAAAAGCAAGGAAAAGAAGTCAGGAAAATTGTTAGATCAGAATAAGAAAGAAAAAAATAGACAAAAACAAAAAACAGTGGAAATGAAGGTCCTGAGAGTTTGGGGAACTTTAGGGAAACCTTAAAGTAGTTCCATGCTATTTTTAAAATTCTGGCAGCAAACAGCCTGAAAGTGTTGGAAGATATCAGATCAATAAAACAAAAAAGAAAATAAATTAAAGTCCTGAAGGAAAGTCAGGAACTCTAGGAACCTCTTTTCCAAATTAAATTCTAAATTTATTTAAATGATGACTCTAAACAAATTTTAGAGTTTCAGAACACACTAAAAGCTTAGTAAAACATTTTCTAGCTGAAGGCAACTTGGAAGATCAGCAGAAAAGGTCTGTGAAATTAGACTAGAAGTCCAGCCTACGGTCCTGGTGCAGGTCATGCTGGGGCAGCTGCATCTACAGTTCCACTCCTAGCCCAAAGTCAGCAAAGCAAAACAAACAAACAAACAAACAAAACAAACAAACAAAACAAACAAACAAACAAACAAACAAACAAACAACAACAACAAAAAAAAAAAAAACAAGCTTGGAACATATTGATATGTGTAATTGCAAAATAAATATCCAAAAGATGTCTAAATATAAAAAGAAGGTATTAACGATGTGTCCCTCAGGATGGAGGGAGGCTGAGTTCAGAGTATTCAAGTTAGATTTTGTTGAAATTACAGTGAGAAAAATTAGATATTTACTAGTATAGGATCAGTGGAAGCATTCCATTGAGCTTTGCTTTCTTAAGAGAGGTTAGTGAAATAACATTGAAACAAAATGTATCTAAGTGTGCATTGATAGATACCATTGATTCTGATAATACTGATCTGATAAGAATTGATTCTGAACATACATTTAAGGTTTTATAAGAAATAATAGGGAAGCATTGCAAATTTCATACACCTAGGCATCTGTTCTCATTAGAGAAAGTGGAAAGAATGAATCAGATTGTTAAGAAATGGGTTATTGAATTAATGTTAGATACTAAATCACTGTGAACCAATACTTGCATTTTTTTTTTGTTAAAGAATTAGAACTGTCCCCAGAAGTGATCTGGGACTTTCCCCATATAAGATACGGTTTGGTATACTTTATTTGGGAGAGGAAAGGGAAATATCCTATTTTGAAAAAAAAATGGAGTTTTTAAGGAATTATATACTAGAAATGTCCTCATCTCTTTCAGCCCTTAGAAAGCAAGAATTTCTGGAGCAGACAGTATGCTTGGAGTTTGTAATTCCATGAGTCCAGAGCAGAGTGGAAAGAACCTTGTCAGTTGTTACTGATGACGGAAATTGTAGTACAGAGACTGAGAGAAATAACTCATTACACCAATGTTAAAAGACCTGTGGGAGAACCTCAAGAATGGACTGTTAAGGACAATTTAAAACATCTAAAATTGATTTTGCACCAGGTCAATTAGGAATGTTTTGGTGGGAGGGGAAACTAATTGTGCTTGTAAGAATTTAACAATATGGGTATTGTATCTTTTATTTATATTTCTAGAAAGATTTTACAGGGACTCCGTGATTGAAGGAAGTTGAATTAACACTTTTCAGGGTGAAGAAAATATTGTTGATTCTGACAGGGTTCTTTAATGTGAAATGAAGACAATTCCATCCATTTCTATAGTTTCTCACTTTTAACATATTAATTCAATTGGCAAAGGTAATGAATGGTGCCAGCCATTGAAATATGACCGTGGTACCCTATACTTCCAAGTCTGGCCTGGATTTTCAGTAACTCGTCAGATGTAAGAAATGGTACTGTATTTTGGATTGTCCCCTTGCTAAACAAACATGAGTTATACCAAATAGCACACCCCACAGAAAAAACCTAAACATAATTGAGGTGCACAGAGAGGAACATCAAGCTTTGGCCCTTATCTAAGATCCTTTAATTGGAAAGTTAGCTATGTTTTTGTTTGTTTGTTTGTTTGTTTGTTTTGTTTTTTGTTTTCTGTTGTTTTTGGGGGAACCATCTTGTCAGTCCTAGGGGGAGAAAATTTGTT
Organism: Sminthopsis crassicaudata; assembly: GCF_048593235.1. Classification (NCBI taxonomy): domain Eukaryota; kingdom Metazoa; phylum Chordata; class Mammalia; order Dasyuromorphia; family Dasyuridae; genus Sminthopsis; species Sminthopsis crassicaudata. Next base: position 45,992,698 of record NC_133620.1, read on the forward strand.
TGGGTTTCATGGTTTCTAACAAAGAATAGATTTATTTAGAATTTACCAGTTTATTATAAGTTGAATAAAATCTCTTAGGTGTGTGTTTTAATTGGTTGTATTGAATAATCTTAAAGCTGTTCCCATTATTTAGGGGGATTCTGAGAACAATGGTCTATGTCTTTGTCCTTTTGAACATAGTTAATACCTGAACATGTTTTGCTATAGATTGGTTATTAAGCATCTTAAAATAAAATGATTTATGTAATATTGAATTTGAGTCATTTGCTTAGCTATAAAGATAAGCTACAAATAGTTTTAAGATGAATCTCTTAATGTTATCAATGTAAGATTATAGTCAATATTTAGCTCACGAGCTAAATTCTTCTGAAGATTTGATTAATGTGACTTGCTATCTATGATAAGATCTCTTGGATTTTTGAATGACACATGCTATGTTCATTTCTTATTTCTGTTTTTTTTTTTTTTTTTTTTTTTCTCTCATGGTTTTTCCCTTTTGTTCTGATTTTTTCTCTCCTAGCATGATACATAAAGCAATGTGCATTAAAAATAAATTAATTAATTTAAAAATAATCACGTGAGAGGTCTTCAAAAGAATAAATAAGAGGACAGACTGAGGCATAAACAGAGTAAAGACCTCTCATAAGAATACGGCCTTGACCAATACTCTAAATATAAGTTGAAAATTTGCAATAACAAGTTATGTTATAGCCCAAAGCTGCAGGTATTTGAATATCTTAGATAAACTTATTATACCCTCCTGTTTCCCATCCCCCTGTTAGGCTTAAATTCCTAATATGGTAAAAAGTATGTCATTGGCTAGTATTATTTACTTCTGGGATGTATTTTTACATTCAGAATGGGAGTCTGGACTCCCAGCCAATGGGAAGAAGGGCCAGGGTGGGGTGGTTTTTACATTAGTATCTATATAATCTTGTGTTTTGCAGCTTGTACTTTACACTCCTATGCTAGTAGTGCTATTGTTGGGAACTGTCTTTTCTCAAAAGATCATGAGGCAAGCACTTTTTATCCTGAGAGTCTCTGATTTTAATTTGGGAAAGATCATTGTCTCCCACACACTGTAAATATCTTGTTTGTACATAATTGTTTTCTTTCATTGCACCCACTGACTTTGAGATCCTTAAGAATAGATATTGTCATTTTCTCTTCTTTGGATTCTTACAACTGTGCCTGTCATATGATTACACTTAATGAACTCTATTTGGCTGACTGATTGACTGAAGAAAGGGATGGAGACACATTCTCTCACCTAAAGAAAGGAAATTAAAAGGCTGCATAGCAGTACTAGTACATTTCCCTTGAATCCATCTTCAATCAGCCTAAATTCACCTAGCAATATTTTGTCCTTCATTCTTCTTAACTTTCCTCATACGCTTGATGAAATTAGTAAGACATTGTTATTGCATTTATCACAAAAGACAGATAGCCTAGAAGGCCTATATTCAAATGTGATTTCAAACACCAGCATTGTATTTTGCCTCATTTTTTACAACTGTAAAATATGCATAATAATCACACCTGCATCTGAGGGTTGTTGTGAAAATTGATAGATCTGTTGTGAAGATAATCAATATCAATAACATAGACATATGCTTAGCCTATTAGCCTTATCTTATATTATATTTATATTATAATATATAAACTATAAAGAAAGAAGTGATTCTCAAAAGTTTTTTCCCTTACCCCAGGTCACCTCATACTTTACATCATGGCCTTGGAGTCAAGAGAAACCCCTTTTGAATTGTGTTCCTAAAACGTATTATGGGAACATAGGAGGTCCATTAACTATTTTTCCCCAGTTTAATTCTTTGCAAAATAAGCATAATAATACTTGTATTGTTTACATAATATAATTATAGAATGAGATATAGTATATAAAGAACATTGCGAATCTTAAACTGTCAGAATATCAAACTATTATTGGTTATTCATTGTTGCAAACAATTAAGTGATTTACTTTTTGCTGGACACTGTGCTAAGCTCAAAAAATACAAAACAAGGGGAATAGAAACACTGAACATAAGAATATCACATTCTAATTGGATAAACAAAATTGAAAATAACTAGACAATACATGGCACATGTAGAGTTGTTGTTTTGTCCTTCCTTCTGGAATAGGGCCATGACATCAATGAGGTGATGCTATTATATGCAATTTGAGTTGTATTTAAGTGAGGGAGAGGTGTCCAAGGTCACCTGCCTCATTTTCTTCTCCAGAGCCTCCTGGATTCAATGGCAAAATACTGATAAAGATGAATTGAGATGGTCTTTGATGCAATGGGAGACTTTGGTCTTTTTAAGCTAAGGTCTTCAACAGGTCTCAGTTTGCCTGAGGCTATATCCATTCAATGATTAAGGCTAGGTAGCAATTGGGACAAAGAATCTCCTCTTTCACTTAAAAAAATGCAAATAAATAATTAAATGAATTTGGGAGGGGGAAAACCCTTAAGGTTTCTAGGCAAAAGAGAAATGACTGCTACTTACACTCAATCTCAATGAATGAAGACCTGAACAATGACCAAATGGGGCTTGGCTTAGGACCTATTGGTGGCCAGTTAGAATCAGATTGGTTTGGGTTTAAGGTCTAGTCTAGTAGATTAAGAAATCCAATCAGTAAATCCCCAAATATTTGAGAAGCAAAAGAGAAAAATATATTTTAGAACATCTGCAGGTAAGGGTATGGTACCCTTCCTAGACAGAGGGAGAAAAGGAGAAAATAGGGATGGAAAGAGGGATGGAAGAAGCTAGAGAAGGAAGGAAGGAAGGAAGGAAGGAAGGAAGGAAGGAAGGAAGGAAGGAAGGAAGGAAGGAAGGAAGGAAGGAAGGAAGGAAGGAAGGAAGGGAGGGAGGGAGGGAGGGAGGGAGGGAGGGAGGAAGGAAGGAAGGAAGGAAGGAAGGAAGGAAGGAAGGAAGGAAAGAAGGAAGGAAGGAAGGAAGGAAGGAAGGAAGGAAGGGAGGGAGGAAGGAAGGAAGGAAGGAAGGAAGGAAGGATGGAAGAAAGGAAGGAAAGAATATTGAAACTGTGAGAAATAAACATTTGTTTGATTTCCACAGTAATAATATTTAAATTGGAGAAATGAAACTCAATTAGAAAGCTGAAAACTACATGGACATCAGTGGGTCATTGGAATGGATGTTATTTCCCTCAAAAGAATACAAGCTGCTCAGGGGCAGGAACTAGGTTTTATTTTAGGAGTGGTGGTATGAAATTTAAAAGGATCTTTTTTGTTCTTAGCCCTTAGCTTTATACTGTTGGAACAGTTTAGGGATATTCACATTCTTACACCACACTTCTCCTGTGATGGGAGAAGTCTCCTTCCATGTTGTGCTAGTTGTTTCTGACTCTTTTGTTGCTTGGGAAAATTCCCACATAAGCTCTGAAGAGCGACAAGGTGGCATCTCTGCTTTTAGGGTATATACAAACTTGCTGAGAATTGCTCACCTATGCACTCTCTTGCTAATGTCAATTTGGTCAACACTGAGTGTCCTTTCTCAGGATAAAACAATAAATTCCTTTTTTTTTTTCCTGTTCTAAGAAAAGTCCCTGATTGATTAATTGGAAGGAGTTCTTGACCCTTACCCCTCCCCCACTATCAGCCAATTCCAGGCCACCTTTACTCACAGAGATTGTTTTTCTTGATTCTCAAAGAGGACCATAATATCAGGGAGGTGATGCCATGACATGAAAGTGAATTAGATTTTAGAGAAGGGTAGCTTTGCAAGGTCACGTTCTTTACTTTTCCCTCCAGAGCCATCTAGGTACAAGTCAGTATAGATCATTGCCCTGGATGCAATGGGAGACTTTGACCTCTTTAAGATAAGGTCTTCTCTGGGTCTCAGTTTGATTGAGGTAATGCCCAATCAGTGATTAAAGTTAGGTCCCAATTGAGTCAAAGAATCATATGGAAAGGAATATCAGATGAAAAGACAAGAGCCAGAGGGAATAAGAAAATCTTGTAGGAATATCCTCTAGCATTAAAAAATTAACAAATGATATAATATGAGGCATGAGAGTTGTTACCACCTAAAAGTATAAAGGAAGGTTTCTTGGAGGAGATAGTAAATAAGTTAAGTTTTTTTAAAAAGATGTTCAATGAGGATGAAAATGATGAGGACAATGAAAGATTTTCCTAGCATAGTGAAAGGCCTTGATCAAAGATTCAGAGGCAAGAGAACACAGTTCATTTCAACTGACAGAGGATTGTCAAATTTGCATGAAATGTACAGTTCATGGAAGAAACTAATCTTAAACAAGCTTGAGAAGTTCTTGTCAGATTGTGCAATATCTTCAGGCCCTGGCAAGGGCAATTCAACTTTCTTTGTTAGGTGATAGGAAACCAATCAAATATTTTTGAGTAGGTCATGTAGATTATTCTGGTAGTGGCAAGGACACATTAAAGGTGACAAGGTGAAACATTATTATTGAAGTAGACTAAATGGAGAGTGATGAGCAACTCTGCTACAAGGCGGATAAGAATTTGAAAGATACTGTAAAGGCAGAATTGATAGGTACTAGCAATTAACTATGTGTGAATAAGGATAGAAAGGGAAGAGTCTAAAACAATACAAAGACATTTCATGAATAGTGGTGATTTGAACAAATATAATTAGAGAAAAAGAAACTGGTTTAAGGGAAAGATAATAAACAGTTCTAAGCAGATTGAGATTCTAATGGAACATTCAAGTGGAAATTTATGTAAACAATTGGATACACAAGTTTGAGCTCTGAATAAAGGACAAAATTGAAAGTAAATACATGAACATTATTTCCTTAGGCCATGTATTCATGATAGTTTTCTTTATCATGGGGGGCTCTGTGGCAGTATGATGAATCCTTTGTACTTCTTTATAGAATAATTTCTTTAAAAGTCAAAATAAAAGCAGGAAACAAACACTTATTTAGCACCTAGTACCTATTATATGGTAGGAACTATGTTAAGTACTTTAAAAATATCTAATTTTATCTTCCCAAATATAGGAAATAAGTGGTACTATTTTCTAAATTTTAAAGTAGAAATTGGCTGCATAATAAAGAACACCAATAATATTAACTTACAGTAGTTAAAATATTACACACACACACACACACACACACACACACACATCCATGAATCACAGATTGAGACCCTTTGACTTAGAGAGCTGGAGACAGTGAAACATACCTGAACTGTTCCAATTTGGCAGGTATCCAGATAGGCAGAATTAGAAAGCATCTTAAAGAGGCAAAATACCATATGTGGATGTCTACTTGCCAAGACAAATCCAATAACTATATGCACATAATTGAAAAACACTTTTCACACAATCAAATCTAAGTCATATCTAAACAAATGGGAAAATAGCAATTGCTCATGAATAAGCTAAGTTAATATAATAAAAAAGACAGTTATGCCAAAATTAGTTTACTTGTTCAGTGTCACGACAATCAAATTGCCAAATATTATTTTATATAACAAAATTCATCTGGAAGAATAAAAATTCAAGAATGTCAAGGGAATTAATGAAAAAGAAATACAAAGAATGATGCCTTGAGTAGTACCAAATCTAAAAGTGTCCTAGTTCAGAAACCAGTGGATCACCAGATTATCTGTGACACATTCAATGTAAGTACAAAAAGCAAATAGTGAGCCTCTGAAACCCATAATAACAAGGGGGTTGGCCATGCTCACCCAGTAATGAAAGGAAGTCAGTAGCACCGGCTGAGGATAATGTAAAGCTGCTGCTACCTATAGAAGAAGCTTGGAACAATCTCCCTTTGCCCTCAGAGCAGAGATCAATATATAAAAAATGAGCAAAGAAGCAAAAAGACTTCTGACCATAGATAGCTTTTATAGAGTCAGAAAAAAGACCTCAAACTCTGAGGACACTAAAGGCAAATTGTCTCCAGATCAAGTCCGAAAAGTTGATATAAATTGGTCCCCATCTGACAAGGATCTCTAGAAGAATTCAAAAATGATCTTAAAAGAGAGTTAAAAGAAAAATGGGGAGGGGGCAGAGAAAAGATGGCAAAGAGGACACATGCTTCTTTCTGATCTTCTACATGACTCCCAGACTAATTACAAAATTCCTCTGGACTGGCAGAATCCCTGAATATTGGGAGTGCAACAAATTACTAGCAGAAGATAATTTCGAAGTTTGCCAAAAAAGGTCCATTTCAATTGGGTAAGGAGGGAGGTGGGCAAGAGCAAGCATGCCAAGCACAGATGCATGTGTGGCAGTGAAGACCCGGAGTGGTGGGAGCTCTACATAATGGATAATCTACAGCAGTATTGGCTACTCTACCCTGCTGCAAGCCAGTAGATAAGAAAAGAAGTCATTTAACATTCAAAACAAACATAAAATGTAAATAGTGAAATCCAAAATATCAGAAATACATGGGACCTGACCACACTTACCCAATGCCAGGAGTGAGTCATCATGCACTCAGTGCAGCCACTTGTAGAAAAAGTTCCTCCCCCTTTTAAAGGAAGCTGCTGCTAAATGTAGAGGAAGCTTGAATAACCTCCTCTGCTCTAAAAACATGCCTTAACTTTTAAAGAAAAATGATAAAGCAAAAAGAACTCTAATCATAGACATTTTTATGAAAGAGAAGAATAGATTTATCATAAAAATATTAGGAAAGAAAGGAATAATTTACTTTTCTCATTGTTGGGAAAGGAGCAATTTATGACCAAAGAAGAACTAGAGAACATTATGAAAACAAAATGGACAACTTTATACTAAATTTAAAAGATTTTGCACAAAACCAACAGAAACAAAATTAGAAAAGAAGTAAAAAGCTGGGAAAATATTTGCAGACAATGTTTATAATTAAGGTCTCATTTCTAAAATATAGATAAAAAATAAATAACAGCATCAAATTCATATGAATCTAATTCATTTCCCAATTGATAAATTGCCAAATGGTATCAACAGATCATTTTCAGTTGAAGAAATTAAATCCATCTATGATCACATGAAAAAATGCTTGAAATCACTATTAATTAGAGAAATGCAAATTAACACAACTCTGAGGCGCCATCTCACATTATTCAGATTGGATAAGATGACAGGAAAAGATAATGATTAATGCTGGATGGCATGTGAGAACATTTGGACACTAATGCATTGTTAATAATGTTGTACAATAATGGACCCACATTTAACACCACATACCAAGATAAGATCAAAATGGGTCCATGATAAAGGCATAAAGAATGAAATCACAAATAAATTAGAGGAACAGAGGATATTATATCTCTCAGACTTGTGGAGGAGGAAGAAATTTGTGACCAAATGAGAACTGGAGATCATAGAGAACTCACTCTATTTATAAGAAATCAAGCCATTCTCCAATTGATAAGTGGTCAAAGGATATGAACAGACAGTTTTCAGATGATGAAATTGAAACTATACTATTTCCACTCACATGAAAGAGTGTTCCAAATCACTATTGACCAGAGAAAGGTAAATTAAGACAACTCTGAGATACCAGTACACACCTGTCAGATCGCCTAAGATGACATGAAAAAATAATGATGAATGTTGGAGGGCCTGTGGGAAAACTGGGACACTGATACATTGTTATTGAAGTTGTGAAAGAATCCAACCATTCTGGAGAGCAATCAGGAATTATGCCCAAAAAATTATCAAACTGTGCACACCCTTTGATCCAGCAGTGCTACTACTGGGAATATATCCCAAATAAATACTAAAGAAGGGAAAGGGACCTCTATGTGCCAGCATGTTTGTGGCAGCTCTTTTTGTAGTGGCTAAAAACTGGAAAATTAATGGATACCCATCAAATGGAGAATGGTAGGGTAAATTATGGTACATGAAGGTTATGGAATATTACTGTTCTATAAGAAATGACCAGCAGGAGGAATACAGAGAGGCTTGGAGAGACTTAGATGAGCTGATGCTGAGTGAAATGAGCAGAACCAGGAGATCATTGAACACTTCAACAACAATACTGTATGAGGATGTATTCTGATGGAAATGGATATCTTCAACAAAGGGAAGATCTAATTCAGTTCCAATTGATCAATGATGGACAGAATAAGCTACACCCAGAGAAGGAACACTGGAAAATGAGTGTAAACTGTTTGAATTTTTGTATTTCTTCCCGGTTATTTTTACCTTCTGAATCCAATTCTTCCTGTGCAACAAAAAATTCAGTTCTGCACACATATATTGTATCTAGGATATACTATAACATATTCAACATGTATGGGGCTGCCTTCCATCTAGAGGAGGGGGTGGAGGGAAGGAGGGAAAAATTCGGAACAGAAGTGAGGGCAAGGGATAATGTTATAAAAATTATCCATGCATATGTACTGTCAAAAAACATTATAATTATAAAATTAATAAAAAATAACAATGTTGGGCAATAATCTAACCCTTCTGGGAAGCAATTTGGAATTATGCCCAAAAATATCAAACTGTGCCTAGCCTTTGACTCAGCAAAGCTACTATTGGGTCTATATCCCAAGGAAATCATGAAGGTGGGAAAAGGACCAACATGAACAAAAATGTTTGCAGCAGCTCTTTTTGTGGTAACAAAGAATTGGAAACTAAGTAGATGCTCACCCACTGGGGAAAGGCTGAATAAATTGTGGAATATGAAGATAATGGGATATTAATTTTCTATAAAAATGATGAGCAATATTATTTGTAGAAGGCCTAGAAAGATTTACATGAATGATGTTGAATGACACACACAGAACCACGAATACATTGTATAGAATAACAATGAAAATGTGCATGATCAATTATGAATGACTTCGTTCTTAGTCCTTCAGTGATCCAAAGCTTTCCCAATAGGCTTTGGTCAGAACAGGCCATGTGCATCCAGAAAAATAATTATGGAAATTCAATAAATGTTGATGAATGAACACATGCTATGTTCACTTCTTTCTGTTTTTTTTTTCATTCCCATTGTTTTTCTCTTTTACTCTGATTTTTTTCTCTCCCAAAGTGATTCATAAAGCAATGTGTGTTAAAATAAAGTAAATTTTTTAAATGGGCTACAAAGATGTCTAAACAAACCTAAATTTTTAGAATGCTAAAACTGAAGTACAGTTAGCTTGAGATTACATATGCAAACACTCCAGAAAAAAGATTTTCACTTAGGTTTTCTGAACCCCAAATCAATATATTATCTTCTGCAACACATCAAACAAGGTGGTTGAATAAAGCCTGGAGTTTCTTTAAAACAATAGGAGCTTACGTTCTCTGAGCAAAGATGCTGTCATGTTGGATGATGACCTAGATGGAAATATTGTTGGCAGTACCTGTTATAAAATCTTTTAGAGACAATGGGAGGGTCTAAGTTCTGGGAATAGTAGCATTGAAGACCAAGGTAATAGCATTATTTAAGATATTTAAGGAAAATGCCAAGTACTGAGATTTTAAGATGTCACTCTAATGGACTCTAACTTTCAGACCTTGTGATTAACTAAAAGAATTTTTTCTTCAAACAACATCCAGTGATACAAACGTTCTTTCTCTCACTCCCAAAGTGTCTTTGACAACAGAAAATTGTTAGAAGAGACTAAGCAATTTCTGACGTATAAGGGGAATTTACACAGAACATAGGAAAATACATATACTTGCATTGTTGTAAGTTTATCTAAAACATATTTCAAAATCTTCTTCTATAAAACAACTAATAGTAATAAGAAATTATGTGGTGTATCAGATAGGGTTTATAATACGTCCACTGGTCTTATGTATGGAAGTGAATGTAAAAGCAAATTGAATAAATTGGCTTAAATTAAATTATCAGCACACACACACACACCCACACACACACACACACACTCACACACACACAAATTCCAAAGGATTTGGTCAAATAAAATCAAATAAATTAGAAACAGAAATTAAATGACAAGTTTAGAATGGTCATTGGGATGAGTCATAACTGACTTATCTGATACATTTTTGAAAGCCCTGAACATTCCCATTCTTTTTCCATAATTTGGATTCAGTCATTAAGTGTTCTTTGGGTCCTGAACTTAAAATCAGATTTAATCCTAAAGTGGTCAGAATAGCACAATTTCTTCATCAGAGTATAGGAAGGTAAGAAAGATTTTTTTTTTTTGACTGGGTCTTATTGTAGGTTATTCTGGTAGTGGCAGGAACCTTAAAAGGTACTTAAATCTTCACACAAATCCTCTAAAATATAACTGTCAAGTACTTATCCAACATGTTTTTGAAGATCTACAATAAAGGGGAACAAAAGAATTGGAACTCCAATACATAATATAATAACTTCAAAGTTTCATATTGCTGAACTGTTCTGTAATAATGTTGATGAAAATGATAAAGATGACAAAAGTATTGTGCTAATATTATCTTTTATTTAGCACTTCAAAATTCTAAAGTTTTCTAGATAATAGTTCATTCTTCATAATAGTTTTATATATATATAAACACACATATACAAATTTTGGACATTATTTTATCTATTGCATTGATGAAAAAAAAATGAATTCCAGATAGTTTATATGACTTCTTAAAGTTATCCCAGTAGTAAATGACATAATCCACAATCCTACCACCAGACTTTCGATCTAAAGCCATTTCTCTTTCAGCTAGGACAAGCTAGGACATTGACTTGAACTAAGTTTTCTGTCCCTATATTCATAAAATCTTTTCTATATGAACAGTTAGTTATTGAAAAATGCTTCTCTAATCTAGTTTGTTGTTTTGTTTTTGGATTTATGTGTCAGATTTTGAATTTTTTGCTAATTAATTTTATCATTTGATTCAATATTCTAGCTTGGCCAGATATTTTTTGAATCCTCAACCAGTCTTCTGCAACTTCCATCTTTATGTCATCTGCAAATTTGACAACTCTATCACCAATACCTTTGTCTATGATTTTGATTTAAAAACTCTCAAGTTTATTGGACCAATAAATGCTAGCTTATCCTCACTGAAAGAAGACTGGATATAAAAGCATTGGGTATCACTGTACTCCAGAAGAAACCATGTGATTATTATATCATTATCATATAGAGGATTCTTGTTTAGGTATGGTTTCAGTCACTCAACTATTTATTAGGTACTTATTATATGCCAGATTTATAATTGATCTTCTTTTTCGACTGTAAATGTCTAGGATTCTGTGATTAGTTTTTGTATCCCAAATATTTGTAGAAGCTCTGGAAAAATGATCTACAGTGACTACTTATTGCCAAGGTAAGCTTATTCATCTTTCTGACAAGCAAGTTGAGAATGTTGAACAGCACTTCCTACAGTTTCCCTGACTAGTAGTGGCTCATAACAGAAACATCAGATAGAAGACATTTTAGAAACTGTGCAAGAGTTAATAACATGATTAAATGGACTTATTTTCCTATAAGCTAAGGATAAGGAAGGCTGGGCTATAGTTCTGATGGCTAATCATTACAACATAATCAATTTATACGAACCATTTGGTCATTCAGGAATTATGATCAATCTTCTACTGAACTATTATGATGAATATTATCAACCACCTTGGATATAGGGGCAGATCACCAAATCAGATGACAGCAAAGATTATATGACCAATGAGCACAGTAATGTACAATATCCCAGGTAAAACTTGGAAAATAGGTAGACATATATCCAAACAATAATGTCACAATTAGAGGGTAGGTCTATTTACTCCTCCCCGCAAAAGTGGGAGTTCTATATCTTCTATTACTCTGGAGTAATAAGAATGACTATTTCTAGACTAGGCTATGAACTAAGCCACAAATCATGTTAGTAAAACTTTTACATACAAGGCATTAGGAAAGACATTCTATAAGGATAACATAGAACCCACCCTCCTGAGTCACTAAAGAGGTGTCTAAGATTTAAAATGGTGAAATATGCTAAAAAATCTAGTAGATTTCCTTATGATAAATATAAAAATGATGTATGTCTGTTTAATAGAATAGTATAAATCTATTGATGAGAACACATTCTTGTAAGTAATTACCTTTGCTAGATAATAACACTTCTAGGTACATGAATTTTCTATCAAAAAAGTCAATTCAAATTTTTAACAAGGAATAGATATAAATGTAAATTTACGTAAAAAGACAAATCTCTGAAAATTTTAAGAATTTTCCAAACAAGGGGGAAAGATAAATTGCTTCTGAACTCATAACTTTATGTCTAAAATAGGCTTTCTAAAACCACAGAAGATTGCTGTGTGAAACCTAAGGAGCATTTTATTTCTCCTACACTTAAAATGAGTTAAGTATTATGTATATACATATATCTTGTAACAAAAGAAAACATCCAAGCAATACAAATAATACATTGACTTCCTCTGAAAGGTTGTAAAAATTTCTACTTATAGAACACTCCCATACACATTTCTCTATTATAAAAAACAAATAAACTAACAAAAAAATTAAATCTCTTTTCCGTTTCCATTCCTAACCTCAATGAAAAAAAAAAAAAGAAAAATTAATTCTGCTTAATAAATATTCATAATCAAGTGTACATAAAATATATTTTTCTCATTATGTGCCTTAAATGCATGAGCTATCTTTTATAGATTAAACAATTAACTTAATTCAATACAAACAATACTGTAATAATTTTCCATCTATGAGCTTGTGATTTTTTTTTATCCTTTGTCATTGTTTGTCCCCTCTTATCACCTCTGCATTATATCATTTTAACAGTTTTTGTTTATAATTTATGTCTACAAGAATTACATAATATTATTATATTAGTGTACCATTATTGACTTAAGCACTGTCCCAAGACTGGACTTTTATATAGAGTTTGGACTTTTATAGAGTTTGCATAAATTTTATATATTTAAATATGCTTATAGTTTATTTGAATAAATTTCTATTATAAAAATCTTTTAAATGTAGTTCTTAAAAAAGCACTTTATTTTGCATGCTCATTAATTGAAGTATTTTTTGATGAATATAATTCAATTTATTTATTTATTCATATTAAAACTTTTTTTTTAATTTTTCAAGACATGGACAATTCTTTAACATTAGCTCTTGCAAAACCTTGTGTTCCAATTTTTCTCCTTTCCCTCATGCCCTTCCCTAGATGACAAGTAGTCTAATATATGTTAAACATGTTAGGAATATATGTTAAATCCAATATATGCATATATAAATAATTGAAGTATTAAGTAATTAGGTATGCTTATTGGAGCAAGAGATAGAGCAAAGTCAGGAACAACTGAGCTCACTCACATCTGGCTTCAGATATTTGTTAACTCTGTGGCCCTGGGCAAATCATTTTGCTTCTGTCTGTCTTTCTGCACTTCTTCATATGTAAAATAAGAATGAAAATAGTACCTATCTCCTAAGGTTGTTGTGAGGATAAAATTAGAAAATATTTACAAAGTGTTTTCCAAAACTCAACCATCTCCTCCTTGTTCTTCACATTCTTCTCCTCTTCCTCTTCCTCCTCCTCCTCCTCCTCTTTATCCTCTTGTGTTCTTCCTTATCATTTTGTATTTTCTTAATTGCTACTGTTGTTACTGTCACATTTATCTCTTTGTCAAAAAAAGAAGAAGCACTTCTGTAATTTTATTAATATGGGACAAATGGACCTCTTCCATGTTATTTTTGCTGAATTTTTGGGAAAAAAGGTTTTCGAAAAGTTTCTAATTTCCAATTTGCCACAGTTAGTTATTTTCTTTTAATTATGTTCTATGGTGTAATTTTTTGTTTGTTTTCACTTAGTCAAGGACATTTATTGTGTTTCTAATAATTCCTTGGTTTTTAAATATTTTGATTCTTGATGGGTACGAACACTAGTAGCTTGTTTTATTTTTTCATTCATATATTTTATTAACTGAGCTGAGCATATTCTGCAAGACACCCACCAGGGAAGATTTCAGTTTTTGTAAATAGGTTGGTGGACCCTTCATCCCATGTTGGTTGCAGATTTGTGGAGGATGCCCAAATGGCTTTATCTCTACTATAACTCATCTCTCGAACCCCAGTGCTATTCCAGTCTTAGCTTAAAAGTCTCAGAAATTATATGCATACACACCTAACCATTAACAATTTTATGAGGAAGGGAATTTTTTTGAAAATGTTTTATTCCCTTTTTGACACACTCAATTATTTTATTTTTATTATTTGTTTTTTATTAATATTTTTTTTATTTTCACATAATCAGTATTTATTTTGTTCCCAATAGTTCTTCTAACTTTTAAAATAAATTTTGCTTTTCCTCCATACTTGGGATACTTTATTCTGTATTGTAATCATGTAAAAACAACAACTTGCCATCTGATATGATTTTAACAATAAATAAAAGGAGAAAAACAGTATTAAATTATGCTAAAAATTATAATGTGATAAACAGTTTAATTTGACCTTCCTTCTCTTCCCTTATCTCTCTATCTAATCATCTAGTTTTTTTCTTTCTTTCTTTCTTTCTTTCTTTCTTCTTTCTTTCTTTCTTTCTTCTTTCTTTCTTCTTTCTCTTCTCTCTTCCTTCCTTCCTCCTCTCTCCTCCTCCCTCCCTTCCTTCCTTCCTTCTTCCTTCCTTCTTTCTTTCTTTCTTTCTTTCTTTCTTTCTTTCTTTCTTTCTTTCTTTCTTTCTTTCTTTCTTTCTTTCTTTCTTTCTTTCTTCCTGTCTTTCTTTCTTTCTTCCTTTCTTTCTTTCTTTCTTTCTTTCTTTCTTTCTTTCTTTCTTTCTTTCTTTCTTTCTTTCTTTCTTTCTTTCTTTCTTTCTTTCTTTCTGTCTTTTCTTCCTTCCTTTCTTTCTTTCTTCCTTCCTTCCTTTCTTCCTTTCTTCCTTCCTTTCTTTCTTTCTTTCTTTCTTTCTTTCTTTCTTTCTTTCTTTCTTTCTTTCTGTCTTTCTTTCTTTCTTTCTTTCTTTCTTCTTTCTTTCTTTCTTTCTTTCTTTCTTTCTTTCTTTCTTTCTTTCTTTCTTTCTTTCTTTCTTTCTTTCTTTCTTTCTTTCTTTCTTTCTTTCTGTCTTTCTTTCTTTCTTTCTTTCTTCCTGTCTTTCTTCCTTCCTTTCTTTCTTTCTTCCTTCCTTCCTTTCTTCCTTCCTTCCTTCCTTCCTTTCTTTCTTTCTTTCTTTCTTTCTTTCTTTCTTTCTTTCTTTCTTTCTTTCTTCCTTCCTTCCTTCCTTCCTTCCTTCCTTCCTTCCTTCCTTCCTTCCTTCCTTCCTTCCTTCCTTCCTTCCTTCCTTCCTTTCTTTCTTTCTTTCTTTCTTTCTTTCTTTCTTTCTTTCTTTCTTTCTTTCTTCCTTCCTTCCTTCCTTCCTTCCTTCCTTCCTTCCTTCCTTCCTTCCTTCCTTCCTTTCTTTCTTTCTTTCTTTCTTTCTTTCTTTCTTTCTTTCTTTCTTTCTTTCTTTCTTTCTTTCTTTCTTTCTTTCTTTCTTTCTTTCTTTCTTTCTTTCTCAGTCTCTCTCTTCCTTGATCTTTCTTTATTTTGTAAAACCCAAGCTGTATTGCAGGTGATCTGTCAACATGGATAACAAGGCTCCATATTCTGGCACAGTTTTGCTCTCATATGCCTTTCTTTGAAATACAAGTAAGAAAATAAATTCCCATGAAAACTTAATTGGGGGTGGAAGGTGGGAAGGTCATAGAAAGGAGAGGCAGAACTCATTAATTTTGTTCAGGGCCTGAGGCCTGATTCTTTTAAGTCTACACCTCAAGAGTGCATGTTATTTGCATGATTATTCCTTTTTTGAGTCAAAATTCACCTTCCTCCTATTTAAAGAAAACAAAAAACAAAACAAAAACAAAAACAAAAAAACAAGAGCCTTGAAGTCCTGGTGCTCCATGCCATACTCCATGATCCCAGGGTAGGTGAGAATGCCTGTGCCTTCTGAGGATTTTTGCTCTGCAGGAATGTGTGAGTACCATAACTCTTCTATGGGATACAGAAATAAGTATTGACATTGGATGAACAGGACACACACATGTGCTATGTCTAAATAAGGTAGGATTACATGACTAACATGTAAATGACTATAATTGTAACTGGTTGTTGCTACAGGAGGCTTTTGTCAGCAGTGCCCACTTTTAAAGAGCACCCATAAAGCTACTCCCAGATTGTGCTTCCAACCAGGTAAAATCTTCCCATCTTATCTGCGACTTCAGTGATGAGAAGATTGCTCTGAGATTTGTTTCCTCCCTCTCTGTTCTTGAATTGCTCTGCAGGAGTAGGCTCTATCTAGCTTGTATAGCCTTGTTAAATTTTTAGTTTGAGCATTTACACTTTGGGAAATTGTCCATGTACACCTTGCTACAAATCAGAGATTGCTTTATTTATCATTTTATTACCTTAGTTTTAAAAAGTGATGATGAAAATGTTAGTGCAGATTAAACTAAATATGTCATGTGAACTTTTAAAATTAATTATTTTGAAATCAAATTGTTAAACATACTTCAATATTCCCTTTCCTTGACTCCTTTTTCTCTTCTATGCTCCTTTATATTCCTTAGTTTCAGTGTTACAGATATACCACAATTTTTTAGAGTGTACTATCTTCCTCCTGGTGGCTATCATACATATGAGCTTTTCTCTGACCACCTCCTTTATCTCCAACCACACAAATTCCTGGGCACAGTTCTGCTAACAGGCCAGGAATTTAAAATTGCTTCCATATACCACAGGCACCCAAGTAAACTGAAGCTTTTTTGTTGTTTAGCTGCTGTTTAAATGACCCCACATTTGGTGATTACATAATCTGAAGGCAAATATAAGAAGAAAATAAATATGAAAAACTCTAAACAGAACTTAGATAAAATGAAAAATGATAATTGATGAAAGCAACTGGGTAACATAGAGATTAGATTACTGAAGTGGGAATTGGGAAGACTCAAATTCAAATACTACCTTTGATACTTGTGAGCAAGTCACCTAAGTTGTCTTGACCCCAGTTTCCTCATTTCTAACATGGGGACAATGACAGTATTTTCCAAATAGGGCAGTTGTGAGGATCACATTGATATTAAAAATTTATATATGTATGTGTATATGCATGTTTGTAACTCTGACACCTTACCCCTTACTACCAAGAAGGCCAGATACATTAAATTTCACTCCTCCCCAAATGTTCTTCAGTACACTTATGTGTGTGTGAAATATCTAATCTCCCAGAAAATAGTTCCAACCTCAATCTGTGAAGTTACCTCCCTTTAGAAGTATTGATTAACTGTAGTCAGTTACATTTAAGCACTAATAGAATATATTTTATTAGTTTTTACAAAGGAAGATTTAATTAAGTACAATAACAAATATCCAAACTTATTCCCCTTTCTTCATTTTACATATTCTAGATAAAGTACAATCTTCACTTTCTAGATGGAACAGAAATAAGCCTAAATTTAGGAGTGCTAGCTAGAAAAAAAAAAACTGTTATGGTTAAGTAGACAATCAGAAGAAGCTATCATCACCCACATGTAGGAGCTTCCAGGTAGTTGCTTTGAGCATATTCAAATAAGCATAATGATAGAAAATGATAGAGAAAGATAGCGAGGTCATAGATTGATAAAAAAAAAAATGATTGATTGATAAAATAAAATAGACAAATAGGTAGATGAATAATAGATTCACAATGACAGGTAAATATTTCTTTATATTTGAAAATTCAAAATGCTGTATAAGTATTGAGATATATATATATACATATATATATACATATATATATATATACATATATATATACACACATATATATGTATATATAATATATATATATATATATATATATATATATATATATACACACATATATATACGCATGTGTGTATGTGCATTATTTTACAATATAGACAAAGCTTCCTAAGCTGTGGGTTCAAACCCCATATAAAGTTACATAATTGAAGGTGGGGGTTAGGAAAAATTTGGCAACAGTAAAAGGTATCAGATATTTCAAATAAACAAGCACATCTATCTCATTAGTATGCAAATTTATTTTCATCTTTAACAAACAATAAATTATGTATATATCAAATACTTATTTTATAATAAATGTCTTCATATTTTATTAGCCTTAAATGTTTGGGGGTGGGTGGGTGGAGCCAAAATGGTGGAGAAGGCACATGCAACTTTCTGAGCCTCTCTCATATGCTCAATAGCAATTATTAAATTCAGCCTCAAAAATAATGATTTACTGGTAAAATTCACAAAGATTGGAAGTGCAACAACTTAGCAGCTGAAGATAATCTGGAAGATCACCAGAGAAGTTTGTCTTGAGCAGCAGGAACAGACCAGGGCAGGCATGGATAGAACCAGAGGCTAGCATTTGGAGTGAACCAGGAGCAGGTGCTCTCCATGATTGAAAGGTTTACAGAGAGCTCTCTTCCATAGGCTGATTGCTTTGCTTTGGTTGTAGAGTAGAAATTAGAGCCTAGGGTAGAGAGTACTCGAAAGGAAGCTAGAGCCTAACACGATCTAGCTGTGCCCAGACAGGACTGGAACTGACTCAGTGCAGACCACAACACGGCTCTGCAGTAACATTCTGCAGCTAGGACCTTTCATGGGGGCAGTCACAAATCTGCAGGGCAGGAGGCACAACCCAGCGCAGTCTCTAATCTGCACAATCAGGGGCTCGTCCTGAGGCAGTGGAATTTCCCCAGCTAGACTACACAACCAAGGCAGAGACACTTCTGGTGCTGTGAGGGATAGGGCAACTGCTAATACCCAAAGTGGGCTTTTGTGGGAAGCAGTGATACTTTCACTGCTCAGCCTCTAGCCCCAGGGCAGTTGCTAATCTTCACAGTGGGGCTCCTCACAGAGCACTTCCACAGCTCGACCTGATCCCCAGGCCTAGTTACTTCCTGTGTGGAGTTTTTCCCAGAGTACCCCCACAGTCCAGCTGCTCTTTGCAGCACATTGACATGATAGCTACTGTCCATATACCTATCCCTGCTCTGAAGAGGAAGCTGGTAACCTCCTGAAGGAAGACCTGAAAGGCTTTAAAAAAATGATTAAAAAAAAAATCAAAAGGACCATTGATAACTTCTATACAGAAAGAGAGCAGGTTTTCAACCCCAAGGAGACTAATAGCAGACAGCCTCCAGGCAATACCCAAAAAGGGGATGTAACATGGTCTCCAACACAAAAGACTCTTATAATGTTCAGTTGTCTCTAAATTGAGATCATTCTCTGGGAGGAGATCTTTTGGGATGCTTCTGGGAAGGCAGCCTTAGTTTTAATTCCAGTACCAGTAATCCCCAAAATGCAGCCAGGAATTAAAGTCCAGATCCTATATTATATCCTTAAAGTCTTGAATCTTTTCCTGTCAGAATGTCTCCAGCCAGCTTCAGTCTCTAGCTCCCTCTGAATCCAAAGTCTCGAGCCAGCACGAAGGTAGACGTGGGAATGAATCAGACTCTGCCTCTAAGAGTATGGGATTGTGGGTTTCCCAGAATTCAATCCTAGATGTGAATCTCCCGGAAGTCCATGAGCAGGCTTTCCTTTAAACTTGTGAATCTGCTGGACTTGTGAATCCACTGAATCCTGGTTCTCCTCCAGCTTCCTTGAAGTTCTCCCTTTGATTGATTTCCAGACTTCCAGAAAGTTGGCTTTTATATCCTCCCAGAGAATGGGCTTGTGGATACTCCCTGGGCTTATGGGAGTTCCTTAAAAGTATGCTCTCTTAAAGGTGTGAAATCTGATATGTGAACCAATGAATGAGCTCCTTTAAAGGTGTAAACTCTTTTAAAGGTGTGAACTCAGTGAATAAGTACCTTGTAAGTTATATGTACCTAACAGGCTCTCTTAAAGAAACTATAAAAAAATCTTAAAAGAGAGTTAGAAGAAAAATGGGGAAAGGAAAAAGAAGCTATATGCAAGAGAGTAATCACTTCCTGAAATATAAATTGGAAAAGGCAAAGAACTCCCAGGAAATTCAAAGAAACAGAATTTGTGAATTGGAAAAGGTAAAGAACTCCCAGGAAAAAAGGATTTGTGAATTGTAAAAGAAAAAAACTCAGTTAAAAAATGCATATATGTATGTATATATACATATATATATATATATATATGTGTGTGTGTGTGTGTGTGTGTGTGTGTGTATATATATATATATATACATATATATATACATATATATATATATACATATATACATATACATATGTTTATATATATTAGTGAAATTGGGAAAAAAAATTCCATAGAGCAAGACAACTCATTTAAAAACTCAATTGAACATATACAAAAAGAAGTAAAATTAAAAAAAAAAAGCTAATGAAGAAGATGACTCAATAAAAATCAGAACTGAACAAATAGAAATGAATAATTCATTGAGACATCAAGAATTAGACAAGCAAAATTCTAAAAAAGTGAAAAATTAGAAAAAATGTTAAATATCTTCTTGGAAAAACAACAACAGACCTGGAAAATAAATCTAGGAGAGATAATCATTGGACTTCTTGAAAATTATGAAGAAAACAAGAGCCTAGATACTACTTTTACAGGAAATCATCAAAGAGAACTGCCCAGATGCAATAGAATCAGAAGGCAAAATAGGTATTGAAAGAATTCATCGAACAACTTCTGAAAAAGAAACTAAAATAAAAACTCCAAGCAATATTGTGAGTAAATTTCAGAACTATCAAACTAAGGAAAAGTATTACAAGCAGCCAGAAAAAAAAAAAAGAAACAAAGAAACAACAACAACAACAACAACAACAACAACAACAACAACAAAAACAATTCAAATACTGAGTGCCACAATAAGTATCACTCAAGATCTAGCTGCTTCTACATTGAAAGTTAGAAGGACCTGGAATCTGATATTTTGAAAGGCAAAAGAACTTAGAATGCAATCAAGAATAAACTACCCTGCTAAGCTGAACATTTTCTTACATGGAAGAAGATGGAAATTTAATGAAACAGATGAACTCCATTTGTTTCTAAAAAAAAAAAAAAAAAAAAAAAAAATCTAAACAAAAAATTGGATCTCCAACCATAGGACTCAAGAGAAGCAGAAAAAAGTAAAAGAAACTCTTATGAACTGTATTTCTGTTGTAGATGTACATAAAGACCTCATGTATAATTTGATTTGACTTATAAAACATAAAAAGGGAAGTAAAAATGGAAAGGGGATAGTGTCAGAAAAATGGAAAAGGGAAGATAAAAATAGGGTCACAAAGAGGCAAAGGAAACCTATTATATCTGAGGGAATTTAGAGAGAGGGAGGAACATTGTGTGAATCCTACTCTCATCAGAGTTGGCTCAAAGAGAAAATAATTGACATATTGTTTTACAGAGAAACTTCTCTCACCTTATTAAAAAGTGTGAGAGGAAAAGGGAAAAGGAAAAGAGTAATAAGGGAAGGGTACAAGAAAGGGGAATGGATTAAAAGGGGGGAGGAAGGCATCCTAAAGAGGGAAAGCTGCATGACGCAAATGGTGCCCATAGTTTAATATTGTGAAAGGGGGTAAGGGGAGGCAAGAAAAAAGAAAAGCATAATCTGGGGATAATAAGATGGAAGGAAATATAGAATTAGTCATTTTAATCGTAAATGTGAATAGGATGAACTCTTCCATAAGCAGAAGCAAATAGCAGACTGAATGAAGTCAGAGTCCTACAACATCTTGTTTATAGGAAACACATTTAAAACAGTGAGATATATACAGAGTAGAGATAAAAGGCTGGAGCAGAATCTATTGTGCTTCAATTAAAGTAAAAAAAAAAAAAAAAACAGGAGAAGCCATCCTTATCTCAGGTCAAGCAAAAGCAAAAATTGATCTAATTAAAAGAGATAAGGAAGGAATCTATATCTTGCTAAAGGGTAGCATAGACAATGAAGCAATATCAATACTAAACATATAGGCACGAAGTGGTATAGCATCTAACTTCCTAAAGGAGAAATTAAGACAGTTACAAGAAGAAATAGACAGCAAAACTATAATAATGGGAGATCTCAACCTTGCACTCTCAGAATTAGATAAATCAAACCACAAAACAAATAAGAAAGAAATTAAAGAAAAAATAGAATATTATAAAAATTAGGTATGATAGATCTTTAGAGAAAACTGAATGGTGACAGAAAGGAGTATAGTTTTTCTCAGCTGTTCATGGAACTTATACAAAAACTGATCAAATATTATGACATAAAGACCTTAAAATTAAACGCAGGAAGGCAGAAAGAATAAATGCTTTCTTTCATTATCACAATGCAATAAAAACTACATTCAACAAAAAGTTAGATGTAAATAGGCCAAAAAGTAATTGCAAACTAAACAATCTCATCTTAAAGAATAATTGCATAAAACAGCAAATTATAGACACAATTAATAATTTCACTCAAGATAATGACAATGATGAAACATCATACCAAAATTTGTGGGATGTAGCCAAAGTGGTAATAAGGGGAAATTTTAAAGGCTACTTGATTAAAATAGAGAAAGAGAAGATCAATGGATTGGGCTTGCAACTTAAAAAGCTAGAAAAAGACCAAATTAAAAAGCCCCAATCAAATACTAAACTTGAAATTCTACAATTAAAAGAAGACATTAATAATATTGAAAGTTAAAAAAAAAACTATTGAATTAATAAATAAAACTAAGAGTTGGTTTTATGAAAAAAAAACAATTATATAGATAAACCTTTGGTAAATCTGATTAGAAAAAGGAAAGAAGAAAATAAAATTGTTAGTCTTAAAAATGAAAAGGGAGAACTTTCCACCAATGAAGAGGAAATTAAAGCAATAAGGAGATACTTTGCCCAACTTTATGCCAATAAATTTGATAACCTAAGTGAAATAGATGACTACCTCCAAAAAATATAGGCTTCCCAGATTAACAGGGAAGGAAGTAAATTGCTTAAATAGTCCCATTTCAGAAAAAGAAACAGAACAAGCTATTAATTAACCCCCTAAGAAAACTATACAAGGAACAGATAGATTTACATGTGAATTCGACTAAACATTTAAGAAACAATTAAGCCCAATGCTATACAAACTATTTGAATAAAATAGGGAATGAAGGAGTCCTACCAAATTCTTTTTATGACACAGACATGGTACTAATACCTAAACAAGGTAGGTTGAAAACAGAGAAAAAAAAATATAGACCAATCTCCCTAATGAATATTGATGCTAAAATCTTAAATAAGATATTAGCAAAAAGACAAGAAAATGATCCCCAGGCTAATACACCATGATCAACTAGGATTTATACCAGGAATGCAAGGCTGGTTCAATATTAGGAAAACTATTAGTATAATTGACTATATTAATAGCCAAATTAACAAAAACCATATATGATCATCTCAATAGATGCAGAAAAAGCATTTGATAAAATCCATTATCCATTCCTATTAAAAAAACACTTGAAAGTATAGGAATAAAGGACTTTTCCTTAAAATAATAAATAGCATCTATTTAAAACTATCAGTAAGTATCATATGTGTTGAGAATAAACTGGAAGGATGCCCAATAAGATCAGGAGTGAAACAAGGTTGCCCACTATCACCATTACTACTCAATATTATATTAAAAATGCTAGCTTTGGCAATAAGAGTTGAGAAAGAGATTGAGGAAACCAAATTATCACTCTTTGCTGGTGATATGATGGTATGCTTAGAAAACCTCAGAGAATCTACTAAAAAGCTATTAGAAATAATCCACATCTTTAGCAAACTTTCAGGATAAAAAATAACCCATATAAGTAATTTCCATTCTTATATATCACTAACAAAATCCAACAGTTAGAGTTTCAAATAGCAATTCCATTTAAAGTAACTACTGATAGTATAAAATATTTAGGAATATATCTGCCAAGGGAAAATCAGAAACTATATGAGCAAAACTACAAAACATTTTCCACACAAATAAAGTCAGATCTATTAAATGGAAAATATTAAATGCTCTTGGATAGGGCAAGTACATATAATAAAGATGACAATACTACCTAAATGAATCTATTTATTTAGCGCTATTCAAATCAGACTCCCAAAAAACTGTTTAATGACCTAGAAAAATAATAATAAAATTCATTTGGAAAAACAAAAGGTCAAGAATTTCAAGGGAATTAATGAAAAAAAAAATCAAATGAAGGTGACCTACCTGTACCAGAGCTAAAATTATATTATAAAGCAGTGGTTAACAAAACCATTTGGTATGGCTAAGAAATAGGCTTGTTGATCAGTGGAATAGTTTAGGTTCAAAGGACAAAACAGTCAATAACTTTAATAATGTAATATTTGACAAAACCAAAGATCAAAACTTTTGGGATAAGAACTCACTGTTTGACAAATATTGTTGGGAAAATTGGAAATTAGTATGGCAGAAATTAGGCCCTGACCCACACTTAACATCATATACCAAGCTCTGGTCAAAATAAGTTTATGTTTTAGGCATAAAGAATGATATTATAAATAAATTAGAAGAGCATAGGATATTTTACCTCTCAGACCTGTGAAAGAGGAAGGAATTTGTGACCAAAGAACTAGACATCATTATTGATCACAAAATAGAAAATTTTTATTATATCAAATTGAAAAGTTTTTGTACAAAACCAATGCAGACATGATTAGAAGGGAAGCAATAAACTGGGAAAATATTTTTATAACCAAAGGTTCAAAGGCCTCATTTCCAAAATATATAGAGAACTGACTCTAATTTACAAGAATTCAAGCTAATCTCCAATTGATAACTGGTCAAAGGATATGAACCAACAATTCTCAGATGAAGAAATTGAAATTATTTCTAGCCATATGAAAAGATGCTCTAAGTCATTATTAATCAGAGAAATGCAAATTAAGACAACTGTGAGATACCACTACACACCTTTTAGATTGGCTGGAATGACAGGGAAAAATAATGCTAAATGTTTGAGGGGGTGTGGGAAAACTGTGACACTGATACATTGTTGGTGGAATTGTGAATACATCCAGCCATTCTGGAGAGCAATTTGGAACTGTGCTCAAAAAGTTATCAAACTGCGGAAACTCTGTCTTCCCATAAATCAGCCAGAGTCAGGCTAATCAAAAGTCTTTATTCTTGGTCTCTTGAGGTCACAGTCAAGGAATTAGATCTAGTAATCTCCACCACCTTCCTCTCTCTCCACCACCAGGAGAATGCCTCAATTTCCTCTTCCTAATCCACCCACACATCACTTCCCCTTCTTTGTCCCACCAATCAAGTCAGCACAGAATAGTTGGGGAAGGTCAACCTTCAGATATGTTAATAGAGAATTGTCCAATTGGCAATTAGTCTCACATGCTCCATTATCCAAGTGCATTTGCTCAGTTCTAGCCCTTTACATCAAACAATGCATACCCTTTGATCCAGCAGTGTTACTACTGGGGCTTATATCCCAAAGAAATTTTAAAGAAGTGAAAGGGACCTGTATGTGCAAGAATGTTTGTAGCAGCCCTCTTTGTAGTGGCCAGAAACTAAAAATTGAATGGATACCTATCACTTGGAGAATGGCTGAATAAATTGTGGTATATGAATATTATGGAATAATATTGTTCTGTAAGAAAATGACCAGTAGGGTAACTTCACAAAGACCTGGAGAGACTTACATGAACTGATGCTGAGTGAAATGAGCAGTACCTGGAGATCATTGTATACTTCAACAACAATACTATATGATGATCAATTCTGATGGACGTGGCCCTCTTTAACAATAAGATGAACCAATCAGTTCTAATAGAGTAGTAATGAATTGAACCAGCTACACCCAGTGAAAGAACTCTGGGAGTTGACTATGTACCACTACAAAAAATTCCCAATTGCTCTATTTTTGTCTGCCTGCATTTTTGATTTCCTTCTCAGGCTAATAGTACACTATTTCAAAGTCCAATTCTTTTTGTACAGCAAAATAACTGTTTGGACATGCATACATATATTGTATTTAGACTTATACTTTAACCTATTTAACATGTATTGGTCAACCTGACATGTGGGGGAAGTGGGGGGGGGGGGAGGAGGAAAAAGTTGGAACAAAAGGTTTTGCAATTGTAAATGCTGAAAAATTACCCTCTTGTAAATAAAAAGCTATAATAAAAACTTAATATTTTAAAAAAATTAAATGTTTGATATTTAACCTATTCTACATACTCATATACTCATATTTCTTCAGTGAAAAGGGATCTTAAGTGGAAAAAAATTAAGAAGCGGTTTTATAGAAGACAGAAAAGAAAAATGGGCAGCATGAAGGGAATATTTGAATAATATTTACATTTATGGAGTGATTTAATGTTATCAAAGACATTTTAATATGAGCTTCTTTCATTCTCAGAACTACCTATAAGATAGCTAATAGAAGTGTTATTCTTATTTTAAAATAAGAACATGGAAGCAAAAAAGAGAAAATGCTTTTGTCCATAGTGACAACAGTTCTATGGTGGGATTCAAGCCCTAGTTTCTCCCAACTACATGCTTAGGAAATAGAGAAAGTACTAGGGCAAGGCAAGAAGGAAATCTTCCTCAATATCCAAATGATGGTAATGAGAACTATCTTCTTAATTGTGTTCCTATAAATGCTCACATTTTTAAATTCCAAGACTTTTTGTTTTCCTGGCATATGGAGACTTATTTTGTGATGAGTTATGTCCCATATGTTATAGAAAAAAAATCAAAATGTCTTATGGTCTATAAAACATGAAGGAAATAATTTTCAAGTGCTAGGGGAAGAAATTATTTTAACTTTCCCCAAGGTTTACAAATGCCTTCTTTTATCTTTGGGTGAATTTTCTAGTAAGGAAAATAAAACCAGAGGAGTAAAAATAGGAGGGGGGAACACTAGGCAAAAATAGGAAACAATACTTGATATTTGAAACATATTGCCCATTTTTAGAAGTTCAGAGCTTTTGCAGGCATGCCCATTTGAAAACAAAGTTTTCTTGATAACTTTGTTGTGTTGAATTATATTCTTTTCCTGTGACTCCCACATCATTGTAAATAAGAAAAAAAAATTAATTAAATCAAGCTTACTAATAAAGTGATTGTATCTGATAGTTTGTGGTACATTCCATCATAATCCACCTCAATATTGAATATTTTATTGTTGTTGCTCAATTCCATATAACTCTTGATGACCCCACTTGAATGTTTGTTTTGTTTTGTTTTGTTTTTTTTTTAATTGTTCTTGTTTGTTTTGTTTTGTTTTTTGGGGAAGATATTAAAGTAACTTGCCATTCCTTCCTCCAGTTCATTTCATAGATGAGGAAACTACATCAAACTGACTTGTCCTGAATCATATAGTTAGTGAGCATTTAAAACTGTATTTGAACTCACGTCTTCCTGATTCCAGGTCCTGTACTTGATACCTGTCACATAATTGACTATAGAAGATACTAAATTTACAAATGAACTAAGAGGCCTAGAGAGGACAAATTGCTTGTCAAAGTTCACTCAGAAAGCAAATATGAGAGGCTGCATTTGAAATCAGGGCCTCAAACATCATCTTTGAAAAATCACTTCAGCTAGATATTCACATCTTTTGAGTATTCTTAGCCCTTGCAGCTCCTCCCTTTGATTAATAACTCCTAAAACTTCCATTTGGGAAGGGTGCCCAGGCTAATTATTCCTTAATTTTTCACCAATACTGCATTTAGGACTGTTGCATTATGTTTTTCAGGTATTGTTTTCCCTCTTAAAATGTAATCTTCTTGAGGACAAGAATAGTTTTTTTTTTTTTTCTTTCTCATTGATATTTGTATTTCTAGTGCTTAATTTAACATATAACTAGTAAAATCTTCATAAATGATTTCTGATCTACTATTATCTCAGTGTCTCTAACAGTTAGAAAGTACATTTCAGGAATCCCTCTTGCTAACTACAATTAGCTTCAGACTATTAGCCATATATTTAGCTCAGGAAAGTGTAAATCCAAACATACCCCAGCCTACAAATTTTGCTTTATGAGTCCTATGTGTCTAGTCTTTTTATATTTTAGTGAATTTTAAAAATTCTTTCTAATAATTTATCATATAATTTGGATACTGAATGTGATTAAGTGTAAATTAGCAATAAAATAAAACAATAACAATTGATTTTTAAAAATCTGCTCCCAATTTTGCTCTACTGTTTAAAGCAAAGTATACAAATGTGTAGATTTTACTCTTTCTGCTAAAAGGTTACAATTACACAGTGATGCTATAAGGTGGGTACTTTTCCTTTTTGTTTAATGGTACATACTTTTCAGTTAGTCAGGTCTCAGTCAGATAGTGGAAAATGCAGCATTTTAATCAATCTCCTATTAACTGAAATTTCTACAATATAAATTTGGAAGACTTACATAAAAAAACAGTGAAATTTTCATTACAGTTAAACTTTTCTCTCATCAAAGGACCACTGAAATTCCCTTGCTATAACAGTAATGCCAGGTAGCTAATTTCTCTGCCCAAACAGGATATACAGGATATGCAGATATGCTGACATAACAATACCCTATGTTTCAGGATCCTCTAGGATATTAATAAAAAGCTGCTTCTTATGGGAACTTCTGTTATTTCCCCCCCAAAGGAAGGATTGCAGATCAGTATTTGCTATCTCAAAATATTATGGTAATTAATGTTGGGTGAATATAAGAGAGGGAGAAGAAAGAAAAAAAGGAAGAGAAAAATGCAGTCTTCACTATTGTTTAGCTAAATACAAAAGTTTATAGGATGCTTACTGAATTTTAGTAGATTATGGAAATCTATGATGTTAGCAAAATCAGATTGTAAAGGGTGGGAATTATGTGTATAATATGACTGCTCTGATTGGAAAATAACACATCCATGGACTTTTGTTGCTATTTCAGCACTCATAGGAACAGACTAAAAATTATGAAATGACACTTAGAACTCCAGAAATATGGAGCTAATCAAAAAGTCAAAAGTAAACTTTTAAATATAATTAAAATAGCCTTAGAGTTTGGGTAGACATTCCCTTTATTTCTTATTTTATGGGGACTCTAGCAAGCAATTTTAATTATAATAGCTCATCTGTCCTTCTCTATATATTTCCTTCCTCCCAACTTGATCAGGCACACAGATAATGCCTTTGGAAGTCTATAGGAATTCCATGCTTTTATTAGCTTAGGGAGGGAATCCAAAGCCAAATGAAAACCTGGTCTAGAGACAAGAGTTGAAGCTTGAGCATATCATTTCATGAGTTTTTGTATCCCCTTATATGACTTTTCCCCTTCCTGTTGTTGAGGAAAAAAATCAGCTAGGGAAGGATGAAGGAAAGCTGGTGTAGCACATAATTTTCTTGCTGGCATTAAAAAAGCAGCCACAGTACTGGATTGCAGTCTTTGCCTGTCTTCATCTTCCACTGTTTTGAATCCATTTCTGAATGGTAGCCAGCTCCCAGCTGATAAAATACTACATTGCTGTCTTGTCTAAAACCCAGGCAATATGTAATAGGATGAGGATGTATGTGTGTGTGTGTGTGTGTGTGTGCGCGCCCATGTGTACCTGAATGTACATTTTATCCAGTAAATTTGACTTTTCCTCCCATAATTGCATGGAATAGTAATTTTTAAAAAAAGGTTTACCTCCTATTTACTCATGGGTGAGCAAGTTTTTAGAGATTGCTCAGTAAACAGAATTCAAGTCAAAATGTAGCAACAGCATGCTAGCCTTCTTACTTTCTCTATGGCTGACACATCAAGACAGTAAAAGTTCTATACTGAGGAAAAGGTGTACATATATACACCAAGAGAAGTTTGATGAGGTGAGCAAATTTGGATATTCCAGCAATAAGTTGAATTTTCTGGTCCTAGTCCCCATTCATTAAAATTTCCAACTTCAATTCTCCATTTGACTTCTTAGCTAACTATTTAATCATAGTTTAGCCAGGAAACTGGCTATGAAGTCAAAGGATAATTGATTTAAAACTGGAATGCACTTTTAAGATAATCTATCAATTAGTCTACCATTAAGCATTTATTAAATACCTGTTATAAATCAAGCACTGTAGTAACTTTGGAAATACAAATACAAAAATCAAATAGATACTACCTTCAAAGAACTTATATTCTATTGAAGGAGACACCATGTCCACAATAAGAGTATAACTAATCCAATCAATTCTATATGAAGAAGAGGAAACTGGTAAAGTCTTGAGACTTTAATTGACATCAAATATAAAATATATTAATAAAATCATATATATATTTTTATAAACTTAGATCTTCTGACTTTACCTCCAACATTTTTTTTCATTAGTCTACAAATTATATCCTGGTGATAATCCTATGAGACCAAAGAGTTGGTGATATAAATCTGGCTCTCCTACTGACAAATAACATATTTTAGAATTCTAGAAATTAGAAAATTTCAGCTCTCTATACCTTAAGTTCTTGATCTTCAAATGAGAAGTTTAGATGTGAAGATTTTCAGTTATAAATTTATGCAATAATATTATGACAACCTTCCTGACCCTCAGTTTATCAAAACGAAAATTGTGGCAATTGAATTAGCTAACCAATGAAATTTTTTCTGGCCTTTAATCAAAATTATTAAATACAGTTAACATTTTTTTAAAAAATATAAAAATTCTGTTAAGCTATCTCACTTCAAAGTCATGAGTCTTTGCATGTAAAGTGATAATAAAATGGCCAACTAAAGAAAAAAGTTATTTCCATATAGGGCATAAAAGTAAAGAGATGATCTATTTCTGAGAATCTTGTGTTTTAAAGGCATTTGTGGATATTTTAATAATTTGAACATATGGTCTGAGCAGCAGAAGAAAAAGTATAAATTTTACTAGTGTCAGATTTCATCACATGATGAAATTATAGACTGTGTAACTCAGAATGCCACATACTTTAATATATGACATTTCTTTATCAGTTATACTATAATTGATTCTCAGAGTGTAACAGTTATCATTTTCCTTGGTGAATCCTGGTCAACTCACTCACTTCCCTAAAAATCTATTCCAAGTTTCTACAGTTATCTGTCACCTTTGATGTTCCCCATCTGGTAAGGTAATAAATAAGTCTGTGTCAAAAATATTACAACATCCTGAAGAAATTGTTTCTTTTTATTTTTTTTACTTTTTATTATTAAATATTTTTATTTACAAAGCATATACATGGATAATTTTCCAACATTGACCCCTGTATAACCTTTTGTTCCAAAATTTCTCTTCCATTCCCCACCCCCTCCCCTAGATGACAGGTAGTCCATTACATACTAAATATTTTGAAATACATGTTAGATCCAATATATGTAAACATATTTATACAATTAACTTGTTGCACAAGAAAAGTCAGATCAAGAAAGAAGAAAAAGAAAACTGAGAAAGAAAACTATACAAGCAAATAACAACAGAAAGAGTAAGAATGTTGTGTTGTGCCCCACACTTTGTTTCCATGGTTCTCTCTCTGATTGTAGATGGCTCTCTTCATCACTGCACAAGTGGAATAGGTTTGAATCATTTCAATGTTGAGAGCCACGCCCATCAGAATTGATCATCATATAATCTTGTTATTACTATGTATAATGATCTCCTGGTTCTGCGCATTTCCCTTAGCTGAATCAGTTCATAGAGGTTTCTCCAGACCTCTCTGAAATCATCCTGCTGGTCCTTTGATCCAGAAAAATAGTATTCCATGGCATTCATATGCCATAATTTATTCAGACATTCTCCAACTGATGAGCATCCATTCAGTTTCCAGTCTCTTGCCACTACAAAAAGTGCTGCCACAAACATTTTACCAGGTTCCTTTCCCTTCTTTAGTATCTCTTTAGCATATAAGCCCTGTAGGAACACTGCTGGATCAAAAGGTATGCACAGTCTGATAACTTTTTTGAGCATAGTTCCAAATTGCTCTCCAGAATGATTGGATCCATTCATATTTCCACCAACAATGTATCAGTGTCCCAATTTTCCCACATCCCCTCCAACATTCCTCATTATTTTCCTGTCATCTCAGCCAATCTGACAGGTATGTAGCAGTATCTCAGAGTTTTCTTAATTTTCATTTTTCTAACCAAAAGCGATTTGGAGCATCTATTCATGTGGCTACAAATACTTTCAATTTCTTCATCTGAAAATCGTCTGTTCATATCCTTTGACCATAATTGGAGAATGGCTTGAACTATTATAAATGAGTCAATTTTTTTTAGAAATTATGTCTTTATCAGATTTTATTCTTGGCTTCATTCCAAGTTCTTCCACCTTTCAGAAAATCAGATTCCAGGCCCTTTGATCCTTTAAAGTAGAATCTGGTAGGCTCTGAGTAATCCTTAATGTGGCTCTTTTGTATTTGCATTGTTCTTTCTGGCTGCTTGTAATATTTGTTCCTTGATCCAATAGTTCTCAAATTTAGCCACACTATTCCTTGGAGTTTTAATTTTGGAGTCTCTTTCAAGAGGCATTCAGTTTCAATGATCATTTTAGCTTCTGATTCTATGACATCTGGGCAGTTCTCTTTGATGATTTCCTGAAAGATAATGTCTAGGCTCTTTTTTCTATCATGTATTTCAGGAAGTCCAATTATCCTTAGATTTTCTCTCCTAGATGTATTTTCCAAGTTGTTTTTTTTTTTTTTTTCCAAAAATTGACCACCATTTTCTTCCTAAAGCACAAGGTTGACTATCTCACTTTCCTGCTCAAAAAGTTCCATTGACTTACAATTATCTTCAATAATCACCTCACAATACACCTGTAATAGTTCACTATAGGTTAACTGTTATTTTTCCACATAGACTATTCCATAGGCATTGTTCAGACCCCTGCTTCCTAGAAAGTCCATAAAATTAAGCTGAGAAGGAGGGGGAAAGGGAGAAAAAGGGCTCCACTTGGAGTCATGGTAAAGAAAGTATGAAATGTAGTCCATACTGTCCTGGATACTTACTATTGGTGAAAATAGAGATTTTCAGAAAAGTCATCCAATCAGAAAGAGAAGCTTCAGGGAAGGATGGTACAGCCAATGTGTGAATTCTAGGGCTGAAGTGAGCTTATAGGATGAAGAGTTTTCTGGGCAAGATAGAGGAAATCTTGATTACTTTCTGGAAAACGTTCCACCTCTTCTCTCTGGACGCTCTTTGAACTGCTTGTCTGCTACTTGGTGAACATCCTTCCTCTTTATTTGTGTCTCTAAAAGTCCTTGTTTTCTCCAAGATTATGTTTAAGTGTCACCTTCTATAAGAGGCTTTCTTACACCACCCTTATTTCTAGCAGTTATTAGGACCTTCTATTTCTCTTATTTCATTTATAATTGTTAGGTATGCACATGCATTCATGTTTTTCCTTATTAAAAAAATCTGAAGAAAAATTTCATTTGTAAACTTTCTATCCCCAGTCCCTAACAAAGTGGCTGACTTAATAAATATGTGTTCATTGATTACTTAATTAAATGGAAAAAAGGAGGGAACAATGGAAAAAGAGTTATATTTATGATTAAGGAATCTAGACTGGAATTCCATCCCACTGCTACCTATATAAGTAAGCTGGCTTAAATGACGAATAAATCTCACTGGTACAATAAAGGATTATAAATACAAAGATAGACAGATAAACATATAGCTATACATATGAATAAATGTAGGTGGAAGTTTATAGGCACAGAGAGATAGAAATATAAATAGTTAAATAAATAAATATAGATATAGAAAGACATCAGCATATGACAACTAGGTGATAAGGTAGATACAACATTAAGTCAAGAGTCAGGGAGATTCATTTTCCTAAATTCAACTCCAGCCTCAGACACTTAGTAGTCCTGTCACCTTAGATAAGTCACTTGATTTTGTTTGCTTCATCTGTAAAAGGAGGAGAAAAAAAATAGTAAACCACTCCAGTATCATTGCCAAAAAATAAACAAACAAGGTCATAAAGACTTACTCATGACTAAACCAACCGAACAACAGCAGCAATGTGTGTGTGTGTGTGTGTGTGTGTGTGTGTGTGTGTGTGTGTGTATGTGTGTGTGTAATGTTTTGGTTCTGGTTTTCTGCAGGTCTTGCAGCAGCCTTCCTTTCAGTAGAGTAATCAACACAAGCATAGCCAGATGTTATCCAATTATTCTGTTGTCTCCTTGATTGGAGCTGGGCAGATTTCTGAAGTGTCTTTCAGATTGGCCTTAGTCTCAGTGGGGGAAATCCAGGAGGCCAGACCACTCACCATGAGGCTGATGAAGATGGAATGAATCTCTGCTTGGCTCAGAGAGCTTGAGCTTCTGCTGCCAATCTGGCTCTGATGCATCTAGCTCTTCATCCAAGCTTATATGCTCTACACTGAATATAAACCAATCATTATATCACTAGGAAACCATTATTTGTTGTAAGATTAAATCAATCATACTGAACTTAGAGAACTATTAATCCCCATGCTAAACTAGATAACCATTGTATTTATCAATTCCACTGACAGCGCACCTTTGTAAGAATTCTTGTTTTAAGTACAGAGTTTTGGCCCATAACATTCCCTGCTTTTTTTGTTTTAGAACCTAGGTGGTCATGCCCTCCTGGACTTCTCAAGGAGGTAAGAAGCCCAAAAAGGAAGTAATCAGGCCCTTCCTGACTTCTCAGAAAAGGAGGTAAAAACACTAAAAAAGGAGGTGATCATGCCTTCTCTGATGTCTCAGGAAGGGAGATAAAAACACCAAAGAGAAATGGAGAATCAAACCAGATTAGCAGGTTTCTGAAGGGTCTCACTTATGTAAATCTATCAACATGGGAGATATTACATAAGAAACAACATGAATTAATGTGAGGAATTATACATGTCTGTAAGTACTGAAATAGTCCAAAACCAATCTATTGTCTAGTACTTCATGTGTCTTGGAATTCAATGATTCCTGCAAGTTTTGAAGTCCTGCAATAGTCTCATCATATGTCAAGAAATCCAATGATTTCTGCAGATTTTGAAGTCCTATATAATGTCTCAGGGAATTCAATAATTCCTGATGGTTTTGAGGTTCTGCAACAGTCTTATCAATATTTTTCCATCTCAGGATATCCAATGATTCCTCCAGATTTTGAAGTTCTGTAACAATCTCATTGTCAGCCATGCTCTTTCAGTGTCCGATGCTTCTTAGGTCTTCTCCTTTGTTTTGAGGTTTTTCTCTTTTTCTTTCTCTTTTAAGGTGCTCTTTGGCACTCATCTGATTCCTTGTCCATCTGTAGAGACACAAGTAAACTCTCTCTCCCAAGCAGTTAACCTATCTATTTCCTTCCATTCACTATTTTCTGGATCTCTCCTCATCACCTCGAGATTATATTGGAGCTGCTCACACAGGACTCTGCCCTTCTGCTAGGTCAAAAGACCTGTATTCTCCCCAACTGTAATTCCTTTCTCCCATATGATTGCTTCTCTGCTGATTGATCATGTAATCCCTTTCTTCCATCTGATTGGTTTTCTGCTGATTGATCATATCAGAGTCCTGAACTTCTAAAGACTTTCTGGGTATAATCTCAGCTGCCATCATGCCCCACCTGTTTTTTGTTTGAAGTCTTGGAGCTGGGCCCTGCCTTTCATTTCCCTGTGTCAATCTACATTCTGAGTCCCAGTGAAAACCCTTATTGCATGGGGTTTGGGGTCTTGTTCTCTCACCCTGTCTTCTCACTCTATGTCTATGCTTACATGGAGTTTTTATATGCTCAACTTTACCACACTGAAAGAATTGAAAAGTCTTTCTGGAAATCCCTTGCCAAAAGCACCTTGTCTTCCCATATTTTGCATCATAACCTGAGCATAAAAGGCATTTGTGCCCCTGTGACATAGCATTTTATCTCTAAAGGAGCATCTTTGTGTAGTCCCAGAATAATTCTTCTGCAAAATTCATTAGCATTTTCTTTAGCAAGTTGTTTTATCATAATTCCTGTAGCTGCATTTTCTCCAATGGTTTGTATGACACCTGTTTGCAGACATCCCACAAAATCAGAAAAGGGTTCATTTGGACCTTGCTCTAGAGGCTCCCCCTCTATTTTGTTCTTTCTGGGAGGAAACCGCATGCTTTGATATCAGCAGCAGCAATTTGCTCATGTGCTGCTATAGGGTAATTAATCTATACTGAAGTATCTGCATACTGACCTTTACCTATTAGTTGGTCAAAGGCAATTTGTATATTAACTCCAGCTTGCTTATTTCATTAGGTTTTTATTCTACATAATTCATTATACTCCAAAAGCCACAACACGTTTTGCCCAGGTTCTAAATATGTCCTTGCTATAGATTTCCAGTCACTAGGGGTTAAAATTTCACAAGCCAATTCTTTAATACCATCTTAACATAAGATGATGTAGTCCCATAAAGGGTGCAAATCTTTTTCAACTCTTTGATTTTTTCCAGATCAAAAGGAGCATATCCTTCTTGTCTATTTTTTGGACTTACCCTAATTTCTAGGTCATAGATGTAGATCCTAAGTCCCACTTTAAGGCGCTAAAATGTAATGTTCTGGATTTGGTTTTCTGAAGGTCATGGAGCAGCCTTCTTCTCAGTGATTAATCACCACAAAAATATCCACATGTTAAAGTTCAAATTCTTTATAGTCTCCTTGCCTGGGGCTGGGCAGCTTTCTGAATAGCCTTTCAGATTGGCCTTGGTCTCAGTGGGGGAAGTGCAGGAGGCCAGGCCAGCCACCAAGCTGATGAAGATGGAATGAATCTCTCTCCTTGGCTCCGAGAGCTTGAGCTCTAGCCTCCAGTCAACTTGTCTTCTCTGGCACTGATTGAATCTGGTTCTGTATTCCAGCTTATATGCTCGAGTATGAACCAATCATTATATGACTAGGAAACCATTATTTGTTGTAACATTAAATCAATCATACTGAACTTAAAGAACTATTAATCACCATGCTAAATGTGATAACCATCATCTTTATCAATTCCAATGACTTAGCACCTTGTAAGAATCTGTGTTTTAAGTACAGAGTTCTGGCCCATAACATACACACACACACACACACACACACACACACACACACACACACACACACACATATATATTTGTGTGTGTGTGTGTGTGTGTGTGTGTATTGTTGGGAACTTTGCTTTACCTTACCTCTGGTAGACCTTTTCTTCTCTTCTTGTGAGAGGAGGATAAGGACAATGAGAGACAGTTGCTCTTCTCTAAACTCTATCCTCTTCTCTCTGCCTCTGATTTATTTTCCCAGTCCACAAGCAACATCAATGTCAGTAAAAACTACCCCAAAACTCCCCCCAGTGTCACAATCCTCATCTGCACAGGCTCTCAGGGAACTGACCTGCCTTTCACCCAGGCATAGTCCTTAACAATTCCCCATTTTTGTTTTAAATGCAATTATTTTTCCACCACAGTATGGTTTGTAAGTGTCCAGATGCTAAAGAGTGCAAATAGGACTGTAGCAGGTGTTAAAACTTGTGAAATGTTATGGAGGCAAACTTTCAAATAGAGAAGAGAACAATGGTCAGAACAAGCATTTAAGTCTCTCATCAGTTTCCCAAAGGCTTGGACCTTTGATGTATTGGCCCATTTAATTACCCCGACTTCAGGGTCTCTTTCCCCTTTCCTTCCCTGCTGGTTACTGAAGGAATTCTGGGCGGATCTTAGTCATGAAAAAACTTTTGAACACTGCTGGTTCTTCTTGCCTCACAATGGACACCATATGTTGGGAATTTTGCTTTACCTCTGGTAGACCTTTTCTTCTTTTCTTGTGAGAGGATGATGATGATACAAGGAGACTGAGAGACAGTTGCTGTTCCCTGACCTTCCAACTGAGGTCATTGTCTGACCTCTCTCCTCTTCCCTCTGCCACCAATTTATTTTACCAGTCCACTAGCAACACCTGTGTCAGTAAAAGCTGCCCCGAAACTCCCTCCAGTGTCACAACCCACAGCTGTGGAGGCTCTTGGAGAATTCGCCTGCCCTTTCACATAGGCATGGTCCAATGAAAATATATATGCATGTAATAATATACACATATGAATATGTGTATATATGTATATATATATATATATATATATATATATATATATATATATATATATATATATATATATATATATATATATATATATATATATATACACACATATATACATATATATATATGCATATACATCTGAACATATATACATACAATAAATTCTACTTTGGTGGGTATCTGTGTGTTTATGTGCTAATAAAAAGTAGTTAAATACAAGATCATTTGACAAGAACGTTACTATATGAAGTGAATCAGAAGGTTTATATGTGTAAATTATTCTTGAGTTGAATATTGAAGGAACTAAATAATTCTATGATGGAAATGAGGAAGAAAAATTATTTTACAGGTAATAGCCTTTGCAGAAGCATCGGGAAAGAATCTGGAATATTCTGTTTGAGAACTTACATGATCATAGTGTGTGGGAGAGTAAAAAAAGGTACAATCAGTCTGCACAAGTAGTTTCGAGAAAGGTTTTAAAGGGTTTAAAAAATTAAAGAGATTTTATTTGATACATAAAAAAACAGAATGCCATTGGTGTTCACAGAATTGAAGAAGGATATGATGATCCATAATTGACCTCTTTTATGATCTAATCTCTGCAGAATCATTTTCTAATTTCTCAACAGGTCCCAAAAGAGTTTCAGTCCATCAGAAAATATTTATTGGGGGCGGGGCCAAGAGGGAGGGGAAGATGCATGCAAATTTGTAAAATCCCTTCTTCCCTCATTACCAATTAGTTAAATCAGCTTCAAAAATAACACTGGACTGATAAAAACCACAAGAATTAGAAGCACAACTTACCAGCTGAAGAGAATCTGGAATTTCAACAGAAAAGGTTGGTTCTGAGGGGAGGAAAAAAATAAAAAAGGCCAGCACAGGCAAGGTTAGGTGTGAACACACTATGCCCATGGGGCTGGGGAGAACTCTGGGATCAGAGAAGCCACTGAGATAGAGAAAT
The DNA here is from genome assembly GCF_048593235.1 of Sminthopsis crassicaudata. NCBI lineage: Eukaryota > Metazoa > Chordata > Mammalia > Dasyuromorphia > Dasyuridae > Sminthopsis > Sminthopsis crassicaudata. The sequence continues at coordinate 46,031,466 of NC_133620.1, forward strand.
CTGACACAGGCTGATAGCTCTTCTCTGCTTATAAAATGCAATTCAGAAGAGAAATCAAGCCACTTTAAACGTAAAGCCAGATCCTTAATCCACCCCAATATGGAAGTGACCTAATAGATCTAGCCACTGCTATGAAGCCACCTTCTGCTGCCTGGGGCTTCTCCTTGGGATAGTTAAGAGCCTAAACAGCACAGGCACACAGCCTGAGGCAACATCTAATCCACATAGTGCGGGCTCAGCCTGAGGCAGTGGAAATCTAGCAGCCATGGAATTTACAAAGAAGCAGAAACTTTGAAATAGGGACTGCAGTATCTGGGCAGACACTTTCAGTTTGAGTGCAGGGGCTTTTCACATCAGCTACTGATATCCATGCCCCACAGGATGCATTGGCTGGGGTTAGTGACTTCACTGTTCATCCTTAAACCTCAAGGCAATCACTAGGCCACACAGTGGGTCCTTCACTGGGCACTTCTCACAGTGCAGCCCTGCTAAATAACTCTGAGGCATTTCCTGGGAAGGGAGAGGGGAACTATTTCCCAGAGCTCTCTCTCAGTTCAGGCACAGGACCCGCTGCACCATCCAGTCTGAGAAGAAGCTGATAAATAAGTAAGTAAGTAAGTAAGTAAGTAAGTAAGTAAGTAAGTAAATAAATAAATAAATAAATAAATAAATGAGAATTCTTACTCCAAGGGCAGACCCCAACAGATTTTTAACAATGAGTAAGAAACTGAAAAGAACAATTGATACCTACTGCACAGAGAAAGAGCAGATATCCAACCCAAAGGAAGTTAACAGCAGAGAGTCAGGAGATAACAGCCTAAAGGTGAACAATACCTGCCTCCCATCACATAAATCTCTCCTAGAAGAGACTATTAAAAATTAAGAGGGTTTGAATAAAAATGGGGAAAGGAAAGAGAAGCTATGATAAAGAATAACAACGTCTTGAAATTTGAGGTGGAATAAATAAAGAATTCACAGGAGATGCATGGAAAAAAATTGTGAAATAGAAAAGGTTAAAAAAAATCACAGGAAAGTAGGATTTCTGAATTGGAAAAGATAAAAAAATTCTCAAGAAAGTAGGATTTCTGAATTGGAAAAAGAAAATAGCTCTAAAAATAGAAAAATGAAAAAAATTCAATAGAGCAAACTAATTAATTTAAAAACTCAATTGGACATATATAAAAAGAAATAAAAAATGTGAATGAAGAAATAACTCATTAAAAATCAGGACGGAACAAATAGAAATGAATGATTCATGGAGAATCCAACAATCAGTCAAACAAAACAAAACAAAAAAAAAAAAAAATGAAAAGCTGGAGAATAACGTGAAATACTTACTGGGGAAATCTATAGACCTGGAAAATAGAACTAGGAGAGATAATCTGAGGATCATTGCAACTCCCAAAAACTATGATCAAAAAAAGTCTAGATTCTATTTTACAGAAAATCATCAAAGAGAACTGTCCAGAGAGAGTAGAAAAAGAAGGGAAAATAGGCATAAAAAGAATTCGTAGAATGCCTACTGAAAAAGACCCTAAAAACATGGAACATTGTGGCTAAGATGCAGAACTACCAAAGAAAGGAAAAAATATTGCAAGCAGTGAGGAAAAAACAATTCAAATATCAAGGTGCCGCAATAAGGATCACTCAAGATCTGGCTGCCTCCACATTAAAAGATTGAAGGGCCTGGAACTTGATATTCTAAAAGGCAAAAGATCAAGGATTGCAACCAAGAATAAACTACCCAGCTAAGTTTAGCATTTTCTTCCATGGAAGGAGATGATCATTTAATGAAACAAAGGAATTCCATTTGTTTCTAAGGGAAAAAAAAAACATACTTAAAAAAATTTTTTTTGATCTACATCCACAATACTGAAAAGAAGCAGAAAAAGGTAAAAAGAACTCTTGAAAACAGTATCTCTGTTGTGGATATAAAAAAGAAGTCCATATGAATAATAATTTTACTGATATAAAAAAGAGGAGTAATAAAGGGAAAGAGGTAGTATCAGAAAAAGGGGAAGGAGTAATAAAAAGAGGGAAACTACATCCCAGGAAGAGGCATAGAAAATCTACCACATCTGAGGAAATGTAGAGAGGTAGAAACATGGTATGAATCTTACTCTCATCAGAGTAGGTTCAAAGAGTAAATAATTGACATATTTGTTTTTCACAGAATTCTCTCTCACCTCAGTAAAAAGGGTGAGAAGAAAAGGGAAAAGCAAAAGGGGAATAAGGGAAGGTACAAGAAAAGGGAAGGGATGTAAAAGGAGGGTGGAGGGATACTAAAAAAAGGGAGGGCTGTGTGTCACAAGTAGAGTCTATAAATTAAATATTGGGGAATGGGTTCAGGGGGGTCAAAGGAAAAAAAGCATAATCTGGGGATAATATGATGGCAGGAAATACAGAATTAGTAATTTCAACTGTAAATGTGAATGGGATGAACTCTCCCATCAAACAGAGGCGGATAGCAGACTGGATCAAAAGTCAGAACCCTACAATATGTTGTTTACAGGAAACACACTTAAAGCAGGGAAATACATACAGAGTAAAGGTAAAAGGTTGGAGCAGAATCTATTATACTTCAGGTAAAGCCAAAAAAGCAGGGGCTGCCATCCTTATCTCAGATCAAGCAAAAGCAGAAATTGATATAATTAAAAGAGATAAGGAAGGAAACTATATCCTGCTAAAAGGTAACATAAACAATGAAGCCCTATCAATACCCTCTTTATATCTATAACTTTGTCTTTGACAATATATGCTTCCATAGTAATCTTTATTTATACCCCTTCATATCCCTATATAGCTATTTGAGTATTACAATCATTCATTCTGTATCATGTATAATCTGCCTTATATTTCTGCATATATCCCGTTATATTTCTATCTATTTATCACAACAGAAAGGTTCATAGAACGTTAACTCAATAACATACAATTTGCAGATGTGACATTATCCTTGCTACTGTGAAATGCTTAACCTCCTAAACTAAAAGACTATGCTCATGAAATAAGTGGCTTAGTTCTGTGTCTATAACAGAAGATACCCCCTAGACTTACCAAACCATCTTCTAGGGCATAAAAAGAAGCGTTGGTAAGAAAATGACTTAGAAATCTTTCTCTCTCTCTCTCTTAATATATATATATATATGTATATATATATATATATATATATATATATACATATATATATACATAAATATAATTAGAGAAAGATAGAAATGTATATTTATGTGTGTATAATATCTCTAATTTCATTTTCCAAAAAAATATTTCTCTATATATTGTAGTTCCATATCTTATCTACATTCATATTCAATGTAATAAAACATGAATTTATCAGAACTGTATCATGATATTAAAATGTATTGGGTTTATATATATATAAAAATATATATATATATTTCAAATATTGTCATTAACAAATAACATATAAAAGGATAGTCTAAAATGTAATAAGATGACAAAATACATTTTGTTGTAAAGGGAAACTACTACTCTATGAATGGAAATATATTAGATAAGTTTGAATAGATTAAAATAAAAAAGTACTACAAATTGTATAACTTATGTATATATTTATATATGTACATATATATAGTATGGTTATATATAGAGAGAATATAGGAAAATAAGATATTAGGCAATTATTTATGACAAATATAAAACATTTTAAAAACTGTGTATCTATAGAATACAATAGGCTATTGTAAAATTCACTGATTTTACATATATGAAAAATTAAAAGTAAACTCTCTTTTAAGTAAGTCAAAATTTAATCAGACTTGGGAACTATGTAGACTGAATGTAAATGGAAACATAAAATTTCCCCCTTTTTCTTTCATATGTTTTCCCCCTTTTGGTCTGATTTTTCTTCCACAACATGACAAATATATAAGTATGTTTTACCTCCAGTCAAACACTAAACTTGAAATTCTAAAAATAAAAAGAGAGATCATTAAAATTGAAATTAAAAATAATTATATTGAATTAATTAAATAAAACTGAGTTGGTTCTATGAAAAACCAACAAAACAAACAAACCCTTAGTAAATCTAATTAAAAAAAGGAAAGAAGAAAATCAAATTGTTAGTCTTAAAAATGAAAAAGGAGAACTTGCCACTAATGAAGAGGAAATTCGAGCAATAATTAGGAGTTACTTTGCCCAACTTTATGCCAATAAACTCGATAAATGAAATGTAAGAATATCTTGAAAAATATAGCCTGCCCAGATTAACAGAGGAAGAAGTAAATAGTCTAAACAGTGCCATTTAGAAAAAGAAATATAACAAGCTATTAACCAACTGCCTAAGAAAAAATCCCCAGGACCAGATGGATTTGAAAGTGAATTCTACAAAACATTAAAAAAAAATTAACACAAGTGCTATATAAACTATTTGAAAAAATAGGGATTGAAGAGGTCCCATCAAATTCCTTTTATAGCACAAATATGGTACTTATACTTAAACCAGGTAGGTTGAAAACAGAGAAAGAATACTATAGACCAATCTCCCTAATGAATATTGATGCTAAAATTTTAAATATAATAGATTACAGAAAATCATCCCCAGGATAATACACTATGGCCAAGTGTGATTTATACCAGGAATGCAAGGCTGGTTCAATAGTAGCAAAACTATTAGCAGAATTGACTATATCAATAACCTTATAACAAAAACCATATGATCCTCTCAATAGATGCAGAAAAAGCATTTGATAAAATCCAACATCCATTCCTAACACAAACTCTAGAGAGGATAGGAAGAAATGGACTTTTCCTTAAAATAGTCAGGAGCATATATTAAAAACTGTCAGTAAGCATCATATGGAGGAAAACTAGAACCTTTCCCAGTAAGATCAGGAGTGAAACAAGATTGCTCACTATCACCACTATTATTCAATATTGTATCAGAAGTGCTAGCTTCTGCAATAAGAGTAGAGAAAGAGATTAAAGGAATTAGAGCAGACAATAACGAAACCAAACTATCACTCTTTGCAGATGATATGATGGTATACCTGCAGAACCCCAGAGATTCTATTAAAAAGCTATTAGAAATAATTCATAATTTTAGCAAAGTTATAAGATACAAAATAAATCCACATAAATCCTCAGCATTTTTATACATCACCAACAAAATCCAACAGCAAGAAATACAAAGAGAAATTCCATTCAAAATAACTGTCAATAGCACAAAATACTTGAGAATATACCTATCAAAGGAAACTCAGGAATTATATAGGCAAATCTACAAGCACTTTCTGTAATGTGCTGTTGTCTCCAGAAGCTGCCAGTTGCTCTCTGGGAGGAGATCTGCTGTGTCAACTCAAATTTCTCAGACAGATTCTTCTTCCTGTAGAGAGCTGTTGTCTCCAGACAGTTGCTGTCAACTCTGGTCCAGAGTAGTGACTTTCCTTTCTGCAGAGAGCCGCCTCAAGTCTGGTCCAGACAAGACTCTCTATCTCTTGAGTGCCGCCCTCTTTTAACTTCCCAGAGAATGGGCGTGGGATAACTCAAGCTTCTGGGAAAAATTACTTCAACCAATGAACTTGCTTGTCCTAAGCATGCAAGCTCCTCCCCAGGAGTTCACAAGTAAAACTCCCAGTAAAGGCCAGAATTAGAGAATCATCAAGTACTGACTTAGCACTTAGTAAGAAACTAATATCTCATTATCTCATTAACACTTAGTAAGAACCTAACATCTTCCCCTTTCTTTTGATTTAGAACATAGGGTGGTCATGACATTGAAACATAAATCCTTCAATATGGGAGGCATTACACATAATTACATAGATTACATAAACACATAGTAACATAATACTTGCTAGAATTATGTAACAAATAACATGATGAAATAATCATAAATTGAAAATTTATAAATATGCCTAAGTCCATTGTCCATTAGTCTCATCTTGTGTTAGGAAATCCAATGATTCCTGCTGGTTTTAAAGTTATTTAACAGTCTTCTTATTAGCCATGCTCTTTCAATGCCAGATGTTTCTTAGATTTTCTCCTTTGTTTTGAGGTCTGTCTCTCTCCAATGGACAAGAAGAATATTACTCATTGGCACCCATATGATTCCTTCTCCATCTGAAGAAATACAAGCAAACCCTCTCCCCCAAGCAGTTAACCTATCTGGTCCCTTCCATTCACCACTTTCTGGGTCTCTCCACATCACCTGGCGATTATCTAAGGACAGTGGAGCTGCTCGCACTGGACACTGCCCTTCTGGTGGGTTATAAAACCTGTCTGCTGGAGCCAGTGCATCTTTGTCAAAAATTTGAAAATTAATGGTATAGAGAGCTAAATTTAAAAGTTCTCTAGGGCTACCTGTAGCTCCCCCTTTCTTTTGTTTTTGGAGGGGTGTCTTAATGTCTCTGTTTCTTCTCTCTACTATTGCCTGCCCTTGAGTATTAAAGGGTATGCCAGTAGTGTGTAAAATCTTACACTGCGCACAAAAGTGCACAAAATGTTTAGAACTATATGCAAGTCCATTATCTGTTTTTATTTCTTGTGTCACACCTATAATTGCAAATGCTTGGATAAGGAATTCAGTGACCACTCAGGCTGTCTCTTTTGCTGTTGGCACTGCAAAAGTGAATCCTGAAATGGTATCTACTACCACGTGGATGAAAGACTGACGACCAAAAGATTTATAATGGGTCACATTCATTTGCCAGATTTCATTGGGTCTCAAACCATTAGGATTCTTTCCTGGAGGGAGTGTAGGAGCGTGGAAAGGAAGACAAGCTGTACAGCTTTTTACTATGCTCCTAGCTTCCTCTCTTGTTATTCCAAATTGTAAATGTAAAGCTTGAGCAGCCTGATGATATTTAGAATGATATTCTTGTGCTTCCTGAAATAAAGGACTACTGGCTAGCATGGTTAGAAGGCTATCTGCCTTTGAATTTCCATCAAAATAAGGACCTGAAAGTCCACTATGTGAGTGGACATGCAAGATATAAATATTGCCTGGATGCTTTCTCACTTGCTCTTGAAGTTCCTTAAAGAGCTGATAAATATTAGAGGCTTCAAATTTTATTTGGGCTGTGGCAATTCTTTGTACTATACCTACTGAATAAGCTGAATCAGTAATTATATTTACATCTCCTGGGTGATAAGTAAGAGCTAGTATGACAGCAAATAATTCATTCTATTGAGTAGACTGAAAAGGAGTCCTGACTACTCTCTTATGGTTAAATCATGAGAGTGTACAGCACAAATATTTTCTTTGGAGGCATCTGTAAAGATTGTTGGTCCTTTAAGAGGAACTTAGCACTTAGTAAGAACCTAACTACTTTCCACACAAATAAAGTCAGATTTAAATAATTGGAAAAAATATTAAGTGCTTTTGGATAGACTGAGCAAATATAATAAAGTTGACAATACTACTTAAACTAATCTATTTAGTTCCATACCAATTAGACTCCCAAGAAACTATTTTGATGAGCTAGATAAAAATAACAATAAAATTTATATGGAAGAACAAAAGGTTGAGAATTTCAAGGGAATTAATGAAAAAAAAATCAAATAAAGGTGTTCTAGCTGTACCTGATCTAAACTATATTATAAAGCAGCAATTACCAAAACCATTTGGTATTGGCTAAGAAATAAATTACTTGATCAATGGAATAGGTTAGGTTCACAAGACAAAATAGTAAATAACTATAGCAATCTAGTGTTTGTCAAACCTAGAGATCCTTACTTTTGGAATAACAATTCACTATTTGACAAAAACTGTTGGGAAAACTGGAAATTACTATGGCAGAAATTAGGCATGGACCCACACTTAACTCCATATACCAAGATAAAATCAAAATGGGTCCATGATTTAGCCATAAAGAACAAGATCATAAATAAATTAGAGGAATATAGAATAGTTAACTTTCAGACTTATGGAAGAGGAAGGAATTTGTCACCAAAGAAGAACTAGAGATCATTCTTGATCACAAACTAGAAAAAATTGATTACATCAAATTAAAAGTATGTTTTAAATGATTGCATATGTTTAACCTATATCAGATTACTTGCTGTTCTGGGGAAGGGAGAGATAAAGAAAGGAGAGAGAAAAAACATGGAATTCAAAATCTTATACAATTGAATGGTGAAAACTCTCTTTACAAGTAATAGGAAAAATAAAATATTTTGAGAAGGGTAAAAAAGTTAAAATTGTGATCATGACAATGACCTACAACAGCTATTACCTACTAATAAGTAACATTTGAAACATGTGGGTCTTAATTTAGCAAGACAAAAAAAGAGCCAAGTTTAAAACTTATTTTCAAAGAAATCAAGGAATATAGTAAAAGTGGTGAAATCCTTTTCTCATAGTTCAATTAAAAGATTGACATTTAAAATATGAATAGCAAAGTAAATGTATATAATTTACATCATAGTAATAAATATTTTAAGACCAGGGACATTATTAAAACCAATACGATAAATAAGGAAAGTAAGATAGGCTAAGACATCAAAAAGAACTATCACTAAGAGATTAAATGTGTTGTAGACTATTAAATTCCAAAATGTTCATAAAATAGCCAGTGATCTGATTTTTTTTTTAAAATTTAAAATAATAAAGTAAATAAACAAAAACAGAGTACCTGAAATATAACCACATGTTAATAGGAAGTTAATTTGACCAAATATTTTTGAAATATTAAGGAATGGATAACATTAATCACTGTTGAATAAAATTTGTTGGGATAATTTTTAAAATATATTGGAAAAACACTTTCCCCCCCTATATCATATATAGTAAAATAACATTAATTAGATTAAAATATATTCAAGGTGGAACCCAAGATAGCAGAGTAAATGCCCACCTGATCTCTCTCTTTCAACCCCCTCCAAGTATCTTTTAAAAAGAATGCTAAACACCTGTTCTTATCACATAGCTAAAAATAATAAACTCAGATTAAGTTTATCTAACATTACATATATAAACATCCCTCCACAGGGGAACAAGGGTGAAAATTGCACAAGAGGAGATGTTATAGATTGGTTATGATTAGTATGACTTTTGTTTGGCCAATGAATTTTAATGACTCTGCCTCTTAGAAATCCAAGTCTTGACATCACTTCATGATATTATTGAATCTCCTTAAAAATCAAGAACAAAAAATAGGAAAGTCTTTTATATGTGCCATCTCATTTGATTATCACAACACTTTTATGAGTTAAGTACTGAAATAACAAAACTCATATGATTATATCAATAGATGAAGAAAAAGCATTTAACACAATCCAAAGTTGCTATTAAAAACACTAGAAAGTATTGAAATGAATAGAATTTCCCTTAAAATAATCAGTAGCATCTACTAAAAATGATCAGCAAAGACAACAATATTTTCAACAATGAGATGATTCAGGCCTATTTCAATGATCATCTCAACATCATGATGACGTGGAAAAACTGGGACACTAATATGTTTTTGATGAAGTTATGAACTGATCTAACCATTCTGGAGAGCATTATGAAACTATGGCCAAAGAGAGATCAAACTGAGCATATGATTTGATGTAGCAGTGTTTCTACTGAGCTTGTATCTTAAAGAGATCATCAAAAAGAGAAAAGATTTACATGTGCAAAAATGTTTGTAGGAGCTCTTTTTGTAGTGGAAGGGAACTGAAACTGAATGGATACCCATCAATTGGAGGATGACTAAATAAATTACGTATTTGAATGTTATAAAATATTATTTGCCCATAAGAAATGATCAGTAAGCTGATTTCAGAAATTGCATGAACTGATGCTAAGTCAAATGAGTAGAACCAAGAAAACATTATATAAAGCAACAACAAAATTATTCAATGATTAATTCTGCTGGACTTAGCTCTTTGTAATAATGACGTGATTCTGGCCAGTTCTAATAGTGTTCCAATGTAAAGAGCCATCTACCCCTGAGAGAAGACTATGGGGACAGAGTGTGGATAAAAACACAGTATTTTCACTTTTTTGTTGTTATTTCCTTGCATTTTTTTTCTTTTTTATTTGATTTTTCTTGTAGCATGATAGTTGTGGAAATATGTATAGAAGAATTACACATGTTTAACATTTATTGGATTACTTGCCATCTAGGAGTGGTGGTGAAGGAAAGAGGAGAAAAAAATTGGAACATAAGGTTTCACAAGGGTGAAAGTTTAAAATTATCTATGCATACATTTTGAAAATAAAAAGCTATGTTTAAAAAGTTCCAATTTTGAGTTACCTATTTACATTAATTTCTGTTATTCCTTAGCAGATCTTACCAGCTCCTTAATTTTTTTTGTTGTCTATCACCCTTAGAAACATTAATTTCTAAGTCAGTTAGAGAGGAAAAAATAATTAATTCATTCTTTTCTTTAATTTCTTTTTTTTAATTATAGATTTTTATTTACAAGTTATATGCATGGGTAATTTTTCAGTATTGACAATTGTCAAACCTTTTGTTCCAATTTTTCCCCTCCTTTTCCCCACTCCTTCCCCCAGATGGCTGGTTGACCAATACATGTTAAATATGTTAAAGTATAAGTTAAATACAATACATGTATACATGTCCAAACAGTTATTTTGCTGTTCAAAAAGAATCGGACTTTGAAATAGTATACCATTAGCCTGTGAAGGAAATCAAAAATGCAGGTGGACAAAGATAGAGGGATGGGGAATTATATGTAGGGCCTAATAGTCATCTCCTAGAATTAATTCATTCTTAAAACTTCCTTCATATAGTCCAAATCTGCTCTCTGTCTTTTATACAATTATTTTCTTTTCCCATTTTTCATGAAATCTTCTTTCTGGGTCCATGCCCTTTCATCTTTCATGATACTCATTTCCCCTTCTTTAGTTACCTCCTTTCTTAAAGTTAGATTCTCCTACCTATGGAGATACAAAACTGTCTTAGAAATAGTAGTCTCTCTGCATAGTGTATCTATTAAGTGTTATGTAGAATATACCCTTATATAAGCTATATATATGGTAAAATTTACCTCTTGTCATCTTCCATTACAAAATACATCTTTTCTCCATTTGTATACTCTTCAATGGAAAAATCCTTTCATCAACTAATTGAGGTCTCCTCCCCACCTTTTTTTCTTCTGTTAAACTCTACTTTTGTCATTTCACAAAGTCTCCTCTATTCTTTCTTATGACAAATAGTAGGAGTAATTTTGCATTCATTATTTACCACTGATTTTATTATGGTACATTACACAGTTCTCTCTAAATTCAACCTTTTTTCCTTCTTTTTCCTTTCTTTTAAGAACACTCCTTCTCTGCAATTAAATCCCCAGAAAAATGATTAATTTGCTATAGACAGAGTTAGGTTTACTCCTTAATGCTTCAGAACTGTTTTTAACATAAACTTTCCTTTTTCTTTAGATGCAGCTTTCAATTTTCCCCTTCTTTATTTAAGAAACATCTCTTTATTCTTATATTATTTCCTATATATTTGTGGTATTCATGTTTTTCCCCATTTTTTCAGGAATTATTTTCATTTACTTTGTCTTCAAGATCAATATGTTTAGTCTCTACACATAACTTTTTTTTTTTTTTTTTTTTTTTTTTTTTTTTGCTAAGGCAATTAGGATTAAGTGACTTGCCCAGCTAGGAAGTGTTAAGTGTTTGAGATCAGATTTCAACAATTCAGATCCTCCTTATTTCAGGGCTGGTACTCTATCCTCTGTACCACCTAGCTGCCCTCAGATATTCTTTTCAGTAATATTTCTTTCAAATTGTCATTCAATTTAGTGTATCTGCATTTCTACTTAGGTTTTATATTAATCATATATCTGAGAATAATTCATTGTTATGATTTCAAATTTTTGATTCTGTTAATATTTGTTCTATGAAAGCCAGAGATTCTACTATTTTTAAAACTTCTGCCTTTTACATTTCTAATTGCTCTCTGAATCATTTCAGAAAAGTTTGCTCTATTTCCATGTTTACTTAAAATTTCAGTGACCTTTGCTTAATCAGAATTTGCTTCAATTTTCTTTATCTTGAAATATCATTTTGAGATCTTTACTTTTATTTTAATTTCTTATTGAGGCTTTTTAGATTGTTAATATATATATATATATATATATACATACAGGATATAGTTTAAAAATATTAATTCATTTATTGTTAGCATATATGTTTATATGTAAGTATATATATATACTATATGTGTGCATGTTCACATATACATATACATATATGCATATATATAAATGTATCATGAATAGTGATTAATTAATTTTTAACATTAATTTTAAAACTGATTATTGAATTCTCTCCCTCCCTCCAATTCGTCTACCTCTCATTAAAAGGCAACCTTTTTGATATCAATTATACGTGTGAAATTTAGTAAAAACATTTCCATGTTAGCCACATTGCAAAAAATAAATAAAAAGCAAGAAAAATTTAGAAGTGAAAACTTTTTACTTAAATCTCACTATAAGTTTATCATTTATGATACTGAAGGCAAATACTATTTTTCATTAAGAGTACTTCCGACTCCAGTTGGATTATTATGTTTTTTTTTTCATTTATTTATTACCTATTAGCATTTTACAAGCAAAGTGCTTATAGGATAAATCTTATTAAGCATCTGCTGTTTGCTCATTGAGAAATGTGACCAAGGTGATAGTAAGCTGTCATGAATTACAAGAGATCTGGGTTCAGGCTTGGCTAGTGATACCCACTAAGCTCTGTGTTCACATTTGCAAATTGGCATTTGCTTTAATAAGATTTTGATTTCAATTTTTCACTCTCCCCAAGACAGCAATCAATCTCATATAAGTTATATAGGTACAATCATTAGTTATGTTATCAAGGAAGATTCAAAACAAAAGGGAAAAACCACAAGAAAGAAAAAAAAAGTGAAAATAGCATGCTTAAATCTGCATTCACACTCTATATTTCCGCTGGATATGGATAGTATATTCTACCATGAGGCTTTTAGAATTGTGTTAAATCATTATATTGCTGAGAAGAATAGTCTATCAAAATTGACCATAAAATAAGGTTCCTGTTAGTACAATGTTCTGGTTCTTTCCAGTTTTTTTTTTTTTTTTGTTTGTTTTATTTTTTTTTGTTTTCCCCAAACCCACCTATTCATCATTTCTTATAAAACAATAGTATTCCATTACCTTCACATGCCATAATTTGTTTAACCATTTCTCAAGTAATGGGCATTCCCTCACTTTCCAAGTCTTTGCCACAACAAAGAGAGTGCATATGAATATATTTATCACTTTCTAGATCTTTTTTGGATACTTACTAGTGGAGATATTCTTGGATTAAAGATATCCACAATTTTATATCCTACCATGCATAATTCCAAATTTTTCTCATAGTGCACAAGTATCCTAACTTTTCTAAATTTCCTTCAAAATTTGTAATTTTATTTTCCCATACTATTAAACAATTTTATACTATGTTGGTACCACAGTTGTTTTAATTTGCATTTCTCTAATCAATAGTTTAGGAGTATTATGTCATTACTATAACAGTTATGATTTCTTCTGATATTTCTTTCTCTCTATTCATGTCCTTTAACAATTTGTCAGCTCAGGATTCTTTTCCTATTTTTTAAATTTATTTTTCCAGTTTTGGTTGCATTGGTTTTATTTCTTCATTTAAAAAAAATAAATTATTCACAAGTATCCATTTCACTTTCCATGAATATCTTTATCTCTAGTTTGGTGGCAAACTCTTCCCATATCCATAGAAATCACAAACAAAATTTTCTATGCCCCCCTAATTTTCTTACTATATAACCCTGTCTATCTAAGTCATGCATACATTTTCACCCTGTTTTGGTATAAATAATTTGATCTATGTTTTCTGACTATCCATGAGCCAATTTGGAATTTTCTTGGCAAAGACACTAAAAGCATTTGCAATTTGGTTTTCTAGTTCATTTTACAGATGAGGAAACTGAGGTAAATAAGATTAAGTAAATTGTCCATATAATTAGCCAGTATTTAAAGCCAGATTTGACCTCAGATCTTCTTAACTCCTGGCCCAGGACTTGACTGGGCCACCCATGATCTATACGCAATTTCTGCCAAACTATCTGTTTTTCTTTTCTTTTCTTTTTCTTTTTTTTATTTTGTTTTGATTTTACATTTTTAGGGGGGAGGTAAAATAGAAAGTTCTTGAACAATAAATTTAGAACTTTAACTTTAAAAAAACCTAAATTCTGCAGATATTTATTACTCTATATTGTGTATTTAATCTGTTAGATTGATCCACCACTCTATTTCTTAGCCATATAGCTTTGATGATTGTTTCTTTATTGTACAGTTAGAAATTTAGCACTGTTAGGCCACTTTCCTTTATATTATAAAAAAGAAGATTATCTTGATATACTGGAACTTTTGTTCTCCCAGATGATTTCTTGTTCCAGCTATATAAAATAATTATTTTGGTAGTTTGAGTAAGTTATTTAAAGAGAATAATAATTTTACTGTATTGACTCAGCCTAATCACGAACAACTAATATTTCTCCAGATGTTTGCATGTTTCTGTATTTGTGGGGAAAGTGCTTTAATTTGGGTTAATATATTTTTTTTGGAATTTTCCTGACAGATAAACTAGCATGTGTTATGTAGCTTGCAGTTTTGTTTTTTGCTTTTTATTTAATGAAATTTTGGTAACATATGGAAATGCTGATAATTTATGTACGGTTATTTTTTATCTTGCTAATTTAATAAAGTTATTCACTGCTTAAACTGATTTTATATGATTTCTTAATATTATTACATATTATTTTCAATGAGTAATAGTTTTTTTTTTAATTGCCTTTTTCTCCACATTTTATCTCATTTCATCTGTGTACTATAAGATTTGTATTATTGTTATCCCCATTTTATGGATTAAAGAAATTCAGAGACAGATTTAAGTAACTTGCCAGGATGCACATAACTATGAATTTTCTTCAGCAGTATTTGAACTCTGGTCTTCTTGACTCTAATATAATTCTATGTCTACTTCCCAGGTTTCTCTTACCTACCCTAAAACTAATTCATATTATAGACTTATTATTTTTAACTTCTTCCTCTTTTTAGAAAACTTAAGTGTGAATCTTTAAGTAAGCTTTAAATAACTTTTTTTTTCCTATATATTACAAATAATCCCTATTTGGGGGAATTTGTGATACCTAGAGAAAATCTCTAATGTGTCACTCTGTTAATCATGTGGGCTGAAAGGCACTTTGTAAAACTTTTAAAATATAAAATATCAATTTTATAATTTAAAATATATAATTGCCCTGATATTGGCTTATTCACTGAGAAAATAAAATGAATCCATACACAGTTATTTGAATAACTTACACTCCTTCAAAATACTCAGAGTTTACTTTTTCATCTTTTCAAGGATTCAAAGCCTTACAGTTTTTTTTCTACATTAAGGAATAATTATTATATCCACAATGGCTAGGACATTATACCCATCATTTCTTTGAAGGGTTAGGTCTTGTAGACTTAGGTATTTGATTTGAGTGGGAGAAATTAGTATTTAATGAAAGAAGATTTGGGATCTTTTCCCACATCATTGTTGGTCCATTATGTGCTCTACTATGAAATTTTAGGGGAAAATTATCTAAAGATTAAGCATATGATTAAACCTAGGACTTCCATATGATGGGAAGTTTTAAAGCATTTCATATGTACTATAAATCACATAAGGCAAATTTTTTTCCCCTACACACATGAGGTACAGTAAGCAAAGATATTCAAAGGAGTGCACTTGATAAATAGACAGATGAACAAAAATAGCTCAAAATAAGATTAACTGGTATAATTTATATATTCTCTTAAAATTTGCTAGGAGATAAAATCTTATCAGAATGTAAAACAGTTCATGGAACTGTTTATTATATATTTTTCATTTTGCCTTTGCTTTGTACTACCCAAACAACAGGATTGGTTTATCCCCTTCCTATCACTACTAATCTTCTCCATTGTAGGTCCACTTGCTACATTCAGTTTCCTTCAATGAACTTATGATATCCTGACTTAGTAGAATGCTTGATAACCTAACTATGTCTATCTGTGAATAATAGTTACCAAAGATAAAAAAATAAAAATCACAAAAATGGAAAAGGTGGCCAATGACTCAGACTTAATTTAAGCACAGTCACCTTATACTAGCTAGCATGTGGTCAAAATCAGCATTATGTTTGCTAAGAAAAGAGTCAGTTATCCTGCCAACTTTCAGTGAAAATCTAAAGTCACATGATGACTGCTGGAAATTTTATTGAATATAAAGTCAGCTGAAAGTTTTTGTCACAGTACCAATTATCCCTTTGCAAAGTTATTCCCTTTCAGCAGAATCATCATGGGAAAAGAAATAACAAAATAATTAATTATCTATGTTGATCCAAAATACTTTTTTTAAATTATCCTTGTGAGGTCTGGAAGTTTTCAGGAAAACTCTAGGTGTGAATTTCTTTTTATGGACCCCATAAGAGAATACAATCTCTTATTTTTTTTTTTAATTTTTCAAGATGTTATGTTGAAGTAAATTTTACAGTTTAAAGTTTACACACTTTATCAAGTGAAATTAAATGAGATAATATTTGTAAAGTATGTATGACAGTGTCTGGCCACATAGAAAGCTATGTAAATATCATCACTATCATTCTTCTCCTTGTCCTTCTCATCATCATCATGCTCAGATCTACATTTCTTCCTTTACTGAAATGAGAATAGCAATCTTGTTTTAGGTTTGTATCACTAAACCACCCACAATTTCCCACAAATTTCATTATTTCACTACACATGAAGTTAATTAATGGTCACAAGACTGTAACATCCAGACCTCTCCTTTAGTTCCCTTACATTCAGTAAAGATGAACTTATTAGACATTAAAACTTTTTATTCCCTCTTGCTCAACTATGCTTAAAGTAAATAATAAATGTAGGACTTTTTTTCTTTTTACTATCCACTTGAAAAGTGGCTATCTATTACTTCCTTGAAGTTTTTCACTAGAAGGGGAAGGTATTATCTTACAAAATAATATATTTCACTGCCAAATGGCCCTTATATTGAAATATTTTATCTTTTTTTTTCCTACCTAATTTGCCTCTTTGCAATCATTCACTATTCTTAGCTCTACCCTCTAAGACAAAACAAAGCATGCTTATTCTCTCTTTAATATGTCAGATCTTTAAATACTTAGGGACAGTTATGATGGCAGCCCTAAGTCTCTCTTTGCCAGACTAAAACTCCTCATATTATTTCCAAACATCTTCATGTATCAGAAACTCAACACATTTATAATATCTTACTGTTCTTCTGAAAACTCTCCAGATTACAAACTCTTTCTATTCTAAAGTGAATACCTATTCTAATATGATTAAAGATGACAAATTAACAACTTCTTAGTTATAATTAGCTTATTTTGTATTTATAATGCAGATATTTGTCATATAAACATACAGATATATATACGTATGTGTATGTGTAAATAATCTGATCTTCAAAATTACACCGGAAATTTGCTATTTTTGTTATTCTCTTTAATACTGATGAAGAAGCAGAGACTAAGGGCATACATACATTGTTTAGTATCATATATCTTCTAAGCTTGGGATTCAGAATTCAAATTCAGATATTTTTTAACTAATAAAGGGTTCTTTCCACCAATATGCTTTAAGTTAGGTATACTTTTCATAACCATGATTGATATTATGAGCTACAACCCAAGTTTCAGTTACCCTCATGATGTGTTTTTTTAATATGTGCCTAATTTTTTTATTATCCTTATTTTATTGATATTGAATATTATAATCACAAGTTTTGGCCTTGTTCTTTTACCTGGATATTTTCTTCAGATATTTTCCAGGATATTTACCTGGAAGAATTCTCCAGAATTCTTGGAAACTAACATTGTCAATACTTTAAATGTTTTTTTTTTTAAAGAGATTTCCATCTGTTCCCTATGGAAATCTCTTATAGATATAACATGTAACTCTATTGCTTATTTTGTTTAATCTTTTTCATGAACACATGATATTTCCCCCTTTCTTTTAAGTTCTCTTGTAACTGTTATTTATGAATATGATTCATTTTTTCCTTTTAGGCCGAGTTGAATCCTGTTTCATTAGCTCAAATCTTCACACACATACAAACACTCATTTGTATGTTTACATAAATGCATATATATTAGCTCTATTTAACTTCTGAAAAAGATATAGGTCATAAAATCTCTTGTGTTAGTACCCTGTTAACAAAAATCACTTTAATTGAATTACTATTTTTTATTTTGATATATTTTAGGTTTTACTTTTATATCTGATAGAATACAGATAGTAAATTTTATACTGCTTCCATCTTTTTATGTCAAAAAGTACAAAAGAATAATAGTGTCAGAACCATTTTAAGCCCTGAATTTTTAAATGATAGTATTGATTTGATTTTGGTCATCCAATTCAAAAATTCTTTTCATATGGGTCCTATTGACATGCTGCTGAAATCACCAGAAAATCAGGAAATGCCAAGAATATTTGACAGCAACCAAGTGGATAATTATTCATGAGAATATCAAGTGGTTGTTTGGGCATTACCTTTTCACTCTTTGCATAGGGCAGATCCTTCAATGTATCCCAGGAAAATCAGAAGTTTGACATTTTCTTTTATACAATAGATTTTTCTTTCCCACAATGAGTTTTTATTTTATTTTATTTTATTTTTTGAAAATTTTACCTTTGGACTCACCAGAACTAAAAAAAAAAAAAAAAAACGAGTTGTATGTCTTGTAAAGGATGGCTACATTGTCATGACTCTTATTGCTGGTCCAACTGACACACATATATATTTGCATAACTATCTCAATTGCAACATGAATTTACATGAAGCATGAATATGTTTTAAGATACAGAATGATTAGAAAACTTAGTAAGCACCTAATAAACCTAAAGGAAAGAGAAAGTATTTTTTCATTAAAAAATCATCTTTTCTTCCCTCTGCTTATTATTCTATCCTCTTCAATAAGAAGGAAAATAAGTCAACTGATTGATTGTTTGAAAATGACCTGTATGGTTTTAAATAATAATGCCAACCTCACCTATCCTGTTCATGAGTTGTAATTTTTCTAATTATTTTGAATAACTAAAGCTTTCAAAAATCATTGCCTACATAATCCACCTGGAACAAACTTTCCCCTACACATTGTTCTATCCTTTTCCTAAATTCTCTATTTTTTTTCAATTTCAATTTATAAAGAACTTAAATCAAACTACTAAATTATCAAATTATCTATACTGTTAAGTAAATTTAAAATAATCATAGTATAAGATCATATAATAAGGCTTAGAAAAGATAGATTTTTGAGATATTTGAACTTGATGTCTTTAGTATTCAGATGACATAATCAATATTATGGAAAATAAATGATTGTATCCAAATTTACATAGGCAGAGAGTATTTGAGGCAGGATTAGAATCCAGGTCTTCTGGCATCCTTTTTCATTTATTTTCCTTTCCTCTTGATTTTGTTTTGATTAGAGTATGATTTGTTAGTATAAGGAACTTGGAGTGAGACACTTCTGCTCATGTTGGAAAATTCTTGCTTCCAGTTCATATTAGCAACTGCTCTGCAGCTTTTAAGATTTTCTTGGAGTACAGAGAAGTTAATAACTTTGCCTGAGTCAGACATAGGGTAGGAGTGACATATAAGACTGGTTTGTTTTGTTTTAAATCAAGCTACTTGTTCAGATAACTAAAAGGATGAGGGAATATAGACATAGGGGAAGTGATGATTCTTGGCCCCTCATCCCAGCCCTGCTTTACTTTCTTTGGACAACAATATCAACCATTTTTATTTAGAGATATTTGATGGCATAAGAGAAAGAGTGCTGAGTCTGGAGCTGAGAAACTCTGAGTAAAAAAACAAGTTCAAATACTTATTATTTGTCAGCCTTGGCAAGTTGCTTAACCTATATTCACCTCCTTGTAAAAAGGAGACAATAATAGAACCTACTTCACAGAGTTGTATTTCAGGTAAAATGAGAATTGTAAAAAATACTTGGCAAAATGCCTAGTACAAAGGAGGTGCTGTATAAATGCTTATCCTACTTCTTATTATTTATAAGTGTTCAAGACAGAATCTGACAGAACAATAAAGATGTGTGATTGATCTTATTCTTGCATTTCCTTATGTCACTTTGTTATTGGCAGGAAGGTCTACATTTTAATGGGAACAATTCAGGAGAGAGTGATGTATTTGAATTCTTCTTTCCAACTCTCACATCCTCCCCCCAAAATTAATTAATTTTCATTCTTTAATTAAGGGCATCATCATGAGCTATTCACTTCTAATTACACTTCTAAGAACAGAATCAATAGAAACTTAAGGCTTCTGAATCTGCCTCATCAGATTCCATGTCTAATGTTATAAGTCCTATGTTTATATTATCTTAATAGAGCCTGTCAAAAACAATATCAGGTAGCATCTGCAGACCTTATGGTACTAATTATATTTTGGGAAACTGAGGCCTAGGAAATTGTTTATGGATTTACAACTTACAACTAAGTAGAAATTATAGGAAACTCCAATGTTAAGCCCATAATTCTATCTACTGTGTCAGAAGGTATAGAGGAAAACCATTGCTTTACCTAAAAAAAATAAATAAATAAGCAAACAAACAAACAAATAAATAAATAATTTGCTTGATTTGGACTCTGAAAGATTGGGGTTCAAACACACCACAGACCTACTGCGACCAGACATGTTTCTTTGGGCACTAAAATTTCCCAAGCTTTAGTGTCCCAAACTGTAAAATGTGAAGATTAATATCCCCTTCCTCACATAGCTATTGCGAAACACAAAGAATTTTGAAAATCTTAAAATCCTGTAAATGAGTCTATTGCCATCATTGCTTTTACTTTGTACCATATAGTGAGCTGCTGAAGACTATATATTTTTTTCTGAATAGAAGGTGATCATACATACAACTTGGAGATAGCCATTGTATCAGTTAAGTGGTTATTGGGATATAGAAGAGAGAAAAATAATAAATCTTGGAGGTGTTTTAGCAGAGTATACTTCTTGGCTCACCCATAGACTTCTCAGTTTGGCACTCAAAAAATTTCAGGACTTGGTTCTAGGCTCCTTCATGCCTTAAAATAAACGATTCCCCTTTATTTTAAGACTTCTCTATCAAACTATTTGCTATTCAATACTTTTCCAAACCTTAGTACTGGCTGTTTTCATGCCTTAAATGGACTTCCCAGTCATCTCTGCGATGTTTAGATTCCTTCAAAGCTCATCTCAGGAGCTCTTTCCAACATTTGCATCTTCCATGATGCCTTTCCTCCACAACTACTAGTACTTCCCCCGACCTTGAAAAATTAATTTGCATTTATTTTATATACACATTTGGCATGTTTCCCAAAATTATCAATGCAGTTTTAAGATTTAATAACTTTAAACTATAAAAGCACAATGCATGAAGTTGAGTACATGCTTAACAAATGCTTATTGAGCAACTGAGAGAATGAATGTCAAAAATATCAACCAATTATGTGACATATTATAAACACTTAATATCTATTTTTTTGATTTGTAGGCCAAGTAAAAAATCTCAAAAGGCTAAACAAAGATGGTGGTTGTGTGAGTAGAGTGAAGAGATCTGAAAGATGTAGAATTATCCTTATTTGGACAAAACAGCTAATTATCTATGGAGCATAAAGAAAATGAAAGAGTCAAGGATGATTCCCATGTGTTGAGGCTGTATGCTGGGAGAAGATTTATAGGGTTCCTATTTATTCCTTCACACTCATTTTTCTTTGAAATTGTCCCCTCTTCAGGTTCTAGTCTCCTCTCCTCTGATGCTCTCATATCTTCTCTATAACTCTCATGTAAAGGATGCACATTTATCTCTATATTGTTTCTCACAATATAATGAAAATTCCTCAAAAGTATGGGCTATTTTATTTTCTTTTACTTTTTATTCCCAACACACAGTACATGTCCTAGAACATAGTAAGTTCTTATATGTTTATGGATTGATCGATTTAAAAATTAATTATTTGAGAAGTAAATAGCTCTGCCATACAATGTTGTTTTTTGTGGTTTATGCTTTACTATATGAATGTGTTTATTATGGAATCTATGCGGATTATTCTCTCACTATTCTATTGATGAGCATTGCTGCATTGAAGGTAGCTCTTAACTGATGCTAAGTGATATGATCAGAACCAGGAGATCATTATATACAACAATAATAAGGCTATGCGACGATCAATTCTAATGGACATGGCTTTCTTCAACAATGAGATTATTCAAACCTGTTCTAAATGTTCAGTGATGAAGAGAACCATCTACACCCAGAGAAAGTACCATGGGAACTGAGTGTGGACCATTTTGTTTTCTTTCTTAGTTTTTTCTTCCTTGATCTGATTTTTCTTATACAACAAGATAACTGTGTAAATATGTATACACATATTAGGTGTAACATATTTTTTAACATATTTAACATATATTGGACTACTTGTCATCTAGGGGAGGGGATGGGGGAAGGAGGAGATAATTTGGAACTGAAGGTTTTTCAAGGTCAATGTTGAAAAAGTGCTCATGCATATATTTTGTAAATAAAAAAGCTTTAATAAAAAAGGTAGTTTTTAGACTTCAGGCATTTTGTCTGAATATGGCACATGCTGTCTTTGTTTCCTTCCCAAATTGGTAGAAACTTATAATCTTGTGAAGTTGTATATAATGTATACTCACAGATAACTTAAAATGGAAGAAATCTGTGAAGTGAAAGAAGAGGGCTGTTATCAGTGGTTGAATTCCCAGTAGTTTGATCTTCATAAGCTTATAAAGTTTTGAGGCTTAGCTGAATATTATCTTCTTTATTCTTGGATTCTCATGTGGCAAGCTAGTCCTTATCCTTCATCCTAGAGGGATTGTTTTCTAAAATTTCTCCTCTGTATGCTTTGTTGTTGTTGTTTTTAGATAAAATCAGAAGAAAAATAGTAAAACTACATACAACTAAACTGCAATGTTTTTCTTACATGAAGAAACTCTTGGTTACTAATTTAGGCTGTTTTTATGATACTTTCCCTTTTCCAACTGGTAAGTACAACTTTATAGTAAATTAGATGCTTTGTTCTGGAGGTAGCCCCAGGATCCTGAACCCAAGTGCCTTGGGAATAGCAGTCTTTCCAGTTTATATTCCTCAGCCACCATCCTGGGAAATAAATACTGTGGAGATGTAGTCTGGAAACTACTTCTGCATATGATACTGGCATAGATATTAAGACCTAGGAGGAAATAATTCTTGCCACCAAAGTTCTTGGTCCTGTAAAGGATCATACATTTATATTATTTATTAATGAAAATGAAATTAAAGAGATAATATTGGTATCAGTTTCATTATTATATACTAAGAACTAAGAATCTTTCCCCTTTTACTTGCAGTCAGTATCTTTCAATGTTTGTTATCTTTCCCTTTAGAATGTGAGCCATTTGAGAGCTATTATTTTTTTCTCTTTCTATATCTGACACTTAGAGAAATGCTTTATAACTAGTAAGAGTTTGAAAAATTCTTCTTTCTAACCTTCCTCTCTTTCTTCTTCCCTCCTGTTTTTCTCCTGCCCTTCCTTCCTTCTTTCTTTCCTTCCATTCTTTCTTCTTTCTTTCTTTCCATCATTTCTTCTTTCTTCTTTTCCTTCTTTACTTCTTTGCTTCCTTTCCAACAATAATTTAAATTTACTTTTTCAATTCTATTACAAGTTGAGATAGTAGTGACAAATAAATTATACTAGGCTAGTATACGAAGCTATTTTCAACTATTATTTTCTAAGGCAACTTTACCAGCAACAGATCCAGGTGAATTACGATTTTTTAGAACTTTCCTATATACAATCAGAATCTGTTTCACATAGAAAATTACATGCTCACAACACTAGCACCTGTGAGAAAGTTAGATAAGATTACGTGATTACTTGTTGTGGTTTTCAAAGAGCATCCCCTGAAGTAGTACAAGATATTAATATTTGTAAAAGTTCTTACAAATCTTTTAAATACTTTTTTTAATAAACAACAATTAAAACGAAATCTTGTCAACTCATTCAATTTGGCTGAAGGCTTCATTCTTCCAAACATTATATATTGTTATGGAAGGCATTTTTGGTGAAACTTTATCATTCAAAACATCATTAATCCTATAACAATTATATTCTCAGTGCTATTGTTTCAACAGTTGAAGTAAATTGCTTGCAAAAATTAAAATCAATGTGAAAGTTGAAGCAATTGAATCGTAAAGTAGTTTTTTTTTTCCAAGTAGTTATTAGTAAGTTCACCAAATACTTGAGTTTGAAACTTGAAAGGACAGACCTAAATTTGTTGGTATTATTTAGTTGTTTCCATTGTGTCCAACTCTTTGTGATATTATTTGGGCTTATCTTGGTAAAGATACTGCAATGGTTTGTGATTTCTCTCTCCATCTCATTTTAAAGGTGAGACAACTGAAGCCAATAGGGGTTAATTCAGTTGTCCAGGATCACACAATTAGTAAGTATGTATAGCTAGAGTTCAACTCAAATCTTAAGTGCAGGCCTGGTGCTTTTTTGTATATTTTTTGCCTTAGACTTAAGATAGAAGTAAGAAAAAAAGATTCTAACTTGGTCTTGTGATAGAAGGAATGTGTGTTTCCTGGTCTAGGAATATGGATTCCAGTGGCATACTTATAGTAAGAGAATGCATGGTTTTAAATAGTGAACTTAAATTTATTGAAAATTTAGTTTGCTTTGTGGAATAAATATACTCCATTTAAGGTCTAATCTCTCACCTTAAGGTTCAACATTTTGTATTTGAAATTTTGTGTTTGTATGTGTTTCAGACACAATCTGTTTTGTTCATTAAAATTGAGTAGAACTTTAAAAGTTTAACACACTCTAACAATAAATGATGAAAACAATATCTTGTGAAAAGGAGAAATTATTTCAAGGAGTAGTGGATGTAGGGAAAACATATACTAGCTTACATTTGACATTATATCTCTCAATAAGGATAATATTTTCTTTTAATTATATTTTACTCTGTGATTAATCTCTTTCTTTAAACGAGTAAAAGGAAAATAAAGGGAATTTAGCTACCTAAAAATAAGTTGTGCAAAATTATTGTTTAGCAGAGCATAATGAGTGTTTATTTGTTGTAATGGTATTTTTATTCAAAGAATCCATCCCATAGGGCTTAAAGAATATACATTGTCTCTAATGTGGAATGAAATTAAAATGTCACAGATGCACTTTCCTTTTCTTTTCTCTTTTTGTAATGTGAAAAAAGAGCATCATCTCAGGATTGGAAAAAAGATAGAAAACATATTTCCCTTTTTCTTTTCTGAGGTGGAGACATATTACTGGGGACAGAATTGAAAAATCCCCTTTCAAAATCAGAACATTCCAAATAATGACTCTTAAATTAGAGAATTTGGCTAAATATATATTTAGAAACTATGATTCCAAGTATTTCATTGAAAATGAACCAAAGTATATAATAAGATATAGGACAGCTTTTAGTTAGCTTATTTAGTCCCAACTTTAAATGTTTGGATTCCCACTCTAGTATTTTGTTAATATGTCACTGTAGTAATATGACAGTTGTTTTATGTATGCATATATATATATATGTGTGTGTGTGTGTGTGTGTGTATTTTTCAATGTATAATGCTTAACAAAATGCTTTAAATAAGAATATTCATTTGCTCTTCACAGCAATGTTTTGAGCTATTTAACAATATTCTTTCCATTTAACAGCTAAGAAATTGTGGATTAGAGAGACAAGGGATTTTCCTAAAATTATTATTAATAAATGGCAGTATCAAGATTTCATAGAATCACAGCATTGTAAAATTTTCAATGTAGGGAGGAGTTTAGATACAATAGAATCGAATATCTTAATTTTATAAATGGAAAAATTCAGACTAAAATAATGAATATGATTAACTTGACCCAGCTCAAAAAGTCAATTGGTAAAGCTAATATTTGACCAAGATCTTTTGACTCCAAAGAAGGTATTCTTTAAGCATAGAACTTTTGACTTGCATTTACAATCTGTTAGTCAACTATCAATTCTTAAACATAAATTATATGGCAAGCACTGTGTTAAATATTAGGGTATAAAGAAACCCCTACACAATCAAAACAAACAACAATAACAAAAGAATAAAAAAGTCCTTATTCTCTAGGAATTTATAGTCTAATGGAAGATACAATGAGTAAACACCTATGCACAAACAAGGTAGTTATCAGATAAACTTAGGGTGGTAATAGAGGGGAGGTGGTAAGATTAAGAAGTATTGGGATAGCATCTTGAAGATTTTATAACTTTTGCTGAAATTTTGAAATCAACGAAGCTATGAAGTACACATTTGGAGGGAAAGATTATCAAGAATGGAGGATAGCCAGTGAAAATATCAAAACTGTGAGATAGAGTATCATGTTCAAGTTACAAAAAAAAGCCTGAATCAATGGTTTACAGAATATATATCTATATATAATAAAAGAAGACTAGAAAGAGGGGAAGGGCCAAATTATAAAGGAATTTATATACATGAATTGAAGATTTGATACATGATCAAAAGGAAGCTGAAGGAGCAGCCTTTGGCATGTGGTCATTGAAATGAGGGAGTTTTGCTTCTATGGGATGAACTAGGTGAGATTGACAAGCTGATATAAGAAAAAGTATTGCAAAATGTTGGGGCAAACTATAATGTTGCTATTATTAGGGCATTATTCTCTGTATTTGAATCAATGTCCCTGGACAATTTTTTCTCTCATTTGTTGGAATCAACTGAAAATTCATATATTATCATTACAGCTTTGCTATTGATCCCAGTAAAATGAAAATCACCTGTGAAGTTTCATGTCTAATGAGCCCAAATGGCAATATTTCATACATTACAAGGAATTCACTAAGGCATCCACTTTAAAATGTCATCTTTTTCCATTATGTTGATTGCACAATTCTTTTGCGACATAACAATTAAAAAGAGTTTCAGAACCTACACAACTCCTTGGTTGTCTCATTCACAGTGAGCTCTTGCATCCATTTATTTTTGTAGAAGAAAAAGGAAGATACAAAGAAAGGTAGTATGGGTGACTTTGGATGATTTCTTTTCAATACATATCTAGGTAATAGATGAGAGTGTCACTCAGAGCATTCAACACAAAATTATTCATTTTAATGAACACAGCAATTGTCTCATCAGAGATGTGAGAGAGAAAATTATGAGAGTTGTGAAATTCTCTCTGCTGTCATCCTGAAAATGTAAAACTTTTCATTGCTCATGTGTAGATTTAGAGGTAGCACCAAATACGTTTCTCAAATATAACATATAGCCAGCAAAACTAACCAGTGTCTATGTATATTTATTGCACAATGCATTCCATTTTATGCGTTCAGGAAAAAAGGAAATGTTTTTAACAAAAATATTTTTGATATGTTGTGACATGCACTTGAAAGTTTCACATAAAGAAGTTGAGATTAAATATGAAAATAATATATACTTAGTTTTCATCATAGTGTATAAAGTTTACATATTATATTTAGAAGAATATTTTATGAATCATAAAAAGTTGAGTTTGTACAATAAATATTTTATGACAGCTCATAAAACTGTTATTATAATTTGTCTTTTAGAAACACAATAGAATATTTTCATAAGAATATTTATGTTAAGACAATTTTAGCCATGATTTTAAGCTTAAAGTGCAGAAACATTTTGTTAATAAATCAATATTTCACCATATCATGCATACCTGATGTTCATTCTTAATGATCTTTCATAAAGTCAGCATTTAATCTCTTTTCCCATATAGGTAAATTTGATTTACCAGGCTGTGAATTAAGATTGTCATAAGGAAGGGTTTACAGAGATTTTGGCCCAACTCAAATTGCCTTCAATTTGCTTTTACTAAGTATAAAGAAAAGGCAGGGAATGCAAATTGGCTAAATATTTGTTAATCTTTGGATGCTCTACAAATTATTTGTGATGTTCAGATAAATCTGAGATATTATTAATCCATGATTCATAACTCAATAATGATTAATTTGTTTAGATTCTAATGATACTTTAAATAAGTTATCATGACAATAGGAAAAGTTTGTTGATCTCTATTCCAATGTTTAATCAGCAGTGAAATGCATGGATTAGCTAAAGTAGCTGTTAGATCAAAATTATATATGAAAACAATCAAGTGACCTGTGATATTATCTTTTGATTTTTTGGTTGGTTAAAGAACCTTTTTTTTTGACATCTTAGTGCTCTTGTGAGCCAATCTGAGTTCTGCCTGAATTTAGGAGAAGTCCATTCAAAGACACACTCAGGGGACTAATTGAGCATGGATAAAGCCACTATAATAAAGGTCTAGTTTCTAAAATAACAAACATGCAATGGTCAGTTGAAATGACAGAGGAATTTTTTTAATACATCAAATGACTCCAGACACTGTTTTAATACTTTTGTTCAAGACCTTCACAAATGTAGAATGGTCAAAGAGTGATAACAGTTTTCAGCCCATGGTGCTTTTGTCCTCTAACAGACTGTTTTGAAGAAGCTATTTATTCATTTGAGTTTTGTGTTATATTAAAGCCTAACTCGTGTGAGAATATATTTCAGTAATTTGCATTTTAAAGTGTGTTAAAATAAAATTAATAGAATTGCAGTAATATTGAGAAAAATGTTGGATGTGTAGTCAGGTGATCTAGATACTAATATTGCTTACAATACTTATTCCATATGAGTTTGTGTGGTTCATGCTACCTATATGGGCCTAGTGTTTTCAAACATAAAAATAAGAGATTTAGATTAGAAAAGTTATGAGATTCTTTCACTCTAAAATATGACCCTATGAGTCTAAAGTTCCTGGGGCTGAATTTTTTTTAAATGAAAATATCCACTTATGTTGTATTATTATATTCTTTTACTTTTACTATTGAGGAAGAATGAAATGGAATAGAAGGGCACTGTATTTTTAATAATAGGTCTTTATTTTCAAAATACTAGTAAAGATAGTTTCAATATTCAACCTTGCAAAACCCCTGTTCCAAATTTTTCTCCCTCTCCTCCACTACCCTCCCATAGACAGCAAGTAATCCAATATATTTTAAACACATAGGGCATTGTATTTGTAATCACTAAGACGTTAAGTAAATCTGGAATTGGGAAGGTCAGAGTTCAAATCTGTTTCCAGACACTTATTAGTTGTGTGACCTATGACAAGGTATATAAGTCCAAGTTCATTAGCTGTAAAGGGGAATGATATTAGTACCTAGCTCTTAGGACTGTTGTGATGATCAAATCAACAAATAATTGTAAAACACTGGGCGCAGGATGCTATCTAAATTATTACTGTTGTGGTTTATTATATTATTAGTTATGATAGTTTAATTATAATTTGCAACATGTCTGGCACATAGTGTGCAATATATATATATATATATATATATATATATATATATATATATATATGAATAATCTTTTGGGTTTTTT
Organism: Sminthopsis crassicaudata; assembly: GCF_048593235.1. Classification (NCBI taxonomy): domain Eukaryota; kingdom Metazoa; phylum Chordata; class Mammalia; order Dasyuromorphia; family Dasyuridae; genus Sminthopsis; species Sminthopsis crassicaudata. The sequence continues at coordinate 46,060,931 of NC_133620.1, forward strand.
AAACTTTAACTTTAAAATATAGACAAAATAAACAATAAATATATATTTTACCCTCTTCATAGTAAAAGTTCTCTTTATTCCTTATCCCCTTGTGCCCAATGAAAAAGGAAAGTGCTTTTAAAGGGAAGTAGCTCAATGAAATGAAGCAATAGGTCATCTAAGTATGCCAACATTTGCAAAAAATCAAATCCCATTTAACCAATAAAATCACTCTATGAAAAAGATTCTGGTATATAAACAATAGATTTGGAAGAAAATTTGAATTTTCCCACTAACTAAAACTCATTTTCTTTGAGTAACTCAAGCTCTCTGTATGTTGTATTTGTTATGCTGAATTACTAATGTCAGCTATGTGGTAAAATGGATAAAATATTAGACTAGGGATCAAAAGGACCTAAGTTCACATCTTCTCTTAGACACTCAATACCTGAGTTACCTTGGTCAAGTCATTTAGCCTGTATCTATGTTGATTTTCTCATATGAAGAATGTAGAGAAAAAAAATTAGCACCCTCCAATTTAGGGATGTTATGTAGAAAAAAATAAGGTAATGCTTGTAAAATTATTTTCAAACCTAAAAGTATTACATACATTCTATCTAATATGATGATGATAATGATCATGATGATGATAGTGATTATTATGATGATCATTAGGATCATGTTGATGACGATGATGATAATGATTGGGTTTGATGAGATGTTGCATTGTGGTTTTAAATCTCTGTCCCTATGGGCACCCATTTCTTATGTTTTTACTATTGACAAGTCCCTATGATAAGATTTAAGTTTGAATTTTGACTCTGCTATATATTCATTTCTATGTGATCTTAGGTTATTCACTTCCCCTCTTTGGATTTTCAAATTCCTCATGAAAAAAGTATATACATATATATATATATATATATATATATATATATATATATATATATATATATATATATATATATATATATATATATATATATATATATATATATATATGTCTAATATTCTTTGCAGTTCCAAATCCTATCTATGATTTAATATTATAGTTGCTTCACATATCTGGCTTATTTCTTTTTTCTCTTTTTATTACTTTTTATTTTTAAATAGTATTTTATTTTTTCCAAATAAATGTGAATATAGTTCTCAATATTTAACATTGTAAAACCCCATGTTTCTAATTTTTCTCTCTCTTTCCCTTCTTCCCACTTCTCCAAAGAGAGCCAGGAATCAGATATAAGCTAAACATGCAATTCTTCTAAACATATTTCCAAATTCCTCATACTACATAAGAAAAATCTGATCAAAAGGGGGAAAATTACAAAGAAAAACAAACAAGCAAGGAAAAAATACAAGAACAAAAGGTAAAAATATTGTCTTTAGATCCACATCCAGTATCTATAGTTCTCTCTCTGGATGCAGGTGGCACTTTCCATCACAAGTCTATCCGAATTGTATTGGACTAACACAAAAGATCCCAGTCCATTGTAGCTGATTATCATATAATCTTGTTACTATGTACAATACAACAGTACTATGCACTGCTCATTTCATTTAGTATTAGTTCATATAAGGTTTTCCAAGCATTTTTGAAATCAGACTGCTTATAATTTCTTATAGAACAATAATATTCCATTACATTCATTTATACCATAAGTTAGTCATTCTCCAACTGATGAACATCCCCCTCAAATTCCAATTCCTTATCTAGCTTATTTACTTAATTAAATTATTTGTTTTTGAGGGAGAGCAGAATCTGTTATCTTCCTGTCTTTCATCCTACTCAACTATAGTATAAAATGATGAAAATAGTAGGTGCTCAGTAAAAATCTGATAAATATTTTTTCCTATTTCTATTCCAAAATTTGGTAAAACAAACAAACAAACAAAAAACACACATCAATCTAATTATTCAGCTATTTCTATACCTGAACCCACCAGGGGAACCTTGGTAACTCAAAATTCGAAATGAATTTACATAGAACTCTTCTTAAGGAAAATGGGGGAATTGTTGATCATTCAATTTAAGAGTTTTGTATACAGAGAATCTTAAAGTTCAAGAGCAGACATTCCAAAAAGTTCTTGTCCTTGTCTTACAAAGCAATGCAGTCTGGTATTGTGCTCAGACTTCTTCTAGCTATAGCCTTCTATCTAGTTTCAATTTTGCAGCCTTTGGGAAATGAGGGAAAAAATGTTGAGAGTCCATGAGAGAACCACAGGGATATTTAAACAATTTAAGTAATAACTGTGAAACAAGGTTAGAGGAATTGGGAATTATTTAGCCTGGAGAAAAGAAGGCTAAAGAAGAACTAAATGGTTTTCCAACACATGACCTCTTTCGTAGATGATCAAAATTAGCTCCTTAATTTTTCTCTTGATGACAGATAATGGAAATTCAGATTAAAGTATGAGGGATATGGATAAAGACTTCTTGGAAACAGAAGGGGGAAGAGTATGGCCTGTTTATATTTTTATTTCCCTCTATTCCTACTGCATTGAAGAGAAAAGGAAAAGATTAATTCTTAGTAAATGCCTGTGAAAGGAATTTTTGAAAAAAATTAATAATATTCAACAATTGTATAGTTCTTTAATGTTTGAAAATCATTCTAGTTAATTAAGTTATCTCATTTGATCTTCATAACAACTTGTGAGGAAAGTACTTTTATAATCGCTATTTTGTAGATTAAAAAAAATGAAGGCTAACAGATGATACTGGACCTGTTCAGACTAATATAGGGGTTAATTGTTTGAGATAGAACTTGAACCCATATTGGGCTGACTTCAAGTCCAACACTATCTTCCTTGTTTCCCTTATATAAATGATAAGGAAGAATAAAAAAACAAATCATGGGGCAGTTAACTGACAAAATGATAGAACACTGGCTCTGGAATCAAAAGGATATGAGTTCAAATTCAACTTCAAACACTTACTAGCTATATGAGGCTGGACAAATTATTTAATTTCAACTGTCTCAAAAATTAGTAAATTTTTCTGGGAAGGAAAAGGATATAGTAATGTGACATTATTTAACAATTGTCATTGTTCAGTTATATACAATTTGTCATGATCCCATTTAGGGTTTTCTTGACCAAGATGTTGTAGTGGTTTGCCATTTCTTTCTTCAGTTCATTGTACAGATGAGTAAGCTAAGGAAAACAAAGTTTAGTGAGTTGCCCAGAGTCATACAATTAGTAAGAGTCTAAGGCCAGATTTAAACTCATAAAGATGAATCTTCCTGATTCCAGGTCCTGCAGTTTATCTATTGCACTGTCTATCTGCCTTTATGTCAAGAAGCTTGTGTTCAAATTTGATTGGCTAGTCAATGGGAGAAGCATTAGACTTGTTTTGCTTTGCCCCACTGGGAAGATAGGAACAACAGATTAAATTTGTAAAGCAAATTTAGTGATGATTGATCATTGTTTAAAGGTAAACTCCCCAGTAGCAGAAATTATTTGCTTTTGCTGTGTTTTTCCAGTGCTTTGCATCACTCCTAGGAATATACTTTGGATTTTATAAATGATAGCATATTAAATGATTTACTGACTTAGGGGGGAAAATCCCGACATCAGACCTCTCCAAGAGTGAAAACAACTGCTTAGAAAAGTAGTAAAATCAATCTTACTGAATATTTTTAAGCAAAATCTGGATGAAAAGTTTTGGGATGTTATGTAGAGAAAATTTTCATTCAGAACCATGTCAGCTGGTCCCTGATGTCAATCAATCTCTTTATGAATAAGCTTTCTTAAACTAGACTTGATTCCCAGGCAAGTGTCCTACCCATCACAGCATCCGACATATCTAAAAGTCTTCAAATTATTGCTAAACAAGTGCTTATTGACTCAATAACTGACTATTTCAAAGAAGGGAAACAAAATACTGCTCTTCCCCCATTTTGTTATATTTAGACACAGAAATTCAGAATGTAATCATAAGGAATTAATAAGGTGTTGAAGATGTGTTGTCATTTTAATTTGATGCAAGCATCTCTGATTGAAATTAGAAGGGAACAATGTGATCAGCTGAGAAAATAAAGTATCCATGACTCTGAAGACTTTAAATAGCTAAGCCCTCACTGTATGCCAAGGAAAATATCAATAAGAAGAAAGTTCCCATATTCATAAAAATATTTCTAATTGTAATTGTTGTTATAGCAAAGAATTCAAAACAAAGTAGATGTGGATAAATTTAGGAATCGCTAAGTGAATTTTGATGAAAGAATGAAATGAATATTACTCTTTGTAAGAAATTATCTGATAAACACAGTAGAGTCAAGGAAACAATCTATACAATAACTACAACAACATAAACGGAAATATTCATAAAACATTAAAAGAAATTGAACAAAATTTGAATGGTCAAACATGACAAAAAGAAATAAGAAGACATTCCCCACTCAAGTCCCTAATGGAGATGTGAGATCCATAGGTATTAAACATTTAATATTTTCAATTTCATTGGATTGATCAGTTTCACAGATTATATTTTCCCACTTACAAAGTATTATTTTGCTACATGAAGTAGTTTTCTGATACAAGGAGGGAACAAGATTTTGGGGATAAATAAGAAAATGTAATAAACAGGAAACATCTGTAATAACAAATAGCATGTTCTAAATTTATTTCAACAGCTTGAGTTCAATAGGTGGAACTGCTGAAAATTGGATCTGTTGATGAAGAAACCCAATAAAGGGAGGAATGAAGGAATTGTCTCTATTTTTTCTTCTCTATTGACTAGTGTGTCTACCACTGCCTTGTCTAGAGCAAACATCTTATCTTGTGTAGTATGATTGTTCTTTTAATCAAGTAAATGTGTGACAGATTTGAGGGACACACATACATACAGAAAGACAGAGAGAAAGAGAGCAACAGAGACAATAACAGAGAGACAGAGAAAGAGACACACAGAGATACACAGAGATAGAGAGACGGAGAGGGACAGAAAGACAGAAAGTATTTTCAAAGAAGGATCCCCTTAACATTAGAAATGCCGTAATTCCCCAATAGATTAAAAAAAATTCTATCAGAAAGTGCTAGGAAAATTTGCCCTTTGCAAAGCAAGGTCTTTGTGATCCTTTCCATCCCAAATCTATGGTACTTAGCTTTAACAACCAGAGTATACAAAATTGGAATTGAAAACAAGCATATTCAGGGACCAGGCAGACTGATTCAGTTGAACAAATGCTGTTGGATGATTGTATTATAATTTATATTTTATAGATTTCTATTGATTGCTAACTCAATGCTCTTATCATTCACCCATTTTTCCTCAATATTAATTTGTATTTATTAGGCCTCTTCAAATATTTTAAATCCTAGTCTTATAAAATTAAACCATCTTGATATATTTAAAATGATACTGCAGATATTGATTTCTTTGTGAATGGCATATATTCATTATATCATATTCTGTTACCATAAAGATCAATTATTCCACCATCCTAATTTTACATATCTATTTAAGATTGATGCTTTCTCCAACTCTACCTCCATACTTAAAAGTCAAGTCATAAAAATTCAACAAGCATTTTCTAAGTGCTTATACTATATGCCAGGCACCCTGCTGACTGCTGGGGTACAGGATTATAAAGAAAAACAAAGTCTTTACTCTGAACTACTCATATTATTAATAGGAAGACAGCTTACAAGCTATTTTTATACATATACATTATTAGGGCTGATTGGAGATCATCTCTGAGGAAAGACATTAGCAATAAATACCTGAAGAAAGGAAGTACTCTTTGAGTTGATAACTTTTAAAAAGTCAGAAAAATCATGAGATTACATTCACAAGATCCACCAATCTCAGTATCTTCTTTAAATATCATTATGTCTGCTTCTTTACCAACACACCTAACTTAAATATACACATATATGTGTTTATACATGTATGAGCATGTATATACACACATGTGCATATAGAGAGAGACTTTTTTTTCTTTTATTCCACCCAAAAAGGTCCATAGATTTCAGCATTTTGTGATAGAAATTCATCATAAATATAGTTACATATACACAAAAAGGTTAGGAATCCCTTTGTTCCATCTTCCTTTTTGTGAACTATCCTGAAATCAATATTGTTATAATTTGCAAATTTGTTGAGTATGCAGTGAATATACTTTTATCTAAGTCATTAATTAAAATGTCAAACTACAAATTCACAAATTCAATGGATTTGTGGAATTTAAAAATTTTAATGTAAACTTAAAGATTTGGAATTATATATACAACTATACAGTTTACAAACTAAGAAAGTTGTTATTTTTTGGTTTGTCGCTATTTCATGTTTCATTTGGCTTGAGAGACAGGATAGTTGAATGAATATAGAAGTGGGATCAAAGTCAGAAAAATTTAACTGCACATCTCATTTCTTTGAGAAACATACCCACTTCAGAGTCTATTATTGACTAATACAAAGGGATTCAACAAAAATACTTTTCATGTGTCTATTCCAATGATTCTATAACTTTTTATTCTTCAAGATCAATTTCACTAATTCCTTATTTGTATATATGTCTATATGTCTCTATCCTCTAGTTTACTCTAAATTATTTTTCAAAGAAAGAACAATACCTTTCTTTTCTTTTTTCCCTTCTCTAGCATCATGGTTTATACTTAGAAGATTTAGGAATATTTTTTTTGTTTTTCTGTCAGTCATCAATCATTTATATCTGTCTATATATCTCTGTATATCCATTCATCTATATTATTTATTTACAAATAAATTCATTTATTTTTAATTATGAACATATATATTCATCACTTATCTTACATTTACTTGTCTTATGTTTCTGTGAATTTTATCAATTTATATGAATGATATTTTTGTTTTCTTATCTAAATAGTGTCTTTCTTAGTTTTACCAGCTTTAGTGCTAATATTATAAAATATATAAATAAAATAATAATAATAGTCATTTATATAACACATTATTTGTCAGGAGCTATGCTAAATTTATTATAATTAGTACTTCATTTTATCCTCAGAACAATCCTGACTGATAGTGGTATTATCCCCATTTTACAGATAAGGAAATGGAGACTAATAGAGCAGTTAAATGGCTTGTTAGTACTTAGAGGATGGATGGGGATTCATGCCTTCCTGACACTTTTCTGGCATTCTACCCACTTGCCACTGGTAAGGTTCAGTCCCTGTTCTAAAGAGCATTTATTCTATAATGAGAGAGGAAATAATTATATATGATAAAGCGCATAGCAACTTTAAGTGGAATTTATATCATTGTTTTTGTAGTAGGACTTGGACCTTGGACAGCTTAGGTTCTTGCCATCATAGTTACATAACCTCAAGTTTATTTAACCTCTAAATCTCAGTGTATTCATTTGTAATATTAACAAGTTGGATTTGATGGTATCTGTGGTCCTTACTGGATAGCTAAGTGGCATAGTGGAAAAAGTGCTGTCCCTGGAGTCAGGAAGATCAGAATTCAAATATGGCCTCAGACACTTACTAGGTATATGACCCTAAACAAATACCTTAACCTTGTTTGATTTGTTTTCCTTATCTGAAGGAGATGTAGAAGGAAAAGGCAAATCAGTCTGCTATCTCAGCCATGAAATATTTATGTGATCAAAAAGAGTTGGGATTATCTGAAATGATTAATCAGAATTGGTCCCCACTAACTCTATAATTCTAAAAGCACAACTTCTGAAGTTAAGGGCTAGTTAATTTTTGACTTTGCATCTCCAGTACTAGTAAAGTGTCTCACACATGTTAAGAGCTCAATAAAACTCATTGAATTGAAATTGATTAAGATAAATGTAATTATAAAAAGAGAATTTATGAATTGTACATAATCTCTTTATTATTCTGGTCCTTCATTTATACAAAATAAGTTGCTTTTCCCATAATAGAAATTGATGAGACACTAATGACAAAGTTGCTCCTTTACAAGCTATATTTTGGACTAAAAGAAAATGGAAAATCAGCCTGGGTTTTTGAAGTTACAGCATCACTTTCAGGATTTTTTCTTTTTGCAAACTTTAATTCATTAAAATGTAAAAGCCATTCAGTAGAATATAAGAAGAACCAAATAAATGTGCATCTTTCTTTAGAGATCCATTATTTTATTTAAGCTGCTTGGGAATTTGATAGAATAATTTTCTCCTAAGGCCACTTTATGATGATGTGGACACAAAGTTAGAAAAAGGCTAGAACTGATATGTCATGTTAATGAAGCAAAATTCACAGCATTCCTCCACCCCCCATCTTTCTCTCAACACCTTCTAAAAATGGAATAAAACGAACTATTAAAAATAGGAAAGACTTCACAATGCAGGCTATACCTGAAAGAAGATAAATATTTTTATTATTATTTTAAATGTATATATATACAAGTACATTTGTGTACAAGGAAATACACACACACACATATATATATGTGTGTGTTTGTGTGTATATACATATATATATATATACACACACACATATATATATGCATTTACACATATGCACACACTCAGACAATATGTATATGTATCCACACACATATATGAGTAAGAACATTGGTCTCAATGCATAGTACCCTTGCTTTTCTTTATATCCTATAAATACATGCATATAAATATGTTTATATATATACATTTTGTTTTATAGTCATATAATTTATTATAAAGTATACTTATGCATGTATACATATATAATATTCATTATACAGAGTATGTATGTATATGTTATATTAATATATATAGTCAAAATTTTGTGTATGTATATATATGCATATATATAATATGTATACATAATTCTATCCCTCTATTTTTCCATCTACCATGTATGTATATGCTATATAGAATTTAGAAAATCATCAGCAACAACAACAGCAAAAAACATATTTAAATTATATATATTATACCTTTTTATTTTTAAAACATATGCATGGATAATTTTTCAACATTGAAAAAAATTAAAACATGTGTTTTGAATGAATCAAGCCCAATTTTTTCATTTTGAAAATGAGGACATTCAAAATACCAATTTGCTCAATGTCATGCACACCATGCATGGTATAGAGATGACCTTTAACATAGCTGCCATATGTAAAAGATACTCTTTGTACCCATATATCTAATTTACAAGACCTAAAGCAGAGTGTTATGGAGAGGGAAGAACATACTGAATTTGAAGTAAGGAATACTAATCTCAGAGCCTTTGAGCTATATGATACTGAGCAAGTCACTGGACATCTTTGTGCCTTAATTAATTCATCTATAAAATAAAAACATTGGTGGTTATGATCTATATAATTCATGCCAGCTCTAAATCTATGACTGATGATCACATATATTCTCTAACCCACCTTTAATTTTAAGAGTTAAGACAAAATAACACATAGTAATTTTTTTTAAATTACATGATAACAACAGTAGTAATTATGCCATTTTTCAATTTTTATTAAAGCTTTTTTTTAATTTTTAAAACATATGCATGGGTAATTTCTCAATAATAACCTTTACAAAATCTTGTGTTCCAATTTCCCCCCCTTCCACTCATCTCATTCCTTAGAAATCAAGTAATCCAATAAAGGCTAAAGAAGGTAAAAAATACATATTAAATCCAATATAAGCCTATGTATTTATACAATTATCTTTATGCACAAAAATCAAATAAAAAAGGAAAAAAATGAGAAAGAAAATAAAATGCAAGCAAACAACAACAAAAAGAGTAGAAATGCTATCTTGTAATATACTTTCAATTCCCACATTCCTCTTTCTGAGTGTAGTTGACTCGCTTCATCACAAGATCATTGGAATTGGCCTGAAACATCTTATTGTTGAAAAGAATCATGTCCATAAGAACTGGTCATTATATAATCTTGTTCTTGGCATATACAATGATCTCCTGATTCTACTCATTTCACTTATCATCAGTTCATGTAAGTCTCTCCAAACCTCTCTAAAATCATTCTGCTGATAATTTCTTACAGAACAATAATGCTCCATAACATTCATATAGCATAACTTATTCAGCCATTCTCCAACTGATGGGCATCCACTCAGTGTCCAGTTTCTTGACACTACAAAAAGGGTGCTACAGACATGTTTGCACACATGGGTCCCATTTCCTCCTTTAATATGCCTTTGTTATATAAGCCTAGTAGAAACACTTCTGGATTAAAGGGCATGCACAGTTTGATAGCCCTTTGGGCATAGTTCCAAATTGCTCTCCAGAATGGTTAAATCCATGCACAATTCCACCAACACTAAAAGTGCCACAGTTTTCACTTATCCCCTCCAACATTCATCATTATCTTTTCTTGTCATCTTAGTCAATCTGAGAATTGTTTAAGGGTACCTCAGAGTTGTCTTAATTTTCATTTCTTTGATAAATAGTGATTTAGAGCACCTTTTCATATAACTAGAAATGATTTTAATTTCTTCATTTCAAAATCATCTGTTCAAATCCTTTGACCATTTATCAATTGGAGAATAGCTTGAATTCTAATAAATTTGAGTCAATTTTCTATATATTTTAGAAATGAAATCTTTATCAGAACCTTTGTATGTAAAGATATTTTCCCAGTTTATTGCTTCCCTTCTAATCTTGTCTACATTAGTTTTGTTTGTACAAAAATTTAAACTTAACAAAATCAAAATTATCTATGTGATGTTCAATTATGAGTTCCGCTTCTTCTTTGGCCACAAATTCTTCCTTCTCCACAAATCTGAGAGGTAAACTATTCTTTATTTTTCTATTTTGCTTATGATATCAGGCTTTGTGTTTAAATGAATCCATTTTGACTTTATCTTGATATACAGTATTAGGTGTGGGTCAAAACCTAGTTTCTGCCATACTAGTTTCCTGTTTTCCCAGAAGTTTTTGCCAAATAGTTTTTATCCCAAAAGCTGAGGTCTTTGTATTTGTCAAACAATACATTTCTGTAGTCATTGTTGTGTCTTGTGAACCTAACTTATTCAACTGATCAGCTACTTTATTTCTTAGATAGATAGTACCAAATGGTTTTGATGACTGCTGCTTTATAAAATAGTTTTTGTTCTGGAACAGCTAAGCCACCTTCATTGGCACATTTTTTTTTCATTAATTCCTTTGGAATTCTTGACTTTTTGTCTTCCAGATGAAGTTTTTTTATTATTGTCTATAGATTTGTAAAATAATTTCTTGGAAGTTTGATTGGTATGGCATTGAATAAGCAGATTAATTTAGGTTATATTGTTATTTTCAATATTTTTTTGGCTATCAATGAGTACTTGATATTTTTCAAATTGATTGGATCTGAATTCATTTGTGTTGAAAGTGTTTTGGAATTCTGATCATATCATTCCTGATCTTGCCTTGGCAGGTAGACTCCTGCAATATATTACATTATTGAGAGTTATTTTAAATGGAATTTCTCTTTGTATCTCTTGTGATTGGACTTTCTTGGTAATATATAAAAATACTGATGATTTCTATGGATTTATTTTGCATCTTGCAACTTTACTAAAGTTGTGAATTGTTTCTAGTAGCTTTTTAATTCATTCTCTAGTGTTCACTAAGTATAACATCATATGATATGCAAAGAGTGATAATTTGGTTTCCTCATTACTTACTCTATTACCTTTAATCTCTATTTCTTCTCTTCTTGCCAAAACTAAAATTTCTAATGCATTATTGTATAGTAATATTGATGGAAGGCCACCTTGTTTCACCACTGATATTATTGGGAATGGTTCTAGTTTGTCCCGATTATATATGATATTTCTTGATGATTTTAAATTGATGCTACTGATCATCCATTTATTCCTCTGCTCTCCAATGTTTTAAATAGGAAGGGATATTGGATTTTATCAAGTGCTTTTTCCGTATCTATTGAAATAATCATATGATTTTTGTTTGCTTGTTTATTGATATATATATAATTAAGATAATAGTTTTCCTAACATTGAACCAGCCCTACATTCTTAATATAAGTCCTATTTGGTCATAGTTTAATGTCCTGGGGATGATTTTCTGTAATCTCTTTTCTAATATTTTATTTAAGATTTTTGAATCAATATTCTTTAGGGAAATTGGTCTATAATTTTCTTTCTCTGTTTTTACCCTACCTTGTTTAGGTATCAGATATTGTCATAAAAAGAATTTGGTAGGACTCCTTCTTTCCCAATTTTTCAAATACTTTGCATAGTATTAGAATTAATTGTTCTTTAAATGTTAGGTAGAATTCACTTGTAAGCTATCTGGCCTGAGCATTTTTATCTTAGAGAGTTAATAGCTTCTTCTATTTCTTTTTCTAAAATGGTACTATTTAAGTAATTTATTTCCTCTTCTGCTAATCTATGCAATCTATATTTTTGCATGTATTCTTCCATTTCACGGAGACTGTCAAATTTATTGACATATAATTGGGCAAAGAACTCCTAATTATGGCTCTAATTATATTTTCATTGAAGGAAAGTTCTCCTTTTTCATTTTTGAGACTAATAATTTGATTTTCTTCTTTCCCTTTTCTAGTAAAATTAACTAAAGTTTAATCTATTTTGTTGGTTTTATCTTAAAATCAACTCAGTTTTATTTATCAATTCAATAGTTTTTTTTTTTTAACTTTCAATTTTGTTAATCTTCCATTTTATTTCAGAATTTCAAGTTTGATATTTGATTGAAGGGTTTTAATTTGTTCTTTTTCTAGCTTTTTTTAGTTGCAAGCCAAGCTCACTGATCTTCTCTTTCTCTGTTTTATGCAAGTAAGCATCTAGAGATATAAAATTTCCTCCAATAACCACTTTGGCTGAGGATGCAAATTTTTGGTATTTTGACTCATTGTGTCTTTTTCTTTTCTTCATCTGCAAAATGAAATGGAGAAGAAAATGACAAGTTTTTCAATATATTTACTGAAAAAATTTCAAATGGAATCCTGAATAGTCAGACATGACTAAAAAGACTAAACAATCAAAACAATGTACAAATTCAAAAAATATAAAGATCCTTACCTTTAAGGTGCACAATCTGAAGAGATAATCCATACATTTAAATATGTATAAAATACTTTAATATCAATACATTAGGAAAATAAACAATTATATGCAATGTTTCTTTGTTTGACTGCAGTTATCTGGGGAAAGAAAAATGATAGACATGCTAATTCTGTCTTATTTTCCATTCCCAAAATTGTAAGTAAGAATTAGAAATTGATTGTGTTAGGTATTAGATTGATTAGTTCTTTTAAAATTATTCTTCAAAAACCAAATGAACAGGGGCGGAGCCAAGATGGCGGAGAAGAAACACACGACTCAGTGAACGTCCTCACTCCCTCACAACCAATTAGATAAATTAAGTCTCAAAATTAGCTCAGGACTGATAGATACCACAAGGACTGGAAGCACGACTTACCAGCTGAAGAGAATCTGGAGTTTCAACAGGAAAGGTCAGTTCTCAGGGGAGGAATAAGAAAGACCAGCACAGACGGTGGGGTAGGGGCACACTGCGCCCATTGCGCTGGGAAGGGCTCTGGGATCAGAGAAGCCACTGAGGTAAAGGAATCTGGCACAGGCTGTTAGCTCTTCTCTGCTAATTATTTAGCAGTTCAGAGGAGAAAGCCAAAATATTTTAAAACTCAAATTAGATTTTCCCCGATCTTGGGGGTGACTCAGCAGACTCCACACCAGGGGGTGTGGCCTCAGCTACCACCTGAGAATAGTTAAGAGATTGACAAGTGGGTGGATACGGCCCAAGGCAACACACACTGCCTAGCTTAGCTGGAGGGAGTGGAACTCAGCTCCAGGAAGTCCCAGAGAAGCAGAACCTTTGAACTAGGGACCACGGTTTCTGTCAGACACTTCCAGTTTGAGCGCAGGGGCTTCTCACGTCACCTGCTGCAGACATCCACTCCCCACCTGGACACATAGGCTGGGCTTCGTGCTGTCTTCACTGCTAATCACCTCTGAGGCACCTCCAGGGAGGGGGTGGGGAACTCTCTCCCAGAGCTCTATCTTAGCTCCGGCGCAGGGGCCGTTGCATCCATCCGGTCTGGGAGGAAGCTGGTAAAGAAGTAAATAATTTCCTACCCCAGAGACAGACCCCAAAAGATTTTTTAAGTATGAGCAAAAAAGCTAGAAAAACCATAGATTCCTTCTATACAGAGAAAGAGCGGGTATCCAACCCCGAGGAAGTTGACAGCAGAGAATCAACAGACAACAACCTAAAGGGGAATGATTCCTGCCCCCTATCACATAACTCTCTCCTAGAAGAAGCTCTTAAAAAATTGAGGGAGATCGAAGAAAATGGGGAAAAGAAAGGGAAGTTATGATAGAGAATAACAACGTCCTGAAATTGGAGTTGGAAAAAATAAAGAATTCACAGGAGATGCAGGGAAACAAAATTAGTGAATTAGAAAAGGTTAAAAAAACACAGGAAAGTAGGATTTCTGAATTGGAAAAGATAAAAAAGTCTCAAGAAAATAGAATTTCTGAATTGGAAAAAGAAAATAATTCTCAAAAGAAAAAAATTAGGGAAATGGAAAAAAACTCAATAGAGCAAAATAATTCATTTAAAAACGAAATTGGGCATTTACAAAAAGAACTAAAAATTGTGAAAGAAGAAAATAACTCCTTAAAAGTCAGGATGGAACAAATAGAAATGAATGATTCACAGAGAACCCAAGAATCAGTCAAACAAAACAAAAAAAATGAGAAGCTGGAGAACAACGTCAAATACTTACTGGGAAAATCTATAGACCTGGAAAATAGATCTAGGAGAGATAATCTGCGGATTATTGGACTTCCAGAAAACTATGACCAAAAAAAGAGCCTAGATTCTATTTTACAGGAAATTATCAAAGAGAACTGTCCAGAGATAATAGAAACGGAAGGGAAAGTAGATGTGGAAAGAATTCATCGAACTCCTTCTGAAATAGACCCTAAAAAAAGAACACCACGGAATATTGTGGCTAAGCTGCAGAATTACCACACAAAGGAGAAAATCCTGCAAGCAGCTAGAAAAAAACAATTTAAATACCAAGGTGCCACAATAAGGGTCACCCAAGATCTGGCTGCCTCCACATTAAAAGATAGAAGGGCCTGGAACCTGATATTCCGTAAGGCAAAAGATCAAGGACTGCAACCACGAATGAACTACCCAGCTAAGTTTAGCATCTTTTTCCATGGAAGAAGATGGTCATTCAATGAAACAGAGGAATTCTATATGTTTCTAAGAAAAAAACCAGACTTAAACAAAAAATTTGATCTACATCCACAAGACTGAAGAGAAACAGAAAAAGGTACACAGAACCCTTGAGAACTGTAACTCTGTTGTGGGTATATAAAAAATACTCAAGGATAATTTGATTTTACTGATATAAAAGAAAAAAAGGGGGGTGTGGTAAAGGAAAGGAGGTCGGGTCAGAAAAAGGGGAAGGAGTGATAAAAAGAGGGAAACTACATCCCAGGAAGAGACATAGAAAATACACCATATCTGAGGGAACTTAGTGAGGGGGAGAATCAATGTGTGAATCTTACTCTCATCAGAAGAGGCTCAAAGAGTAAATAATTAACATATTTGTTTTTCAGAGAATTTTCTCTCACCTCATTAAAAGGGGGGAGAGGAAAAGGGGAAAGGAAAAGGAGAATAAGTGAAGGGACTTGGAGGGAGGGGGGAGGGATCCTAAAAAAAAAAAAAAAAAAAAGAGGGAGGGTTGCGCGTCACAAGGGGGGTCTGTAAATTAAATATCGGGGAGGGGGATCAAGGGGGTCAAGGGAAAAAAGCATAATCTGGGGATAATACGATGGCAGGAAACACAGAATTAGTAATTTTAACTGTAAATGTAAATGGGATGAACGATCCCATCAAACGGAGACGGACAGCAGATTGGATCAAAAAGCAGAACCCTACAATATGTTGCCTACAGGAAACACACTTAAAGCAGGGAGATACATACAGAGTAAAGGTAAAAGGTTGGAACAGAGCCTATTATGCTTCAGGTAAAGCCAAAAAAGCAGGGGTAGCTATCCTTATCTCAGATCAAGCAAAAGCAGAAGTAGATCTCATTAAAAAAGATAAGGAAGGAAACTATATCCTGCTGAAAGGTAGCATAAATAATGAAGCCATATCAATACTAAACATATATGCACCAAGTGGTATAGCATCTAACTTTCTAAAGGAAAAGTTAAGAGAACTGCAAGAAGAAATAGACAGTAAAACTATAATAGTGGGAGATCTCAACCTTGCACTCTCAGATTTAGACAAATCAAACCACAAAACAAACAAGAAAGAAATTAAAAAAGTAAATAGAACATTAGAAAAACTAGGTATGATAGACCTTTGGAGAAAACTGAATGGCAATAGGAAGGAATATACTTTCTTCTCAGCAGTTCATGGATCCTATAAAAAAATAGACCATATATTAGGACATAAAGATCTCAAAATTAAATGTAGGAAGGCAGAAATAATAAATGCCTTCTTCTCAGATCACAATGCAATAAAAGCTACATTCAGTAAAAAGTTAGGGGTAAATAGACCAAAAAGTAATTGGAAACTGAATAATCTCATCTTAAAGAATGACTGGGTGAAAGAGCAAATTATAGAAACAATTAACAATTTCACCCAAGATAATGATAATGATGAGACATCATATCAAAATCTTTGGGATGCAGCTAAAGCAGTAATAAGGGGAAATTTTATATCTTTAGAGGCTTATTTGAAGAAAATTGAGAAAGAGAAGATTAACGAATTGGGCTTACAACTTAAAAGGCTAGAAAAAGACCAAATTATAAACCCCCAACCAAAAATTAAACTCGAAATACAAAAATTAAAAGGAGAAATCAATAAAATTGAAAGTAAAAAAACTATTGAATTAATAAATAAAACTAAGAGTTGGTTCTATGAAAAAGCCAATAAAATAGATAAACCTTTGGTAAATTTGATCAAAAAAAAGAAAGAGGAAAATCAAATTGATAGTCTTACAAATGAAAAGGGGGATCTTTCCACCAATGAAGAGGAAATTAGAGAAATAATAAGGAGTTACTTTGCCCAACTTTATGCCAATAAATTTGATAACTTAAGTGAAATGGATGACTTTCTCCAAAAATATAGGCTCCCTAGATTAACAGAGGAGGAGATGAATTGCTTAAATAGTCCCATTTCAGAAAAAGAAATAGAACAAGCTATTAATCAACTCCCCAGGAAAAAATCCCCAGGGCCAGATGGATTCACATGTGAATTCTACCAAACATTTAAAGAACAATTAGCCCCAATGTTATATAAATTATTTGAAAAAATAGGGGATGAAGGAGTCCTACCAAACTCCTTTTATGACACAGACATGGTACTGATACCTAAACCTGGTAGATCGAAAACTGAGAAAGAAAATTATAGACCAATCTCCTTAATGAATATTGATGCTAAAATCTTAAATAAGATATTAGCAAAAAGACTTCAGAAAATCATCTCCAAGATAATACACTATGATCAAGTAGGATTTATTCCAGGAATGCAGGGCTGGTTTAATATTAGGAAAACTATTAATATAATTGACCATATTAATAATCAAATTAATAAGAACCATATGATCATCTCAATAGATGCAGAAAAAGCATTTGACAAAATCCAACATCCATTCCTACTAAAAACTCTTGAGAGTATAGGAATAAATGGATTATTCCTTAGAATAATCAGGAGTATATATTTAAGACCGTCAGTAAGCATAATATGCAATAGAAATAAACTGCAACCTTTCCCAGTAAGTTCAGGAGTGAAACAAGGTTGCCCACTATCACCATTACTATTCAATATAGTACTAGAAATGCTAGCCTCGGCAATAAGAGCCGAGAAAGAGATTCAAGGAATTAGAGTAGGAAATGAGGAAATTAAACTATCACTTTTTGCAGATGACATAATGGTATACTTAGAGAACCCCAAAGACTCTGCTAAAAAGCTACTAGAAATAATTCAAAATTTCAGCAAAGTGGCAGGATACAAAATAAATCCACATAAATCCTCGGCATTTTTATATATCACTAACAAAATGCAACAGCAAGAGATACAAAGAGAAATTCCATTCCAAACAAATGTTGAGAGTATAAAATATTTGGGAATCCATCTACCAAAGAAAAGTCAGGAATTATATGAGAAAAATTACAAAACACTTGCCACAAAAATAAAATCAGATTTAAATAATTGGAAAGACATTCAGTGCTCTTGGATAGGCCGAGCGAATATAATAAAGATGACAATACTCCCCAAACTAATCTATTTATTTAGTGCTATACCAATCAGACTCCCAAGAAACTATTTTAATGACCTAGAAAAAATAACAACAAAATTCATATGGAAGAATAAAAGGTCAAGAATTGCAAGGGAACTAATGAAAAAAAACTCAGAGGAAGGTGGTCTAAGTGTACCTGATCTAAAGCTATATTATATAGCAGCAGTCACCAAAACCATTTGGTATTGGCTAAGAAATAGACCGGTAGATCAGTGGAACAGATTAGATACAAAGGACAAAAAAGGGTACATCTATAGCAATCTAATCTTTGACAAACCCAAAGATTCCAACATTAGGGATAAAAATTCATTATTCGGAAAAAAACTGTTGGGAAAACTGGAAATTAGTATGGCAGAAATTAGATATGGATCCACACTTAGCACCATATACCAAGATAAGATCAAAATGGGTCCATGATTTAGGCATAAAGAGGGAGATAATAAATAGATTAGAGGAACAGAGGATAATCTACCTCTCAGACTTGTGGAGGAGGAAGGAATTTATGACCAGAGGAGAACTAGAGATCATTATTGATCACAAAATAGAAGATTTTGATTACATCAAACTAAAAAGTTTCTGTACAAATAATACTAATGCAAACAAGATTAGAAGGGAAGTAACAAATTGGGAAAATATTTTTAAAAACAAAGGTTCTGACAAAGGTCTCATTTCCAAAATATATAGAGAACTGACCATAATTTATAAGAAACCGAACCATTCTCCTATTGATAAATGGTCAAAGGATATGAACAGACAATTCTCAGAGGAAGAAATTGAAACTATATCCACTCACATGAAAGAGTGTTCCAAATCACTACTGATCAGAGAAATGCAAATTAAGACCACTCTGAGATACCACTACACACCTGTCAGATTGGCTAAGATGACAGGAACAAATAATGACAAATGTTGGAGGGGATGTGGGGAAATTGGGACACTAATACATTGCTGGTGGAGTTGTGAAAGAATCCAGCCATTCTGGAGAGCAATCTGGAATTATGCCCAAAAAGTTATCAAACTGTGCATACCCTTTGACCCAGCAGTGCTACTACTGGGATTATATCCCAAAGAAATACTAAAGAGCGGAAAGAGACATATATGTGCCAAAATGTTTGTGGCAGCTCTTTTTGTTGTAGCTAGAAACTGGAAGATGAATGAATGTCCATCAGTTGGAGAATGGTTGGGTAAATTATGGTATATGAAGGTTATGGAATATTATTACTCGGTAAGAAATGACCAGCAGGAGGAATATAGAGAGGCCTGGAGAGACTTAAATCAACTGATGCTGAGTGAAATGAGCAGAACCAGAAGATCACTGTACACTTCAACAACAATACTTTATGAGGATGTATTCTGATGGAAGTGGAAATCTTCAACATAAAGAAGATCCAACTCACTTCCAGTTGATCAATGATGGACAGAGGTAGCTACACCCAGAGAAGAAACACTGGGAGGGGAATGAAAATTGTTAGCACTAATATCTGTCTGCCCAGGTTGCATGTACCTTCAGATTCTAATGTTTATTGTGCAACAAGAAAATGATATTCGCACACATGTATTGTACCTAGATTATATTGTAACACATGTAAAATGTATGGTATTGCCTGTCGTCGGGGGGAGGGAATAGAGGGAGGGGGGGTAATTTGGAAAAAATGAATACAAGGGATAATATTATAAAATATATATATATATAATAAAAAAAAATGAGAAAAAAAAAAGAAAAAAAAAAAAAAAAAGAAGTTAACTTCTCTATCTCCCAGGTTCCTTATAATAAAATAAGTATAAAAGGAAAAAAAGAAAAAAAAAAAAAAAAACAAATGAACACTTGGATATAGAGGGAATCATATCAAAGTGCTCCAAAAGGTCCCAGCTTAATTCTCTTTAAAGTTTTGTCTCTCCCTATAAATAGATTCTACTCTTGATTGACTATTTTATTCAATAGTTGGTTATTTGTTGTTATTATTCAGGCATTTCAATTTTTAATAACCCATTTGGGGTTTTCTTGGCAATGATACTGCAGTAATTTGCCATTTCCTTCTCAAGCTCATTTACAAATGGAGAAACTGAGGCAAACAAGGTTAAGTTGCTTGACGCAGCTCAATAGATCTTAAAATTCCATAAGATAAATGGTGACAAAATTCCTATCTTTAAAAATGAATTATAGAAATCCAATTTTTAAGACTTTTAATGTGGGAAAATTTTGAAACCATAATAATAATTCCAGATTTAATTTAAGCAATAAAAAAGTAAATAGTGCTTAATGAACTGCAACTATACTTAAAATATACATATGCCTATATTTGAGTAAAAATATGAGTATTTTTCAGATATACATGTAAGTGTCGTGATATAGTGAGGGATTGATATTGTAAATATTTACATACTTTCACATAGGTGTTTATGCATATGTACATGTGCACCATTTATTTATATGTATACATGTTTCTATATGGTATACAGATAGTTTTGTATGTGCACACATCTACACCCCAATATACATTAGTGTGTGTGTGTGTATATCTATCTATCTATCTATCTATCTATATCTATAATATATATACATGCCTCTTAGTTATAATGGGAAATCTTTAAGTAGATTTTATTTATTTAATTGTATTTACTTTATGCATGTATATTTAGTTGCAGGTACACACACATGTGCGTGCACACCACACACACACACACACACACACACACACACACACACAGACTTATACAACCAAATATATATCCAGATTCTAGGCCAATATTTCTTCCCTTGAACTTTTGTCTCCTACTATACTACGTATCTCTAAGCTCATTTTTTCTGTTGCAGGAATCATTTTTTTTTTCTCTTTTGATATTTAGACTTCTCTCTTTATATCCTAAGGCACCTTCCCACTAGTGCAGCTGGCACAGTGTTTTCTCGCAGCATTTCTCCTTGTTTCCTTGCTCCCTTCTCAGTGGTTTGATACCTGAGGCCAGTCTGTTGTTCTCTCCTGTAGTTAAACCAGCTGCTTTGTAATAACATTGTTGATTTCTCTGAGCTGGTAGTGCAAAGAGTGTCTTTTACATTATCATAACATTTGTTAGACATGAGCCCTAAAGGAACTAAGAAAATCTATAGGATGAGTATACATTAGAAGAAGAAAACAAATAGTTGGCCTAATTTGTGAATGTTTACGTTAACATGGAAAGAGACTAATGGAAAAGTATTGTTCTTACCTCCCTATTGCCAATTCTGAAGAAATATTGGGTCTTTAAAGTCTGATAACAATGAATGCTGAACCCTTAAAGCTATACATCTGTTTAATTCTCTGAACAACTTGGCAGGGGGGAAGAGAAAAGGAAGAACTAATGTCAAGTTTCAACCATTTAAATGATAAGACATCTATGGGAATGATCAAACTATTCAGTTGGAATCACTCATATTCTTCATATACTTATCTTTTAATAGTATATTACAAGACCACTTCTTTATTGATAAAAACCCTTTCAAAAAAAGCAGTTCCTTTGAATCCATGGGAGATACTTTGTTTGAGGAGAGCCTTCAGGGCTGCATTTTGTTCTACCAATTCAAATGCTTTTAAGAAAATCAATAAACAATAGACACAGCAGGATTTATATTCTCCACACATCTCAGCCAGTTGTGTGACTGTAAGACTGTAAAAATGCAGGCTGCTGCTGTTCACCAGGGTTAAAGAAGATATGCTACATAGAATCTAAATAAAAAGAAAAACAAAATAAAGCAAAACAAAGATGGCCTATTAACGAGGACTTTCTCCACATGTAACTAGGTTAATGAATGCATTTTACTAATTGCATCAAGAACCAAAATACATAAAATTTCCTACATGAAATCTATAACCATTTGCAAGAGGTGAGTCTGACCATCCATACTAGATAAACAAAATGGACACAAATTCATAATATTCAATGACAATCAGCTGCACAAATATGTATCTATATTGATTTAATAATTTTATTCATCACCCTATTTTTAGTGGAAACACAAACATATTTGATTAATTCATAGACTTGGAAAGAGAAGAGGAAAATATAGGCCTGTTTTACTGTGCATCTGTATAATATGTGTCTATATAACTGTTGCTATGTATGTATATGTATAAATACATATAGTTCAATGACTGAAGATGGACACAGTGAGGACAGAATTCACCAGGAGAAGAGAAAGGGAGTTGGATTAAATTTTGGAACTTGCTTGATCCTTAAAGTGAATGCAGCTAGCTGCCACAGAAAGTCATCTTTTTGGTAAAAAGTTTTTTTTTTGTTTTTTTGTTTTTGTTTTTGTTTTTGTTGTTGTTGTTGTTTGTTCATATATAGCTGCAAATAATGAGATATTATCATCTTTAAAACATAAAAATTTCTTAGTTATCCAGGAAAATAATGTCTACTAGTCATAAGGAGGCTGCTTTATTTTATTAAGGATGATTTATGTTTTAAATGACATAACTGATGAAATATATAACTTGATAAGAAAGCAAACTATTCATTTGACAAGAAAGGAATACCAAAGATGGGTAGTGCAGGTTGTCTTGATACAACTGAAATGTTTAACTCAATAATAACCAAAACAATCTTAATTTATTACTTTTCCCAGCTATTTTTTTACCAATACCTTCCTCCCAGTAACTTAATTTCACACCTTCAGTATCATCCTTGATTGTTCCCTCTCCTTTATATAGCATATGAAATCACTTGCCAAAAGTATAGTTTTGTAGTTGAGTTGTATTTTTTTTTCTTTTTTGGTAAGTTTCTTCGGCTCTGTTTTTATAATACAATACTCAACTCCTTCTTTTCCTTCAATTAGCTACAACTCAAAGTCAGATGTTACTTATGATTCTTCTAAACTCTTTCAATCATGTAGCTTCATTGATCTCCTTGTCTCCTTTATCTTTATCTTTGTCTCTAGTTACTTCACTGCTGGCCCTGATATCTTCTTTGCATACCTGTCACAATGATTTTCCCAAAACAAATGTCTGATCATAGTACTCTTTAAAAAACAAAAACAATAAATACAATAAAACAAGTTGAACCAAACCAAACCAAAAACAAAACAAAACAAAACAAAACAAAAACAAACAAAAAAAAAAAAACAATGTTGCCCCTAAAACAAAATACAGACTATTTCTTTGACATTTTAATTCCTTTCTAATATAATGTCCAGCTACACTTAGAGCATTATGTTGTTTTATTCCCATTTACAGACTGCATTAGAGTAATCCTGACCTATCTTTTCATATATATGTTATTCTATCGCCTACCTCTTTATTGTTTTCTCACCAGAGCCTATCCTCATACATTCTTTCCCTCTTCAAACTGGTATGATTCAATAACACATCAGAAATTCTTAACCTGAGATCAATGAATTCTTTAAAATTTTTATCTATCTTTATAACTATTTTAAGTTTCCTTTGCAAACTTGTGAATTTAAATCTCTTATTCTGAGAAAGAATTTATAGGATTTATCAAATGCCAAAATTTCTGTCACACACACAGAGATTAAGATCTCTTGTCACAACTATCTAACTATATGTATACACACACACATACACACACAGATGTGTGCATGTATATGGGTTCACACAGTTTATATATATATATATATATATATATATATGTATATACACACATTTGTGTGCATGTATGTATATGTGTGTTCATACATAAAGATTAAGAGCTCCTTTCACAAACATCTAACTATATGTATACACACACACATAGATATGTGCATGTGTATGGGTTCACACATTTCATGTATATATTTATATGCATGTCTGTGTATGTGTGTGTTCATACACACAGATTAAGAGCTCCTTTCACAAACATATAACTATACATATATACACACATGCAGTCATGCATATGGGTCCACACTCTATGTATGCATGTATATATATATATACATGCATATGTATATATACACACATACACACATATATGTATATGTATACACACACATATAGAACAAATGTCCAGGTCATCCAGATGCAATCCAGATGCAGAGCTATGACAGGAGGACATATCTTCCTCCTCCTCCAAATCAAACAAATAAAACAAAACAAAACAAAACAGACAAAACAAGAACAAAAACAACAACACTTTGGAGTGCAACTTGTAGAGAGCTCCAATGAATTGCCTAAGATCTCATAGCTAATTGTCTAAGGCAAAAATCAAACTCAACTTTATGATGCCACAAGCACCAATGTAAATAGTGTGCTTTTCAGTCCCTCATAATCAAAGCAATGATTTTCCTTTTTTATCTTCTTGTTAGTTTTTTCTACCATTTGGAATCAAGTTTAATTGGTGTAAACACACATTTATTCTATGTTGTATGGCTTCAGTAGGCTTTACACTCCTTAAAGGCAAAAGTTTTTTTAGTTTTTGTCTTTTTTGTATCCCCAGTGTGTGGGGAGGTGGAAGTATATAGTACATTATGAATGTTTGCTTAATGGGATTAAAACAAGCAAAGAGGGCTCTAGTTCAGTTGAAAGAATCATGTAGGAAAAAAATGCTAAACACAGCACCTACCATAATATTTAAAATTCATCCATATATCCATCCATCCATCCACTCATCATTCATGGAAATTCTCAGATGAGCATCACACACAATGAGACATGTGGCAATTGTGATTTGTGATTGGTGAGATCATATTTATATCCTTTGGGAGGAAATTGCTTTATTATACCATAAATGCTTATATCTGTAACTGATAAGTAAATATATATATATATATATGTATGTATATATATATATATATATATATATGTCTATGTATATTTTCATGTATATGTATATGCATGTGTGTATGTATTTGTCTGTGTTCCTATGAGACAAGTTGGGGAAAGATTTTTCCTTCATTTTTGTATTATATCCCCAGGGCTTAGCAAATAAGTATTGTGTTATTAATTTATAATTGCAAAAATGCCATGAAATATATAATAGCACTAACATTTTATTTTTGAATATTTTGCCTTTAAATACATTAAATTAAATTTTCTTTGTTTATAGCACACAAACAATGCTGTCATTTAGTCTATTTTTCTTCAGGAGTTGAGTTTAAGATGCATGTTAATAATTCTAAGTTTAAGTGCATTTTTTTCTTTTTTACTATCAAAGTATTTTCACCAGTGAAGTCACTATATTTATTCTCTATCTCTGATTTTGACTAAACATCAAAAGTAAAATGTGTTCCACTTGATTTTATGAAATGGTACAGTAAGCCCTTTTTTATCATGATTGATGAATCATACTGAAATGTTGCTCATCTCTCAGCATCTGTGCCAGATGTTAAATATTATGAGCAATCTCTTGTACTTAGAACACTGCTAAGCATCTTAAAAAGAAAGCATTATTAGATTTTAGGGGAAATTTCTAAAAGTGATGAAAATTTATAGAAAAAAAGGAATGTTTCAAATATAAAATTCATTATTATTTGTAAAGAGATACTATCACAAATGACCTATGTGTACACTTTCCATTTAATTCTTCCTATAAAATGATGGAAACTCTAATATAACACTAAAGTAAACTGGAGGAAAGAGAATAATGTGTGTGGAGTTCCTTTAATAGCTGAGAGTATCTGTGAACCCCTGACCAGGTCCCAAGATGTCTAGTTATAATTTCAAATATAATCCAACATCACAAGTTTTTTATTGAGTTATTTATGAGACATGATTTATACATTCCAGAGGGCACACACAAATTCATATGAGGATCAAGTCTGATTACAAGATCATAGAATCACAGGTTTAGGACTATGAGGAATGTTAGCTGTTAGATAAAAGAACGATGAGATAAAGCAGAAAATAAAGCACTTGGCCAAGAGTTGGGAAGAAATATATTCAATCTCATCTCAAATGCCTACTAGATATTTTACCTTGAGCAAAATGTTTGGTCTGTTTTATTCTCAGTTTCCTAATCTGTAAAATATGGATAATAATAGCTCCTACTTCTCTGAGTTGTTGTGCAGATCTTATAAGAAAGTAATTGTAATGTTTATTACAGTACTTAGCATATAGCAAAACCACAGATTTATTAACTATTATTATAAGAAAGCCAAATTTCTCATTTTATTCAATAATAAAACAAGATAATCCCCTCCTCACCTCTTCATCTTTTCTCCCTTATATTGCAATCACCTCTGTAATATTTTAAATAAGCATGAGTAGCTAGGCAAGAAAGCATTACCTTAGCATACTTCTTGCCTGGATGGTGAATATATTGGACACCAGTACCAGTCCTGATGCCAATGATGTATAAGGCCAATTGCCCATACTCCTCAAGCCATTTAAGTTTTATTTAATCTGTATAAATATGAAAATAACAATATTCTTTAAATATGTGGTTATCCTTAGTATAGATCATATAATGAAGATGTTTAATTTTCCTTTCTATTATGTCTAATTTTCAACCAAAGTTCAATAGTTGCATTATACGAAGGATATTGCTCAGGTCCACTCACCTGTTCAAAAGATATCTGGTCAGTTGTGAATACCACCAAAGATGAAAACTATTTATAATCTTCCCATGGAAGGGCATCAATGGTGGAAAAGGGCCTTTGATTTCATGTTAGAGAAGAATCAGTTGATATAACAAGGAGCATTTATCATGCAGGAAAAAATAAACTCTAAAAGGTCACAAGCTATGTCTCTTCAATTTTTGAAGATTTATGAATTGATGGCAGGTTCATTTTCATGCCTAAAGGCAGTCATTCAACTAGTATTAAATCAATTACTCTGTACCAGGTGCTAGGACAAATGCTAGAAATAAAAAAAAAAATGTAAAAAGCAGTATCTGCTTTCACTAAAGTTGTTGTCAAATGTGCAAGGCAACATGCAACTAACTAGGTTATATAAAACCAACATTTTATGTGACAAATTGGAGATAATTTCAGGAGATAAAACACAAGAATTAAAGCAGGCCTTTTCTTATACAAGCTGTGGTTTTGCAGGATCCTTGAAGAAAGTGAGAAATGTCAGGTGGAGTCATAGTTGGAAGTTTTAGGGTAATTCTAGGGAATATGTAAAGGTAATGTAAGAGGAAGCAAAACAAACAAACCAAAAAAAAAACATATAAAAAATCTTAATAATCAGAATTGCTCAAAAGCAACATAACTGGTGTTAGGAGAAAGTGGACATTCCAGGTCTTCAAATAGCATTTGGATAAAAGTTGCTGTGGACATTGTAGTGGACATATCATTTAAACTTAATTTGAGTAGGATTTATTTTGAGATTCTAGGTTTCTATGATTCCAGACCATCATTGTCTTAACATAAGTAATTTAATGAAGTAGAAATTTTTTTAAAATAATTGAGGACATGGATGGCTTAATTTTCATTTTTTAAAAAAATGTTCTACATTTATCACAATGATTGATACACAATAATCACTTAATAAATGCTAATTCATTGAGTTCTAGACTTACCAGCTTTGTTGTCTCCATTGTGTCTCAGGCAACTCATTAAGTCACATTTTCAATGGCAGAATAATTAAATTCTGCATTCATCAAAGGAATTTCTACACTGGAAAATCACTTAACTTATAAAAATTATAAATCATATTGATCTATACTTTCTATCTCCAAAACTAGATTATAAGTTCCTCAGTGGCTAGGCTTATTTTGTTGGTGGTGCTATTGTTATTGTTGTTTTTGTCTTTTTATATTTCCAAGAGCTTTGCTCCATTTTTGGTTGGTTAATTAATAAAAAAATACTGAAAATTAAAATGAAAACAAAATAGCTGTGTTTATCAGTTTTTGCTTTATAAACATTTTATTCTGTGAAGAGATAATAAAGATATGCTAGCTGAAAATAGCTAAATGATTTTATTATATTTTATATTTATATTATGTTATGTTATATTGCATTATATATTTATTTATTCATTCATTTACTTGTTTGTTTGTTTGTTCGTTCATTCATTCATTCATTCATTTATTTATGTGGTTTTTTGTGTGTTTATTTATTTCTTTGTTTGTTTGTTTGTTTGTTTATTTTTTGTTTATATTAAACTACCAAAAGGTAGTTTAGCATATGATATAGAAGAAAGAAATTTGGATTTGGAGTTTGAGGACCTGGGTGTAGATATGAACTGCACTATTTACTACTCTTGATATATCTGGAAGGTAATTTAAGCATTCTGACATGAGCTTCTTAATCTTTAAAATAAAAGAGTAAAAGTAGATGATAAATAGCTGAGATATAATAATTTGTTAATTGTATACAAAGTAGATGAATCTAACTAAACATGCAAAGCTAGAGTAGAGTTCTTGGAATTCAAATTGATTTTGGATTTACTTTGGATGTTCAGTCCAGGTTGATTTCTAGGCATGTATTAAGACTTCAATGATTCTCTAAATAGTCACTTATTGTTTTAAGAACCTCTAAAAATAATGTTTTTTTTAGAAAAATCATATTAATTTATCAACCAAATACCTATTGTGAATAATTAGTCTAATATTACTTAAAGAGAAAATTTTAAATAAAAAAATAATCTATATACTTTGACATGTTTTGTACCTGCTACATAAAATCATTCTATAACTTGCTTTCTTTAACTTGACAGCTTTTCTTGTTTAAAAATTTTGGTGTTCCAACTTATCCACAGACACTGATTTCTTTTTTTTTTCTTTTTTTTTTATTATTTATAAATTTTTGACAGTATATATGCATGAGTAATTTTTTTATAACATTATCCCTTGTATTCATTTTTTTCCAAATTATCCTTTCCCTCCCTCTACTCCCTCCCCTAGATGACAGGCAATCCCATACATTTTACGTGTGTTACAATATAACCTAGATACAATATATGTGTGTAAATCCCATTTTCTTGTTGCACATTAAGTATTAGATTCTGAAGGGGTAAGTAACCTGGGTAGAGAGGCATTCACTTCCCAGAGTTCCTTCTCTGGGTGTAGTTGTTTCTGTCCATCATTGATCAACTGGAAGTGAGTTGAAGCTTCTTTATGTTGAAGAAAATTCACTTCCATAAGAATACATCTTCATACAATATTGAAGTGTACAGCAAACATCTGGTACTATTCATTTACAGTTTTCAAGAGTTCTTTTTACCTTTTTCTGTTTCTCTTCAGTCTTGTGCACGTAGATCAAATTTTTTCTTTGTGTCGCCTTTACTGTTCGGTCTTAAACCTCAGGGAAGCCACTAGGACACAGCCCCCTCACAGCAGAATCCTGCTAATCACCTGTTCATTGAGAACCCAAGAATCAGTCAAACAAAATAAAAAAAAAAAAAAATGAGAAGCTGGAGAATAATGTCAAATACTTACTGGGAAAATCTATAGACCTGAAAAATAGATCTAGGAGAGATAATATGCGGATCATTGGACTTCCCGAAAACTATGACCAAAAAAGAGCCTAGATTCTATTTAACAGGAAATTATCAAAAAGAACTGTCCAGAGATAATAGAAACAGAAGGGAAAGTAGATGTCGAAAGAATTCATCAAACTCCATCTGAAATAGACCCTAAAAAAAGAACACCACGAAATATTGTGGCTAAGCTGCAGAATTACCACACAAAGGAGAAAATCCTGCAAGCACCTAGAAAAAAACAATTTAAATACCAAGGTGCCACAATCAGGGTCACACAAGATCTGGCTGCTTCCACATTAAAAGTTTGAAGGGCCTGGAACCTGATATTCTGAAAGGCAAAAGATCAAGGATTGCAACCAAGAATAAACTACCCAGCTAAATTTAACATCTTTTTCCATGGAAGAAATGGTCATTCAATGAAACAGAGGAATTCCATATGTTTCTAAGAAAAAAACCAGACTTAAACAAAAAATTTGATCTAAATCCACAAGACTGAAGAGAAACAGAAAAAGGTACACAGAACCCCTGAGAACTGTATCTCTGTTGTGGCTATATAGAAAGTACACATGGATAATTTGATTTTACTGATATAAAAGAAAAAATGGGGGTGTAGTATAGGGAAGGAGTAGGTAGTATCAGAAAAAGGAGAAGGAGTGATAAAAAGAGGGAAACTACATCCCAGGAAGAGGCATAGAAAATACACTATATCTGAGGGAATTTAGAGAGAGGGACAAACATTGTGTAAATCTTACTCTCATCAGGAGAGGCTCAAAGTGTAAATAATTGTCATATTTGTTTTTTAGAGAATTCTCTATCACCTCATTAAAAGGGGGGAGAGGAAAAGAGAAACGGAAAATGAGAATAAGGGAAGGAATTTGGAGGGAGGGGAAGGTATACTAAAAAAGGGAGGGCTGTGCATCACAAGGGGGGTCTATAAATTAAATATTGGGAAGGGGTTCAGGGGGGTCAAGGGAAAAAGCATGATCTGGGGATAATATGATGGCAGGAAATACAGAATTAGTAATTTTAACTGTAAATGTGAATGGGATGAATGCTCCCATCAAACGGAGATGGATAGCAGACTGGATCAAAATTCAGAACCCTTCAATATCTTGTTTACAGGAAACTAACTTAAATCAGGGAGATACATATAGAGTAAAGGTAAAAGGTTGGAGCAGAATCTATTATGCTTCAAGTAAAGCCAAAAAAGTAGGAGTAGCTATCCTTATCTCAGATGAAGCAAAAGCAGAAGTTGATCTAGTTAAAAGAGATAAGGAAGGAAACTATATCCTGCCGAAAGGTAGCATAAATAATGAAGCCATATCAAGACTAAACATATATGCACCAAGTAGTATAGCATCTAACTTTCTAAAGGAAAAGTTAAGAGAATTGCAAGAAGAAATAGACAGTAAAACTATAATTGTGGGAGATCTCAACCTTGTACTCTCAGATTTAGACAAATCAAACCACAAAACAAATAAGAAAGAAATTTAAAAAGTAAATAGATCATTAGAAAAACTAGGTATGATAGACCTTTGGAGAAAACTGAATAGCAATAGAAAGGAATATACTTTCTTCTCAGCAGTTCATGGATCCTATACAAAAATTGACCATATATTAGGACATAAAGATCTCAAAATTAAATGTAGGAAGGCAGAAATAATAAATGCCTTCTTCTCAGATCACAATGCAATAAAAGCTACATTGAGTAAGAAGTTAGGGGTAAATAGAACAAAAAGTAATTGGAAACTGAATAATCTCATCTTAAAGAATGACTGGGTGAAACAGCAAATTATAGAAATGATTAATAATTTCACCCAATATAATGACAATGATGAGACATCATACCAAAATCTGTGGGATTCAGCTAAAGCAATAATAAGGGGAAATTTTATATCTTTAGAGGCTTATTTGAAGAAAATACATAAAGAGAAAATTAACGAATTGGGATTGCAACTTAAAAGGTTAGAAAAAGATCAAATTAAAAACCCACAACCAAAAATTAAACTTGAAATACAAAAATTAACAGGAGAAATTGATAATATTGAAAGTAAAAAAACTATTGAATTAATAAATAAAACCAAGAGTTGATTTTATGAAAAAGCCAATAAAATAGATAAACCTTTGGTAAATCTGATCAGAAAAAATAAAGAGGAAAATCAAATTGTTAGTCAAACTAATGAAAAGGGGGATCTTTCCACCAATGAAGAGGAAATTAGAGAAATAATAAGGAACTACTTTGCCCAACTTTATGCCAATAAATTTGATAACTTAAGTGAAATGGATGACTACCTCCAAAAATATAGGTTTCATAGATTAACAGAGGAGGAAATAAATTGCTTAAATAGTCCCATTTCAGAAAAAGAAATAGAACAAGCTATTAATCAAATCCCCAGGAAAAAATCCCCAGGGCCAGATGGATTCACATGTGAATTCTACGAAACATTTAAAGAACAATTAGCCCCAATGCTATATAAACTATTTGAAAAAATAGGGGATGAAGGAGTCCTACCAAACTCCTTTTATGACACAGACATGGTACTGATACCTAAACCAGGTCAATCGAAAACTGACCAATTTCCTTATTGAATATTGATGCTAAAATCTTGAATGAGATATTAGCAAAAAGACTTCAGAAAATCATCCCCGGGATAATACACTATTATCAAGTAGGAGTCATACCAGGAATGCAGGGCTGGTTTAATATTAGGAAAACTATTAGTATAATTCACCATATTAATAATCAAATTAATAAAAACCATATGATCATCTCAATAGATGCAGAAAAAGCATTTGACAAAATACAACATCCATTCCTACTAAAAACTCTTGAGAGTATAGGAATAAATGGAGTATTCCTTAGAATAATCAGGAGCATATATTTAAGACCATCAGTAAAAATAATATGCAATAGAAATTATTGCATACATAAGATAAGATAAATGAGATCCAGTAAGCTCAGTAGTGAAACAAGGTTACCCACTATCACCATTAGTATTCAATATAGTACTAGAAATGCTAGCCTTGGCAATAAGAGCTGAGAAAGAGATTCAAGGAATTAGAGTAGGAAATGAGGAAATCAAACTATCACTCTTTGCAGATGACATGATGGTAAACTTAGAGAACCCCAAAGATTCTGCTAAAAAGCTATTAGAAATAATTCAGATTTTTAGCAAAGTGGCAGGATACAAAATAAATCCAAAAAAATCCTCAGCATTTTTATTTATCACCAACAAAATGCAACAGCAAGTGATACAAAGAGAAATTCCATTCCAAAAAAATGTTGAGAGTATAAAGTATTTGGGAATCCATCTACCAAAGAATAGTCAGGAATTATATGAGAAAAATTACAAAACACTTGCCACAAAAATAAAGTCAGATTTAAATAATTGGAAAGACATTCAGTGCTCTTGGATAGGCCAAGTGAATATAATAAAGATGACAATACTCCCCAAACTAATCTATCTGTTTAGTACTATACCAATCAGACTCCCAAGGAACTCTTTTAATGACCTAGAAAAAATAACAACAAAAATCATATGGAAGAATAAAAGGTCGAGAATTGCAAGGGAACTAATGAAAAAAAAAAAGTCAGAGGAAGGTGGTCTAAGTGTACCTGATCTAAAGCTACATTATATAGCAGCAGTCACCAAAAACATTTGGTACTGGCTAAGAAATAGACCGGTAGATCAATGGAACAGATTAGATACAAAGGACAAAAAAGGGTACATCTATAGCAATCTAATCTTTGACAAACCCAAAGATACCAACATTAGGGATAAAAATTCATTATTTGGAAAAAACTGTTGGGAAAACTGGAAATTAGTATGGCAGAAATTAGATATGGATCCACACTTAACACCATATGCCAAGATAAGGTCAAAATGGGTCCATGATTTAGGCATAAAGAATGAGATAATAAATAGATTAGAGAAACAGAAAATAGTCTACCTCTCAGACCTGTGGAGGAGGAAGGAATTTATGACCAGAGGAGAACTAGAGATCATTATTGATCACAAAATAGAAGATTTTGATTACATCAAACTAAAAAGTTTCTGTACAAACAATACTAATGCAAACAAGATTAGAAGGGAAGTAACAAATTGGGAAAATATTTTTAAAAGTAAAGGTTCTAGCAAAGGTCTCATTTCCAAAATATATAGAGAACTGACCCTAATTTATAAGAAACCAAACCATTCTCCAATTGATAAATGGTTAAAGAATATGAACAGACAATTCTCAGATGATGAAATTGAAACTATTTCCACTGATATGAAAGAGTGTTCCAAATCACTACTGATCAGAGAAATGCAAATTAATACAACTCTGAGATACCACTACACACCTGTCAGATTGGCTAAGATGACAGGAACAAATAATGATGAATGTTGGAGGGGATGTGGGAAAACTGGGACACTGATACATTGTTGGTGGAGTTGTGAAAGAATCCAGCCATTCTGGAGAGCAATTTGGAACTATGCCCATAAGTTATCAAACTGTGCATACACTTTGACCCAGCATTGCAGTTATTGGGATTATATCCCAAAGAAATACTAAAGATGGGAAAGGGACCTGTGTATGCCAAAATGTTTGTGGCAGCTCTTTTTGTTGTAGCTAGAAACTGGAAGTTGAATGGATGCCCATCAATTGGAGAATGGTTGGGTAAATTATGGTATATGAAGGTTATGGAATATTATTGCTCTGTAAGAAATGACCAGCAGGAAGAATACAGAGAGGCTTGGAGAGACTTACATCAACTGATGCTGAGTGAAATGAACAGAACCAGAAGAGCGATGTACACTTCAATGCTGTATGAATGGGTATTCTGATGGAAGTGGGTATCTTCAACATAAAGAAGATGCAACTCACTTCCAGTTGATAAATGATGGACAGAAATACGTACACCCAGAGAAGGAACACTGGGAAGTGAATATAAAATGTTAGCACTACTGTCTATCTACCCAGGTTACTTATATCTTTGGAATCTGATACTTAATGTGCAACAAGAAAATGGTATTTACACACATATATTGTATCTAGGTTATATTGTAACACATGAAAAACGTATGGGATTACCTGTCATTGGGAGGAGGGAGTGGAGGGAGGGAGGGGATAATTTGGAAAAATGAAAACAAGAGATAATATTATAAAAATAAATAAATAAATAAACAAAAACCAAAAAAAAAATTAAGTCTGTTTTTTTTTTTTTTTTTTTTTTTCTTAGAAACAAATGGAATTCCTCTGTTTCATTGAATGACCATCTTATTCCATGGAAGAAAATGCTAAACTTAGCTGGGTAGTTTCTTCTTGGTTTCAATCCTTGATATTTTGCTTTTCGGAATATCAGGTTACAGGCCCTTCAATCTTTTAATGTGGAGGCAGCCAGATCTTGAGTGACCCTGATTGTGGCCCCTTAATATTTGAATTCTTTTTTTCTAGCTGCTTGCAACATTTTTTCTTTTTTTTGTTAGTTCTGCAGCTTAGCCACAATGTTCCATGGTGTTTTTTTTTAGGGTCTTTTTCAGAAGGTGTTCGATGAATTCTTTCAATGCCTATTTTCCCTTCTGTTTCTATTATCTCTGGTCAGTTCTCTTTGATGATTTCCTGTAAAATAGAATCTAGGCTCTTTTTTTGGTCATAGTTTTGGGGAAGTCCAATGATCCTCAGATTATATCTTCTAGATCTATTTTCCAGGTCTATAGATTTTCCCAGTAAGTATTTGACGTTATTCTCCAGCTTTTCATTTTTTTTTTAAACTGTTTAACTGATTCTTGGGTTCTCAATGAATCATTCATTTCTATTTGTTCCATCCTGATTTTTAATGAGTTATTTTCTTCATTCACATTTTTTAGTTCTTTTTGTATATGCCCAATTTCGTTTTTAAGTGACTTATTTTTCTCTATTGATTTTTTTTCCATTTCCCTAAATTTTTTTAGAGAATTATTTTCTCTTTCCAATTCAGAAATCCTACTTTCTTGAAAATTTTTTCTTTCCCAATTCAGAAATCCTACTTTCCTGTGATTTGTTAATCTTTTCTAATTCACAAATTTTGTTTCCCTGCATGTCCTGTGAATTCTTTATTTTTTTCCAACTCAAATTTCAGAACATTGTTATTCTCTATCATAGCTTCTCTTTCCTTTCCCCATTTTTCTTCAAACTCTCTTAACTCTTTAATAGTCTCTTCTAGGAGAGAATTATGTGATGGGGGACAGGCATTGTTCCCCTTTAGGCTGTTATCTGCTGACTCTCTGCTATTAACTTCCTTGGAGTTGGATACCCGCTCTTTCTCTATGTAGAAGGAATCAATGGTTCTCTTTAGCTTTTTACTCAAGGTTAAAAAATCTTTTGGGGGTCTGTCCTTGAGGTAAGAAGTTTATTTATTTATTTATTTACCAGCTTCCTCCCAGACTGGATGGATGCCACGGCCCCTGTGCCTGATTTAAGAGATAGCTCTGAGAGAGAATTCCCCTCCCCCCCTTCCTGGAAGTGCCTCAGAGGTGATTAGATTACTGTGCTGTGAGGGTTGCCCAGTGAAGGACCCCACTGTGTGTCCTAGAGATTTCCCTGAGGTTTAAGACTGAACAGTAAAGGTGACACAAAGCCCAGCCAATGTGTCATGTTGGGTGTGGATATCAGCAGTTGATGTGAAAAGCCCCTGGACTCAGACTGGTAGTGTCTGCCCAGAAACCACAGTGCCTATTTCAAAGGTTCTTCTTCTCTGGGACTTCAGCAGCTGAGTTCTACAGCCTCCAGCTAACCCCGGCACTATGTGAATTAGATGTTGCCTTGGGCTGTGTCCCCACTGTTCAAGCTCTTAACTACCCCAAGGTGAAGCCCCAGGCAGCAGAAAGTGGCTGCACAGCCTTGCTGAGATCTGTTAGGTCACTTCAGATTGAGTTGGTTTTAGTATCTGGCTTTATAATTTAAAGTGGCTTGATTTCTCATCTGAACTTCTGTTTTATAAGAAGAGAAGAGCTAACAGCCTGTGCCAGATTCTTCTGTCTCAGTGTCTTCTCTGATCCCAGAGTTCTCCCCAGCTTGACAGGCGCAGTGTGCTAGCAACTAACCCTGTCTGTGCTGGCCTTTTTTCTTCCTCCCCTGGGAACAACCTTTTCTGTTGAAACTCCAGATTGTCTTCAGCTGGTAATTCATGCTTCCAGTCCTTATGGTTTCTACCAGCCTAGCGTTATTTTTGAGGCTGATTTAACTAATTGGTAATGAGGGAAGAAGGGAGCTTACAGATTTGCATGTATCTTCTCTGCCATCTTGGCTCCACCCCCCCCACTTATTTCTTTTACAGTTTTATTTCTAGTAATAATTCCTAAAAGTTGTAAATCCTTTGCCAGTCTCTATTCCATTTTCTTTTTTAGATACTAGCTAAAAAAGTGAAAGTCAAGTGTGAATACACATCAAATTATCTGAGTCAATATTATTATTTTTAATTTTAACTCTTCTTATAATGGTATCAGGTTATACAAGATAAATTCTATGTATGATAATTTCAAAAAGCATTCCAAATGGAAATATATTAAATCAAAATTACATTTGTATAATGGAAAGAATTTTGGATTTAGACACTGAAGTCTTGGGTTATGATTCCAATGATTAGAGAGAGTATGTCATAATAAATTTTGCTGTACCCACTACCAGTAAGATTTGATATTAAATGTTTTCATATATATTTTACTATATGCTGTATGACACCAGGCATGTCAAGTATTTTCTTGGAGTTTCATTTTCTTCACCTGGATATTTATTATATATTCCTCAAATAATTATAGCTATGAAATACTTAAGCTCAGTAAATTAGTGCTATATAAGTTGTGTGAAATTATTCTTATTATATTGGATTATATAAGTCTTGCGTAGTTATTACTCTTATTATATTTGGTCATATCCTGTTCCCCGTAGGTTTACTGGAATTGTTTGATTCTTTTCTATCATTCTCTAAGAGCACCAACGTAACATCACTATGTTGAATTCAAATGAATTACGTTTGTCTCCAGCAGACTAGCCCATTCTGTTTTCCAATTGGACTCAATGCCAAAACTGTTTCATTGCCCAAAACTATCTTCTCTATAACTCGAAATGATTTTGCCAAAAGAGACATCTGATCATATCATTCTCTATTCATTAAATGGTCATGTATTACCTTTATTTCTAAAGCCACATATAAAGTTTTTTTAGGCATTTATAGCTCTTCAAAATTTGGACCCATCTATTTCAAGGTTTCTTACACACTAGGAACACTATTATGCAATTTAGCCAAATTGGTCTCCACACATTTTTGGTGAATAAGATGCTTTTCATATAATCACATCATGGAGAGGTTTTAGTGAGAGTCCCTATGGGAAAATGTTAATAGCAGAAGAATGGTTACTCTAGTAGCAGAGAGTATGTGGCTTGCTCCTCTAAATGGAGGGACAAGGATTGTGAAGTTCAGAATGAGATGATGTTGGAAATAAGACATCAAAATAAACAAACCTTCGTTTAATTTGATTACAAAAAGAAAAAATCAAATTTCTATTATTAAAAATGAAGAGGGTGAAATTCCCAACAATGAAGATCAAATTAGAACAAGAATTAGGAGCTATTTTGCCCAACTCTATGCCAAAAATTATGATAATCTAAGTGAAATTGATGAATACTTACAAAATGCAGATTTTCCAAATTAATAGAGGAGGAAATAAAATATTTAAATAATCCTATTTTAGAAAAAAAGAAAATGAATTAGCTATTAAATCCATAAAAAAAATTGCCTGGGCCAGATGTATTTGGTAGAATTCTACCAAATATTTAAAAAAATAATTAATTCTAGTACTAAGAAAACTATTTGGAAAAAAATAGGAAAGGAGAAGTCCTACCAAAGTTCTTTCATGACACAGATAGGGTGCTGATACTTATACCAGGTTGAGTAATGTCAAAACAGAGAAGAACATTGTAGATGAATTTCCCTAACGAATTTTGATACAAAAGTCTTAAATAAATTATCAGCAAAAATATTATAGCAAGTTATTACAAAAAACAATATCTCATGACCAAGTATAATTTATACTAGAAATGTAGACTACATAAATATTAGGAAAACTATTACCATAACTAACTGACATCATGATTATCTCAGTAGATGCTGAAAAAGTGTTTCATAAAATCCAACATTCATTCCTTTTCAAAACACTGGAGAGCATAAGAATATTTTTTTCCCTTAATGATCAATAGCATCTATTTAACATCATCAGCAAGTGTCATATGAAATAGGGATAAACTATGACCTTTCCTAATAAGATCAAGGGGAATGCTAGAGAATCAACTTAAAAACTACTACAAACAATTAACAACTTTAAGCAAAGTTGTAGGATACAAAATAAATTCACATAAATAATCCACTTTTATACATTACTAAGAAAGTCCAGCAACAAAAAAGTAAAAGAGGAAATTCATTTAAAATAATTGTAGATAAAATAAAATATTTGAGGATCTACCTGCCAAGACAAACCCAGAAACTATCTGAATACAATTATAAAACACTTCTCACAGAAATGATTACAGATCTAAATAATTGAAAATTATAAATTGTTCATAAGTAGTCTAAGCTAATATAAAAAATGACAGATCTGCCTAAATTGGTCTACTTGTTCAGTGACATACAAATCAAGCTGCCAAAATTATTTTATAGAGCAACAAAAAATATAAGAAAATTGATCTGAAAGAACAAAAGGTCAAGAATATCAAAAGAATTAATGGGAAAAAAATACAAAGAATGGGGTCTTAGCAGTACCACACCTAAAACTATATTAAAAAGCTAAAGTCATCTAAATAATTTGTACTAGCTAAGAAATAGAGTGGTGAATCAATAGAATAGATTAGATACACATAACACAATAATCAAGGTATATAGTAATCTTTTATTTGATAAACCTTCAAACTAGAGCTTTGGAATAAGAAATCGTTATTTGACAAAAATTGCCAGGAAAACTTAAATATAATATGTCAAAAAGTTAGCGTAGACCTACATCTTATGCCTCATACCAAAATAAGGTCAAAAGGAGTACACAATTTGAGTATAAATTATGATGCCATTAAAATAATTTAAGAGAGTAAAGGATAAATTACCAACCAGAATTTTAGAGAAGGGAGGAATGTATGACCAAAGAATAACTATAGAACAATATGAAAGGCAAAATGGATAGCTTTAATTATATTAAATTTAAAAAAAAAAGTTTTTACACAAACAAAAACAAGAGAACAAGATTAAAAGCAAAGTAAAAAAATTGGGGAAAAATATTTATAGCTGGTATTTCTGAAAAGTTCTAATTTCTAAAATATATAAAGAAATGTATTAAATTTGTAAGAATACAAGTCATTCCCCAATTGATAAATGGTCAAAGAATATGAATAGAAAATTTTCAGATGATGAAATTAAAGCCATCTCTATTCTTATGAAAAAAAAATGCTCTAAATCAGTATTGACTAGGGAACTTTGTGATACCACCTCAAACCTGACAAATTGGTTAAGATGATAGAAAAACATAATGACAAATGTTGGCATGGATGTGAGGAAATTGAAATACTAATACATTGTTTGTGAATTTGTGAAATGATCCAACCATTCTGTAGAGCAATTTGGAACTATGTCCAAAGGCCTGTCAAACTATGCATACTCTTTTACTTAGCAGAGCCATTAATGGGTCTGTAACCCAAGGGAATCATAAAGAAAGGAAAAGAACCTACATGTACAAAATGATTCTAGCAATTTGTTTGTGGTGTCAAATATTTGTGAAATGAATAGATGTCCAACAATGAACAAGCTGTGGTATATGAAGAAAATGGAATATTCTTGTTCTATTAAAAAATGATGAACAAACTAATTTCACAGTCTTGGGAAAAAAAAAATTATAAGAACTGATTCAGTGCAAAACAAGTAAAACCAGGAATATATTGTACCAAACTAAAACAAAAATGTGTGATTAGCAACTATGAAAAACTTGCTTTTTCTCAGTGGTTAATGTTCCAAAGTAATCACAATAGACTTTGGACAAAAAATGGTCTTTGCATCCAGCAAAAAAAAAAAAAAAAAAAAAACCTATGAAAATTGAGTATAAATTAACACATGCTATATTCATTTCTTTTTTTTTCTCTCCAGTGGTATTGCCCCTTTGTTCTAATCTTTCTCTTCCAAAATGATTCATAAAGCAATGTATATCAAAAATAAACATATTTTAGGAATCCCTGTAGATAATATAAAATATTTGGGAGTCTACCTGCCAAGACAAAACCAGGAACTATATGAACACAATTACAAAAAAACTTTTTACAAAATAAAGTTAGATTGAAACAATTATAAGCATCAAGTGGTCATACATAAGCTATGCTAATATAATAATATCAATATGTTATCAATAATTATCAATAATATAATAATATCAATTCTACTTAAATCAACCTATTTATTCCATGTCATGCCAATAAAACTAATAAATTACTTTATAGAGGTAGAAAAAATAAAGACAAACTTCATCTGAAAGAAAACAAGTTCAAAAATTTCAATGGAATTAATGAAAAAATGGAAATTATTTTGGCCTAGCTGTACCATTCCTAAAACTATATCATAAAACAGCAGTTATCAAAAAACATATGGTTCTAGCTAAGAAATAGAGTACCTGATCAGTGGAATAAGTTGGGTTCATAAGACATGATAGTCAATTACTAATCTAGAGTGGGATAAGAACTCACTATTTAACAAAAATTGCTGCGAAAATTGAAAAATAGTGTGACAGAAACTAGACATGAACCAACACTTAATATCTTATAACAAGGTAAGGGTAAAATGGGTCCATAATTTAGATATAAAGAGTGATACTATAAGCAAATTAGAACAAAAAAGAATAGTCCACCTCTCAGATCTGTGGAAAAGAAAGGAATTTGTTGCCAAAGAAGAACTAGAACATGTGATGAAACGTAAAATGTATAATTTTGATTACATTGAGTTAAAAAAACATTCGTACAAACAAAATCAAAGAAGATAATATTAAAAGGGAAGTAGAAAACTGGGAATGTTTATATCCAAGGGTTCAGATATACATATATATATATATATATATATATATATATATATATATATATATATATATACATATATATATATATGCATATATAAAGAGAGAGAGAGATATATAATTGACTCATATTTATAGGAACACAAACTATTCCCCAATTATCAAAGGATATGAACAGACAATTTTCATGTGAAGAAATCAAAACCATTTCTAGTAAAAAATGAGCATGAAAAAATGTTTTAAAACATGATTGATCAGAGAATTGCAAATTAAGACAGCTCTAAAATGCTATTACACACCTCTCAGATTGACTAAGATGACAGGAAAGGATAAATATGAAGAATGCTGGAGGGGATGTGCAAAAACTGGGACACTAATACATTGTTGATAGAGTTGTGTACTGATCCAACCCTTTTGGAAAGCAATATGGAAATATACCATAAGGTTACCAAACTTTGCACATCCTTTCATCCAGAACTGTCTCTATATGCCTGTATACCAAAGGGATCTTAAAGGAGGGAAAGGGACCCACATGTTAAAAAATGTTTGTAGCAGCTCTTTTTGTAGTGGCAAGGAAATGGAAACTGAGTGGATGTCTATCAGTTGGAGAATGACTGAACGAGTTATAGTTTGTTAATGTTTCTTAGAGAACAATAAAAGAAAGACTCAGAAAGATGATTTCAAAGAGGCCTGGAGAGACTTACATGAACTGATGCTAAATGAAGTGAGTAAAATCAAGAGAACATTGTACACAGCAACAACAAGATTATGAGATGATCAACTGTGATGGACTTGATCCTTTTCCATAATGAGATGATACAAGGCAGTTCCAATAGACTTGTGATGGATAGTCAGCCACATCCAGAGAGGAAACTATGGAGAATTAATGTAGATTAAAATGTAGTATTCACTTTTTGTTGTTGTTTGCTTGTGTGTGTGTGATTTTTTTTATCTTTTGATCTGATTTTTCAGTGTAACATGATGAATATAGAAATATTAAAAGAATTGCATGCTTAACTTATATTGAATTGCTTGCTTTCTATGAGAAGGGGTGGGGAGAAGGGAGGCAGAAAACTTTCTAAC
Organism: Sminthopsis crassicaudata; assembly: GCF_048593235.1. Classification (NCBI taxonomy): domain Eukaryota; kingdom Metazoa; phylum Chordata; class Mammalia; order Dasyuromorphia; family Dasyuridae; genus Sminthopsis; species Sminthopsis crassicaudata. The sequence goes on from NC_133620.1 coordinate 46,103,590, forward strand.
ACAAGGTTCCACAAATGTGAATGTTAAAAGCTATCTTTGCCTGTATTTGAAAAAAAAATTAAAAGGTATTAAGAAAAATTACTGTGGTCCACTGGGACTGAATCAATTCAATTACATTCATGGAAAAATGGATTCCTTAAGGAAACAGAGCTCTTAGAGTATCCAATTATTGGGAATCTAATTATTGGACAGATAATTTATAGTTCTTGAAGATTCTGTTTGTGTTCTGTTAAGTAATTTCAATTCCATAGGCCAAGAGGATTTTTTCTTAGTGAGAATGCATTAGCATTTGGTGGGAGGAGAAAAGATTTAATGTAGGAGACATTTTTAGGCTAAAATTTTAAGGCATTTAGTATTTCTAATATGTAGATGAGAGGAAATGTACCTTTCAGTGATGGAGTACATCTTATGCCGAAGCTGAGAAAAAAGAAAATGGACTATCTTGCTTTAGGAAATATAAGAAGACCAATTATATTGTACTGTATATTGTAAAATGAGGAACACTATGAAAAAAAGTTGGAATAATAGATTAGAATCAATTTGTGAAAGGATTTCAAATGATGAGCTGAGGAATTTTAATGTGATTCCCAAAGTAATAAGAAACCATTAGAGTTTATCAGACTTGGAGAGAAAGGAGAATACCCTTAAGAGGGTTTGGGTGTGGGGAAATTGCTTTGGTAAATGAATAGAGTATGGATTAGAGAAGACAGCAGTTCAAACATTGTAACTAGGGAAAAGGTGAAGGATACAAAAGATTTTTTAAATGTCAAAATAGAGCAATGTGGCAACTAATTAAATATGTGGGATAAGCAAATGTGAGGAGTTGAGAAGAACATCAGATGATGAACTGGAAACAATTTGGGGCCTTTGTTAAGAATAGGAAAGTAAAGAAGGCTAGGTATTTTTGGAGGGTGGTGAGGCAATATTATGCTCTGATTTGAGATGTATATGGGATGTTGAATTTAAAGCATAGAGATTATTAGTTGGTGCCAAAAAGAAAAAAAAAATCTGGACTGGAACAAATATTTGAGAGTATCAATGTATTTAAAATTATTTTGGTCTTGGAGGTCTCTGGATCAGCCTTCTTTTCATTCAGTGTAATAGCCAGGAGAATAACCAGGTGTTAGTCCAAAAGTCTTTATTGTCTCCTTTGCTTGGTGCTCAGCTAGCTTTCTAGTGGCCTTCAGAGGGCACTTGATTTCAGTGGAGAAAATGCAAAAGAACAGGCCAGCCACCACAAGACTGATAAAAATGGAAATGAATCTCTCTCCTTGGCTCCAAGAGCTTGCTTTCCCATCTCCAGTCAGCTTGTCTTCTCTGGCTCTGCCTCTGAGCCTCTCAGTCACCCAGGAGAGCCACCAAAAGCCTGAACAAAGATGAAATGAATCTCATCCAATCCTTCCTGGCTGTTATATTCCATTATCGTAGTTGTGAATTTTGTGGAACTATATTAAGTACTTTGTATTGAACTAGAGAACTATTAAGCACCATGCTAAACTAGATAATCGTTATCTTTATCAATTCCACTGGCTAATTCCACTGTAAGAATCCTAGTTTCAAGTTCAGAGTTCTGGCCCATAACAAATATAAACATAATAAAAAAAAATCAGTAATTGAATAACTCAACAAATTTGTTGAGAATGGAGAAGACCAAGGACTTAGCCTTAGAATACTTCCACACTTATAAATATGAAGTGGTCATGATTCAGCAAGGGATAGTGTGTGAGTATGCACACAAACAGACACACACACAAATACTTGTGTTTAAGATACAGACACATACATATAGGCACACAAATATATGTTGCACTCTGCATTTCAATACATAAGCATCTATACATGTTTATATATATATATATATATACATATATATATGGATATAGTTATATGTACATGTATATATTATATAATACAGCTAGATGATAGAAAAAAAAATAGATAGATATATCAATAGATGATTGAGAAAATGAGTTTAGGAAAACAACTTAAATTTTTCCTTATAAATATATTATGTATAATTTTAAATATTAGAAAATTATATTACCATAAATTGTATTTTTGAACTTGAATCAATGTGTATTAAGACTAGTATTTAATAACTGCCTTTAATTAATCACATAAAAGTTTTTAACTCTCAAAGTGGATAGATGCTATATGAAATACATCTGTAGCATTCAACTTATCTGATTTTTTTTCTTAATAAGAAATGCTTCAAGATCAAGCTAAGCTAGTTTCCCATTTCAATAAAACATGTGAATCATAAAGCCACCATTGTGTTATATCTGTAATGTCCTTCTTTGTACTATATATTAAGGCTGAAGCCAGACAGAATTGGTCCCAAGACTCTTTGGGATATTTCTACTCCAATCCTGGCAAGGGAAAAATCTACATGATAGAAAATCGAGAAGGGGGAAGATGTCAATGTGAGTATAAGCCCTTATGAACTATTTATCTTCAAAGGGTAGTAGAAGAAGTTTGGAGGGGAATTAAGGACTGTATCCTTAAGAAATGAGTTCTGGCATTTATTAAAAAAAGAAGCTAAATCAACATGCCTGTCATTATCCTCAGAACCATTCATCAGAGAACAGATGGTCTCCTAAAAGTGAAACTCGACAGTTCTACAAACATGACAATCCATTTATCTTAATGTGAACATCCTCTAGCAGATACCAAAAAGCAACAGAGACAGATTTATAACTCCTGGAGTACATTTTACATGCATTTGAAAACCTCTAAAAATATTTTATTTCAATAATATGGTTCATATTAGTAAATGTCCTATAAGAACACAAGAAAATCAGGTTTAATTATTTTTTAACTTATTCATAACTTCTGAATCACTTGTGAAATTTATCTTTGAAATTTGTTTATCTTGTCCATTCTTATGTATTGAAAAAAAGACTCATTTTTTTTACTTTTTCTATGTTACCTGTAAAATTATATGGTTTCGTTTAACAGAGTTCCAAGAAAATAAATGGGGTTCTGGATTTCAATCCTGATATTTATCATCTATAAAACACTGATGAGTTTTGTTTTTGTTTTTTGTTTCTAGTCTCATGTCCATCATTTGATAATACATTACAAACACTAAGTCAAAAACCACCTGAGTTCCCCAAAAAGAATTTGTTGTTGTTGCTACTGCTGCTATTGCTTTTTAAAGACCACTGTCCTCTTTGACTGATGAACATCTTACCTATGTAGAATAGAGTGGTTGGTGAACTGAACTTCACTTTGAACATCAACTATCACTGATACCTGGCTTTCTTCAAGTTTCACATAGAATCCTGCCTTCTAAAAGAAGCCTTACCCACTCCGTCTTATTACTAATAATTTCCCTAGCAATTATTAGAATTATTAAAAATTGTAATTTCCTTACAAAATTTACCATGTATAAAGTATTGTACTAAATAAAAACAGAGACAGAAACAAGAGACAGAGAAGACAAAGAGAGAGACAGAGAGATAGAGTGAGACAGAAAAAGACAGAAAGATAGAGACAGAATAGAAAATTACCTCTTCTCATCCAATCACACAATTTATTGTTGATTAATATTGTTCCTAATATATTATTTTAGCTAGAGTTGAGTTGTAAAGGGATGATATTTTGCCTTCAGTGTGCCAAATAACTAGAAAGTAAATAAATGCCAGATTTTAATTATGTTATATTCAAGAAAATTAGATATTAGACAAATAGAAATCTTAACAAAAATGTGTTTAACAACTCTTGAACTTCTTCATTCACATGTTTTTTGGTGAGAATTAAAAGTAATATTGTCTCTCAAAGACATTGGAAATATAAAGTGCTGTGTAAATAAACGATAGTTTAATTATTTTGAGGTAACTAGATAATTGTTTACTTTTTCATATTATATGGAATAAAAGTTAGCAAAAGTAGATAAATTTATATATATACACACATATATATATATTATATATATACATATATATCAAACAATAATAAACAGATCAAACAATAATTAACAGACACTAATTTATAGTGTCTGAATTGTGGACTGATTCAACCATTTTGGAAAGCAATCTGCAATTAGTCTAGAGAGTTATTAAACTTCCTGTAACCTTTGATCTAGCAATACCTTTACTATATCTACTTCCTAAGATGATTATAGAAAAAGAAAAAGAACTATATGTTCCAAAATATTTATTTTAGCTCTCTGTACTGTCCAGGCTAGCTGTCTGGGGGACCTCAGGATCAGACTGAGTCCTTGGTTTTTAGGTGGAGAAGTGAAAGAGGCAGGAGAGCCATTATGAGGCTGGTAAAAGATGGAGTCTGGCATCTGAAGTCTGGAGCCTGAAGCCTTCTCTTGTGTCTATGGCAGACAGCTGTGGCTGAGAGCTTTCTGTGTCTGAGACTCCCTTAAATACTTCAGTATTATTACATCACTACATTACACTGAGCATGCACAACCATTATATCACCATAGAGAACCATTATCTCACATTGAATAGGTACTTAACTATAAGCACTATGCTAGATTCAAGTACACCTTTTCAGAGTTCCGACCCTCTACATCTCCCCCTTTCTTTTGTTTTAGAACATAGGTGATCACTCCCTTCCTGACTTCTCAGGAAGGGAGATGAAAACACCAAAGGGAAATTTTGAGTCAAACCAGATATTATTAGCAGATATTTTCTGGGCTGACGTTGAAACAGATATACATAAATCCATCAGCATAGGAGGCATTACACAAGCATATATAATATATAACACAGGCTAGTAGTGATGTAACAAACAACATGAATCAACATAGTGACATAAAAAAAAAAATTGAATATATATGTCCATAAGCTCTGGAAGGAGTTTATATAAATAACAATCATACATACACTTCCTTCACCAGCCAAGAGATAGTCCAAAACTAATCTATTGTCCATTACTTAATATGTCAGGGAATCCAATGATTCCTGCAAGTTTTGAACTCCTGCAATAGTCTCCTCATCTGTCAGAGAATCCAATGATTCCTGCAAGCTTTTGAAATCCTGCAATACTCTCATAATGTGTCAGGGAATCAAATTAATTCCTGCTGGTTTTAAAGTCCTGCAACAATCTTATTAATAATTTTTAATGTTCATGAATCAATTACCAAAACTGTCATGCTCTTCCAGTGGCACATGTACTCAGAGATGGAACCATCTGATGTTTCTTAGGTCTTCTCCTTTGTTTCAAGCATCTTCTCTGTCTCTCTCTGATGGGACAAAGCAAATATGGCTCATTGGCACCAATCTGATTCCTTCTCCATGTGCAGAGATACAAGCAAACCTACTCCCTCAACTCTCTCCCTTCCATTCACCACTTTCTGGATCTCTCCCCATCATCTGGTAATTATCTAAAGATAGTGGAGCTGGTGCATTGGGAACTGCCATTCCAGTGATTTATAAAACCTGTCAGAGGAGCCAGTGCAAATTTGTCAAAAATCAAAAAAATAATGTTATAGAGAGCTATATTTAGAAGTTCTCTAGGGTTACCTGTAGCTCCCCATTTCTTTTGTTTTTGGAGGAGCATATTGATTTCTCTGCTTCTACTTTATACTATTGCCTTCTCTTGAGGATTAAAAGGTATGCCAGTTGTGTCTAAAATCTTATACTGTGCAGAAAAGTGTACAAAATGTTTAGAAGTATATGCAGGTCTATTATCTGTTTTTATTGCTTGTGGCACACCCATTATTGGAAAAGCTTATATAAGGAATTCAGTGACTACTTGGGCTCTCTCTTTTGTTGCTGGTATTTCGAAAGTAAATCCTCAAAAGGTGTCCACTACAACATGGATAAGACAGACAACCAAAAGACTTAGAATGAGTCATATCCATTTGCCAAATTTCATTGGCTCTCAAACAATGAGGATTTTTCCCTGGAGGGAGCATGGAAAGGAAGGCAAGTTGTATAACCTTTTACTATACTCCTAGCTTCTTCTTTTGTTATTCCAAATTGCAAACATAAAGCTCAAGCAGCCTGATGATATTTGGAATGAGATTACTGGGCTGCCTGAAATAAAGGAATACTACCTAACATGGTTAGAAGGCTATCTGCCTTTGAATTTCAATTAAAAATTAGGACCTAGAAGTCCACTATGAAAGTGGACATGCAAGATATAAATCTTACCTGGATGCATTCTCACTTATTCTAAAAGTTCCTTAAAGAGAAGTTACAAAATACAACATATACAACAATACAAATCAACATATGCATACATATATGTATGTATGTGTCTACTAATATCCATCTCTAGAGTGGGGGATAAATAAAATGGAGAAAATAAATTTATATAACTTTATTTTATATTTAAGAGGAATAGAAAATTTTATATACTAGAAATGCCGTTTCATGTACATTTTTATTATACTAGTTTATGGAATCACTTTTATTCCATAAATTACAAACAAGAAATATTTTAAAATGTTTGAAACAAACAAACAAACAACAACAACAACAACAACAACAAAAAAGACCACTCTGTTAGGTTGTATTCAAAATATGTTAAGATATTGGAGATAGGTTTCATTAATATAGGGAACTTTTTATGAGGAAACATTCTCTGTCAAGAGAGGACCACACTTTATCAGTAATTAGCAGAGATATCTTCCTGGAACACTGAAAATTCTCAATTACAGGCAGAGTATGTGTCATAGGCAGGACTTGAACCCATATGTAAGATGATTTAAATTAAAATGTGAAAGCTAAGCACTTACCTCTTTCAAAAACAAATATAAGTACAAAATAATCAAGATGAGATAGCCCTAAGGGGAATTACACAAATGGGAAAGTTCACAGATGGAAAAGTAGGATCTTGAACTAGTACAAACAAGCAAATCATCCAGGGGGATTTAGAGAATGTACAAATGTCAAACTGATGATGAGTCTTTATAAGTAGTTATGTGAGCACAGGAGTGATATGTAAGTCATAATGGTATGGCTTTCTTCTTTTTTTTTTCTTTTTTCTTTTAATGAAATATTTTAATTACAAATATAGTTTTCAACATTCATTTTTATAAGATTTTGAGTTTCATTTTCCTCCCTCTCTTATTTACCTCTCCATTTCTACAAGACAGTAAGCAATCTGATAAAGGTTGTATATGCAAAATCAGTTTTTACCAAATTTCCATGAGTCATGTTAAGAAAGAAAAATCAGAACAAAATCAAATAAAAAGATGAGAATGCTATGCTTTGAACCACATTTAATCTCCAGAATTCTTTCTCTGTTGATGCCATTTTCTATTCAGTTTCTATTGAAATTAGAAAAATGTAATGCTGAGAAAATCCACATCTATCATAATTGGACATCACTTTTAATGTATTAAATGTTTTCCTGCTACCGTTCACCATCAGTTCATATGTGTCTTTCCAGGATTTTCATAAATCAGTCTACTAATCATTTCTTATAGAGAAATAGTATTCCATTGCATTTTGGTATGAAAATTTGTTAAGAATTTACAGAAACAACAAGAAAAAAGGATTCAGTCCCCACAACTTTAACCAGTACTGTTGTGCTTACCTGAAGATACAAAAAAAATCTTTGGCTTAATGAGGTAACAAGCTTAGTTTTGAGCCTAGTAGGAAGAAAAAATGGTGTAACTTCTTGAATGACAAAGTTACAGATAGTGACTGGAGAAGAAAGATGACTGAGTACCTGTATCTACATATCTATCTATCCATCTGTTTATCTATGTATCAAATTAATACATTTCTCCTGAATAAAGGAGAAATCCAACTTTCTAGTCATGTATCAAATGTGTATTGACTAATTTATAATGAAGTTTGTTATGGACCAGAACTCTGTACTTGAAACAAATATTCTTACAAAATGCTAACTCCGTGGAATTGATAAGACAATGGTTATCTAGTTTAGCATGGTGCTTAATAGTTCTCTAGTTCAATAAATGTTCTTAGTACTTAATATAGTTCTACAAGATTCACACCTATGATAATGTAATTATAATAGAGCATGTAAGCTGGGACAAACTGGAAGCAGGAGTGCAAGCTCTCAGAGCCAAGGAGAAGTATTCACTCCTTGTATACCACTGTTTTGGCAGGCCTTTCCTCCTTTGCTTCTCCACTGAAACCAAGACTCCAGAAGGCCTCCAAGAAAGCTATTCCGAGACCCAAGCAAGGAAACTAGATTATGAAGGAGAAAATAATGAATTTGGACTTTAACACCTGGCTATTCTTGTGTTGATTAATCTGCTTAAAAAGGTTGCCCTCGAGACCTCCAGAAAACCAACCAGAACAGTACAAAAGTTATAATATGCAATTTTATATATGGTGGCTGTCTCAAATGGGCAATATTTTCAGAAATTAACTATCTTCCTTCCTGCCAAATCTTCCTTCCTCCTTAATATCCTCATTACTTTTGAGGGTATTACCAATCCTCCACTTATCAGGCTTGTAACTTTGGTGTTATGATTGAATTTTGCATCTTTCCTATTCCTCATCTTCAATATGTTTCCAAAGTCTGTAGATTCTAGAAACACTTAGATGGCATTCTAGACAGAATGTTAAACTTGGAATCAAGAAGACCTGAGTTCAAAAGTAGCTTCAGACATTTATTAATGACCCAAAGGAAGTCACAACCTCTGTCTTCCTGAGTTTTTCAACTGTGAAATTTGGCTAATAATAGCATCTGTCTCCTAAGGTTGAGCTCAAATGAGAGACTTATAAAATGCTTACCATAGTTCATTGTACATGTTTTATTTAGCTGATTTTAGTCATGTATGACTTTTTGTGATCCCTTTCTTGGCAAAGATTCTAAAGTTGTTTGTCATTCCTTTCTCCAAATTGTTTTTATAGATGAGTAAATCAAGGCAAACAGGATTAAATGACCCTTGCCAAGATTCATATTAGTAATTCCCTGAAGCTGGATTTGCACTCAGATCTTCCTGACTCCAGGCTTGGCCTTGTCAATATGCTGTGCTACCTAGCTTCTCTCATGTTTCATAATATATATTTGGTAAATGCTTGTTCTGCTCCCATACCTTCTAAGTTTTTAACATCTCTTGTACATGCTGCCTCTCCTCTGATATGTCCACCAATATCATCCAGTCTGCCCTTGCCTCATATCTGTATCTTTGAAATAGCTTGCTGATTGGTCTCCCTGCCTCAAATATCTTTCTAATCCTGTTTATCCCTGGCTTGTAGGCCATATTGATATTCCTAAAGGGCATGCCCATATCACTCTTTAATCAATAAATGCCAAGGCTTCTTTATGACTTCCAGAACTAAATAAAAATATCCTCTGGTATTCAAAGACCTTTATAACCTGACCCTTTCACACCTTTCAAGTATTCTCACATTTTAATCACACTATCCCTCTTCTGCTCCTCTACTTTCTAGCCCAAAGTATTCTGCAAGTGAATGACACCAATTTATTTTCTTTTCCTTGAATAAGAGACCCCATCTCCTTAGTGTGAGTATTTTCACTGACTCTCCCCAGTATTTAGAATTTTATCAATCCTCACTTCTCTTTTGTTTTCTTCAAGTCTCAGCCAAAGTCTCATCTTCTGCAAGAAGCCATTATTGAGCCCTACTCAACTCTGTTTCCTTCCTTCTGATACATCTGCAATTTGTTCTGTGCAGACAGGGCAATAGAAAAAAATAGATAAAGATATACAACCAGAGAGAGACTAGAAAGGGATAAATATAGATATTACATACTTTTTAGCATGCTTTCTTCCCAGTTAGGATATGAACTCTTTGAGAACAGGGGCTATATTGCTTTTCTTCCATTTGTTTCTTTCCCTAGAGTTTTGCACAGTTTGTTGTACAAAAGAAACATTTAAAACTGCTAATTGACTAGATATCATATTGTATATTCATGTTATATTGTTTTAATTTTTGCTTCACATATCTCTTATTTTTATTATTATATGTGGTTTTAGATCACATTTAGTCCATATTTATTTTATTAATGTACTCTAAAAAGTTCTAAAAGTGGCTTACCCTAGATTGTTAATTAAGGGTGCCTGTTAGAGAGATGTGGATCATGTTTATTAGCTACAAAAATAAAAGAAACATATAAACATATAATAGGAATTACCTTGAATTATAGTCATATGCACCAGAGTAGTACTTCAGCCCATCAGTTTTTTTAATGGAGAAGTCATTTAAAATGTTTAGATTAATTTTTGAAAAGCTATATTATATGTAATGCATAAGAATATGATATATCATAAATATGTTCTTGTATATATATACATATTGTATGTATTTCAAAGGATTTGTGATTAGTGCTCTCATTTATGAGGATTATAAAATGTGTGCCAAATCTCTACGTGGACATTGAGTAAGCATATTTGTGTGAATATGTGTCTATTACATTTAATTATGGTATTCAATTTATGCAAATTATTTTAATAAAGAAAAAAATAACATTATGTTACTAAAGCATCTTTATGATAGTACATATGTGGGGGTCTAGGAATTAGGAAGATTTTCTTTGAGGAATTCTTATGAACCTATTTGTATGATTTTATCAAAGTAGCTTGTTGTCATCATGGAAGAAAAACAATACTGGCTTTGAGGATGAAAAAATAGGACAGGTGAAAGGAGCAGGAGGTGGGAGATAAAGGAAGCAAGGTTGTGAAAGGCAATATACTTTTAGTGGACAGTAGGGCATAATCAATATAGTAGTGAACTAAATATAAAAAACTGGGAACAAATCTTATCCTAGATTGTTACTAGTTGTGTGAACCTAAGGAATTGATTTTAATTTACTTAATCTCGGTTCTTTAAAATGTACCTCTGTCCTCTGTCTTAACACTCTAAATATTTGATCTTTTTAATATGACTAGCATATACTAGTCAGAGTTGTTGTGCAGATGAAATAGGATGATATTTGTAAATCACTTACCACAGTGCTTAGATCATATTAGGTGTTAATAAAGTTTGAGGTATAATGGTGACAATGATGATGGTGGTCATGGTGATCATAGTAATAGAGATGATACTGATGTTTATTCTATAAATCTTGCCTTGAGGAATAATGATTTGGAGCAGGGATGCTAATGAATAGGAGTAGTAAATTAGGAGACAGGAGCCCCATGGAATAGCCAAATATAACTTCTATATTTCAGCCCATTGGTAAAGTAGATACATGAGAATTCTAAAGCCATGCTTTATGTATTTCAAAGATTAAAGATTCATTGATCATGATGCATAATTCCCTTATATGTTACATGGAAGAACAACAGACATACAAATTTCATCACAGTTTATAGTATAATAGGTAAAATAACTCCATTTAAATACTCAAAGAATACCACCTAGAATCACTTTTTCCCATATCATGATGGCCTACATAATAAAATTACACCTTAGGTTTATATGTCAAAGGCTAGATTTTTAAAAGTAAATTTGGAACAATTTGAAGTATAAATAGATCTATACATATGTAGCATGGCGGGATTGAGAATTGACTTGTAAGGTAAGATTTTCAGTTAACAGCATAATTCTATTTCAACTATAAAATCTTTGAGCTGGACTCAGGAGTTTTTAAGGGGACACACAGAGTTTGTAAAAGACAGACTGAAAGTTAATAGTAGGTATTTCAAAAGCTGAGTAACAACAGCAAAAGTAGGCAGGTAGAATTTTCAGTCCAACCTTGGAATATAATAAAATAAACTAGAAAATAATAATTTAAACAAATAATTAAATGAATGAATGAATGAATAAAAAGAAGAAATCAGAGAAACAAAGTAAAGAAAAAATCAGTCATACTGAGGAGCAAAAAGCAGAGTCTGAGATAAGCCTTTGTGCTCCTTCAAATCTCTTGCTATAGTGAATTCCAATTAATGCTGTCAGTTGCAATCTTCTCTTCAAAGAATGACAGAAATTTCCAAAGACCTGCTATTTTCTGAATATCACCTCATATGTCTGTCCAGGAGTGGGCATTGTAACATATTCTCTGTTTCTTTCTTTTATTGAAACATCTTTTGAATCATGATTTTTTTTTTCCTCTCAACTTTACAAAAGCTTGAAAATATATATAATTTAATGTATGTTAGAGTCCCAAATTTGTATCTTAATGGTAGGAATCTTCCTAACTGGGGAGTCTTGTCTGTAATAACTTACATGAATTATGTCATATGGTTGCATTATTATTTTAAATCATATGTTGATATATTTTCATCTTACACAAACTGTAAAAAGTTGAGAAAGGGACCATATTAACCAAAGATTATTATATAACAGGCTAAAAAAGCTAGCTAAAAGTTATAAAAGTATAACACAATTAAAATTTCTCTTTTTTTGTAAAAAAGGGAAATAGGCAATTTAGAAACAAATGATGCCTAAGTGAATTGGAAAAAAAGCTAGGAGAGATTAAATTTTGCTATTTAAAAAAAAGAAAAAAAAAAAAGGAAGGAGGCAGGGCGGAGCAAAGATGGAGGAGAAGATACACGCGAATTTGTAAGCTCCCTTCTTCCCTCATTACCAATTAGTTAAATAAGCCTCAAAAATAATGCTGGACTGATAAAAACCACAAGAATTAGAAGCATGAATTATGAGCTGAAGAGAATCTGGAATTTCAACAGAAAAGGTCAGTTCCAAGGGGAGGGAAAAAAAAAAAAAGAGGTCAGCACAGACAGGGTTGGACTGGGTGCTAACATACTGTGCCAATTGGGCTGGGGAGAACTCTGGAATCAGAGAAGCCACTGAGATAGAGGAATCTGACACAGGCTGTATGCTATTTTCTGCTTATAAAACAGCAGTTTAGAAGAGAAATCAAGGCACTTGAAAATATAAAGCCAGATCCTTAATCCACCCCAATCCGAAAGTGACCTAATAGATCTCTTAGGCTGGGATGCACAGACTGTGCAATTGTCTTCTGATGCCCGGGGCTACTCCTTGGGGTAGTTGAGAGCCTGAACTGCTGGGACACAGCCGTAGGCAACCTCTAATCCACATAGTACATGGCTCAGCCTAAGGCAATGGAATTTTAGCAGCAGCTGAACTCCCAGAGAAGCAGAACCTTTATAGTAGGGACTGTGGTTTCCAGGCAGACACTTCCAGGTTGAGCTCAGGGGTTTTTCACATCAGCTGCTGACATCCATGGCCCCAAGGGAGGCATTGGCTGGGGTTTGTGACACTTTCACTTTTCAGCCTTAAACCTCAGGGCAGTTGCTAGGCCACACAGCGGGTCCTTCACTGGGAACTCCTCACAGCACAGCCTTGCTAAAGACTTCTGAGGCATTCCCGGGCAGGGGGTAGGAGAACTCTCTCCCAGAGCTCTCTCTTAGCTCAGGCACAGGACCATACAGTCTGAGAGGAAGCTGGTAAATAAATAAATAAACTTCTTACCCCAAGGGGCAGACCCCAACATATTTTTAACAATGAGTAAAAAGCTGAAGAGAATCATCGTCACTTTCTACACAGAGAAAGAGCGGGTATCCAACCCCAAAGAAGCTAACAACAGAGAGTCTGGAGATAACACCCTAAAGGAGAACAATACCTGCCCACAATCATATAACTCTCCCCCAGAAGAGATTATTAAAAAAGGTAAGAGAGTTTGAAGAAAAATGGGGAAAGGAAAGAGAAGCTATGCTAGAGAATAACAGTGTCCTGAAATTTGAGTTGGAAAAAATAAAGGATTCACAGGACATGCAGGGAAACAAAATTTGTGAATTACAAAAGGTTAGTAATCACAGGAAAGTAGGATTTCTGAATTGGAAAAGATAAAAAAAAGTCTCAAGAAAGTAGGATTTCTGAATTGGAAAAAGAAAATAACTCACTAAAAAAAAAATGAAATGGAAAAAAAATTCAACAGAGCAAAAAAATTCCATTGGGCATATACAGAATGAACTAAAAAATGTGAATGAACAAAATAACTCATTAAAAATCAGGACGGAACAAATAGAAATGAAGGATTCATTGAGAAACCAAAAATCAGTCAAACAAAATAAAACAAAATGAAAAGCTGGAGAATAATGTCAAATACTTACTGGGAAAATATATAGAACTGGAAAATAGATCTAGGAGAGATAATTTGAGGATCATTGGACTTCCCAAAAACTATGATCAAAAAAAGAGCCTAGATTCTTTTTTTTTTTTTTTTTTAATTTTTTTTATTATATATATATATATATATATTTTATAATATTATCCCTTGTATTCATTTTTCCAAATTACCCCCCCTCCCTTATTCCCTCCCCCCGACGACAGGCAATACCATACATTTTACATGTGTTACAATATAGTCTAAGTACAATACATGTGTGTGAATATCATTTTCTTGTTGCACAATAAACATTAGAATCCGAAGGTACATGCAACCTGGGCAGACAGATATTAGTGCTAACAATTTACATTCCCCTCCCAGTGTTTCTTCTCTGGGTGTATCTACCTCTGTCCATCATTGATCAACTGGAAGTGAGTTGGATCTTCTTTATGTTGAAGATTTCCACTTCCATCAGAATACATCCTCATACAGTATCGTTGTTGAAGTATACAGTGATCTTCTGGTTCTGCTCATTTCACTCAGCATCAGTTGATTTAAGTCTCTCCAACCCTCTCTGTATTCCTCCTGCTGGTCATTTCTTACTGAGCAATAATATTCCATAACTTTCATATACCACAATTTACCCAACCATTCTCCAACTGATGGACATCCATTCATCTTCCAGTTTCTAGCTACAACAAAAAGAGCTGCCACAAACATTTTGGCACATATATGTCTCTTTCCGCTCTTTAGTATTTCTTTGGGATATAATCCCAGTAGTAGCGCTGCTGGGTCAAAGGGTATGCACAGTTTGATAACTTTTTGGGCATAATTCCAGATTGCTCTCCAGAATGGCTGGATTCTTTCACAACTCCACCAACAATGTATCAGTGTCCCAGTTTTCCCACATCCCCTCCAACATTCATCATTATTTGTTCCTGTCATCTTAGCCAATCTGACAGGTGTGTAGTGGTATCTCAGAGTGGTCTTAATTTGCATTTCTCTGATCAGTAGTGATTTGGAACACTCTTTCATGTGAGTGGATATAGTTTCAATTTCTTCCTCTGAGAATTGTCTGTTCATATCCTTTGACCATTTATCAATTGGAGAATGGTTTGGTTTCTTATAAATTATGGTCAGTTCTCTATATATTTTGGAAATGAGATCTTTGTCAGAACCTTTGTTTTTAAAAATATTTTCCCAATTTGTTACTTCCCTTCTAATCCTGTTTGCATTAGTATTATTTGTACAGAAACTTTTTAGTTTGATGTAATCAAAATCTTCTATTTTGTGATCAATAATGATCTCTAGTTCTCCTCTGGTCATAAATTCCTTCCTCCTCCACAAGTCTGAGAGGTAGATTATCCTCTGTTCCTCTAATCTATTTATTATCTCCCTCTTTATGCCTAAATCATGGACCCATTTTGATCTTATCTTGGTATATGGTGTTAAGTGTGGATCCATATCTAATTTCTGCCATACTAATTTCCAGTTTTCCCAACAGTTTTTTCCGAATAATGAATTTTTATCCCTAATGTTGGAATCTTTGGGTTTGTCAAAGATTAGATTGCTATAGATGTACCCTTTTTTGTCCTTTGTATCTAATCTGTTCCACTGATCTACCGGTCTATTTCGTAGCCAATACCAAATGGTTTTGGTGACTGCTGCTATATAATATAGCTTTAGATCAGGTACACTTAGACCACCTTCCTCTGAGTTTTTTTTCATTAGTTCCCTTGCAATTCTTGACCTTTTATTCTTCCATATGAATTTTGTTGTTATTTTTTCTAGGTCATTAAAATAGTTTCTTGGGAGTCTGATTGGTATAGCACTAAATAAATAGATTAGTTTGGGGAGTATTGTCATCTTTATTATATTCGCTCGGCCTATCCAAGAGCACTGAATGTCTTTCCAATTATTTAAATCTGATTTTATTTTTGTGGCAAGTGTTTTGTAATTTTTCTCATATAATTCCTGACTTTTCTTTGGTAGATGGATTCCCAAATATTTTATACTATCAACATTTGTTTGGAATGGAATTTCTCTTTGTATCTCTTGCTGTTGCATTTTGTTAGTGATATATAAAAATGCCGAGGATTTATGTGGATTTATTTTGTATCCTGCCACTTTGCTGAAATTTTGAATTATTTCTAGTAGCTTTTTAGCAGAGTCTTTGGGGTTCTCTAAGTATACCATCATGTCATCTGCAAAAAGTGATAGTTTAATTTCCTCATTTCCTACTCTAATTCCTTGAATCTCTTTCTCGGCTCTTATTGCCGAGGCTAGCGTTTCTAGTACTATATTGAATAGTAATGGTGATAGTGGGCAACCTTGTTTCACTCCTGATCTTACTGGGAAAGGTTGCAGTTTATTTCTATTGCATATTATGCTTACTGACGGTCTTAAATATATACTCCTGATTATTCTAAGGAATAATCCATTTATTCCTATACTCTCAAGAGTTTTTAGTAGGAATGGATGTTGGATTTTGTCAAATGCTTTTTCTGCATCTATTGAGATGATCATATGGTTCTTATTAATTTGATTATTAATATGGTCAATTATATTAATAGTTTTCCTAATATTAAACCAGCCCTGCATTCCTGGAATAAATCCTACTTGATCATAGTGTATTATCTTGGAGATGATTTTCTGAAGTCTTTTTGCTAATATCTTATTTAAGATTTTAGCATCAATATTCATTAAGGAGATTGGTCTATAATTTTCTTTCTCAGTTTTCGATCTACCAGGTTTAGGTATCAGTACCATGTCTGTGTCATAAAAGGAATTTGGTAGGACTCCTTCATCCCCTATTTTTTCAAATAATTTATATAACATTGGGGCTAATTGTTCTTTAAATGTTTGGTAGAATTCACATGTGAATCCATCTGGCCCTGGGGATTTTTTCCTGGGGAGTTGATTAATAGCTTGTTCTATTTCTTTTTCTGAAATGGGACTATTTAAGCAATTTATCTCCTCCTCTGTTAATCTAGGGAGCCTATATTTTTGGAGGAAGTCATCCATTTCACTTAAGTTATCAAATTTATTGGCATAAAGTTGGGCAAAGTAACTCCTTATTATTTCTCTAATTTCCTCTTCATTGGTGGAAAGATCCCCCTTTTCATTTGTAAGACTATCAATTTGATTTTCCTCTTTCTTTTTTTTGATCAAATTTACCAAAGGTTTATCTATTTTATTGGCTTTTTCATAAAACCAACTCTTGGTTTTATTTATTAATTCAATAGTTTTTTTACTTTCAATTTTATTGATTTCTCCTTTTAATTTTTGTATTTCGAGTTTAATTTTTGGTTGGGGGTTTATAATTTGGTCTTTTTCTAGCCTTTTAAGTTGTAAGCCCAATTCGTTAATCTTCTCTTTCTCAATTTTCTTCAAATAAGCCTCTAAAGATATAAAATTTCCCCTTATTACCGCTTTAGCTGCATCCCAAAGATTTTGATATGATGTCTCATCATTATCATTATCTTGGGTGAAATTGTTAATTGTTTCTATAATTTGCTCTTTCACCCAGTCATTCTTTAAGATGAGATTATTCAGTTTCCAATTACTTTTTGGTCTATTTACCCCTAACTTTTTACTGAATGTAGCTTGTATTGCATTGTGATCTGAGAAGAAGGCATTTATTATTTCTGCCTTCCTACATTTAATTTTGAGATCTTTATGTCCTAGTATATGGTCAATTTTTGTATAGGATCCATGAACTGCTGAGAAGAAAGTATATTCCTTCCTATTGCCATTCAGTTTTCTCCAAAGGTCTATCATACCTAGTTTTTCTAATGTTCTATTTACTTTTTTAATTTCTTTCTTGTTTGTTTTGTGGTTTGATTTGTCTAAATCTGAGAGTGCAAGGTTGAGATCTCCCACTATTATAGTTTTACTGTCTATTTCTTCTTGCAGTTCTCTTAACTTTTCCTTTAGAAAGTTAGATGCTATACCACTTGGTGCATATATGTTTAGTATTGATATGGCTTCATTATTTATGATACCTTTCAGCAGGATATAGTTTCCTTCCTTATCTTTTTTAACGAGATCTACTTCTGCTTTTGCTTGATCTGAGATAAGGATAGCTACCCCTGCTTTTTTGGCTTTACCTGAAGCATAATAGGCTCTGTTCCAACCTTTTACCTTTACTCTGTATGTATCTCCCTGCTTTAAGTGTGTTTCCTGTAGGCAACATATTGTAGGGTTCTGCTTTTTGATCCAATCTACTATCCGTCTCCGTTTGATGGGATCGTTCATCCCATTTACATTTACAGTTAAAATTACTAATTCTGTATTTCCTGCCATCGTATTATCCCCAGATTATGCTTTTTTCCCTTGACCCCCCTGATCCCCCTCCCCGATATTTAATTTACAGACCCCCCCTTGTGACGCGCAACCCTCCCTCTTTTTTTTTTTTTTTTTTTTTAGGATCCCTCCCCCCTCCCTCCAAGTCCCTTCACTTATTCCCCTTTTCCTTTTCCCTTTTCCTCTCCCCCCTTTTAATGAGGTGAGAGAAAATTCTCTGAAAAACAAATATGTTAATTATTTACTCTTTGAGCCTCTTCTGATGAGAGTAAGATTCACACAATGATTCTCCCCCTCACTAAGTTCCCTCAGATATGGTGTATTTTCTATGTCTCTTCCTGGGATGTAGTTTCCCTCTTTTTATCACTCCTTCCCCTTTTTCTGAACCGACCTCCTTCCCTTTACTACACCCCCCTTTTTTTCTTTTATATCAGTAAAATCAAATTATCCTTGAGTATTTTTTATATACCCACAACAGAGTTACAGTTCTCAAGGGTTCTGTGTACCTTTTTCTGTTTCTCTTCAGTCTTGTGGATGTAGATCAAATTTTTTGTTTAAGTCTGGTTTTTTTCTTAGAAACATATAGAATTCCTCTGTTTCATTGAATGACCATCTTCTTCCGTGGAAAAAGATGCTAAACTTAGCTGGGTAGTTCATTCTTGGTTGCAGTCCTTGATCTTTTGCCTTACGGAATATCAGGTTCCAGGCCCTTCTATCTTTTAATGTGGAGGCAGCCAGATCTTGGGTGACCCTTATTGTGGCACCTTGGTATTTAAATTGTTTTTTTCTAGCTGCTTGCAGGATTTTCTCCTTTGTGTGGTAATTCTGCAGCTTAGCCACAATATTCCGTGGTGTTCTTTTTTTAGGGTCTATTTCAGAAGGAGTTCGATGAATTCTTTCCACATCTACTTTCCCTTCTGTTTCTATTATCTCTGGACAGTTCTCTTTGATAATTTCCTGTAAAATAGAATCTAGGCTCTTTTTTTGGTCATAGTTTTCTGGAAGTCCAATAATCCACAGATTATCTCTCCTAGATCTATTTTCCAGGTCTATAGATTTTCCCAGTAAGTATTTGACGTTGTTCTCCAGCTTCTCATTTTTTTTGTTTTGTTTGACTGATTCTTGGGTTCTCTGTGAATCATTCATTTCTATTTGTTCCATCCTGACTTTTAAGGAGTTATTTTCTTCTTTCACAGTTTTTAGTTCTTTTTGTAAATGCCCAATTTCGTTTTTAAATGAATTATTTTGCTCTATTGAATTTTTTTCCATTTCCCTAATTTTTTTTTTTGAGAATTATTTTCTTTTTCCAATTCAGAAATTCTATTTTCTTGAGACTTTTTTATCTTTTCCAATTCAGAAATCCTACTTTCCTGTGTTTTTTTAACCTTTTCTAATTCACTAATTTTGTTTCCCTGCATCTCCTGTGAATTCTTTATTTTTTCCAACTCCAATTTCAGGACGTTGTTATTCTCTATCATAACTTCCCTTTCCTTGCCCCATTTTTCTTCGATCTCCCTCAATTTCTTAAGAGCTTCTTCTAGGAGAGAGTTATGTGATGGGGGGCAGGAATCGTTCCCCTTTAGGTTGTTATCTTCTGAATCTTTGCTGTTAACTTCCTCGGGGTTGGGTACCCGCTCTTTCTCTGTATAGAAGGAATCTATAGTTTTTCTAGCTTTTTTGCTCATACTTAAAAAATGTTTTGGGGTCTGTCCCTGGGGTAGGAAATTATTTACTTCTTTACCAGCTTCCTCCCAGACCGGATGGATGCAGCGGCCCCTGCGCCCGCGCTAAGAGAGAGCTCTGGGAGAGAGTTCCCCACCCCCTCTCTGGAAGTGCCTCAGAGGTGATTAGCACTGCTGTGCTTTGAGGGCGTAGAATAGTGAAGACAGCAAGAAGCTCAGCCTATGTGTCCGGGTGGGGAGTGGATGTCTGCAGCAGGTGACGTGAGAAGCCCCTGCGCTCAAACTGGAAGTGTCTGCCAGAAACCGCGGTCCCTAGTTCAAAGGTTCTGCTTCTCTGGGACTTCCTGGAGCTGAGTTCCACTCCCTCCAGCTAAGCTAGGCAGTGTGTGTTGCCTTGGGCCGTATCCACCCACTTGTCAGTCTCTTAACTATTCTCAGGAGGTAGCTGAGGCCACACCCCCTGGTGCCGAGAGTCTGCCGAGTCACCCCCAGGGTGGGGGGGGGGGGGGAAATCTAATCTGAGTTTTAAAATATTTTGGCTTTCTCTTCTGAACTGCTAAATAATTAGCAGAGAAGAGCTAACAGCCTGTGCCAGATTCCTTTACCTCAGTGGCTTCTCTGATCCCAGAGCCCCTCCCAGCGCAATGGGCGCAGTGTGCCCCTACCCCACCGTCTGTGCTGGTCTTTCTTATTCCTCCCCTGAGAACTGACCTTTCCTGTTGAAACTCCAGATTCTCTTCAGCTGGTAAGTCGTGCTTCCAGTCCTTGTGGTATCTATCAGTCCTGAGCTAATTTTGAGACTTAATTTATCTAATTGGTTGTGAGGGAGTGAGGACGTTCACTGAGTAGTGTGTTTCTTCTCCGCCATCTTGGCTCCGCCCCCTCCTAGATTCTATTTTACAGGAAATCATCAAAGAGATCTGTCCAGAGATAACAGAAACAGAAGGTAAAATAGGTGTTGAAAGAATTCATCAAACACCTTCTGAAAAAGAGCCTAAAAAAAAGAACTCCATAGAACATTGTGGCTAAGCTTCAGAATTACCAAACAAAGGAAAAAATATTGCAAGCAGCAAGGAAAAAAACAATTCAAATATCAAGGGGCCACAATAAGGGTCACTCAAGATCTGGCTGCCTCCACATTAAAGGATCAAAAGGGCCTGAAAAGTGATATTCATAAAGGCAAAAGAAGAAGGATTGCCACCAAGAATAAATTACCCAGCCAAGTTTAGCATTTTCTTTCATGGAAGAAGATGGTCATTTAATGAAACAGAGGAATTCCATTTGTTTCTAAGAAAAAAAAAAAAAAAAAAAACAGACTTAAACAAAAAATTTGATCTACATGCACAAGACTGAAGAGAAGCAGAAAAAGGTAAAAAGAACTTTTGAGAACTGTATCTTTTTGTGGATATACCCCAAGGATATTTTGGATAATTTGATTATAGTGATATAATATTTTTAAAAAGGGAAGTGGTAAAGTGAAGGGGATAGTATCAGAAAAAGGGGAAGGAGAGAAAAAAAGAGGGAAACTACATCTCAGAAAGAGGCATAGAAAATCTACCACATCTGAGGGAATTTAGAGAGGGGGAGAAAAGTTGTGTGAATCTTACTCTCATCAGAGTAGGCTCAAAGACTAAATAATTGACATATTTGTTTTTCAGTGAATCACCTCAGTAAAAGGGGGGAAAGGAAAAGGGAAAAGGAAAAGGGGAATAAGGGAAGGGTAAAAGAAAGGGGAAGGGACTTAAAAGGAGGGGGGAGCGATACTAAAAAGTGAGGGCTGTGCGTCACAAGTGGGGTCTATAAATTAAATATTGGGTAATGGGTTCAGGGGGGGGTGAAGGGGGGAAAAAAAGCATAATCTGGGGATAATATGATGGCAGGAAATACAGAATTAGTAATTTTAACTGTAATGTGAACTGGACGAACTCTACCACTAAACAGAAGCGGATAGCAGACTGGATCAAAAGTCAGAACCCTACAATATGTTGTTTACCAGAAACACACTTAAAGCAGGGAGATACATACAGAGTAAAGGTTGGAACAGAATCTATTGTACTTCAGGTAAAGCCAAAAAAGCAGGGGTTGCCATCCTCATCTCAGATCAAGCAAAAACAGAATTTGATCTAATTAAAAGAGATAAGGGGGAAACTATATCCTGCTAAAAGGTAGCATAGACAATGAAGCCATATCAACACTAAGCATATATTCACCAAGTGATATAGCATCTAACTTCCTAAAGGAAAAGTTAAGAGAGTTACAAGAAGAAATAGACAGTAAAACTATAATAGTGGGAGATCTCAGCCTTGCACTCTCAGAATTAGACAAATCAAACCACAAAACAAACAAGAAAGAAATTTAAAAAGTAAATAGAACATAGGGATGATAGACCTTTGGAGAAAACTGAATGGTGATAGAAAGGAGTATACTTTCTTCTCAGGAGTTCATGGAACCTATACAAAAATTGACCATATGTTAGTACATAAAGATCTCAAAATTAAATGCAGGAAGGCAGAAATAGTAAATGCCTTCTTCTCAGATCACAATGCAATAAAAAACTATATTCAATAAGAAGTTAGGGGTAAATAGACCAAAAAGTAATTTGAAACTGAACAATATCATCTTAAAGAATCCCCGGGTGAAACAGCAAATTATAGAAAAAATAATTTCACCCAAGATAATGACAAAGATGAGACATCATACCAAAATTTGTGGGATGCAGATAAAGTGGTAATAAAGGGAAATTTTATATCTTTAGAGGCTTATTTAAACAAAATAGATAAAAAGAAGATTAATGAATTGGGCATGCAACTTAAAAAGCTAGAAAAAGACCAAATTAGAAACCCCCAACCAAAAATCAAACTTGAAATACTAAAATTAAAAGGAGAAATCAATAATATTGAAAGTTAAAAAAAAAAACAAAACTATTGTATTAATAAATAAAACCAAGAGTTGGTTTTATGAAAAAGTCAATAAAATAGATAAACCTTTGGTAATTCTGATCAGAAAAAGGAAAGAGGAAAATCAAATTGTTAGTCTGACAAATGAAAAGGGGGATCTTTCTACCAATGAAGAGGACATTAGAGAAATAATAAGGAACTACTTTGCCCAACTTTATGCCAATAAATTTAATAACTTAATTGAAATGGATGACTACCTCCAAAAATATAGGTTTCGTAGATTAACAGAGGAGGAGATAAATTGCTTAAATAGTCCCATTACAGAAAAAAAGAAATAGAACAAGCTATTAATCAACTCCCTAGGAAAAAATCCCCAGGACCAGATGGATTTACATGTGAATTCTACAAAATATTTAAAGAATAACTAGCCCCAATGTTATATAAACTATTTGAAAAAATAGGGGATGAAGGAGTCCTACCAAACTCCTTTTATTACACAGACATGGTACTGATAACCTAAAACAGGTAGATCAAAAACTGATAAAGAAAACTATAGACCAGTTTCCTTAATGAATACTGATGCTAAAATCTTAAAATAAGATATTAGCAAAAAGACTTCAGAAAATCATCCCTAGTATAATACACTATGATCAAGTAGGATTTATACCAGGAATGCAGGGCTAGTTTAATATTAGGAAAACTATTAGTATAATTGACCATATTAATAATCAAATTAATAAAAACCATATGATCATCTCAATAGATGCATAAAAAGCATTTGATAAAATCTAACATCCATTACTACTAAAAACACTTGAGAGTATAGGAAAAAATGGACTGTTCCTTAGAATAGTCAGGAGCATATATTTAAGACTGTCAGTAAGCATAATATCTAATGGAAATAAACTGAAATCTTTCCCAGTAAGATCAGGAGTGAAACAAGGTTGTCTACTATCACCATTACTATTCAATATTGTATTAGAAATGTGAACTATGGCAGTAAGAGTCGAGAAAGAGATTAAAGGAATAAGAGTAGGTAATGAGGAAATAAAACTGTCACTCTTTGCAAATGATATGAGGGTATACTTAGAAAACCCCAGAGATTCTAATAAAAAGTTATTAGAAATAATTCACAACTTTAGCAAAGTTGCTGGGATACAAAATAAGTCCACATAAATCCTCAGCATTTTTTTACAACACAACAATGCAACAGCAAGAGATACAGAGAGAAATTCCATTCCAAACAAATGTCGAAAGCATAAAATATTCAGGAATCCATCTACCAAAGAAAAGTCAGGAATTATATGAACAAAATTATAAGGCACTTACCACAAAAAAAAGTCAGATTTAATTAATTTAAAAGACATCCAGTGCTCATGGATAGGCCAAGCGAATATAATAAAGATGACAATACTCCCCAAACTAATCTATTTATTTAGTGCTATACCAATCAGACTCCCAAGAAACTATTTTAGTGACCTAGAAAAAATAACAACAAAGTTCATATGGCAGAATAAAAGGTCGAAAATTTCAAGGGAATTGATGAAAGTAAAGTCAGATGAAGGTGGTCTAGGTATACCTGATCTAAAATTATATTTTATATCAGCAGTCACCAAAACCATTTCATATTGGCTAAGAAATAGACCAGTTGATCAGTGGAACAGATTAGGTACAAAGGACAAAAAAGGGTACAACTATAACAATCTAGTGTTTGATAAACACAAAGATAACAACATTAGGGATAAAAATTCATTATTTGAAAAAAAACTGTTGGGAAAACTGGAAATTAGTATGCCAGAAATTAGATATGGATCCACACTTTACACCATATACCAAGATAAGATCAAAATAGGTCCATGATTTAGGCATAAAGAATGAGATAATAAATAGTTTAGAGGAATAGAGTATAGTCTACCTCTCAGACCTGTGGAGGAGGAAGCAATTTATGACTAAAGGAGAACTGAAGATCATTATTGATCACAAAATGGAAGATTTTGATTACATCAAATTAAAAAGTTTCTGTACAAACAATACTAATTCAAACAAGATTAGAAGGGAAGTAACAAATTGGGAATATATATTTTACAGTTAAAGATTCTGCTAAACGTCTCATTTCCAAAATATATAGAGAATTGATCCTAATTTATAAGAAAACAAACCATTCTCCAATTGATAAATGGTCAAAGGATATGAACAGACAATTCTCAAATGATGAAATTGAAACTATATACAGTAATATGACAGTGTTCCAAATCACTACTGATCAGAGAAATGCAAATTAAGACAACTCTGAGAAATCACTACACACCTGTCAGATTGGCTAAGATGACAGGAACAAATAATGATTAATGTTGGAGGGGATGTGGGAAAACTGGGACACTAATACATTGCTGGTGGAGTTGTGAAAGAATCCAGCCATTCTGGAGAGCAATTTGGAACTATGCCCAAAAAGTTATCAAACTGTGCATACCCTTTGATTCAGCAGTGCTACTACTGGGCTTATATCCCAAAGAAATACTAAAGAGTGGAAAGGGACCTGTGTGTGCCAAAATGTTTGTAGCAGCTCTTTTCGTAGTGGCTCAGAAACTGGAAGATGAATGAATATCCATCAATCGGAGAATATTTGGGCAAATTATGGTAAATGAATGTTCTGTAAGAAATGACCAGCAGGATGAATTCAGAAAGGCTTGGAGAGACTTGCATGAACTGATGCTTAGTGAAATGAGCAGAACCCGAAGATCACTATACGCTTCAACAACAATACTGTATGAAGATGTATTCTGATGGAAGTGGATATCTTCAACATGAAGAAGATCCAACTCACTTCCAGCTGATCAATGATAGACAGAAACAACTACACCCAGAGAAGGAACACTGGGAATTGAATACAAAATATTAGCCCTACTGTCTATCTACCCAGGTTACTTATACCTTCAGAATCTGATACTTAATGTGCAACAAGAAAATTGGATTTACACACATATATTGTATCTAGGTTATACTGTAACACATGTAAAATGTATGGGATTGCCTGTCATCCAGGGGAGGGAGTAGAGCGAGGGAGGGGAAAATTTGGAAAAATGAATACAAGGGATAATGTTATAAAAAAAAATTACTCATGCATATATACTGTCAAAAAATTTATAATTATAAAATTAATTTTAAAAAATAAAATTAAAAAAAAAAGAAAAGAAATCTGACTACTAAGAAACCAAAAAAAAAAAAAAAAAAAAAAAAAAAAAGAAAATAAAAAAGATAAAGGAAGGAGTTATATACTTTCTTCAATATTATACCCTGGGTTTTGCATAGGGTGCCAGCATATATGAGCAAAAGCTCTAGATTTGGAGTCCGAAATGCTAACTTCACATCTCGGCTCTGCTATTGTTCAGTATAACCATTAGCAAACCATCTGTGGGCCTCAGTTTTCTCATCTATAAAATGTTGAACTTGGGAAACATGGCCTCTAAGCTTCTTTCACCTTGGAATTATTATCTTAAATATCAAGGCAATATAAATATTATTACGTAAAAGAATTAACTTTACAAAATCAATCTGAAACGACAGAGAAATCGCTGAAAACTTAATTTCTACCCACATTATGTAACTCCAAAGGCTAGTTGCTTATTTTCTGAACTCTTTTTTTTTCTGTCTCCATATAGCAAAAAGAATAAATACAATATATCCAATTTCAAAATAGAACTGCATGTCATTGTATTCAATTTTGCAGAAAAAGATTTATAGAATTCCAAAGCCATGTAGTACAGAACAATTTATGAACTATGTTTTACCTTTTGTTTGTTTTGTTTTATACATGTAGGAGTTATAGATTTTTATATATGAAGAGTAGAATAGTATAGTGCAAAAAAAGCTGACCTCAGATCCAGAAAGATGTAGGTTTTTCTGTCCAATAAATGATCGATTGTGGATTATTTTTTTTTCTGCTGAGGCAATTGTAGTTAAATGACTTGCCCAGGGTCACAAAGCTAGGCATTGTTAAGTGTCTGAGATCATATTTGAAGTCAGGTCCTCCTGACTTCAGAGATGATGCCCTATCCACTGCACCAACTAGCTGCCCCCTTTCTTGAGAAAGCAACTTTAATTGCTTCTTTGCCTTTTGGCTAAACTCAAGTGAGAAAGCAACTTCAACTGTCTCTGAGAACTAGACAGTTAAGAAATAACTTGCAAATATAGTAATGACTAACATGAGTAGAGGGTATTTTCACAACCATGTCTTCCATTGATCAATGAAATTACAAGATTAGGACATCTCAATTGTTAAAATGAGTGAATGAATAGGTTATAATGATAATTAATTTAGTAAACATTTAGATAAATTAATTAACAAGTAAATAAAACAAATAAGTGAAGGAATTGATAAAGACATAGATAAATAAATAATGAGATAAAGAAATCAAATAAGAAACAAATAAACAAATGAATAAATAAGCCAAAAGATAAATGAGGAAATAAAGAGGTTATAAACAAAAATTGAAAATTGATATACAGAAAAACAAATGAAGAAATATTTATACATCTATAATTAAATCTCTCAAAAAAACAATCTGAGAAACAAAACCAAAAAAAAATGAATGAATGAATGGAACTTCTCATCTGAAATTTTGAAGCAACATAGGTGAGACAGAAACTAAACTTTATTTATTTTGAATCATTTTGAATTTAGAAATTCCTGGAAAAAAAGGTAATTATAGAGATAAAAGAATCTAGAGAGTCA
The DNA here is from genome assembly GCF_048593235.1 of Sminthopsis crassicaudata. NCBI lineage: Eukaryota > Metazoa > Chordata > Mammalia > Dasyuromorphia > Dasyuridae > Sminthopsis > Sminthopsis crassicaudata. The sequence continues at coordinate 46,131,147 of NC_133620.1, forward strand.
AAAACTTAGTTTGATTATGTGTAAATCTGTAGCTAAATCAGTGAGTCTATATATATAGCTATATTTATTTCTATGCATATCATCTATATTCCTTTTTACACCTATATAAATATCAATAGATGTATATTTATATATTTACATATATGTGTGTACATACAAATATAAACTTGCACACACATACATAAATACTTATATTCACATACTTCTATGTACACATATTAGTTTAAGCCTACACACTTTATACATAAACATGAATATGCCTATATGTGTGATTGTATATTTTAATAAAGTATATATACATATATATAATGTATATTTTGCACATGATACTCAGCTATCACAATATCCAACTTTTCTCATCTATAATAAGTTATGCATTTGTGTCAAGTCACTTCTTGTGACTTCTCTTGATTAACCCTAATCATGGAATTTATATAATTATATCAATTATCTTATTCCTTGACTTTAGCACATGGTTAAACTATAAGTATTTGACCTGTATATAAACTTTTCCAATCAGTGACTTGATAAAAGAGAGAGAGAAAAATAGATAAATGGTATATTTTCCCTTTCTAATTTAGTCCTTGATTTTACTTTTCTACTGACTATTCTTTGAATTGGATATGTCAAGGTTTTGTCATTGCATCATTGTGTATTTTTCAGAGGTCACTAAAGAATGCATGTCCTGAGGAGGCAACCTGGATTTTGAAAGACTTCAAATTAATGCCACAAATTGTTGTTTGATTGTCACAGTCTTTTCTGTCTTGAAATGACCCTATTTGAGTTTTTCTTGCCAAATATATTATAGCAGTTTATCATGTCCTTCTCCAGCTCATTTTCAGATAAGGAGATGGAGGTAAACGGGGTTAAGTTATTTATCCAGCGTCATACATGTAGTATGTATCTGAGGCAAAATTTGAATTGGGGAAGATACATCTTCCTCATTACAGATTCAGTCTTCTATGTGCTGTGTCAACTAATTGCTAATGCCAAAAATAAATTTGGTTAAAATAACGAAGAATATTTAACTTCCAAAATGGAAGATTTATGAGGTATCTACCTGCTTTCATGATATCACTTACATTCAATCCCTTCTCTCTGCTCACACATTCATAACACTATGTCAGATCCCTATATCATCTATATGGATTATTGCTAAGACTCTTAGTTGGTCTTCCTAATGTTAAATCTTCCAAATAGGTAACCTTTAAATGCAGATTTGAGCATTCTTTCCTTTTTTGGTTAAGGATCTGTAGTATTCTCTAAAATAAAAGATAGAGTCTCATATTTGGAACATACATTCCTCCCTCAATTTCAGAAGGTTAGCATTATGCACATGGAACATTGCATATATTCTCAGACATAGTTGATTTTGCTGAATAACTTTTACTTTAAAAAATTGTTACAGTGAATGACATTGGCTTAAGGATGGGTGGATTTAAGAAATTAAGGCCATGTCAAAACCAGAATTTATCATCTCTCTCCCACCATAGTGAATATACTATTTCCTTCAAATATTCCTATTTCTGTTAAGAGAATCACTATCTTTCCATTCACCTAGATTTAAAACTTCAACATCATTTTCAACTCTTCTCTCTCATTTTTCCTAACTAATCTGTTGAATCTAGTTCAACAATATATTCCATCTCTCTCATTTTCTACAGTCACATGACCCTCACCAAATTAAATCCCTAATCACCTTTTCCTGAATACTGAGGCAAATGGCCTGCTACTTGGAATCTCGCTTCCACTTTCTCCTCTTGCTTCTCCATTCTTCACAAAGTTAGCAGAATTACTTTTCCCAAATAAGATTATTCTTAACTTTATCTCAAGAACTTTCAATGTGTCCCATATTCCTCCAGAACAAGACACAAATTTCTCATCTTTGGATGTCAAACTCTTCACAACTTCATTCCAGATTATACTTCCAGAACTTATTTCATGTGACTATCTTTTAATCCTAGCCAAATAAACCTGCTTGCTAGTCTTCAAGATTGATATTTTTTCCATCTCCTTATCTTTGAATATATTCTTATTTTGCCTCAATGTAATGCCTGTCCATCTCTGCTCCTTAACATTATTCACTTATCCAATATTAAATAAAATTTTACTTCTTTGAGAAATGTTTTATACATTCTTGCAATCAATATTACTTTCTCTCTACTCAAATAATTATGTACTGTATATATACATAATTCATTTATGCCAGTAGAATGCATGTTCCTATTTAGCCAGTCATTTGCTGTTTTCCCTTTATATTTGTAGAGCATTGGATTTTGCTTTATAGATAGTTCTTGATTTTAGGAAATTGAAATCGATAGTATTTAGGAAGTATTCAAATGGAAAAAGAGGAAGAAATAAAGGAGGAAATTGTATCTGAATGACAGAGAATTATGGAGTCATTAACAGAAATGAACAACTAAGAAAGGGTTTTTGGAGACATTTGATGTATATTTTAAGTTTCAGTGCCAGGAGCTCTGTCATTTAGACTGTTATTAAAGATATCTTCAAATATGAAGTAGAATTATATGTGTGCACTTTAAAAAAGAACACCTAACAATTAAGAAAAATTATGGTATTTTATGGAATTACCTTAGACCAGGTGTCCCTTGGCAAGGCAGTTCAGTAAATAATTCCTACATAGTTATGAACACCCAGCATACTTGGTGAAATATTAAAAAAGGTTCATAAATATAACAGTTCAAACTAATGAGAACTTGAGATCTTGCTTCTACAATTTGAATACATCTCTTCTGCTACTGCATTCACTTTTAGACTAGAGAATAAAAATCCAGGATCCTATGACATGGAATAACTAATCAGTTTGGTCATAAACTGCTCTTGATTGCTAAAAGTAGGATAGATAGAGAATTCATTCTGTCAGGATATGAGATAAAGATATTTTTCTATGTCTTTCATCACAGTAGACACAGCACAAAAATAGGAGAGTGTAGCATACCTAGCAAATCTGAGACTGATGAGGCTTCAGGAGGTGGAAAATCTTAAATTATGTCAGTGCTTTGCTTGATAATACAGGGTTATTTCTTTAGTACATTCATCTCTGGTGCTTTCTATAGTTCATTTTCAGTGACTGCAGTGATCTAAACTTCCATCCTTTAGACTTTTCGTAGTTGCTCCATATTTTGAGAGATTTCGTTAAAGGAGGTTCTCTATGTCATATCTTAACTTGTTGCATTGTAGGATCCTACTAGATTCTATACTATTTTTCTCAGGACTGTATCATTTGTTAGCAACAATGCCCTTGATAAAGAGACCTATTTGGAAGATTAGTGGAGATTCAAATCAAAAGGTGTGTGTCTTCCATTTAAATAATAATTCTCACTAGTAGCCTTTCTAGACCACAGAATTACTGAATTTCATAACCCTCAGAAGCCAGTAAAACCCCAAAGTACATCTCAACAACAATTGAAAAGTAGTCATCCATATTTTAATTGCAACCCTCCAAAGAAAGAGAACCAAGAATTCCTTACATGGTATCTTCTCCTTTGGAGGAGCTCTAATTGTGAATAAATTGGTTATTACATTACACTAAAATATGCTTTATGAGATGACCACATTGTTCCTCATTTTGTATTTTGAAAACATTCACAAATATCTTAATGCCTTTCCACCTATCATGCCCCTCATCAAAAAACCTTTTCTTCTCTTAAATAGCCATTACAATTTCATTTAAATGATACTTATATGACATATCTGCAGGTACACTCGTAATTTGGTTTCTTCCTGTCATATGCAATTCAAATTACCAGTGTTCTTGCTGAAATGTAGTATACCAGATATGCCATGAATTGGACAACATTCAGAAGGGCTTTCATCTCCCTAGTCCTGAACACTATGCCTAACTAAAAGTAGCCTTCATTCATGTTACTTTTATTCATTGCCATTTTACATGGTATATTAATATGGAACTTTCAAGGTGCTTGCTGAAATGCTCAGTTCTTTCTCACATGGAATCTTGTGCAGTTACAGATCCTTCATTCCTTATTTTAGTACAATTTGTTCTGAATCTAACTGTAGAAATCTACATGTACACTTATTGCATTACATCTTTTATTTATTTATTTTTTAAGATTAGGTTCATCATTCATACTTATTGACATAGACTCAATTCCTGATCCCATGAAACAACTTGCAATCTATATCTACTGCTTTTGTGCCTTCTTCAAATTTAATAAGTATGTTATTTATTTTTCTAGGATAAATTTTTTTAAAAATATTTATTCTTAAATACCTTATTATTTTAGATCCAACCTATTTTTTCAGTCTGATTTCACATAATTTCCTATCACATATCCTAAATACAGTACAATTTGGTTGACCTGATTACTATTCCTTATAAACAACATCACAACATACTGATATTTTCAAGTGAGGATTATTTTAGGAAAAATATATTGAGTATGTATAAATGTCTATGAAACATGCTATTTGAGATGGCTAAAAAACTTTGGTAACATATTATTGGAGTTTAGGAGAGAGATTAAGGTTGAATATAAAAATCTAGGAATCGTGAGTATAATGAAAGATGAATGAGAGAGAGAGACTCTCATTTGAGTGGATATAGGGAAGGGATGTCATGGAAGGCTTGAGAAAGATACAATAAATTATCTAGTAAGGAAGACTGAAGAAGAAAAGTCCAATAAGAAAGAAAAAAAAAAATCAGGAAGAGACACAAGCAACTGGAAAGGGGACTATACATAGGAAACAAAAATGATAAGAAGTGTCAAAGTTGCAAACATTAAAAAAAAGAAATTAAAAAAATGTCATTGAATTTGTCTAACAAGACAACTGGTTAAAGAATATAAAAGGTTAGCAGGTAAATGAAAAGGTTCAAAAATCAATGACAAATCAGACTTTGGAGAAAATGAATGTAAAGATTTTTGGAGGGTATTAATATATCAATGGAAGAAAACATGTTGAATGATATCTTGAAAAGGATGCATATTTTTTTAAAAAACAAACTGGGGGATATGACCACATATGAATGCAGTAGAGAATAAGCCTTATTCCCTCTACTGTATGTCCTAGAGATGTCTAAAATAAGACACAAACATACATATAAGTGAAATCATTTTATGTATTCTTTTATTTATCAAGCTTTTCCTCTGGATACAGATAGTGTCTTCCTTCCTATTTCCTTTGTATTTAATTTTGGTATGAATAATAGTCACAATTTTCTTTTTAAAAATATTGCTATTGAACCAAGAGAGCATTGTACATGGCAACAAGAAGATGATCAATTCTGTTGGACATGGCTCTTATCGACAATGATTGAGGCCACTTCCAAAGATTTTATGATGAGAGCCTTCTACACCCAGAGAGAAGACTGTGGGAACTGAGAGTAGATCACAAACATAACATTTTTACTATTTTTGTTTTGGTTTGCTTGAATTTTTTTTCTCATTTATTCCTTTTTGATCTGATTTCTCTTGTGCAGCAAGATAATTTCATAAATAAGTATGCCTGCAATGGATTTAACATATATTTACCATGTTTAACAAATATTGGATTATTTGCCATTTAAGGCAGAGTATGAGGGGAAATCAGGGGAGAAGTTAAAATACAAGGTTTTGCAAGAGTCGTGTTTGAAAAAATAATTCTTGCATATGTTTTGAAAATAAAAACATTTCAATAAAAAAAAATAAAAATATTGCTTCTACTGTTTATAACACTCTCTTGGTTCTACTCATTTAATCTTTCATTATTTTGTTCGTCTATGTATGCTTTCCTAGACCACTGAGTTCCTTTCTTGTAATATAGCATAGTCTATAATGATTGAAGGGGAAAGTGACTAATGTTGCAAGAGATGTAAAAATACTGGGACAATGGTTCATTGTTGGAGGACCTGTGAACTGATAAAAGACATTCTGGAGAGCAATATGAAATCTATACCTATAGTTATTAAATTGGCTCTACCAAGTGACCTTGCAACAATATTAGTAACTCTATTTCTAAAGATTATTAGAGAAGAAACAAAATAATCTATACATTCCAAAATATTTAGAACAGCTCTTTTTGTGATGGCCCAGAACTAAAAATTGCAGAGATGTCAATTGGGGGATGGCTGAACAAATTGTCGTTGTATGATTATGACATAATGTCTTCTTGTTCTGGGTCATACAGGTATAAAAAGCAGATATCCCGATTTCATTTTCAATGTCTGTGAAAGAACACAAACTCAAATGGCTTGAATAGAATCAGAGAGGGGAGGAGCTGTATAAAAGGGACCAGAAATTATTAATCATTTCATTACTTTCCATATGCTAAATCACCTTCATATAACATTAATAGAGAAATTTCAGGCGTGCATTTATTTATTCATATTCTTCCTTGGCCAGTCAGCACCATCTATATAGATTTCCTAGGTTACCCATACTATTCATTGTAGGAAAAAACTCAATGATTTACATCAAGAAATGAATGCTATCAATGAATTAACTCATAAAAATCTAAAATCAGGAAAAATGAAAAATTCTTGACATTTTTCTCAATGTTATAAAGAAAGAAAAAGCAATGTCTTCTGAAAACAAGGTCTTCTGGAAACACAAATATATAGACATGTGCACATACTTTTTACTTATCTGCTGTAACAAAAATCAAAGCAAATTCAACTGCCTACACCTTTAGCAAATGGATAATTAATCCTCTCTGGTAAAATAAAAGCTCATACAGGATGTAAGCTGTTTTTTGTTTGTTTGTTTGTTGGTTGGTTGGTTGTTTGTTTTGTTTTGTTTTGTTTGTTTATTTTTTTTTACTCTTCAGAAATAGTGTGATACATTGTACATGAAAGACACTCAATAAATACTTTTTGAATTGAATAAAATGGGAATAATTTGAATTAGACCAAAGTGAATGATGATCTTACTATTAAAATATATTCTGTAAGGCCAAGCACCTCAACTAAAGTATTAGACTTTCTCATAAAAGCCTCTGTACTAATATGCTATATATATATATATATATATATATATATATATATATATATATATATATATATATATATATATATATGTATATATATATATGTATATGTATGTATATATACATATATATAGGTATATATATATATATATATATATATATATATATATATATATATATATAAATGTACAAAGTTTCAGAGTCCAAAGGGGAACAAAAAAAAATTGTTCATTTATATCAGCCTTCTTCAAACTGTATATTTTTTTAAAATAATAATGACTTCTGAGTGGAAAATTCATAAATACTATGCTATTCAATTTTTATTCAATGTGTCTTAGTCTATTCAGAAGATATAATATATCAAGTGCTCAGAAAAACTAACATTTTATCTTTGCAAGGTTATGGCTAAAATGTTGTGTTTTTTTTTCCTTTTCCAATTGAGCTATTGGGTTTTGGAATCATAGATGTTTCTAAGAACAATAGCTACATTTCTTTTAAAAATATTTTAAAACAATGTTGATGTAATAAAAATATTCCAGTTTCCAAAGCAAAGGTCTCAAAGCACAGAGTGCATTTAAGTCAAAGGTCAGGGAACAATATGGATTTAATTATATGTTTTCTTAATTTGCTGCAGGCTTTAAATGACTTTCTAAATAACTCACTCCTGTAATTCATATTTAAGGAACAGGCCCAAGATTTGTGCCTTCCCCTGTTTCCCTATGAGTACAGACTGATTAGCAATATCTTTAATAATGGATGCTGATTTCTTTTTTTAGCTTTAATAAACAAAAGTGTGCTTAAACCATAATGCTCCAACAATATTTTCACTGAGTGTTATTAAGAATTTTAAATAACTAATTACTACCAATATGCAAATTCAGTGAAACCCAATTAAATAGATATCTGATCTATGGATCACACAGCTAAACAAATGCTTTCTATCAGTCACAGACATCCTGGGTTTGTAGGAAAAGCTGTTTAAACAAATAGATGATAAAAGATTAAGTGTATCCAATAAGGAATCCCCATAAGTATTGAGTGCTGGAATCCAGTGATTATATTTGCCTTATAAATGTGGTAATACTTTGTTTCATTTCTTCAAAGGATTAAAATAATACTATCTAAAATAAATAATATCTCCAATTGATAAGCTGAAAGCTACAGCAGGAGGTTTTCTTTCAAGGAAGTGGGATAACAAAATACACTGGGAAAAGTACAGTTCGAAAGCATAGCATCTAGGCTCAAAACCTAGATTTGCTATTTTTCCCCAGGACACTTTGGGCTGCTTAAAACTCTTGGGCTTCAATTTCCTCCTTCTTAAATAAAGGGGATTGGATGCTGAGATACGGTACTATGAGGTTCAGGAGAAAATTTACTTTGGGATAGCAAAGTCACTGTATTCATGCATATGGAAAGTTGACACATGGAAAAAATTTTTGATTTGTTATACCAGTTCCCAGAAGGCAGAACCGGAACAATGGGGTACAAGTTGTAGAAGGGCAAATTTCAGCTTGATTAAGGGGAAGCTTCTCAAGAAAACTCTCCAAAAGTAGAATGGGTTGCTTTGAGAGGGGCCTTATGGCTGATACTGGCAAACAAAACATAACCTATGTGTTCATACATATTGGGTGGCTTGTAAAAAAAATAAAATTAATAAAAATAAAAATAAAAACTCTTTTGAAGGTGTTTATAGGTAGCCTATAATATCTTTTCCAACATCAAGATCCTATCAATTTATTATTCTTAAATAATAAAGAATTTTATCTTTATTATTTAAAGATAATATAGCCCACTGAATGGATAGATTATGCCCTATGTTAAGTGAAGTACTATAGTCTAGTGGAATTTGAATTACTTCAGAGCACCTATGTCTAAAACCAAATTCTATCTTATTGCTCCCTTTACCTAATATTTTTAGGCCTCAAATTCTTCATTTTTAACATTGTGCTAGTGAACTAATTCATCTCAAGATTCTAAGACTGGAATTCTAAATCTATATTCTTAAGGAAGGCAGTTTTAAAGATTTCTATTTTTGTCATAAAAAGCTGAAATTTGTAAAATCACATTTGTGATCAAGAAAAAAATTATATGCCCCAAAGTACAAAATGAATGAAAATGGGGGCAAAATAAAAATAAATAAAGGGACAGCTTCTGAGAAAGTGATTATAAAGTCTCAGCTACTAAAGATATTTAACTAGCCAGATTTCATTGATCTGCTGTACAGCTTTGTCAACCAAAGCTTTTCCCTTCCACCCCCTCTTAAATTGATTCTCCATTTCGTCTTCTTTCTCAAAGGCACACAGCAGGAGCCACTGTCTACAGACAGAAAACAGGATCTTGCTGTAGGCACGGGTATAAAACAAAAAGACACTGATTAAAGAGGGGGAAAGCAAACCGCTGTGACCATTTGATCTTAAAATTATTGATCTTGTCAATCAGTTACTGACAAAGAGTGCCCATTTAAATCTGTAATAACTATTAATGTTCCCACCATAATGCTGAGCATTTTTAAAGCCCAAGAAATCCATAGGATAATGTGATTTGGTATTAATTTCACAGGGAGGACCTACAGTAGATAAGTCAGTAAATGTTCCTCTTTATGGGAGCTGAACCTCCAGAGAATCCTTTGAAATATTTAAAAACCAGCCAATCCAGATCCTGACTATTCTTTAGCAGTCTCCAAATTAAAACACACTACTGGATAATTGTCCTTATATGTACTTTTTCTAAAAAGAAAAAAAGGAATGACAGTGTTAATAGATAAATAGATTCATGTTTGATAGGGTTATTGATAAATCTAAGCTACCTAAGTTCCTCAATGGCAGGAACTGTTTCATTGGTATCTGGTCCCTTGGTACCTGACCAATACTAACAGATTGAGTGATTGATTGAATGATTAACTTTTTTTTTTTCCTGAGGCAATTGGAGCCCAAGATCACATAGCTAGGAAATGTTAAGTATCTGAGACCAGATTTGAAGTTGGATTCTCCTGACTTCAAGGGTGATGCTCTATCCATTGAGTTACCTAACTGCCCTGAATAATTTATTTAAAAAAAAAAAAAAAACTAACATATATAACTCACAACTCTAATATTCTAGCAGGGAAAGGGCTGAGTAACTTTGTCCTCAAAAAATATTCTACCCTCAGTCAACTGAAGTTTAGGTATGCAAATTCCCAGCCTACAGGCCTGATTCATAGAGATTGCCAAGAGGCTTTGTTCCATTATTTCTGCCACCCAAAATCCAAACAATGGAGAAAATTGCTGTATTGTTAAAAATAAACAACTTTTAAAATACTTCATCCTTTCAAACTATTGTCCCACTTTTCAAATATGTAACTAATAGATTTATGATATAATAGTAACAACTAGCATTTATATAGTGATTTAAATTTTTCAAAGTGTTTTACATATATTATAAGCTTTGATCTTTTCAGGAATCCTAGGAGGTAGGTATTACTATGTCCTCCATTGAGAGATGAGGAAATTGAGCAAAGAATAAGTGATTTATCAAGGTTCTCATAGCTAGTAGGTATATAATGCAGAATCAGAGCTCTAGACTTGGTGTTTCCAGGACACCATTATTTTTTTTTCAATTTTTTTCTGATTTTAATAGTTACTTATATGTGTTATACAAGTGTATTAATTTTTAAATACACATTTATTTATGAATCATGTTGGGAGAGAAAAATGAGAACAAAAGGGAAAAACCATGACAGAAAAAAAAAACAGCAGAAAAAGAAAATAAAAACTCACCATAACTTTCAGTGTACATAGTTCTCTCTGTGGAAGCAGATGGCATTTTCTGTCCAAAGTCTATTGGGATTATCTTGAATCATTGAACCACTGAGAAGAAATATCTTTCACAGTTGATCATCACATAATCTTTCTGTTTCTGTTCAATGTATTCTTATTTCTGCTTGTTTCACTCAGCATCAATTCATGTAAATTTTCCCAGGCCATTCTAAAATCAACTTGTTCATCATTTTTATAGAACAAGAATATTACAATACTTTACATATAATAATTTATCTAGCCATTCCCTAATTAATGGACATTTACTAATTTTCCATTTTTTGTGACCACAAAAAGACCAGCTATAAACATTTTTGTATATGTCAGTGTTTTCCCCTGCTTTATGATTTCCTAAGGACACAGACCCAGATACTGGCACTGTTGGGTGAAAGGATATGTACAGTTTTATAGCCATTTGGACATAGTTCCAAATTGTTCTCAATAATAGTTGGATCATTTCATAACTCTACAAACAATGTATCAATGTCCCAGTTTTTCTACACCTTTATCTTAGCCTGTTATCTTAGCCAAGCTGAGACATGTGAAATAGAACCTCAGAGTTGCTTTCTTTCTATTTTTCTAAGCAAGAATGATTTAGAGCATTTGTTCATATGACTATAGATGGCTTTAATTTCTTCATTTGAAAATCGTCTATTCATAACCTTTGACCATTTATCATTAGAGGATGACATATAAATTTGAAACAGTTCTTTATATATTTTAATAATGAGGCCTTTATCAGAAACACGAGCTGTAAAAACATTTTTCCAAATTTGTACTTTCCTTTTAATCTTATTTTGGTTGGTTTTGCTTTTGTAAAACCCTTTTAATTTAATATAATCAATGTTGTCCATTTTGCTTTTCATAATGTTCTCTAATTCTTTATTTGGCCATAAATTCTTCCCTTCAACAAAGATCTGATAGATATATTATCTCATGCTCTCCTAATTTGCTTGTGATATCACCCTTCTTACTCAAATCATATACTCATTTTGACTATATTTTGTTATGGGGTGTGAGATGTAGAACTATGTTGAGTTTCTCACATACTATTTTCCTATTTTCCCAGCATTTTTTCTATTTTCTTTTATTTTTTAAAGATTTTCATTTTCAAAACATGTGCATAGTTTTTTTTAAGATTCACCTATGCAAAATCTTATATTCCAAATTTTATTAATTTTCTTAAAACTAACTTTTAGTTTTCTTTGTTCAAATGTTTTCTTACTTTCAATTTTATTTGTTCTTTTTTTGGCTTTTTTAATTGCATGTCCAATTCACTTATCTTTTTCTCTATTTTATGCCAGTAAGCATCTAGAGATATAAAACATCTCCTAAGGAATGTTTTGGTTGCATCCCATAAATTTTGGTATATTGTCTCATTATTGTCATTCTTTTGGATGAATTTATCAGTTATGTCTATCATTTGTTGTTTCCCCCACTCATTTATTAGGATTAGATTAATTAGTTTCAAATTAATTTTGGTCTGTTTTCTCTTGAAATTTATTGCACATAATTTTTATTGCACATGATTTGTAAAAGATGCATTTATTATTTCTGGCTTTATACATTTGATTTTCAGGTTTTTATGCATTTGTTCATGGTTAGTTTTGTATAGGTTTTGTTTACCACTGAGAAAAAATATATCCTTTTCTGTCTCCATTTACTTTTCTTCAAAGGTCTATCATAACTATTTTTTTCTAAAATTCTATTTACCTCCTTAACCTCTTTCTTGTTTATTTTGTGATTTGATTTATGTATTTCTGATTGAACAATATTGAGATCCCTACTATTATAGTTTTGTTGTCTCTTTTTACAGCTCTCTTAACTTCTCTAAGAACTTGGATGCTATACCATTTGGCACATATATGTTTAGTACTGATATTGCTTCATTTTCTATGGTACCCTTTAGTAAAATATAGCTTCCCTTCCTATCTCTTTTAATTTTAATCTATCTTTGTTTTTACTTGACCTTTGATCAGTATTACTACCCCTGCTTTTTTTTTTTTAATTTCACCTGAAGGATAATAGATTCTGCTCCAGACCTTTACCTTCACTGTATATGTATCATTCTGCTTTAAATGTGTTTCTTGTAAAAAACATATTGTAGGATTGTGATTTTTAATTCAGTCTGTGATCCACATTGGTTTTATGGGAGAAATCATCCCATTCACATTCACAGTTAAAATCATTAACTCTGTATTTCCCACTATCTTATTTTCCTCAGATTGTATTTTTCTCTTTCTCCCTTTCCTTCCTCACCAATGTTTTGTGTGTAACTACCACGTCCCTCAATCTGCCTTCCCCTTTCACAACCCTTTCCACCTTTCTTAACCATTTCCCCTTCAACTTCTGTTCTCTCTCCTATTTCTTCCCATTGTTCTTTCTGCTTTCTTTTCTTAATTATACAATAAAATAAGAATAGTTTCTACATTAAAGTAAATATAACTAATATTCTGTCTTCGAGGCAAATCGAATGAGATTCATGTTCACACAATGCTCATCTCTCTCTTTTTCCTTAATTGTAATTTTTTTTTGCTACTTCATGTGATATAATTTACCCCATTTTATCTTCCATTCCCTCTTCTTCCAGTACAATTTGTTTTCCACACATAGCTTTTTTTATCATCACAGTAAATTCAAATTATACCTATATCCTCTAAATATACTCCTAACAAATGTCTCAAATTTTAAACAACTCATCTTCCGATATTGAGAGATAAACATTTTAACTTTTTTTAAAGTAGTTTTTTTTCTTTCCTTTTTACTTTCCTATACTTCTCTTGAGTTCTAGACTTAAAGATGAAATTTTCTGTTCAGCTCTGTTCTTTTTATTAAAAATAAATGAAAACCTACTATTTAATTTCCATCTTTTCCCCTGAAAGATAATGCTTAATTTTGCTGGATAATTTGTTCTTGGTTGCAGTTCAACTTACTTTGCCCTCTAGACTATTATATTCTAGAACTTTGATCTTTAAAGTGGAAGTTGCAAAATCTTGTGTAATCCTGATTGTGGCTCCTCAATAGTTGAATTGTTTCTTTTTGGCTGTTTGTAATATTTTCTCCTTGATATTATAATTCCAAAATTTGGGTACAATATTACTTGGAGTTTTAATTTTTGGGTGTCTTTCAAGAAATGATTGGTTCATTATTTTAATGGCTATTTTAACCTCTGCTTCTAATATATAAGGGTGGTTTTATTTGATGATTTCTTTAAATATGATGTCTAAGTTCTTTTTTTTTTATAGTAGTTTTCAGGTAGTTCAATACTTCTAAAATTGTCTCTCTTGCATCTATTTTCCAGGTCAATTAGCTTTTTGTTTTTGTTTTGTTTTGTTTTGTTTTTTGATGAGGTACTTTATCTTTTCTTCTATTTTTTTCTTTCTTTCTTTTTTTTTTTCATTTTGTTGAACAGATTCTTGATGTTTCATTGAGTCATTTGCTTACATTTGTTCAATTCTAATATTTTGTGAATTATTATGTTCAGTTAATTTTTTCTTCTTTTTCATTTTACCAAGTGAACTTTTAAATGTTGTTTTTATTGCATTTTTTCAATTTCTGAAATTCAGTTATTCAAAGAGTTGATTTAATTTTCCATTTCACCAAAATCATTGTTTAACAGTGATTTTCTTCTGATAATTTTTGTGTTTCCTTTTCCGGAGCTGTCATTTCCTTTCCCCATTTTTTCCTCTAACTTTCTTTTAAGATCCTTTATGAATTCTTCCTGGAAAGAGTTGTAAGATGGGTGCCAAGTTATATCAGTCTTTGAGGCCTCATCTGGAGACTCTTTGTCATTAGTGTCCTTAGGGTTTGAGGTCTCTTCTTCTCTTTCTCCATAAATTCTATCTATGATCAGATCTCTTTTTACTTTTAAATTAATTTTAGAGGTTGAGGTCTGTTCTTAGGACAAATGGGAGATTGTCCCAAACTTCATCTATAAGCAACAATGGCTTTCTGCTGCACTGAGACTGTTACTACTGTATTTCTTCCTGTCCTGGGTGCATTGGACAGCATTATTTCTGCTGTTCAACTTCACTGTGAGAAAGAACATGACTGAAAGTACAGAAAGCAGTGGTAGAAATGTGAGCCATCAAATCAAATATATGTACTTAGGGACTGCATATTGATTTAGAAAAAAAAAAATCATCATATCCTCTTTTTGCTACTATTTTGTTAATATCTCCTAATTAATTTTTAAATTGGTTGGTAGTTTGAAATATTATGGACTATGTGTGCCCTAAGGCTCCTTTGTTTGATCCCTTTTGCATAGTATAATATAGAAACTGGTTTTGGTACAAATGCTGTCTTTGATTCCATGATTCTACATTCTAATTAGATGGGAGTAGATTTGTGACTTCCTTAATATAGAGAGTACTTTTCTTGACAAAAATTTATCTGTTCTATAAACTATATTCTTTGACAATTATCTGGAACACTGAGAATAGCTCAAGAAGAAGAGGATGGATTCGGCCACAGATTATGTGGATTTAGATGTCATTTCTTCCATTTTCTATATAGAATTGGTTTAGTCATTTCATCTTACTAGCCTTCAGTTTCTTTTTCTTTGAAATGAAAAATTTGGATAATATCAGGTTTGGGACATTTCATTAGGTATATGAACCTCAGGAATCACCTAATCAGAATCATCCCTGAACAAAATATTTTCTCTTACACCCCAATACTAGGCTATCCAGCTTGAATATTTATCACAGAGAGAAATCTCTCCTTAAATAGTCTATCCTCCTTGCAGATACCAGGAAAGGCAATGGTGTTTGATTTGTGATATTATTTCTTGTTTATTTTCTCATTGAACTCAAGTGTAAATCTGCCACTATCATTAAGCTCTTCTTTGTTCTTCCAGGATTAAACAAACAAGTTTAATTGTGCTTCCACATGACATGATGCTCTCCTCCAAACCTAAATGCATGATTTTTTTTTAACTATAGTTCACCTGCAATGGGCAATTTTTTTTTATCATTTTTTGAGATTGGAGATGTTTGTGTTCCTTATTCTCAGAAGAAGTGGAATGAAGTAATATTGATAAAGGGATAGTCTTGAGGTAAGAAAAACCTGGGTCAGGCACCTGAATCAATAAAGTAGCATTTATTAAATGACAACTATATATCAGGCCTTGTAAATGCAATGTCAAGTATTAAGTCATCCATAGCCTTAAAGAGTTGAATTACAGAAGTAAATCTTTAAGATCTCAGTTTTAAGCCAGGTAAATGTTCTTCATCCACAGAAGTAGCTTCCACAATAAGAGTTCTGTATATCTACAAATTGAAAGATCCAAAGGTCTCTCCCCACTCCAAATCACCCCTCTCCCCCAAAAAGAAAAAAAAAGCAACAAGAAAAACATGCTATTGTTAACACCATGGCACTGACAAATTTAAAACCAAACAGAACTGCTCCAGGGTAAGTAGGGAAACACTATATATCCCACTCAGGTAAAACAAGAAATGTCTTTCAAGAGGTCTTGATTCAGTGCTCCTATATACTTAGAATTCTTCACCTTCAAAACACATGGGTATTTATAAGTATCATTAGTTCTGAGTTCTGGGAAGTTTCACAGACAACTAAGGGCATATTTAATCCATGTGTTTCTTGCATTTTCTTTGTACTCCCCAGCACTATGGCTAATGTACAAATGAGTCATTTTCTTATTTTAGTGGAGGTGATGTGTCCTAAAGGTTAGAACTGATAAATATTCATATTTATTCATTGCTTCATTTTCTCGAGTCCCTCTCAAATTGCCAGTATTATTATTACTACATTGTGATTCAGAAGCTAAATTATATGAGGGACTGAGTAAACCTGAAATCCCAAGTCTCCATATTTAAAAAAAAAAATACTTTTCAAATGTTTATTATATTATTGTCCTGAAATTGTGAATTTTCATTTTTATTATTATTATTTATTATTAATTTGTATTTATAGACTTTTTTCTTCCTGATAAAAATCATTCATCCTGTTACAGTATTATTGATCAAACAAAACAAAACAAAACAAAACAAACAAACAAACAAACAAAAAAAAAAACAGCAAAAGACAAAACTAAGAAAAAATTCACCCTCTATTTAGTTTCTTACCTGCATGAACAATATAATTCATAGAAGACAAACTGGGACATCGAGGTAACATTTCAACAAGAAAGAAAATTTACATATTCTTTGTTTGAGCCAGAGTACTGAACCAGGATTAATGGGCAGTCATTTGCAAAGAAAAACATTTAGGTTTGATTTCAGGACACACACACACACACACATACACACACACACACACACACACACACACACACACACACACACACACACCTTTTTTTTTTTTTCTGAGGCTGGGGTTAAGTGACTTCCCCAGAGTCACATAGCTGGGAAGTGTTAAGTGTCTGAGACCAGATTTGAACTCCAGTCCCCCTGAATTCAGGGCTGGTGCTCTATCCACATCGCCATCTAGCTGCCCCAACAAACACCTTTCTAAAAAAATTGAACTATATTAAAGTAGTAGAATGAGTTGCTTCTTACTCAATAAACATTTGTTGAGCATCTAATAATAACCAGGCCCTCTCTGTACTAAGTACTGAGGATTAAAAAAAAAAAGACAAAAAGATTTTATCAAGGAAAAAACAAGAGAACTTACCACCAACATATTGGAATCTGATGAGTAAAAGAGTGTGTTGGAGAGGATGACACCTATATCACAAATTGGGAAGACTGGGAAGATGATGATCCTTTAATAATATGGAGAAAATATTCAAACTTAGAAATATTTTATTTAAGATGTCTACATGACATATCAGGTAGGTAGTGCAGTGGATAGAACACTGGGCTTGAAATCAGGAAGAATCATCTTGAGTTCAAATCTGGCTCCAGACAATTACTGTCTGTGACTATGGGCTAGTCACTTAACTCTCTTTGTCTCCATTTCTTTATATGTAAAATGAGTTGGAAAAGGAAATGGCTTACCACTCCAGTGTCTTTGCTAAGAAAAACACAAATGGGGTCATGTAGGATTGATATCCATTGATACTCCTCTTACAACTGAATCACTTAGATTTTTCACTTAGAGCTTGGAGATATGAACCTGGAGCCTAGGAGACAAGTTATGAATTTATAAGTAAATCATCTTCACTCAAGGCTAGATGACTACTTATAGGGTATATTTTGAATATTGCCTCAGATTCTCTTTAAATTTGAAACAAATTACTTTGGCTATTCTGATTCAGATTAAAGAAGGAATGTATTTTCTACTGATAAAGATGACACATTGTGTGTTCATGTGGTAATAAGAATGCAACTTCTCACATGGAAAACATTCTGTTCTCAGTTATCTCAAATTACATTTGGGGTCCTTTCCTAGTGGTGCTATGATTGAACTTTGAGAATGTGAGGATGTAGAAAGAAATGAATGTTTTAGAGAATGACACTGCAGCAACTTATTTGTTCTTGGACTTAAATTTCTATGTTTTTTTTCCTAGTTTTCTTCCTTCCTGATAAGGATAATTTGTCCTAGAAACTAAACATGAAGTACTACAGCTTCTGTAATGAGAAGCCAAGATTCTAAGAAATTGACTATTCTTGGAGTGACATATGACAATGGGGAAGTCATTGAAACTTTGGGCCCCAGTTCTTCCTTCTCTTCCTCCTCTTTCAATCTCCCTTCCTTCTCTTCCTTCTTCTTTTTTTAGAAGGGAGGGAGGGTGGAAGGGAGGCAAAGAGGAGAAGAAGAAAGAGGAGGAGGAAAAAGAAGAGGAACAAATGAGAAAAAAAGGAGAAGAACTACTACTACTACTATTACTACTATTACTACTACAACTATAACAATGACAACGACAACAATAACAACACAGTTTTGGACAGAAAGGAGATAAGTTAGATAAAATAGTGAAATAACAATCAATGAAAAGAGACAGAATCAGAACTTCCACAAAATATGCAAATAAAGCTTAGGTAGGAAAAGATGATGGCCAGTGATAGCATATACTTGCCTAAAATGCCAGAATAAAGGTTTGGAAAGTGATTAGCAGGAATGATGGTTGGACTAGAGTAAAGAAGCTGCTTTGAGGAAGTGAGATTGACAGTACTTAAATTATTGGGCTTGAAATAAGGAAGACCCACATTCAAAGTCTCATCTAGAAGACACTAAGCCTCTGTTTGCCTCAATTTCCTCATTTGTAAAATTGTGATGAAAATAGCAGTTGTCTTTCTGAGCTATTGTAAGGACCATATGTGATAATAGTAGGAAAATAGCATATTGCCTGGCACATAGTAAGCACTATTAATATATTGTTGTTGTTGCTTCATTTTCCAGTCATTTGATTCTTCAAGATTCTATTGTAAGATTTATTGGCAATGAGAGTGAAATGCTTTTTATAGATGAGGATGTTTTAAAGATAAGGAAATTAAGACAAATATGATTAAGTAACTTTCTCAGAGTTACATAACTAGTAAATGTCTTAAGCCAGATTTGAATACAGAAAAATGAGTCTTTCTGATTCCAGGTCCATCACTCTATCCATTGATTCATCTACCTGTGCCAATTCTTGATATATATAAATTTATAGAAATCATTCTTGATTTTTCATCTGATATAGAAATATTTATGAAATGTCACGTTCCAATAAGTTTTCATTAAATAATTCCCTTTCTAAAATTATTTGGAAAGTCATATATATTTATATTTTTTTTCTTAATTACATGTAAGTAATTTTTTTATTTTTTTTTTTTTTAGTTTGAAGTGTTTTTTTTTTTCTTTTTTTTCTTCTTTTTTTTTTTTTTCTTTTTTTTTTTTTTTCCAAATTCTTTTTTTTTTTATTTAATTTTATAATTATAACATTTTTTGACAGTACATATGCATGGGTAATTTTTTACAACATTATCCCTTGCACTTACTTCTATTCAGATTTTTTCCCTTCCTCCCCCAACCCCCTCCCCCAGATGGCAAGCAGTCTTATATGTTAAATATATTACAGTATAATTTAGATACAATATATGTGTGTAGAACCGAATTTTTTGTTGCACAGGAAGAATTGGATTCAGAAGGTAAAAATAACAGTTTACATTCATTTCCCAGTGTTCCTTTTCTGGATGTAGCTGGTTCTGTCCATCATTAATCAATTGGAATTGGATTAGATCTTCTCTATGTTGAAGAAATCCACTTCCATCAGCATACATCCTCGTACAGTATCATTGTTGAAGTGTATAATGATCTTCTGGTTCTGCTCGTTTCACTCAGCATCAGTTGATGTAAGTCTCTCCAAGCCTCTCTGTATTTCTCCTGTTGGTCATTTCTTATAGAACAATAATATTCCATAACATTCATATACCATAGTTTACCCAACCATTCTCCAATTGATGGACAACCATTCATCTTCCAGCTTCTAGCCACTATGAAAAGGGCTGCCACAAACATTTTGGCACATACAGGACCCTTTCCCTTCTCTAGTAGTTCCTTGGGGTATAAGCCCAGTAGTAGTATGGCTGGGTCAAAAGGTATGCACATTTTGATAACTTTTTGGGCATAATTCCAGATTGCTCTCCAGAATGGTTGGATTCTTTCACAATTCCACCAACAATGCATCAGTGTCCCAGTTTTCCCACAGCCCCTCCAACATTCATCGTTATTTGTTCCTGTCATCTTAGCCAATCTGACAGGTGTGTAATGATACCTCAGAGTTGTCTTAATTTGCATTTCTCTGATCAATAGTGATTTGGAACACTCTTTCATATGAGTGGAAATAGTTTTAATTTCATCATCTGAAAATTGTCTGTTCATATCCTTTGACCATTTATCAATTGGAGAATGGCTTGATTTCTTATAAATTAAAGTCAATTCTCTGTATATTTTGGAGATGAGGCCTTTATCAGAACCTTTAACTGTAAAAATTTTTTCCCAATTTGTTACTTCCCTTCTAATCTTGTTTGCATTAGTTTTGTTTGTGCAGAAACTTTTTAATTTGGTGTAATCAAAATGTTCTATTTTGTGATCAATAATGGTCTCTAGTTCTCCCTTGGACACAAACTCCTTCCTCCTCCACAAGTCTGAGAGGTAAACCATCCCATGTTCCTCCAATTTATTTATGATTTCGTTCTTTATGCCTAAATCTTGGACCCATTTTGATCTAATCTTAGTATGTGGTGTTAAATGTGGGTCCATGCCTAGTTTCTGCCATACTCATTTCCAGTTTTCCCAGCAGTTTTTGTCAAATAATGAATTCTTATCCCAAAATTTGGGATCTTTGGGTTTGTCAAAGATTAGATTGCTATTTTTATTCACTATCTTGTCCTGTGATCCTAACCTATGCCACTGATCAACTAGTCTATTTCTTAGCCAATACCAAATGGTTTTGGTGACTGTTGCTTTATAATATAGCTTTAAATCAGGTACACTTAGACCACCTTCCTCTGACTTTTTTTTCATTAGTTCCCTTGCAATTCTCGACCTTTTATTCTTCCATATGAATTTTGTTGTTATTTTTTCTAGGTCATTAAAATAGTTTCTTGGGAGTCTGATTGGTATAGCACTAAATAAATAGATTAGTTTGGGGAGTATTGTCATCTTTATTATATTCGCTCGGCCTATCCAAGAACATTGAATGTCTTTCCAATTATTTAAATCTGACTTTATTTTTGTGGCAAGTGTTTTGTAATTTTGCTCATATAATTCCTGACTCTCCTTTGGTAAATATATTCCCAAATATTTTATACTATCGACTGTTATTTTGAATGGAATTTCTCTTTGTATCTCTTGCTGTTGGATTGTGTTGGTAATGTATAAAAATCCTGAGGATTTATGTGGATTTATTTTGTATCCTGCGACTTTGCTAAAATTCTGAATTATTTCTAAGTAAGTAATTTTTTTAATATTAGTTTTCAAATTCCTGAATTTCAAATTCCCTGCTTTCTTCTCCTCTCTACTTCTTTCAAAGGCAAGCAATTTCATATAGATTATACATGTGAAGACATTTCCATATTAGCTATGTTATAAAAGAAAAGGAAGATCAAATAAATTAACAAATAGATATATAAAGCAATATAATAAAGTAAATATCTATTTATCTGTATCTACATTTGTTTCAAATTATATTCATTTATGTTGTTGAATGAGATTCAGTCAGTCTGATGACTCACTAGTCCTTGCTTTAAAAAAAAAAAAAAAAAAAAAAAAGTTCTTGAAAATTGAAGCCTACAAGAGAGTCATTTAGGCCTTGATATCCTTGCCTCAAGCAATATGGATAATAGATGGCAGAAAATAGAAGAGAAATCTTCATATGTGTGTGTGTGAATTTATTCTATAAAACTTCTATTTATCAGTTCTTTCCTTGGATGTAAATGATGCAGGATGATCAAAATGACTGATGATGATCCAATTTGCAATGGATAATGGCATCATCCTCAATGCCTGACCTTGCCATCATGGCCATGGAAAGAAATTGTTATTATCTATCCATGAGACTCCTCAGTTACCCACAACCTGATTTAGTCCAACTACTAAAATGATTTACAGAGTACATGCAATAGCGTCTTATACTTATAGGTAACAGAAAGATCAAATGAATGCCAAAGGTAGAAAGTAGGCCTAATAAGACAGAGATACTACTCTTCCCAGAACTCACCTTACACCTCAAGGTCTCTCTTAATAATTTTGGAATTAGTTTGTGAGATCAGAGTCCTGGGACCAACTAGCATGTAAGTTTTCATCAGAGAAGGTGCTAGGCTCTATGAGCAAAGCAGAATTGAAGTAGCTCAAAAGAAACGCAAGATACACAGCTTTATAGAATTTAACCCAAGTATTCACATGGACTATTTATGCCCAGTCTATGGTAGAGCATTCTGATCTTGTATTAGTCTGATAAGACACAATCAGACACACTCTTACTTGTTTCTAACAAAGTAACATCAGTTGTGGCCCTCTTCAAGAATGAAGGCCCTTCAACCAGCAATCAACCAATTGGCTACAGATACCATCTTTCTTCATATGTCTTTTACAGTTTATTTGGGTATATATCAAAATAAATTATTTGATTGGTCATTCTAAAAACAATATTGCTATTACTGTATATATTCTGTTTGTTTCACTTTCTATTATTTCATTCGAGTCTTTCCATGTTTTTTACCTAAAACCATTGAACTTATTATTTCTTATAGCATGGTAGTATTCCTTCACAATCATATACCACAGCTTATTCAGCCATTTTCCAATTTATGGGCATTTCTGCAGTTTCCAGTTTTTTGACAACACAAAGAGAGTTGCTAAAAAATATTTTAGAACATATAGATTATTTTCCCTTTCTCCTAATTATTTTTTGAAAGTAGAGCTACTAGTGTCATTGCTGGATCAAAGAGTTTAAGTAATTTACCAATTCTTTGGCCATTATTCCTGATTGCTCCAAATGGTTGTATCAATTCACAATTTTTTCACATCCTCTCCACAACTTGTCACTTTCCTTTATAACATTTTAGGCAATCTGGTAGGTACAAAATGTTATCTTAAGGTACTTTTAATTTACATTTCTAAAATCAATAGTGGTTTTGAGCAGTATTCATGTGTCTATAAATATTTTGATTTCTTCAAAAAAATTCCCTTTTCATATTCTTTGACCAGATATCAATTGGGGAATGGTTAATATTTTTATAGATTTAACAAAGTTCTTTATATGTTTGAAATGTGAAACTTTAATATAAACCCCTCTAATTTTCTGCTTTGCTTCTGATCTTGGCTACATTTGTTTTATTTGTACATTTTTTTTTAATTTAATGTAATCAAAATAATCTGTTTGGCATTTATAACACTTCATTATCTGGATTCATTTCCATAGATTCTATATTCTGGGAAAACTATCTTAGTTATCATTCCCTATAAATGGAATTTCATCTCCTGCCCTCATTCCTTTGTCCATGTTTTTCCCCAGCCTAAAATGTAAACCTTATGAGTCTCCAGCTCTTAAAAGCTCTACTTTCTTTCAACATGCAACTAGGAACTTCTTCCTGTGAGGTGTCCTTTGAGTCAAGAATTCAATAAGCAAAGCTGACATCAACTATCATTGATTCCATTTCAACTAGTCCCATGATATGATATTAAATACATCTGGGAATTGTTATGAAATTCAAGTCAAAGCAAATTAATACATGGCTTCCAGTTCCCTAACACACGCCATTATATACACACATTTACACTGCACTCTAATTTCTCATCGTTATCTCCCATTATTTCAGTAGAATGCTAAAGATCAATGAAGATCAATCTAAAGCCTGCTATAGCCTTCATTTTAGAATTTCACTTCTTACTTCATTTCTTTGGGCATCATGTTCCTCATCTTTGAAAGAGAAGTGTCAGGTCAGATGACTTTTAAGTTCTCATCAACTGTAAATCTTTTGTTCTACTCACGCTCTACATCAGAGGTCTCAGACGCATGGACTGAGACGCATGGCCATGTGAGGAAAATTACACTCTTGAGTGCCTTAGAAAACAGATTAAAATTTAACTGGGATATATTTTAAGACAAAACAAAAACACAATAAAATATAGATAATATTAATATATAGTTTTGAATCAATATGTGGCCACAAGGATCCTTATACATAGTTTAGTAGCCTCTATTTCTATCTTAGTTTGATAACTCTCATATTCATTGCAATCAAATTTTTCAGTTTCTACCCCCATCTTCATTCATATTTGTATCTGTTGAATTCATACTAACCTTTTAAAGCTCAGCTAAATTGCAAATTATTCCAAGAAAACTGTCCTGAGGTTTCTGGTTGATCAGTGTCTTTTTGCCTTCAGAGCTACATTTGTTCGATCTCTAGAACAGTAAGTAGCTTTGAACATAAATTGATCAACTGAGCATTCCACAAACACCTATATTATATCAAGCACTATTCTAGTACCTGCTAAAGTCCCTCAAAATAGTCTCTTCCCTCAAGAAGCTTACAATCTTCTAAGGTTATGGAAATGTCTATACATAGGCATATAATATAAAATATATACAAGATGACTTTGGAGAAATGAATGAACATCACATTTAGCTGAGGGCGTCTTATCTAATAAAATAATAAAGTATGAACTCCAAGAGGAAACTTTGTCTCTCAGCAGTTTACAGTAGTGGTTGGGAAGCCAGTCGTGGAGCCAAGAGGAACTGAGATCATGTGTCCTCACACTCATATTGATATATGGCCTTGGCCATGTCATTTATTCTCTCAGTTCTAAGACTGAGTTCCAGAGAAGATTCTGATCTGTATTATTAAAGGATTTTTTTTTTTACCTTGGGATTTCCTGTATAAGTGGACACATAAGTAGCATAATGGAGATACAATAGGTCTGGGGGTAGAAAGACTTCAAATCAAATCCAATCTCAAACACTTACTAGCTTTATGACACTGGCCAAGTCATTTGACCTCTATCTGCCTTATTTTCCTTAGATGCTAAATGGAGATAGTAATATCACCTATCTCCCCAAGTTGTTGTAAGGATCAATTGAAATAATGTGTGTAAAAACACTAAGTATAGTACCTGAGATGTAATATGCACGTAAGTGACACAATGCCAAGTTCATTATTTCTCTTCTTTTTTTTTTTCTATATCAATGACATCTCAGTTCTATTCTTTAAACTATGCTCCCTACCCAACAGTATTCCACAGAATTCATCTTCTTAATAACTGTTTTTTAAAAGAATAAATAACAGTCAGAAAATGTTTGCTGAATTTTTTGCAATATATGTCATTGTAAGATAATATCCTTCTAGCTTTCTAGGCAATTACAAGTACAAATAAAAACTTTCCCAAGATGTCATTTTTTTTATTATTTAAATGCATATTGGTTTATTCAAATCAAATAACTATGATTAGACCATAAAACAATACCAAAACATTCCATATTATAATTTCAATTTTTAGATATTCACACAATCTAAGAAACCATGAAAGACTGAGAGATTTAGAATTGAGAGTTTCCATGACACTTTTAACAGCTCACCAGTCACTTATAGATTCCAGAGGATTGAAGGTCACAGAACATATATCCTCAAGTATCAGAGCCACCTCAGGATTTAACCCCGGGCTTAGCAGTCTCTAAGCCATGTAGATTTTCTTTTTCCCCTGAGACAAGAAACAACATGACCTTTATATTTGATTACACTGAGGTGGCATAAAACTATTAATAAATAAGTAAATCAGTCAAGTTAAGGAAGAAGCAGAATGTCAGGTATAAAACTTTATGGAGTTAGGGAAAATTTGGGAGGGTGGCAGAAATCAGTGGATAATAACATATGCTTTCCTATTTGGGCAAAATCTAGAAGTGACTAGCAATATACTAGAATCAAGAAGCAAGAGGAGGAAATCTGAAGTCATTATAGAATCAGTGTTTTATGTCCAGCAGAGGGACCACCATGGTTGTTAGAATGCTGAATTGTCCTATTGGTCTCATGGCCATAGTAAATAGTGAACAATAGGGGTGGTTGGAGAAAGTAATTTTAGAAAGAAACCTCATGATTTCATAATTTAATTATTTTGGATATTAGAGAATAATACATAATTGCTTATAAGAACTTGAGCAAAGGATAAAATGAAAACTAAATCCCTATCTCTTTCAGCCCTTCCTAGAAATTTAAGATAAAAACTATTCTAAAATCTAAAACATTACATAGTGCCTTGCTTATCATCAGCTCTCCTTTCCATGAATATTTTTAAATATAACAAAAATCACCTTCATTCCTATCTGGTGTCATCTGGTGACTACAGTAGCTAAAATAGCAAGTTTTTTGCTCATTTCTAGGACTCCTTGAGACTTAACAATGGTATTAAAGGCTGCTCCAGAAAAGGCCTGGGCTGATGCTATAAATTGCTGGGTACCTCTTCCCTTTGCAAAGTGTTTCTCTAGCACAGGATCTTAAAGAAGAAATGTCACTAAGCATCTGGACATACAGATACGTTTGTTTACTTAGAGCAGTGTTTTTGTATCTAACCCACACAAAGGAAAAATAAATGAAATGTCATGGGTTTTATTATTGATAAACTCAAAGGTTAAATGATTTGTTCACCTGTGCCAACAGTATGGGATGGATATGATTCTTTTACAAAGACAATAATTCCCAGAGTACATCCAGGAAGACGGTAGGAGGGAGGGGAAAGATGTCTGAGCAGGTCAGAGAATCAAGTCCCCCTTTCTGGTAGTAGTAGAATATACACACAATAATAAACACAGACTATATACATACATAAACACACATATGTGTATAATATTTATCAGCCTATATATCTATTTCTCTTTGTCTCTGTCTCTACCATTTATCATCTATTTATTTCTATCTCTATCTCCATCTCTCAGTGTCTGTCTCTATCTCTTTCTCTCTCTATCTGTATTATTTATTTATCTCTTTAGCTTTTTCTCTCTCTGTCTCTATCTTTATTCTCTATCTCTACCTCTATCTGTATAATCTGTCTCTATATCTATCTTTATCATCTATTTTTATCTCTACAATATATCTATCTCTATTAATTTTATCCATATCATCCATTTATCTTCCTATTTATGTTTCTATCTCTATTTGTTTATCATCTATCTCTATCTCTATCTCTATTACCTATTTTTATCTGTCTTTATCACTCTATCTCTTAATCTTTCTCTATCTCTATCATCTATCTATTTGTATCATCTGGGAAAAGTCATCTACAAGTTGTGTCTCAAAATTCATAATAGTACTGTGCAGTTAATTTCAAAGACATATATGCTACTTTGAAAGTGTGTTATTATGAAGAATCTGGACTAGGAATGAGAAGACCTAGTTGTAAATTCCAATTACAGTATTTACTATATAACATAACTCTCTCAATAAACATTTTAGTATCCTTATTTTTGTAATGAAAATAATTAGAATCACACAAAGTCTGAGTTAAAAGACATATCATTAGCCTTAATCATGTCTAATAGTGCCCTGAAGCTTGCCAAGAAGTTCACATCTATTATCAATCATATTTATCTCTATTATCTATGACCTTTGAGCCTCATAAAGACCCAAAGAGAGAGGTATTTATTATTTTGCTGATTTTACAGATGAGAAAAATGGGTCTAAGAGAAAGGTTAAGGACTCACCTTGATTAATGCAGCTAGTGCTTTAAGTAGGATGTGAACTCAGCTTGATTTGACTCAAGGTTTAGCCTAGTATTCACTAGGCCAGTTAGTTGCTATAACTTCAACAACAATAAACAATAGAAGAAAACAAAACAAAATCACAACAACAATTGTAACGTGCTCTCCTGGCAGTTACAATTACTAGTCTGTCCTAGACCCACCAGAGTACCTTTGACCACTGTCCTTTGCAGTGTGAACTCTACCCGGCTCGCCTCCCCTGAGGCCTTCAAAGGTCTCTGGCCACAATCTCTTGAATCTATAGCTTAATAACTGGTAGCATGCTCAAGAACAGTCACGTGTAATCTTAAAAGCCTTTATTATACCTACTCACATAATGCCCTAACTGATGCCCTGACTTGTTGGTTCCAGAGTGAACACCTGGTCAGAAGACCCACATGTTCTCTACCAAAACCCTTACCTCTTTTGGCTATCCATCTTGGCTTGGCCACCCAAGCTAGGGAGCCAGGGTGAAGAATGCCAGGTTAAAGAGAGTGATTGCTGCCTGCAGTGGGCTTACATAGGGCCTGTGAGGTCACACACACACAGCCAATCAGCGAGAGAGTCACCCATTACGAAGCTATCTCAAAATGGACAGGATCCCACCTACAAGGCAGTCCTAATATCCACAGAAATTACTTCCGGGCCTCAATGATGCCCTCTGGTGCAGCCCATTTAAAGGGCCCTTACAAACAATCACAACAAAACAAACTGAAAAGGAATTTTTTATTACTGAGTACTAGCAAGAACGAATTAAGCACCTGCTTGGAGATTTTCAATAAGGGAGAATCCACTTTTTCCTAAAATAGCCCATTATAATTACAAGTGGGTCATTTGTTAGGAAATTGAGATATCAATCCTAAATTGCTCCCTTAAAACTTTAATAATCACTTGAATTTATAGAATGCTTTATGGACTGCAAAGTACTTTGCAAATATATTTTATTTGATTCTTACAAAAATCTTTGGAGGTAGAATCATCTTCATTTTTAGATAAGAAAACCCATAGGTGACTTGTCCAGGATCACACAACCAATAAGTTTCTGGGGCAGAATTTGACCTTAGGACTTTGTGACTTTAGCTTCTCTTTAGCTGTCTCCATTTACACCACACAGGGGTCACTTGTTTTGCAAACAGAATAAAGGGACCTCTGGTTCAACCTGACTTGTTCTGTTCATCTCATGTTTGTTGTTGTTGTTGTTGTTGTTGTTGTTGTTGTTGTTGTTGTTGTTGTATTTTGTCAAGGGAAATTTTTTTTTAAATTGAAGTGCTATGTAAGTATTGTAAGTATGTAGCTAGGTCACTCAGTGTTTAGAACATTGTATCTGTCTTCAGGAAGATTTAAACTCAAATCTGGTCTCAGATAATCACTAGCTGTGTGTCTATGACCAAGTAACTTAACTTTATTTGTCTTATTAGAGAAGGAAATTGTAAACCACTCCAGGGATCCTTGCTTAGAAAATCACCAGGATAGTACTGGTGTGCTTTGGTCACAAAGAATTGGACCTTTTTTCTAACAAGAAGTCAAATACAAGCAATTGTTTTATATCAAAGGATCTAGCAAGTAAAGCATTGGGCTTATAATCAGGAAAACCTGGGTACAAATCTGATTTTAAGCATTTACTTGCTTTATCACTCCAGGCACATTGCTAAAATTCTGTCTTTCTCAGTTTCCTCAATAATTGAAAAGGGATAATAATAGCACCAGAGTGGTTGTGAGGATTAAGTAAGATAATCTTTGCAACATCTAACATAGAAAAGGCAATTAATTATTTGTTCTTTCTTTCCTTTTTCCCTTTTTCCTTCATTTTTTTCTTCCTTTCTCTTTTGCTTCCCTTCCTTCTTTCTTTTATTTGTTCATTCCACACTTCCTTCCATCCATCCAAAAGTCTTTCCTTTTTTTCTTTCCTATAATAAAGACATTATTCAGTTAATTATATTTAATAGATTCATAGAATTTCAAATCTTCAAAAGATCTTAGAAACTTGTAGCCAAATCTCTTTCATGTATAGATGAGGAAATTGACTTTTACACAGAACAATTTCCTTGTCTAGCCTCACAAAGTTCCAGATTGGACAAGTTGGGATTAGAATTCTCCCTATCAAATTCTTAATAAAATGATAATTTGCAGTGTACCATTCTGCATTTCCCATTATCTTTTAATCATTTAAAATATTTATAGGATGTTATCTTCTCATTTTAAAATGACTATGTCTAAACAAATTATAATTATACAGGTTGTGTGTATACTGGACAAAATATACTTGGCCCAAGTTGGTGGCTTGGCAAAGTAAATAGCATTTCACAACTTTTTATACCTATCATTTATACCTCTTATACACCTTGCAAAATGGCTGTAAACTGCAAAATTGTCAGCAGTGAAAAGCTATAAAAGTATATGGATAGGTCACTACTAAAGCAGTATTTTTGTTGTCTCTTGAATGAATGAGCCTACATCATGAATGCACTGTAGCATTTTCTATTTGGAGAATGGAAGCAGGAAATAAGCTTTTTCATGAGCTTTACTTTCATAGTGTTAGACAAAAACAAGGAGAAAAATGAGTCTAGAATATTCTGCTTGTATGTGAAGAAGATTCTAATAGCCAGGCAGTTATAAGGTTCATATTATTTCTGTAGGAGCATTGAGTACATGTGCATATACATTTATGTTCTCACATTTAGACCCTTGTGAACAATGCCCTAGAAGATGGTTTTGGTAAGTCTAGGGGGTATCTTCTGTTATAGACACAGAACTAAGCCACTTATTTCATGAGCATAGTCTTTTAGTTTAGGAGGTTAAGCATTTCACAGTAGCAAGGATAATGTCACATCTGCAAATTGTATGTTATTGAGTTAACGTTCTATGAACTTTTCTGTTGTGATAAATAGATAGAAATATAACGGGATATATGCAGAAATATAAGGCAGATTATACATGATACAGTATGAATGATTGTAATACTCAAATAGCTATATAGGGATATGAAGGGGTATAAATAAAGATTACTATGGAAGCATATATTGTCAAAGACAAAGTTATAGATATAAAGAGGGTAGCAAATGTGTGTGTGCATGTGAGAGAAACAAAGAAAAAGAAAGAAAAAAGAAAGAGAAAGAAAAGGAAGAAGGGAGGGAAGGAAGGAGGGGGAGGAAAAGAGGGAGAGAGGGAGGGAGAGAGGGAAGGAGAAAGGAAGAGAGGGAAAGGGAGGGAGGGAAGTAAAAAGGGAGAGGGGGAGGCAGGGACGGGGAAGGAGGGAGGGAAGGAGAAAGGGAGAAAAAGGAAGAAGGGAGAAAAAGGAAGAAGGGAGGGATAGAGGAAGGGAAGGACAGAGGAAGGAAGGGAGAGAGAAAAAGTAAGGGAGGGAGAGATAGAAAAAGTGAGGGAGGGAGGGAGAAAGAGAGGGATAAAATGGAGGGAGAAGGAAGAAGGAAGGGAGGGAGGGAGGAAGCAGGGAAGGAGGGAGGGAGGAAGAAGGGAAGGAGGGAGGGTGAAAGAAAAAAGGAAGGGTGGAAGAAGGGAGGGAAGGAGGAAGAAGGGAGGGAAGGAGGAAGAAGGGAGGGAAGGAGGAAGAAGGGAGGGAAGGAGGAAGAAGGGAGGGAAGGAGGGAGAAGGGAGGGAAGGAGGGAGAAGGGAGGGAGAGGAGGAGAAGGGAGGGAGGAAGGGAAGGAGGGAAGAAGGGAGGAAGGGAAGAAAGGAAGGGAGGAAGGGAGAAAGGGAGTGAGGAAGGGAGGAAGGGAGAAAGGGAGTGAGGAAGGGAGGAAGGGAGAAAGGGAGTGAGGAAGGGAGTAAGGGAGAAAGGGAGTGAGGAAGGGAGGACGGGAGAAAGGAAGAGAGGGAAGAGGCGAGAGAGGGACGAGAGGGAAAGAAAGGAGAAAGGGAGAGAGGGAAAGAGGGACAGAGGACCAGAGGGACAGAGGGACAGAGGGAGAGAGGGAAGAGAGGGACAGAGGGAGAGAAGGACGAGAGGGGAGAGAGGGATGAGAGGAAACAGACGGAGAGCAGGGCAGAGAGGGGAGAGAGGGAAGAGAGGAAGGGACGAGAAGGACGAGAGGGAGAGAGGAAGGGAGAGAGGGAGGGAGGAAGGGAAGGAGGAATGGAGGGAGGAAGGAAAGAAAGAAAGGAAAAAAGAAATTTAAAAAGAAGAAAGGAAGGAAGAAAAGAATTTTCATTAGACAGTTGTTAGAATTCATGGGAGCTATTGGAACCCAGACCTGTAAAATGCATCTTCTCTTGTGAGAGCGATGATTACAAGGAGACTGAGAAGCAGTTGTTCTCTGACTGATAGGCTATTGCATTGTCTGACCTCTCTCCTCTTCCCTCTGCCTCCAATTTACCTCATTCCCAGTCTGCAACACCTGTGTCAGCAAAGGCTGCCTTGCCATTCCTTCAAATGCTATGATTCACAGCTGTGGAAGCTCTAGGAGAATTGACCTATCCCTTAACAGATAGCCATTTAAATTGGATGCCAAAGTCAGGTGCAAAGTTTAACTGAAGGAAGAGAATGGGTTGAATTGTCTTTGAAAAGCCCCCGTTTTCTTCATAAGCACAAGCTACTGGCACACTGAAATGGCACAGTGGAAAGAACACAGGCCCTGAAGTCAGGAAGATCTGAGTTCAAATCAGACTTCAGAGGCTTCACATTTATTAGCTATCTCTGGATACATATCTTAAAGTCCAGTTGCCCCACAAAAACAGCAACAAATAATCACAAGCTATTTCCTAAAATAAAGACTATTCTTTGTAAAATTAAATACTGTTCTATGCAGAAAACAGGTGTATTTGGCTAGCATTATATCAAATGCTTTACAAGTATTATCTCATTCAGTCATAATTTCTATTATTTGTAGTTTTTATTATTATCCTTATTTTAAAGATGACTATACTATGACAAAGAGAGAGTTAAAGGATTCCAGGTCACTTAGATATAAAATATCAGAGTTAAATTTGAACTCAAGTCTTTTTTATTCTATATTCACTATTGTAGGGCAGCCAGATGGCCCAATAAATGACGCATTACTTCTGAAATCAGGAAGACGAGTTCAAATCCAGCTTCAGACACTTGACCCATACTACCTTTGTGACCCTGGGCAAATCATGTAACTCCAAATGTCTTGCCAAAAACAAAAACAAAAAATAAAATAAAATAAAATTATTATTTCTGTCTACTCTTTCTGCCTATGGGCATTTGCTTGACATAAAATGTTATATTTTTCAATTAACTGAAATTTAGAATCTTCCAAATATTAGTCAATAGATACATGATAGTTATAGGTAGTTATAGGTTGTTAAGGAAGGAAGGAAGGAAGGAAGGAAGGAAGGAAGGAAGGAAGGAAGGAAGGAAGGAAGGAAGGAAGGAAGGAAGGATGTGAGGAGATCCATTTATATAAGACTATGAAATTATAGAGAACAAGAAAAGTAAAGGATATCATCAAAGACCTGTGTAATTTAGAAGAAGTATCAAAATTGACTCCAATTTATATAGTACTTAAGTTTTCTAAACACTTGACTTTTTATATAATTAATTTTTGCAACAATTGTATGTCATAAATACTGATATTGTTCCCTGTTTACAATGAGAAAAACTGAGGCTGAGAAAGTTTAAATGGTTTGTCCAGGTTTATACAGATATGACATGTCTGAGGTTGATTTAAGCTCACGTCTTCCTGACCTTATCAAATTTTACTAAAGAAATGTTCTGATCCAGAGAAAACTGTCCTCTTTAATCCAACAATGCAACTATTAGATCTGTTTCTAAAGATTAAGGGGAAAGGAAGAGAATCTATATGGTTGAAAGTATTTCTAGTTGTTCTCTTTGTGGTGGCAAAAAACTGGACATTGTGGAAATGCCTATCAACTGTGAAATAACTGAACAAGTTGTGGTGTATGTTTGTGACAAAATACTGCTGTGCTATAAGAAAGATGCATTCAATGACATTAGAAAAAACATGGATAGATTTGTACAAAATTATGGAGATTGAAATGAACAGAAGCAAGAGACCATTTTATACAGAAACAACATTTTAAGAATAGTTCTGAATGACTCATTTTGACTTAAGAATACCCAAATTAACTACATAGGATATATGAAAGAAGACACTATCTGTATCAAATGAATACATTGAAGTATGTATAGAATGACTGTGTGTGTATGTGTGTATGTGTGTGTGTGCATAATTATGTCTAATGATAGACATTTTAGGACAAGGGAGAGGGAAAAGAGGGGAAAATTTTATATAATAACTGTTATATTGTACATAATGTCTGAAGTTTCAGGGGCAATTTTATTTTGTGACACTATTTATATAAATTCTTATTTTATTTCATAAATTTAAAACCAATTAAAAAAATATTTTGCTTATATAGCAAGAGCTACAGAAGCAAGAACTTTCCTTGTCTTTATTGTTCTACTTTAGTCATTAGGAAGAAGACTCCCACAAATATTGGGAAGACTCTTTTGTGGTGAATTTGGGAATATGTAGATAAGAATTGTGTATTATGAATGCATAGTAATTAGCAATTTTTGAAACAAAGACCACAATGATAAAAACGAATGGATTGAGTTATAGAGAGGTAACTCAGTATGTTCAGATAGTTCAGGGAGAAAATATAAAAGAAATTATCAAAATGTGGAAGTGATGTTTTTCCCTCACAATAGTTCTCCAAGTGAACAGTAAATAGTATTTTCCATTAGAAAATATCAAAGGATTTTTAAAAGATTTATTTTAAAATTTTATGAGTTTACATTCTCATTGTGTGTGTATGTGTTTAAGTCTTTAATCATTGTACAATAAAAGAGACAATAGCTATATTTTGTTTGACTCAAGAGAATAAAAGTGGAGGACATGAGAGTACTTGGCAAAAGAGAAGATGTAAGAAAGAAGGTGTAAAGGGAAAAAAAAATTAACAAATTAGAAGTTTCCCAGAAAAGAACAAGCTGAAGAATGAGAGAATTTGAGAGCTTATGGGGAATTCATCAGCCATTTTCTCCAACACACACATTAAAAGAATCCTTGTTATAGTATCTGACAGTCTTCTAGCCTCTGGTTGGAAGAATGCTAAGGAGAGAGGAAACCATCAGTTTTTGAGGAATCTCATTCCACTTTGCACAGCTGTATTAGATGTTAGCAAATTTCTTTGTTGATTAATTCACTTTTTTTCCAAGTATTTCTGATAGATCATTATTATGAGAAAATGTTAATTCCTTGAAGTCAGGAAATGGTTTGCTTTTGACTATGCATTCCTAAGATCTAGCATCTGGCTTAATAAATGCTAAGGTTAATCAATTCCTGACATGAAACCTAAATTTGTTTCTTCAAAATTTCTTCTTATTGTTCCATTTTCTGACTTGAGTCAAAACAGAATTAGTTTGATAACTCTTTAACATGATAACCCTTAAAAAAACTTAAGGAAGGTAATTTTTGCCTTCCAAATGCTTATCCTGTCAATTTTTCTCTTTTCAAGCTAGCACATCCTAGGTCTTTCTGTCAATCCTCATGTGACATGAACTCAAAGCCTTTCCTTAGGAAGTAGTATAAGGAAGACTAGATAGCTACAATCATTCAGGAGGCATTAATAGATCACTTCATAGATTTACATAACACTATGTATAGATTTGCAAAATGATTCATAGATTATTGTTTTTTTTTGTTATCCTCAAAATTCTGGGAGATAGAGGCTCAATTATCCTTATTTTGGAGATAATGTAACTGAGGCAGCTGGAGTTCAAGTAACTTGGCTGAGGTAAGACAAGTGGAAAGTATCTGAGGATCATTTCAAAGATAGGTCTTCTTGATTTCAGGTTCAAAACTCTATCCAACACACCACCACAAACTTATCTAACACATTAGAATTATTTACAATACATTCCCCTCACAACAAGCCTGGGATACAGATCCCCCCCCCCCAATGGACAGATAAGACAACGGAGAAGCTAATCTAAGTGATTTTCTTATGATAAAACAGGAAGTGTCTTCTGAGGGAACCAAACTGTTAACTTTTAACTTCAAAGTCGTCATTCTATTTACTATGTCTCTCTAGGAGGACGCCATTAGTTGATTTCTGAGCTCAACTAACTCTGATATATTTACATATATGCATATATATGCATATATATACGCATATATGTGTATATATATATATATGAAAATTCTAAATGTATTTTCTTCTAAATAAAATATTTGTATATTACAGTAAGTTTATGGTGGAATCTGTTCTTCTAAAACTAATAGATCAAATTTTCCAACCCTAATCTGGGGAAGATAATAGTTTTTTTAAAGATTAAGCTCTACTCCCTAACAAATATAGATTTATTAGGGAAAAGAAAAAAAATATTGTTAGAAGGCCTGGATACAAATGAAAATAGATCTCTTGCCATCAAACATCAACTTTTTCTATGACAATCATAATGCATTTTTAGTTTTATTTTTGCACACATAAAATCTCTGTGTTTATACTTTGAATGAATATCTTCTCAGGTCTATTCAAGGTAATGAGCATATTTTGTCTTTAAAATAAGATCAACTAAGACCAAGCTCCTTGATCTTCAGTGACACCATCACCCACATCTGCAGCCAGACCCGATTATCTTGGTATCTTCTTTGGGTCTATAAAAGATGCTGGCTGCCCTCTAGTGACAAGACATCCTGTCTGTTGTCTATGGAAAAGGATGCTCTGTTTGTTTTTATTTCTTTATCAGAATTCACCAACTTAGCAATGGACAAAGATGCTACATTATGCTTTTGATTTTATAATCTAAAAGTTAGTTATATATGCACTTCTCAATCACTGCAAAATTTTTCTATATTTTTCTATAACAGCCACATTTTGTGAAAGTCATAATATTTGATCAGGCAAAAATATTGTTGCTTCAAATTTAAAATAGAAAAGCTATTTCCCCCCTAAGACATAACTAACTACTCCCTTTCTTTTTCCTTTTGCATCGAAAAATAGAACATTCTATGCTCAGCTAAATAATATAAGTATGCTACTAGAACTTGAAATCTTGTTTGGCTTTTTCTTTTTTTCTTTTTTTTTTTTTTTTTTTTAATATCAAGCAAAGAGGGAATAGTCCTTTTAACAAGTATGATTTTCAATTATCAAGGTCAAGATGAGTTCAAGAAGATTGCTTTTTTTGGCTCATCTTATCCTTCATTTAGAAGAGTATAATATTGAATAGGATTATTTCAAATTAATAAAAAAAGAAACATTGTCCTTTATCTTATGGCCAAGATGGTAGATTAAAAAAAAATATCTCACTGGCAGCTATATCAAAAGAAAATTATCTCTGTGGAAACTGATGGAAAAGTTAAGCCATTCTTCATTTCTTACCTGGCTAGTGTATTGTTTCTTTATTTGCTGTTGTTTCTTCTTCCAAAGTAACAACATTGTACACCATGAAGAGTAATTGTTATATCTATGAAAAACAGTTTTCCATGCAAATGTAAGAATATAAAATTGTCTCTTATAAGAAAGAAAATTCATTCAATTTATACTGAAGAATATGGCATATATTGTTAAAGTACTCCATAGCTTCTGACTTTATATTATATTCATGTATAAATAAAATGTCCAGGATTTTCAAATGGTCTGACCTTGGACCTTGTAAGCTCTGAACTCAAAATCTTCCTATAAGTATTGTAGCTATGTGACCCCTTACACAAGTCACTTGACCTCCCATTGCTCCATGAAAATATATAGGGTTGTATTTTATAGAGGATTCAATCTGAATGAAAGAGATTTGGGCTGATAGAAGGAGTTTGCATCTCTTAATGGTATATAACATATGTCATCAATCAGTTTCACATTAATTTTCTAATCTTTATCATTATTCTTAAGAGTTTTATTTTCTTTTTAATTTTATAAATTGAATTGTTTTCAGAATTTGTTATCTTCAAATACCTAACATAGTTTTATTAAGGATATAATATTATCTTCCCAAAAGACATTAAGGATAACTAAGTGGGACCATGGATTGAATTCCAACCCCAAAGTCAGGAAAGCTCATTGACCTGAATTCAAATATAGTCTTACTCACTTAGTAGTTTTTGATTCTGGGCAAGTTACAAATTCTGTTTGCCTCAGTTTCCTCATCTGAAAAATGAGCTGGAGAAGGAAATGGCAAACCACTCCAGTCTCTTTGCCAAGAAAAACCCAAATGTGGTCAGAGATAGTAAAATATCACTGAAATAACTCAATAAAAAGAAGACATTAAATGGCAAATAAAAATAAAAGGTAGTTAATGCTATTAACTATCATAGTATCCCCCCTCCTCACTACCAATAGATCTTTGGTCTCTTGACTATCTGGAAGTTGACTACTGGCACAGTCAATTGTTATTATGGATATCTCTCCACAGATACAAATTAGCAAATTAGGATTGCAGGACTGCAGATTTAAAGTTCAAAAGGACCTTTGAAATTCTTTATGCCAATTACTTCATTTTAAAGATAGGAACAGATAGGTATAGAGATTTTTCTAGAATCACACAGTTAATAAGTGGGAGAAATAGCATTTAAAATCATGAGCTCCTACTCCAAACCAATAAACTTTCTACTGGGCCATAATATCTAGTCATACTGAGAGATTATATGACTTGTTCATGGGCACATAGCTAAAATATTCAAGACGAAAGGAATAATCCCTTCACTTCAGGGCCAATCATTTATCTGCTATGCTCCATTTCTTCCTAGTGTGGGGGAAATGTGCAACAGACTTTTGGAGACATGTCTGTAGCCAGAAGGCATCTGGAGGAGGGATGAGAAACCAGCATTAATTAAGGTCTTGTCTTCAGAAACTTATTCCATGAGTTTTTAGGAAATGTAATTCAGTGATATTTCTTCTTGTCATTAGAAGGATGAAATATTTCTTCTATATTGTTATCAGTCAGTCAGTCATTAAACATGTATTAACTACCTAATATGTGTGAGGCATTGTGTTAACTGCTTAGGAAACTAAGAAAATTTAAAAAAGAAAATAGTCCTTGCTGTCAAGGAGCTTACAGTCTAATGGGAAGAAGCATGCAAAAATTTTGTATGAATAAGCTATATACAAAATGAATCATTTTCCAGATTGTTTTTATTTTGAATTTGGGAAGAAAGAAAAAAGAAACATGCATTTACTAGGGCCTACATATCAGGTACTATATATACTCTACAAATAGTATCTCATTTGATTTTCACAACAACCCTAGGATATAGGTGCTATAATTATTCTCCTTTTACAGTTAGGGAAACTGAGGGAGACAAATGTTTAGTGACTAGTCCAGGACCACAAATTCAGTCAATGTCTGAAATCAGATTTGAATCCATGGCTTCCTAATAATCAGTTCAGCATTCTATCCATTTTTTCATCCACATCCAGACAATGAAGAATATACCTCTTTGTTCAGTGCATATTGCTGGATATAATTTTAGGTTGCATTCATGTATCAACATTGTCCAGCATTGCTTAGTTTATGACTTGAATGTAATTAAGGGAGGAGAATAATGGAAGTTAGAATAGGAGACTCGAAATTGATTAGCCACCTTTGAGGTGCCTCCATTCCCTTTGACCACTGCTTCCACCTGCTGGGAGCCTGATGAGAGACATGGATGAAATTGATTGAAGCTGAATGAACTACTTCTCTTTAAGAAATGAGAATTCTAATAAAATGCTCTAAATCCCATGTCTCTGATTTCTCCACAAAGTTTTTTTCTGTCCTTAAATCTATTCATTACTTCTAATTTATTTGCAATTGGAAGTCAGCTCATATATACTAACATACATATTAACTGCTTTTGTCAGTATTCATCTTTATTTATAAACAATGTAAATGATTTCCTGAAAAATACAAATTTAAAAATAAAAAAAGATAAGGGTTCCAATCTTGGTCCAAAAGCATGGTTCCCTCTTAGTAAGGGAATAAATCAAAATGAAAAAGAATCTAGTTTTTCTTTAAAAGCATTCAATGACAGAGGAATAAACCATGTAAATATGAATTATTTAAGAAGCAATAACTACACACAAAAAAGTAGCTTTATTAACTCTTTAATTTCAAAACATATGCATAGATAATTCTCAACATTCACCCTTGTAAAACCCTGTATTCATTTTTTTTCTTCCACTCTCCCCACTCCTTCTCCTACACAGCAAGTAATCCAATATGCTAAATTTGTGCAATTTTTCAATATATATTTGCACAATTATCATGGTGCACAAGATAAATCAGATCAAAAAGGGAAAAAAAAATGGATGATCAATTCTAATGGACAAGGCCCTTTCCAACAATGAAATGAACCAAATCAGTTCCAATAGAACAGTAATGAACTGAACCAGCTACACCTAGAGAAAGAACTATGACTATGAACAACTACATAGAATTCCCAATCCCTATATTTTTGTCTGCTTACATTTTTAATTTTCTTCACAGGCTAATTGTACACAGTTTCAAAGTCCGATTCTTTTTGTACAGCAAAATAACTGTTTGGACATGTATTCATATATTGTATTTAACTTATGCTTTAACATAATTAACATTTATTGGTCAACCTGCCATCTAGGGGAAGGGGTAGGGGGAAGGAGGAGAAAAGTTGAAACAAAAGATTTTGCAAATGTCAATGCTGGAAAATTACCTATGCATAAAATGTTTGAAAAAAAAAATAAAATAAAAAAGGAAAAAAAAAATGAGAAAGAGAACAAAATGTAGTTGAACAATGACCAAAAGGTAAATATATTATGTTGTGTTCCACACTCAGTCTCTGTAACGTGCTGTTGTCTCCAGAAGCTGCCCATTGCTCTCTGGGAGGAGATCTGCTGTGTCAACTCAAATTTCTTGGACAGATTCTTCTTCCTGTAGAGAACCGTTGTCTCCAGACAGTTGCTGTTAACTCTCGACCAGAGAAGTGACTTCCCTTCCTGCAGAGAGCGGGGTCAAGCCTGGTGTAGAGCAGAGACTGACTATCTCTGGAGTGCTGCCCTCTTTATCCTCCCAGAGAATGGGCGTGGGATAATGCAAGGGCTTCTGGGAAGAACCATTTCAGCAAATGAACTTGCTCCTTCCAAGCACGCAAGCTTTTCTCCAGGAATTCACAAGTCAAACTATCAGGAAAGGCAGGAACTAGAAAATTGTCAAGTACCGACTTAGCACTTAGTAAAAACCTAATATCTCATTATCTCATTAAACTTAGTAAGAACCTAACAAGTCTCTACCGTCCAATATCTGGGTATAGATGGCTTTCTTCATCACAAGACCATTGAAACTGCCTGAATAATCTTGTTGTTGAAAAGAACCATATCAATCAAATTGATCATCATATAAACTTGCTGTTGTTATACATATAATGTTCTTCTGATTCTACTCACTTCACTCAGCATCAGTTCATTTAATTCTTTCCAGGCCGCTCTGAAATTATTCAAAAAAAAAAAAAAAAAAGATTTAAGAAATAGAAAAAAAAAAGTTCTGTCAAATAAGAAAGTGTTCAATATCAATGAGCCTTAAGAAAATTTTTACATTTGTTCCCTAAGTTTTCACCCACCCTTGAACTCTCTTTCATTTATTTTTACTAGACAACTTAAAAGGCTTGAGTCAAGGGTAGAGTGGAAGATTAAAATTATGGGACTAAGGGAAAAGAAGTAGTTGGGAAAGAGTGGATCCCCCATCAGTCCTAAAATGGAGAGACATTAAAAGGCAGTGTCTAATTTATAGGTGATAAATAACCTTATTTGCCAGCAAACCTGTCTACAACAGAGATCAATAGGAGGAATGCTATGATTTCATGGACATTTGAAGGAGCCATCATGGAAACCTCATAACAAATAGTCACTTTTTTTTTTTTTTTTTTTAACTGAGGCAATTGGGCTCAAGTGACTTTCCCAGGTTCCATAGCTGGGAAGAGTTAAGTGTCTGAGACCACTGAGACCAGATTTGAATTCACATTCTCCTGACTTCAGAGTTGGTGTTCTATCTACTGCACCACTTAGCTGCACCATAGTCACCCATTTCTTTAGTTTTAGAGAAATGCCAAAGAAGCTGAGAAGGTATCACTTGCCCAAGGTTATACATCTAGTTCATATGAGAGAATGACCTTGAAGATAAATATTCCTAACATTTAAAGCCAACCATCCATACACTCTTTCATAAGCCTAAGTATAAAAATAAAACAAAACAAAGCACTGTCAAAAGTTTTATCAACATAAAAAATCTAATATTTATATAGCACTTTCTTCATGCCAGACACAGAATGGAGGAGCTATTAATAATCTCATTTTGCAGATAAAGAAAATGAATAAAATACAGTGAAATTGCATGTCCTGAACACATAGATGCTATTGTCTGAAGTTGGATTTGAATAAATCTATTCTTATTTGTTATGGGCCAGAATTTGAAACTAGGTGCTAAGTCAGTGGAATTGATAGAGACAATAGTTATCTAATTTAGCATGGTGCTTAACAGTTCTCTAATTCAGTACATGTACTTAAAACTTACTAAAGTTCTATAAGATTCACACCTTTAAGAGAGCATATATAAGGTAGGAGCCTCAGCCAGGATTCAGTAGGGGAGATTCAAAATGCAGAGAAGGCAGGCAAGAACTCAAGCTCATGGAACCAAGGCCAAACTGAAAAGCTCTCCAGAAAGCTGCCCAGCCCCAGGAAGGAGATAATAAAGGATCTGGATTATAAGAAAGTTAACCAGGCCATAGGAAAGGAGACAAGACTTGGAAAGTGATAATAAAGGATTTGGATCTAAATCCCTGGCTGCACTTATGGTGATTACTGAACTGAATGGAATGCTGCCTCCAGAGACCCCAAGAAAACCCCAACAAGAGATTATTACAATGTAGAGATAATATTGCTTATCAACTTAAGTGCTGATATGCTATCTACTACTCCATGGGACTATCCCAGTGCATTCAGTTGCTAGAATAGATGCACAACTGGGGGCGAGGTCAAGATGGCAGAGAAGATACATGTGAATTTGTAAGCAACTTTCTTCCCACATTACCAATTAGTTAAATCAGCCTCAAAAATAACACTGGACTGATAAAAACCACAAGGATTAGAAGCACAACTTACCAGCTGAGGAGAATCTGGAATTTCAACAGAAAAGGTCAGTTCCAAGGGGAGGAAAAAAAAAAAACCAGCACAGACAGGGTTAGGTGCTAACACACTGTGCCAATTGGGCTGGGGAGAACTCTAGGATCAGAGAAGGCACTGAGATAAAGGAATCTGACACAGACTGTTAGCTCTTCACTGCTTACAAAACAGGACTTCAGAAGAGAAATCAAGCCACTTTAAAATATAAAGTCAGATCCTTAATCCACTCCAATCGTGAAGTGACCTAATAGATCTTCACATGGTTGTGCTGACACTTTCAGCTGCCTGGGGCTACACCTTGGGGTAGTTGAGAGCCTGAACAGCAGGGACACAGACCAAGGCAGCCTCTAATCCACATACTGGGGGCTCAGCCTAAGGCAATGGAATTCCAGCAGCAGCATAATTCCCAGAGAAGCAGATACAGAAGCAGAACCTTTGTAGTAGGGACCTAGGTTTCCAGGAAGACACTTCCGGTTGGAGTGCAGGGGCTTTTCACATCAGCTGCTGATATCCATTGGCTGGGGTTTGGGACACTTTCACTGTTTAGCCTTAAACCTCAGGACAGTTGCTAGGCCACACAGCGGGGTCCTTCACTGAGCACTCCTCACAACACAGCCTTGCTAACCACCTCTGAGGCATTTCCAGGGAGGGGGAGGGGAACTCTCTCCCATAGCTCTCTCTTACCTCAGGCACAGGCTTTTTGCATTCTACCTCGAGTCTGGGAAGAAGCTAGTAAATAAATAAACTTCTTACCCCAAGGGCAAACCCCAACAGATTATGAACAATGAGTAAGAAGCTGAAGAGAACAATTGACACCTTCAATACAGAGAAAGAGCAGGTATTCAACCTGAAGGAAGATAACACCAGTCTCCAGATAACACCCTAAATGGGAATGATACCTGCCCCCATCACATAACTCTCTCCTAGAAGATACTATTAAAAAGTTAAGAGATTTTGAAGAAAAATGGGGAAAGGAAAGAGAAACTATGATAGAAAATAACAATGTCCTGAAATTTGAGTTGGAAAAAATAAAGAATTCACAGGAGGTGCAGGGAAACAAAATCTGTGAATTAGAAAAGGTTAAAAAAATCACAGGAAATTAGGATTTCTGAATTGGAAAAAGAAAATAACTCTCTTTAAAAAAATTAGGGAAATGGAAAAAAATTCAATAGAGCAAAATAATTCATTTAAAAACTCAATTGGGTATAAAAATGTGAATGAAGAAAATAACTCATTAAAAATCAGGCTGGAACAAATAGAAATGAATGATTCATTGAGAACCCAAGAATCAGTCAAACAAACCAAAAAAAAAAAAAAAAAAAGAAAAGAAAAGAAAAGCTGAAGAATAACATCAAATACTTACTGGGAAAATCTATATACCTGGAAAATAGATCTAGTAGAGATAATAGGAGGATCATTGGA
This sequence comes from Sminthopsis crassicaudata, assembly GCF_048593235.1. Taxonomy (NCBI): domain Eukaryota; kingdom Metazoa; phylum Chordata; class Mammalia; order Dasyuromorphia; family Dasyuridae; genus Sminthopsis; species Sminthopsis crassicaudata. The sequence goes on from NC_133620.1 coordinate 46,175,490, forward strand.
CTTCCCTAAAACTATGATCAAAAAAAGATCCTATATTCTATTTTACAGGAAATCATCAAAGAGAACTGTCCAGAGATAATAGAAACAGAAGGGAAAATAGGCATTGAAAGAACTCATCGAACACCTTCTGAAAAAGACCCTAAAAAACGAACTCCACGGAACATTGTGACTAAGCTGCAGAACTACCAAAGTAAGAAAAAAAATATTGCAAGCAGTGAAGAAAAAGCAATTCAAATACCAAGGTGCCACAATAAGGGTCACTCAAGATCTGGCTGTCTCCACATTAAAGGATCAAAGGGCTTGGAAACTGAATTGCAAAAGGCAAAAGAACAAGGATTGCCACCAAGAATAAACTACCCAGCTAAGTTTAGCATTTTCTTCCATGGAAGAAGATGGTCATTTTATGAAACAGAGGAATTCCATTTGTTTCTAAGGAAAAACAAACAAACAAACAAACAAACAAACAAACAAAAAATTTAATCTAGGTGCACAAGACTGAAGAGAAGCATAAAAAGGTAAAAAGAACTCTTGAAAACTGTATCTCTGTTGTGGATATACAGAAAGTCCACATGGATAATTTGATTTTACTGATGTAATGTATTAAAAAAAAAAAAAAAAAAAGGGAAGTAGTAAAGGGAAGAGGATAGTATCAGAAAAAGGGGAAGGAGAGATAAAAAGAGGGAAACTACATCCCAGGAAGAGGCATAGAAAATCTACCACATCTGAGGGAATTTAGAGAGGGGGAGAAACATTGTGTGAATCTTACTCTCATCATATTGACATATTTGTTTTTCAGAGAATCCTCTCTCACCTCCTTAAAACGGGGGAGAGGAAAAGGGAAGAGGAAAAGCAGAATAAGGGAAGAGTACAAGAAAAGGGAAGGGACTTAAAAGGAGGGGGAAGGGATACTAAAAAGTGAGGGTTGCACGTTACAAGTGGGGTATATAAATTAAATATTGGGGAAGGGGTTCAGGGGGGTCAAGGGGGAAAAAAACATAATCTAAGGATAATATGATGGCAGGAAATACAGAATTAGTAATTTTAACTGTAAATGGAATGAACTCTCCCATTAAGTGGAGCCAGATAGCAGAATGGATCAAAAGTCAGAACCCTACAATATGTTGTTTACCGGAAGCACTCTTAAAGTAAGGAGATACATACAGAGTAAAGATAAAAAGTTGGAACAGAATATATTGTGCTTCAGGTAAAGCCAAAAAAGCAGGAGTTGCCATCCTAATCTCAGATCAAGCAAAAACAGAAATTGATCTAATTAAAAGAGATAAGGAAGGAAACTATATCCTGCTAAAAGGTAGCATAGAAAAGGAAGCCATATCAATACTAAACATATATGCACCAAGTGGTATAGCATCTAACTTCCTAAAGGAAAAGTTAAGAGAGTTGCAAGAAGAAATATTCAGCAAAACTATAATACTGGTAGATCTCAACCTTGCACTCTCAGAATTAGACAAATCAAACCGCAAAACATATAAGAAAGAAATTAAAAAGGTAAATAGAACATTAGAAAAACTAGGGATGATAGACCTTTGGAGAAAACTGAATGGTGATAGAAAGGAGTATACTTTCTTCTCAGCAGTTCATGGAACCTATACAAAAATTGACCATATGTTAGGACATAAAGATCTCAAAATTAAATGCAAGAAGGCAGAAATAGTAAATGCCTTCTTCTCAGATCACAATGCAATAAAAACTACATTCAATAAGAAGTTAGGGGTAAATAGACCAAAAAGTAATTGGAAACTGAATAATCTCATCTTAAAGAATGACTGGGTGAAACAGCAAATTATGGAAACAATTAATAATTTCACCCAAGATAATGACAATGATGAGACATCATACCAAAATCTGTGGGATGCAGCTAAAGCAGTAATAAGGGGAAATTTTATATCTCTAGAGGCTTATTTGAAGAAAATAGAGAAAGAGAAAATTAACGAATTGGGCTTGCAACTTAAAAAGCTAGAAAAAGACTAAATTAAAAACCCCCAACCAAAAATCAAACTTGAAATATTAAAATTAAAAGGAGAAATCAATAATATTGAAAGTAAAAAAAAAATATTGAATTAATAAATAAAACTAAGAATTAATTTTATGAAAAATCCAATAAAATAGATAAACTTTTGGTAAATCTGATCAGAAAAAGGAAAGAGGAAAACCAAATAGTTAGTTTTACAAGTTAAAAGGGGGATCTTTCACCAATGAAGAGGAAATTAGAGAAATAATAAGGAGTTACTTTGCCCAATTTTATGCCAATAAATTTGATAACTTAAGTGAAATGGATGACTTCCTCCAAAAATATAGGCTTTTTAGATTAACATAGGAGGAGATAAATTGCTTAAATAGTCCCATTTCAGAAAAAGAAATAGAACAAGCTATTAATCAACTCCCCATGAAAAAATCCCCAGGACCAGATGGATTTACATGTGAATTCTACCAAACAATTAAATAACAACTAGCCCCAATGTTATGTAAACTATTTGAAAAAATAGGGAAAGAAGGAGTCCTACCAAACTCCTTTTATGACACAGACATGGTACTGATACCTAAACCAGGTAGATCAAAAACTGAGAATGAAAACTATAAACCAATTTCCTTAATGAATATTAATGCTAAAATCTTAAATAAGATATTAGTAAAAGACTTCAGATAATCATCCCCAGGATAATACACTATGATCAAGTAGGAGTCATACCAGGAATGCAGGGCTGGTTTAATATTAGGAAAACTATGAGTATAATTGACCATATTAATAATCAAATTAATAAAAACCATATGATCATTTTAATAGATGCAGAAAAAGCATTTGATAAAATCCAGCATCCATTCCTACTAAAAATGCTTGAGAGTATAAGAATAAATGGACTATTCCTTAGAATAGTATGGAACATATATTTAAGTAAGCATAATATGTAATGGAGTTAAACTAAAACCTTTCCCAGTAAGATCAGGAGTGAAAAACAAGGTTGTCCACTATCACCATTACTATTCAATATTGTATTAGAAATGAGAACCATGGCAGTAAGAGTTGAGAAAGAGATTAAAGGAATAAGAGTAGGTAATGAGGAAATCAAACTGTAACTCTTTGCAGATGATATGATGGTATACTTAGAAAACCCCAGAGATTCTAATGAAAAGTTATTAGAAATAATTCATAACTTTAGCAAAGTTGCTAGGTACAAAATAAATCCACATAAATCCTTAGCATTTGTATAATCACCAACAAAATGCAACAACAAGAGATACAAAGAGAAATTCCATTCCAAACAAATGTCAAGAGCCTAAAATATTTGGCAATCTATCTACCAAAGAAAAGTCAGGAATTATATGAGCAAAATTACAAAACACTTGCCACAAAAATAAAGTCAGATTTAAACAATTGGAAAGACATCCAGTGCTCATGGATAAGCCAAGCGAATATAATAAAGATGACAATACTCCCCAAACTAATCTATTTATTTAGTGCTATACCAATCAGACTCCAAAGAAACTATTTTAGTGACCTAGAAAAAATAACAATAAAATTCATATGGAAGAATTAAAGGTCAAGAATTTTAAGGGAACTAATGAAAAAAAAGTCAGATGAAGGTGGTCTGGGTGTACCTGATCTAAAGCTATATTATATAGCAGCAGTTACCAAAACCATTTGGTATTGGCTAAGAAATAGATCAGCCAGCCAGTGGAACAGATTAGGTACAAAGGACAAAAAAATGGGTACAACTATAACAATATAATGTTTGATAAACTCAAAGATAACAACATTTGGGATAAAAATTCATTATTTGAAAAAAAACTGTTGGGAAAACTGGAAGTTAGTATGGCAGAAATTAGATATGGATCCACACTTAACATCATATACCAAGATAAGATCAAAATGGGTCCATGATTTAGGCATAAAGAATGAGATCATAAATAGATTAGAGGAACAAAGAATAGTCTACCTCTCAGACCTGTGGAGGAGGAAGGAATTTATGATCAGAGGAGAATAGAGATCATTATTGATCACAAAATAGAAGATTTAGATTACATCAAACTAAAATGTTTCTGTACAAACAATACTAATTCAAACAAGATTAGAAGGGAAGTAACAAATTCGGAAAAATATTTTTAAAGTTTAAAGGTTCTGATAAAGGTTTCATTTCCAAAATAGAGAACTGAACCTAATTTATAAGAAATCAAACCATTTTCCAATTGATAAATGGTCAAAGGATATGAACAGACAATTCTCAGATGATGAAATTGAAACTTTATCAATTCATATGAAAGAGTGTTACAAATCACTACTGATCAGAGAAATGCACATTAAGACATCTCTCAGATACCACTATACACCTGTTAGATTGGTTAAGATGACAGGAACAAATAGTGATGAATGTTGGAGGGGATGTGGGAAAATCGGGACATTAATACATTGTTGGTTGAGTTGTGAAAGAATCCGCCCATTCTGGAGAGCAATTTGGAACTATGCCCAAAAAGTTATCAAATTGTGCATATCCTTTGATCCAGCAGTGCTACTATTGGGCTTATATCCCAAAGATATACTAAAGATGGGAAAGGGACCTGCGTGTGCCAAAATGTTTGTGGCAGCTCTTTTCATAGTTGCTAGAAACTGGAAGATGAATGGATGCCCATCAATTGGAGAATGGTTGGGCAAATTATGGCATATGAAGGTTATGGAATATTATTGCTCTGTAAGAAATGACCAGCAGGATGAATTCAGAAAGGTTTGGAGAGAACTGATGCTGAGTGAAATGAATAGAACTAGAAGATTGCTGTATACTTCAACAACAATACTGTATGAGGATGTATTCTGATGGAAGTGCATATCTTCAACATAAAGAAGATCCAACTCACTTCCAGTTGATCAATGATGGACAGAAACAACTACACCCAGAGAAGGAACACTGGGAAGTGAGTGCAAACTGTTAGCACTACTATCTTTCTATCCAGGTTACTTATACCTTTGGAATCCAATACTTAATGTGCAACAAGAAAATTGGATTTACACACATATATTTTATCTAGGTTATACTGTAACACATGTAAAATATATGGGATTGCCTGTCATCTAGGGTAGGGAGTAGAGGCAGGTAGGGGAAAATTGGAAAAATGAATACAAGGGATACTGTTATAAAAAAATAATTACTCATGCATATATACTGTCAAAAAATTATAATTATAAAAATTAATAATAAAAAAATAGATGCACAACTAACAAATTAGAATGAATTAAATGGCTAGCTTTATCTTTCAACACAACTTTGCCCAGTTTAATGTGTGGAACAAATTATTTTTTTGCCTCATTCTTCCTCACATTCTCCTTATTTTTCATTTGGAGAAATGAACATTCTCTTACCCCTACCGCATCATCTAAGACAATCCCAAGAAGTACCTTCTCAGACAATCCTCATGAAATATTTTTCTGGGCTTTGAAATTGTAGATAAAGTGACCAAAAATACAAGTAAAGGAACTATGTTCTCATACACATGGAAGAGACCTTAGTGTTTAATCCAACCATTTCTCATGACTTCTACTAATGGGCTTGTGGTATCACTACCATGCTTTATCCTCTAGCTTCTTAAATTTTGGACTGCTATCTTGTAACTGAATGGGAGGGTAAGAAATTATTACTTATTATCAGTTAACATTTGATTTATATACCTATTTCACATATCTATATGTCTGGAATCACATAAAAATTACTGAAGGGAAAAAGGGCCATAAACGGAGAAAAATTTAAGAAGTCCTGCTTTAAACAATTTATCCAGTACTCTGCTTACATTGAATATTATGCAGTCTATATCACTTCACTTTGTCCATAGGATTTTTCTGAGATTCTGTAACATGTACCATCTAGAAAGCATTTAGATCTACTCTAATCTATCATTCTCATAATTTCTTCCAAATGTGGAAAAAAAGTTTGTCTGGTTTCATGTGTTCTTAAAACAATCTGTTGCTGTTCCCTAGATCATTGGTTCCCTTTCTAAATGTTTTTAATCAATCCTTTTAAATGTAGGAAATTTTCAGTAACTCATATTAAGCTTCCCTTTTCTTAGCTTATAAAATTATTCCTCTTTTTGTCAAGATAGAACAGTTTTACTCACTTTTTCTTCTTTCCTTTTTTTTTTCATCTCCCCAAGCTTTGCTCATAGAGGTACAGTGAATCACAAAAGCTTTTAATAATCTGGACTATTTCTTCTCAAGGACAAGAATACAGAACTCATTTAGACCCAAAAATGATCTCTTGTTATCTCCTCAACTACCTTGCCTTTGAATTCAATGGCAACCAATTTTGTTCAGCCCTTTCTGATTTGCAGATCACTCACAATGATAAAGGAAAAACACACACACACACACACACACACACACACACACACACACACACACACACTAAATAGAAGCCCCAGTAGCCTTCTATACCATTTGCTGTATTTCTCAAATTATTTACAAGAGATTCCTTCATTCAAGAATTCATATCAGTTTAGATGTGCTCCGTGCAAGAAACACTTAATCCAATGATAAAATGTTGTTTATAACAAGTTCCTGCCTGGAATTTCTGTATCCTAAAGATATATTACAAGAAGACACATATATAGATGAATTTTCAGCAGGTAGAATTTAGGGTAATCCTTAAATCCTTCTTTACCTTTTCTCAATGTCAGACACTAAGGGTACAAGGAAACAGGCCTGGTCTCTATTCTGAGACAATATGTTAGGAAAGGGATGCAGCACAGAAATGAAGTAAATAGGTGGAAAATGTGGTACATAATGTAATATACATGCAAAAAATACTTTTTAAATTTTACAGCAATAATAAACTCTTTGTCTTTCTCTCTCTCTCTCTCTCTCTCTCTCTCTCTCTCTCTCTCTCTCATACACACACACACACACACACACACACACACACACTCTGTCAATTTGGTCTCATTCAGTAGGAGATCTAGCCAAATTAACTGCCCTGAAGGGTGGATCGCTGTTAGAGGTTTACCCCTATCATTTGGACAGTAACAGGCTACACCCCCATCATAAAGACCCTAAATTTTAAAAAGAAAGACACTTTAAAAAGAAAGTAAAACTGAGTGATGGGGGAGATATTCAGAGACTCAAAAATAGAATGAAAAAAAATGAATATGACTTGCTTGGATACTTTTTCAACATTTAGGCTCTGGGATGAACGCATCACCAGAAGGAAGAGGGCTATTGTTTGTCACTTTGCATTATGTGATAGGAAAATACATAGTTTTAATTTGCTTTTTTTCTTACTATTAGAGTGTTAGATCAAATATTAATTCAATCATTTGTACTTTTGCAAACCTTGTCTTAAAAAAAATTAGTTCTGTAGGATACTTTACCTCTAAGATCTGTGGAAGAGGAAGGAATTTGTGACCAAAGAAGAACTAGAGATCATTACTGATCACAAAATAGAAAACTTTGATTATATCAAATTAAAAAGCTTTCATAGAAACAAAACTAATGCAGACAAGATTAGAAGGGAAATAATAAACTGAGAAAACATTTTTACAGTCAAAAGTTCTGAAAAGGGCCTCATTTCCAGAATGTGTAGAGAATTGACTCTAATTGATAAGAAGTCAAGCCATTTTGGTGGATGGTCAGGGAATATGAACAGATAATTTTCAGATGAAGAAATTGAAACTATTTCTAGCCATATAAAAACATGCTCCAAGTCATTACTAATCAGAGAAATGCAAATTAAGACAACTCTGAAATACCACTACATACCTGTCAGATTGGCTAGAATGACAGAGAAAGATAATGCAGAATGTTGGAGGGGATGTGGGAAAACAGGGACACAAATATTGCTGGTGGAATTGTGAATACATCCAGCCATTTGGAGAGCAATTTGGAACTATGGTCAAAAAGTTATCAAACTGTGCATACCCTTTGATCCAGTAGTGCTACTACTGGGCTTATATTCCAAAGAGATCTTAAAGAAAGGAAAGGGACCTGTATGTGCAAAAATGTTTGTGGTAGCCCTTTTTGTATTGGCTAGAAACTGGAAGTTGAATGGATGCCCATCAGTTGGAGAATGGCTGGATAAATTGTGGTATATAATTGTTATGGAATATTATTGTTCTGTGAGAAATGACCAGCAGGAAGATTTCAGAAAGACCTGGAGAGACTTACATGAACTGATGCTGAGTGAAATGAGCAGGACCAAGAGATCATTATATACTTCAATATTATATAATACAACAATACTATATGATGATCAGTTCTGATGAACATGGCTCTCTTCAACAATGAGTTAGATGAACCAAATCAGTTCCATTTGTCTAATAATGAATAGAACCAGCTACACCCAGCAAAAGAACTTTAGTAAATGAATGTGAACCATTACATAGATTTCAATCCCTCTGTTTTTGTCTGCTTGCATTTTTTATTTCCTTCTCAGGTTAATTTTACCTTATTTTAAAGTCCGATTTTTCTTGTGCAGCAAAATAACTGTATGGATATGTATACATATATTGTATTTAACATATACTTTAACATATTTAACATCTATTGGTCTACCTGACAACTAGGGGAGTAGGTGGGATGAAGGAGAGGAAAAGTTGGAACAGAAGATTTTGCAATGCTCAATGCTGAAAAATTACCCATGCATATATCTTGTAAATAAAAAGCTATAATAAAAATAAAATATTAATTTTAAAAACTGCCTGTTTATATCCTTTGACCATTTATCAATTGGGGAATGATTTGTATTCTTGTGAATTTTACTTGATTCTCTATGTATTTTGGAGATGAGGTCTTTTATCAGAGACAATGGTTGTAAATCCTGTTTATTAGAAATTTTCTTTCTTTCTAAACATAGTTGCCTTGGTTTTGCTTTTTCTTTTTGGTTCGATAGAATCATAATTATCTCTTTTATATTATGTAATGTTCTCTATTTCTTATTTGGTGATGAACCTATAACTTCTTTAAAAATGTGGATGATAGGATGATTTCAGAGAGCCCTGGAGAAGCTTACATGAACTGATACTAAGTGAAGTGAGTAGAACCAAGAGAACATTGTACAAAGAAATGATTGTGTGAAGATCAGCTCTGATGGCTCTTTTCAACAATGAGGTAAATCAGGACAATTCCAATAGACTTGTGATGGAGAGGGCCCTATGCATCCACAAAGAGGACTATGGGGACTGGATATTAATTACAACATAGAATTTGTTATTTGCTTGTTTTTTTTTTTCTTTTTTGATCTGATTTTTCTTGTTCATTATGATAAATGTAGAAATATATTTAGAAGAAGTGCATGCTTAACCTAAATTGGGTTACTTGTTATCTAGGGAAGGAGGTGAAGGAAAGGAGAAAAGAAAAAAAAAAAAATGAATCATAAGGTTTTGCAAGGATGAATGTTGAAAACTATCTTCCCATGTATTTTGAAGATAAAAATCTATTATTTTAAAAAATAATTCATAACCTTTGCCTTGTAGTGTAAACAATTTGGTGATATATTTCCTGGGGTGAATGATACCCATTCTTTTTTTTTTTTTTTTTTTATTATTATATATATATTTTATAATATTATCCCTTGTATTCATTTTTCCAAATTGCCCCCCCCCCTCTATTCCCTCCCCCCGACGACAGGCAATACCATACATTTTACATGTGTTACAATATAGTCTAAGTACAATACAAGTGTGTGAATATCATTTTCTTGTTGCACAATAAACATTAGAATCCGAAGGTACATGCAACCTGGGCAGACAGATATTAGTGCTAACAATTTACATTCGCTTCCCAGTGTTCCTTCTCTGGGTATAGTTATTTCTGTCCATCATTGATCAACTGGAAGTGAGTTGGATCTTCTTTATGTTGAAGATTTCCACTTCCATCAGAATACATCCTCATACAGTATTGTTGTTGAAGTGTACAGCGATCTTCTGGTTCTGCTCATTTCACTCAGCATCAGTTCATGCAAGTCTCTCCAGGCCTCTCTGTATTCCTCCTGCTGGTCATTTCTTACAGAGCAATAATATTCCATAACCTTCATATACCACAATTTACCCAACCATTCTCCAACTGATAGACATCCATTCATCTTCCAGTTTCTAGCTACAACAAAAAGAGCTGCCACAAACATTTTGGCAAATATATGTCTCTTTCCGCTCTTTAGTATTTCTTTGGGATATAATCCCAGTAGTAGCGCTGCTGGGTCAAAGGGTATGCACAGTTTGATAACTTTTTGGGCATAATTCCAGATTGCTCTCCAGAATGGCTGGATTCTTTCACAACTCCACCAGCAATGTATTAGTGTCCCAATTTCCCCACATCCCCTCCAACATTTGTCATTATTTGTTCCTGTCATCTTAGCCAATCTGACAGGTGTGTAGTGGTATCTCAGAGTGGTCTTAATTTGCATTTCTCTGATCAGTAGTGATTTGGAACACTCTTTCATGTGAGTGGATATAGTTTTCAATTTCTTCCTCTGAGAATTGTCTGTTCATATCCTTTGACCATTTATCAATTGGAGAATGGTTCGGTTTCTTATAAATTATGGTCAGTTCTCTATATATTTTGGAAATGAGACCTTTGTCAGAACCTTTGTTTTTAAAAATATTTTCCCAATTTGTTACTTCCCTTCTAATCTTGTTTGCATTAGTATTATTTGTACAGAAACTTTTTAGTTTGATGTAATCAAAATCTTCTATTTTGTGATCAATAATGATCTCTAGTTCTCCTCTGGTCATAAATTCCTTCCTCCTCCACAAGTCTGAGAGGTAGATTATCCTCTGTTCCTCTAATCTATTTATTATCTCCCTCTTTATGCCTAAATCATGGACCCATTTTGATCTTATCTTGGTATATGGTGTTAAGTGTGGATCCATATCTAATTTCTGCCATACTAATTTCCAGTTTTCCCAACAGTTTTTTCCGAATAATGAATTTTTATCCCTAATGTTGGAATCTTTGGGTTTGTCAAAGATTAGATTGCTATAGATGTACCCTTTTTTGTCCTTTGTATCTAATCTGTTCCACTGATCTACCGGTCTATTTCTTAGCCAATACCAAATGGTTTTGGTGACTGCTGCTATATAATATAGCTTTAGATCAGGTACACTTAGACCACCTTCCTCTGAGTTTTTTTTCATTAGTTCCCTTGCAATTCTTGACCTTTTATTCTTCCATATGAATTTTGTTGTTATTTTTTCTAGGTCATTAAAATAGTTTCTTGGGAGTCTGATTGGTATAGCACTAAATAAATAGATTAGTTTGGGGAGTATTGTCATCTTTATTATATTCGCTCGGCCTATCCAAGAGCACTGAATGTCTTTCCAATTATTTAAATCTGATTTTATTTTTGTGGCAAGTGTTTTTGTAATTTTTCTCATATAATTCCTGACTTTTCTTTGGTAGATGGATTCCCAAATATTTTATACTCTCAACATTTGTTTGGAATGGAATTTCTCTTTGTATCTCTTGCTGTTGCATTTTGTTAGTGATATATAAAAATGCCGAGGATTTATGTGGATTTATTTTGTATCCTGCCACTTTGCTGAAATTTTGAATTATTTCTAGTAGCTTTTTAGCAGAGTCTTTGGGGTTCTCTAAGTATACCATCATGTCATCTGCAAAAAGTGATAGTTTAATTTCCTCATTTCCTACTCTAATTCCTTGAATCTCTTTCTCGGCTCTTATTGCCGAGGCTAGCGTTTCTAGTACTATATTGAATAGTAATGGTGATAGTGGGCAACCTTGTTTCACTCCTGATCTTACTGGGAAAGGTTGCAGTTTATTTCTATTGCATATTATGCTTACTGACGGTCTTAAATATATACTCCTGATTATTCTAAGGAATAATCCATTTATTCCTATACTCTCAAGAGTTTTTAGTAGGAATGGATGTTGGATTTTGTCAAATGCTTTTTCTGCATCTATTGAGATGATCATATGGTTCTTATTAATTTGATTATTAATATGGTCAATTATATTAATAGTTTTCCTAATATTAAACCAGCCCTGCATTCCTGGAATAAATCCTACTTGATCATAGTGTATTATCTTGGAGATGATTTTCTGAAGTCTTTTTGCTAATATCTTATTTAAGATTTTAGCATCAATATTCATTAAGGAGATTGGTCTATAATTTTCTTTCTCAGTTTTCGATCTACCAGGTTTAGGTATCAGTACCATGTCTGTGTCATAAAAGGAGTTTGGTAGGACTCCTTCATCCCCTATTTTTTCAAATAATTTATATAACATTGGGGCTAATTGTTCTTTAAATGTTTGGTAGAATTCACATGTGAATCCATCTGGCCCTGGGGATTTTTTCCTGGGGAGTTGATTAATAGCTTGTTCTATTTCTTTTTCTGAAATGGGGACTATTTAAGCAATTTATCTCCTCCTCTGTTAATCTAGGGAGCCTATATTTTTGGAGAAAGTCATCCATTTCACTTAAGTTATCAAATTTATTGGCATAAAGTTGGGCAAAGTAACTCCTTATTATTTCTCTAATTTCCTCTTCATTGGTGGAAAGATCCCCCTTTTCATTTGTAAGACTATCAATTTGATTTTCCTCTTTCTTTTTTTTGATCAAATTTACCAAAGGTTTCTCTATTTTATTGGCTTTTTCATAAAACCAACTCTTGGTTTTATTTATTAATTCAATAGTTTTTTTACTTTCAATTTTATTGATTTCTCCTTTTAATTTTTGTATTTCGAGTTTAATTTTTGGTTGGGGGTTTATAATTTGGTCTTTTTCTAGCCTTTTAAGTTGTAAGCCCAATTCGTTAATCTTCTCTTTCTCAATTTTCTTCAAATAAGCCTCTAAAGATATAAAATTTCCCCTTATTACTGCTTTAGCTGCATCCCAAAGATTTTGATATGATGTCTCATCATTATCATTATCTTGGGTGAAATTGTTAATTGTTTCTATAATTTGCTCTTTCACCCAGTCATTCTTTAAGATGAGATTATTCAGTTTCCAATTACTTTTTGGTCTATTTACCCCTAACTTTTTACTGAATGTAGCTTTTATTGCATTGTGATCTGAGAAGAAGGCATTTATTATTTCTGCCTTCCTACATTTAATTTTGAGATCTTTATGTCCTAGTATATGGTCAATTTTTGTATAGGATCCATGAACTGCTGAGAAGAAAGTATATTCCTTCCTATTGCCATTCAGTTTTCTCCAAAGGTCTATCATACCTAGTTTTTCTAATGTTCTATTTACTTTTTTAATTTCTTTCTTGTTTGTTTTGTGGTTTGATTTGTCTAAATCTGAGAGTGCAAGGTTGAGATCTCCCACTATTATAGTTTTACTGTCTATTTCTTCTTGCAGTTCTCCTAACTTTTCCTTTAGAAAGTTAGATGCTATACCACTTGGTGCATATATGTTTAGTATTGATATGGCTTCATTATTTATGCTACCTTTCAGCAGGATATAGTTTTCCTTCCTTATCTTTTTTAACGAGATCTACTTCTGCTTTTGCTTGATCTGAGATAAGGATAGCTACCCCTGCTTTTTTGGCTTTACCTGAAGCATAATAGGCTCTGTTCCAACCTTTTACCTTTACTCTGTATGTATCTCCCTGCTTTAAGTGTGTTTCCTGTAGGCAACATATTGTAGGGTTCTGCTTTTTGATCCAATCTACTATCCGTCTCCGTTTGATGGGATCGTTCATCCCATTTACATTTACAGTTAAAATTACTAATTCTGTATTTCCTGCCATCGTATTATCCCCAGCTTATGCTTTTTTCCCTTGACCCCCCTGATCCCCCTCCCCGATATTTAATTTACAGACCCCCCTTGTGCCGCACAACCCTCCCTCTTTTTTTTTGGATCCCTCCCCCCTCCCTCCAAGTCCCTTCACTTATTCTCCTTTTCCTTTTCCCTTTTCCTCTCCCCCCTTTTAATGAGGTGAGAGAAAATTCTCTGAAAAACAAATATGTTAATTATTTACTCTTTGAGCCTCTTCTGATGAGAGTAAGATTCACACAATGATTCTCCCCCTCACTAAGTTCCCTCAGATATGGTGTATTTTCTATGTCTCTTCCTGGGATGTAGTTTCCCTCTTTTTATCACTCCTTCCCCTTTTTCTGAACCGACCTCCTTCCCTTTACTACACCCCCCTTTTTTTCTTTTATATCAGTAAAATCAAATTATCCTTGAGTATTTTTTATATACCCACAACAGAGTTACAGTTCTCAAGGGTTCTGTGTACCTTTTTCTGTTTCTCTTCAGTCTTGTGGATGTAGATCAAATTTTTTGTTTAAGTCTGGTTTTTTTCTTAGAAACATATAGAATTCCTCTGTTTCATTGAATGACCATCTTCTTCCATGGAAAAAGATGCTAAACTTAGCTGGGTAGTTCATTCTTGGTTGCAGTCCTTGATCTTTTGCCTTTCGGAATATCAGGTTCCAGGCCCTTCTATCTTTTAATGTGGAGGCAGCCAGATCTTGGGTGACCCTTATTGTGGCACCTTGGTTTTTAAATTGTTTTTTTCTAGCTGCTTGCAGGATTTTCTCCTTTGTGTGGTAATTCTGCAGCTTAGCCACAATATTCCGTGGTGTTCTTTTTTTAGGGTCTATTTCAGAAGGAGTTCGATGAATTCTTTCCACATCTACTTTCCCTTCTGTTTCTATTATCTCTGGACAGTTCTCTTTGATAATTTCCTGTAAAATAGAATCTAGGCTCTTTTTTTGGTCATAGTTTTCGGGAAGTCCAATAATCCGCAGATTATCTCTCCTAGATCTATTTTCCAGGTCTATAGATTTTCCCAGTAAGTATTTGACGTTGTTCTCCAGCTTCTCATTTTTTTTGTTTTGTTTGACTGATTCTTGGGTTCTCTGTGAATCATTCATTTCTATTTGTTCCATCCTGACTTTTAAGGAGTTATTTTCTTCTTTCACAGTTTTTAGTTTTGTAAATGCCCAATTTCGTTTTTAAATGAGTTATTTTGCTCTATTGAATTTTTTTCCATTTCCCTAATTTTTTTTTTTTGAGAATTATTTTCTTTTTCCAATTCAGAAATTCTATTTTCTTGAGACTTTTTTATCTTTTCCAATTCAGAAATCCTACTTTCCTGTGTTTTTTTAACCTTTTCTAATTCACTAATTTTGTTTCCCTGCATCTCCTGTGAATTCTTTATTTTTTCCAACTCCAATTTCAGGACATTGTTATTCTCTATCATAACTTCTCTTTCCTTTCCCCATTTTTTCTTCGATCTCCCTCAATTTTTTAAGAGCTTCTTCTAGGAGAGAGTTATGTGATGGGGGGCAGGAATCGTTCCCCTTTAGGTTGTTATCTTCTGAATCTTTGCTGTTAACTTCCTCGGGGTTGGATACCCGCTCTTTCTCTGTATAGAAGGAATCTATAGTTTTTCTAGCTTTTTTGCTCATACTTAAAAAAATCTTTTGGGGTCTGTCCCTGGGGTAGGAAATTATTTACTTCTTTACCAGCTTCCTCCCAGACCAGATGGATGCAGCGGCCCCTGCGCCCGAGCTAAGATAGAGCTCTGGGAGAGAGTTCCCCACCCCCTCCCTGGAAGCGCCTCAGAGGTGATTAGCACTGCTGTGCTTTGAGGGCGTAGAATAGTGAAGACTGTAGGAAGCCCAGCGTATGTGTCCGGGTGGGGCGTGGATGTCTGCAGCAGGTGACGTGAGAAGCCCCTGCGCTCAAAACGGAAGTGTCTGCCAGAAACGCGTCCCTAGTTCAAAGGTTCCGCTTCTCTGGGACTTCCTGGAGCTGAGTTCCACTCCCTCCAGCTAAGCTAGGCAGTGTGTGTTGCCTTGGGCCGTATCCACCCACTTGTCAGTCTCTTAACTATTCTCAGGAGGGAGCTGAGGCCACACCCCCTGGTGCAGATTCTCTGCTGAGTCACCCCCAGGGTGGGGGGGGGGGAATCTAATCTGAGTTTTAAAATATTTTGGCTTTCTCTTCTGAACTGCTAAATAATTAGCAGAGAAGAGCTAACAGCCTGTGCCAGATTCCTTTACCTCAGTGGCTTCTCTGATCCCAGAGCCCCTCCCAGCGCAATGGGCGCAGTGTGCCCCTACCCCACCGTCTGTGCTGGTCTCTCTTATTCCTCCCCTGAGAACTGACCTTTCCTGTTGAAACTCCAGATTCTCTTCAGCTGGTAAGTCGTGCTTCCAGTCCTTGTGGTATCTATCAGTCCTGAGCTAATTTTGAGACTTAATTTATCTAATTGGTTGTGAGGGAGTGAGGACGTTCACTGAGTCGTGTGTTTCTTCTCCGCCATCTTGGCTCCGCCCCTGTCTAAATCAATGATACCCATTCTGCTGTCAAACATGGAAAAATATATTAATTAATTTGGTCACTATACTTCAAACTGGAGAAACTACTAACAAATGATTTGGAGCTGGAAGGTGGTTAGAGGTCATCTGGTCATAAGAACTCTGACCCCAAATTCCATGTTTTTCTTAAATTCAAAACATAATAATATGAAAACAAATACTCTTCAACAGCAACTTTCTCCCAAAGATGTATGTAAGCCACTAATCACTTATCAGTCATCTTTGGTAATTCCCAATAGATGAGATTGTAAATAATTCTCTCAGCAGTTTCTCCTGTGTGTCAGCTGCAGTATACTGACAGAATGGTTCTAGGGTGGTACTTGGCATCAACATTTCCTGTGGTACTCAGCATGTATCTTTGGTCTTATTTTTTGCAGCTCTCTGCTGTACTAGGATTCTCCCTATGGGTCCAGTGCTTCAACTTCTTCTGAGGTTCCCAGTTCCTCCAAGTCAATATTTACAGGTGTTTTTTCGCTGCCTTTGTATTACTGTCCCTTCTGCATTTCTTCCTTTTTCCCGGAAATCTGCCCCAAGTTGGGCTCTCTCTGAGTCAGCAGCAATTGTTTGTCAGTTGGGGAAAAACACAAACCCCTATGTCCATAGAGTTCTTAAGCATTTTTGTGTTTTGAATCCATTTAGAAGTCTCATGAAATCTATGAAACTCTTCTCAGAATATTTTCAATGATTTCAAAAAATTATGTTATACTACAATAATCATATTGAAATAATGAAATATTTTATCCCAGCTAAGTTCCAAGTTAAGAACAGCTATCCTATATGAAGTTTCCTATGATAATATAATTGTCTTAAATACAACCCCCTCACTCCACACCCTCCATCCATAACTTTGATTTCTCTTTGTATAGCAGGAAGCACAGTTCCCTTTTTCAATATTGATGTAATACCTGAAAGGTACCGTCTTATTGAAAATGTTTTTTTTTTTTTTTTTTACTTCTCATTTCAGCTCCTAAGCACTCCATAGCTTGTATAAAAGTAGGATTTCACCACTAATGTTTGAATTTCAAGACTGTTTAATGATTTGTGGCAAAGAATACTGAATAAAAAGAGTTGTACTCCTGCCACTTAGTAGCTATATGACATTAAGAAAGTTTATTAACTGTGTCTCAGTTTTAACACAGAGATATAAACATGAATGCAAACAAATGTAGATAGATATATGTATATGTCTGTATGCACACAAGTACTTCCATTATGTTATACACACATACATATGAATTATATATACACTATATATACATATACTTTGTACATACATACATACATATACTTATGGATATATCTACATTCACATGCATATGAATCACACTTTATATTATTGAGTATATGTATAATATGAATATCACAGGTATATACATATATGCTGAAGGATATGTCCATGCATATAATCTATGCATACATCTATACATGCACAAATGCATATATATATATGCACATACGTATACATATACATACACATACACACACACTGCATGTCCACTTGCTTTCATGTACTAGCTATATGGGAGTAGTATAGATAATTTCTGAAGTTCATCCCAGTTATAAATTTATCATCTTAGGTTTCATAGCATTCCCAAGATTCAGTTTACTTTTTTTGTTTTTAAGGAGATTGGATTTGATAATTGCCAAGTTATTTTGCACCACTGAATTAAAAACAGCAGCAGTAACAACAACAAACAATGGACTTGGAGTCAGATTAAATCTCAGTTTGAATCTTGCTTTAAGCCCTACTTGGTACTTGACCCTGGTTATCTAAATTAGATGTGTGTAACCTAAATGTTGCAGTGAATAGAATCCTGGATTTAAAGTCAAGAATACATAAATTTGAATGTCCCGTTTTTACTAATTATGTGATTCTGAGTAAATTAGTTTCTTTCTCAGTAAAATAGTGGTGATAATAACATCTACTTCTGAGGGAATGTGATAAAGTGATTAAATGAGATAACATGAAAAGTATTTTGAAAAACTTAAAGTCATATATAAATATTAAGACTTTGTTGTAGATTTTCTTATCTCCTGTCTTCTTATTTACAAAATAGGAGTCATAGTTTCTGTAGCTTTTAACACAAAGGGTTATTGTAAGGAATACAATGAAAGTTTATGCTAAATGTTTAGTTAGCAAAAATATTTGTCATACCTACTTGAGTGTGGAGCACAGTCCAGCCCAGGACATTCCAAAACATATCCAACCTCAGTAAAGAAGGCAGCAGCTATTTCTGGAGTTCTCAGCCCATAGTGTTAAGGGCAGGGGAGGGAGGTGTCAAATGACCATTCAGAAGCATGTGAAGAGGAAACACAAGGAAAAATAAGAAAAATTAGTCTACAGCTAGGTAAAAGAGAAAAAAAAAAAAAAAAAAAAAGTACTGAAGAAGAAGTAACACCTTAAAAAACAGACTAGGCCAAATGGCAAAAGAGGTATAAAAGCCAATGAGAAGAATGTCTTTAAAAAACAGAATTGGTCAAATGGGTAAAAATATTAAAAATTTGCTAAAGTATAAAGAAAAAAAAAATCCTTAAAAAATAAAATTGGCTAAAATGGAAAATAAAATAAAATCTATGACCTAAGTTTGTAAAAATATTTATGAGAGCTCTTTTAGTGTTAGCAAAGATTTGGACTTGAAAGGAATCCCCATCAATTGAGAAATGGCCAAACAAATTATGATATATGTTTATTTACTATAAGAAATGATGATGGGGCAGCTAGGTAGTGCAGTGGATAGAGCACCAGCCCTGAAGTCAAGAGGAAATCTGTTCTCAGACACTTAACACTTACTAGCTGTGTGATCCTGGGCAAGTCACTTAAGCCCAATTGCCTCAGGGGGAAAAAAAATGAGCATGATACTTTCAGAAAAAAAAATCTGAAAAAGGTTTATATGAACTGATGAAAAGTGAAATGAGCAGAACCAGGAGAACACTGTACATAGTAACAGCAATATTGTATGATGATAAATTGTAAATGAGAGTTATTTTCAGCAATACAATGATTCAAGATAATTCTGAAAGAGCAATGGTGAAAAATGTTGTCTACTGCCTGAGAAAGTAGTAATGAAGACCAAATCTTGATCAAAACATACATTTTTTAAAACTTTATTCATTTTTTTCTTTTGTTTATATTTTCTTTCACAGCATGGCTAATAGAAATATGTTTTGCATGACTGTACGTGTATAACATATATAAAAGTGCTTGCCTTCTCAATAAGGGCAGAGGGAAAAGAGGGAGAGAATTTTGAACTCAATTTAAAAAAAAAAAAAAAAAAAACTTACTATTGAATTTACATGCAATTGACAAAAAAAAAAAAAAAAGGAAAAAAAAAAAAGGATGAAAGGTTAAAATTGAAGATCAGCTGATCCCACCACCTCATATAACCAAAGGGACAATAAAAGATCAAAGATGCTGTGAATTTTATGCCCCAATTAAGCAGAAGAAACAGGAAACAAATACCAGATTCTCTAAATTCATGTCTACGCAACTTTTTTTCAAGATGAGTTGCTTCATGAAAATAAGGTGCTCTAGCATGGCATGTGTTTATTGTCTTTGATGATCATGTGCCATTAATAAATGCACTTGAGTATTTAAAGTAATTTGCATTCATCTTAAAACACTAGAGAGCATGGGATAAAAAAAAATGCCTAGGCTTTCAACTTGCTAAGGTGAGATCATTAAGTTATATTATCTTAATCATGAATTCTGAATTAAGTGGGACCTCAAAGGTCATCTAGCAAAACCTTTGCCTGTTATAGTATAAATTTCTTCTACCCTGGCAAGCTGTTATTCAGCTTTTGTCTGAAAACTTTTAGGGATGGTAATAATTTGAATGAAGATATTAATTCTATGTCTATGCAATTATTGTCTCTGTGTTTATGTTTTTTGTTTGTTTGTTTTTAAGGTTAGAGAAATACAATGCTCAGTCCTAAAGAGGGTAAAGATGTTTGAAAGTTTTATTATAAGACTTCAATCTATATATTTATCAAAAGTCCCTAAAAGCTACAGGAATATTATTTCTTGAGGGCTAATATGTTCTTAATTTATATATTTAAATTTAGCGTTTGGTTACACATTTACAAAGCTGTTAAAGTATAGATATTTAGTAGCATTTTTATATTTTGGTTGAAAGAAAATGTGGTAAAAATCAGGAGCAAATGCATTTGTATTTTTTAATTAGAATCTCACCTGATTTTCTAAAGAAATGGTTGATTTACTAAGTCATTTGGCATTTCTGAATTTTTTTCTGCAATAAGAGAATATATTATCTATAATTTATCTTATGGTACATGTTAAAATCCTGTATATCAATTGCAGGTAGATATTGGACATGTGAAGAAAACACAAAAACAAACAAAAAAGTATTTCTTATTCACAATGGTGAGGCATACATGTAAAATTCAAATGTAAAAAAAAAATCAAAGGATATTGTTTTATCACTACAGATTAAAATATGCAATGTAGTCTTTCCTGCCCGTGAATTTGAGAACAGGGCACATTTCAATTTTTACCTGCATTTTCCAACTCCATGTCTTTGTAGTAGTAGTCCCTAGTGCCATGAATACATTCCTTTCCCAATTCTGCTGCTAGGCAGCTCCATTTTATTTCAACTACTCATTTCAAATATGGTCTATATATATCTTTCCTGCCTTCCTCCCCCTCAGCTATGGTACCTCTCTCCTCCAGGTTATAATAGTATTTCTTTAGTGTG
This sequence comes from Sminthopsis crassicaudata, assembly GCF_048593235.1. Lineage (NCBI taxonomy): Eukaryota > Metazoa > Chordata > Mammalia > Dasyuromorphia > Dasyuridae > Sminthopsis > Sminthopsis crassicaudata. The sequence goes on from NC_133620.1 coordinate 46,196,490, forward strand.
TACTTCATGTTTCTTGCTCCCCCTTTTCCCCTTATTCCTATCCCCCAATATATGAACTCCTTAAATTAAAGTTATTGTTTTTCTCTTTATCCCTAGTACTTTGATCAGTATTAATGTATACAAAGATGCTTGTTGGTTGGTTGGTTGGTTAATTGTTACTAAGCTTAAAAGCTTATGGCTTAATTGAATTTATATGAGTTGCAGTGATTTGTATTCTTCTAAGAGAATTCATCATCCATAGAATAAAAGAATTTCCATTTAGATTTGAAAGATAATTTAGAGGCCATTTTGTCCAACAACATACTCATTTTAAAATTTGTAAATGAAGTCCTTATGGTTTTTCAAATAGTAAGTTGGAGAGTCAGGAATTTAACCAAATTTTGTGCTTGTCCCATCAAACCATGTTGTTTTCTACATTTATGGAGTATATACCATTTTACATAATGATATTATTTTAGTTTTCTTCCAGAATGAAGGACAAAAACTAACCAACCAACCAATCAACTATATGTGAGGGAATGTACTAGGTACCAAAGGAGATACAAAGGTAAATAAGGAAGAACTTTAAGAAGATTACAGAAGAATACAGGAGATAAGAACAACAAATACAAAGCAGATTGAGAAACAATCAAGTGTTGTAGCAAATAGGGAACTGACTTTAAACTTAGGTCAGTATGGCTTCATTTATGGCTACAAACTATATTACACTGGACATATTTCCTCAAGCTATTCTCTAAGATTTCAAATTGTAAAGAAGGTGTTTACCTTCATTGGAATAAGGGGCTCCCTATTGAGAGCTTCCTAAGTTTATAAAATCACTTGTTCAGTTTAAAAATAAAGAATGCAAAAGAAAAATGATATATCAATAAGGGAAAAAGAGATATTAATAGCTAACAGAATGCTTCTCTTCTAAAATAACTGAACTTAGAGAACTCAGATATATCAGCAATCCACTAAAACAAATTAAATTACCAGATGATATAACTATCTAAGCTTCTTATTTTCAAATTATGAAAGAAATTTACATTTGAAGCAAGTAGAAAAGAATATAAGATTTAGACTTCTTGTTCAGTATAGGATTTTATCACAAAATTGACTCGGGAAAGCCCTTCTTTCAAGAGATCAATACCTTGAATTTTGCCTTCCTGTCCCACCCAGATGATTCCTAAATCCTATCTCACTCTAGAAATGAACCTCCATTGATGATAACTACTTCTAATTAGACTTTCTATAGAGTTGAACTGAAACTTATTCAAATCCAAAATTCCCTATTGTTTTAATAGTCCCAAACTCTGAATTCTTACCCTAAAGCTAAGTACCCTTGATGAACCATTTTGCAAAAACTCCTAATCCCATTGAAAACTTTTGTCCCTGAAGAGACTTGCTTTCTTAGTGATAATCAGAAATAAACTTTCCTATTTCTTTGCCTCAGAGTGAATTCTTTAATGGGGCCTTGCCTTTTATACCATAGCCTGGATTCTCAATAAAATCATAGAACATGTCTAAAAGATATGTTGAATGATTAACAAGCACTAGAACTATGTCTCCACTTCCTAATGATCATTCTAGTGTACAGTCTACTTTCTGTTATTAATTGAACCTAAATTCTCTCTTTTACAATTTTGCTTTTTTATGTTACATTTATATATCTTTATAAGATAATTTTTATGTTCCATTTATGTATTTTTCCCCAGAGGCAATTGGGGTTAAGTGATTACCCAGGGTCACACAGCTAAGCAGTATTAAGTGTCTGAGGCAAAATTAAGTGTCTACTCCTCCTGACTTCAGGACTGAGCTACCTAACTTCCCAAGTTCTTTTGCTTTACTTACTTGCTCTAGCTTTCTATTATCTCTAGGTCTCAAATAACCTTGTAATTTGAAACTGCTTCCTTGATGGATGATTTTAAGAGATTGGGGAATAGGAAAATTTTGGAAACAACATACTTTTGAGTTGGTGCTTCTCAGAGGAAAAGCTTCTGAATTCCTCTAGGCATTGTCTTTAATTAGTCATTTACCCTAACACATTAGATAACTGCCACTAGGAGAAAGTAGGCCCAGATAAGTGTGTTACTAAAGGTGTTAGAGTAAGTATCTCATTAAGGGCTGGGTGCATAGAGGAAAAATTAAAAACAAACAAACAAACCAACAACAACAACAACAACAAAAAAAAAAACAGGAAAATTTTACTTGAGAAAGAATACCCATCATTACCTTTTCTATAGGGCTTAGCCTGGGTTGACAGAAGAGGAGGAAGAAAGCATAATATTTCTATAACATTTATTTGATCCCTTAGCTAAGGGAACTAACTTTACCTCTTATCTTTATCCTTTAGCAGTTCCCAGGATAACATATTCTCAGGTCATGAATCCAACATAAAAACTATAGTGATTTGTATTTTATTCCTTTTCAGATTTTATTGAATGTGTTATCCTTTTAAGGAGTCGCTAGGTGAATCAGTTGATAGAGTACCATTTAGTTAGGGAGACTCCTCTTCCTGAGTTCAAATCTGGTTTTAGATACTTTCTAGCCATAGGACCTTGGGTAAGTCACTTAACCCTATTTGTCTCATTTTTCAACTATAGAATGACTTGGACAAGAAAATGGCAAACTACTTCAGAAGTTTTGCCAAGAAAACCCAAAGTGAGGTAAAGAATAGCTAGAAGCAACTAAATAATGACTGAAGAACAAGATTGTTATTGTTGTTGTTTGTCCTTCATTCTCAAAGAGGACTAATGACATCAGCCTGCTGTAACAACAGCAAATTTGACTTGCAAATAAATTAGATTTAAGTGAGACAAGGCAGTGAGTCATCAGCCTCACTTTCAGCCAGAGTTATCTGAGTCCAGTGGAAAGATACAGGTCATGCTGATGGAGAAGGTCACACATCAGAGACTTGGCCTTTTAAAACTAAGGTCTTACCCAAATAAAATAATAACATCAAAGATTACAGATCATTGCAACAGATATACTAATCAAAAGCTTAAAAAATTGTGAGGATTACCAAAATGGAACACAGAGATATAATATCTTTGCTGTTGGAAAAATTATGCTGATAGACTTGCTGTGAAGAAGGCTCTGCCTAAGAAAGACTTTTAATTTATTTAAAAAAAAGAAAAAAGTCCAATATTTATGATGTGTGAAAAAATTAAATATTATGAAATGGGGTATGCCTGTGCTCTTTCCATCAGCAACTATGTTTAGTTTGAACTCTAAGTAATATTATAGTAATATTATCTGCACTTCAATATCATGGTATCCCTACACATATTTTAGCTTCTTTTTTGAAAACTTTGTCTTCTCCCATTAAATTATAAACTCCTTGATGATAGGAACTGTCATTCTTTTTTTTCTTTTTTTTTTTTTTTTTTTTTTTTTTTTTTTTCTTATTTATACCTGCTGCACAGTTCCTGGAACATGATTTGGAACATGGTAGGTCCTGAATAAAGCTTACTGAATTATTTAATAAATGATCCAACTCTCCAAACAAGTTCAAAATGGGTACATGAGTTAGACATAAAGAATAATACCATAAGAAATCAAGGTATAGTTTACCTATAAGATCTAACAAAAAGAATTTTTGACCAAACAAAAAAGTAGAAAAATTATGGAATGCAAAATGGAAAATTGTGATTACATTAAATTGAAAATGTTTTGCATAAACAAATCAATGCAACAAAGGTTAGAAGAAAAGCAAAAAGCTGGAAAATAATTCTTGAAGTCACTGTTTCATTCTCAAGGCCTCATTTCTCTAATATATAGAGAATGGAGTCAAAATTATAAGAATATAAGCCATTCCCCAATTGATCAGAGTATATGAACAGATAATTTTTAGATGAAGAAAATAAAATTATCTATGGTCACATGAAAATATTCTCTAAATGAACATTGATTTGCAAAATGCATATTAAAACAATACTGTTGGAGATGTATAAAAACTGGAAAACTAATGCATTATTGGTGGAATTGTAAATTGATTCAACCTTTCTGGAGAGCAATTTGTAACTATGCCCAAAAGGCTATAACATTGTTCGTATCCTAGGATGCACTGATACCACCACTATATCTATATTCCAAAGATATTTTTTTTAAAAAAAGGAAAGGACTTACATGTTTAAAAAAATATTTATGGTGGGTTTCTCTCTCTCTCTCTCTCTCTCTCTCTCTCTCTCTCTCTCTCTCTCTCGGTCTCTCCTTGTGTCTATGTGTGCCTGTGTGTGTGCATGTGTGTGTGTACATGTGTATGTATGTGTGTGATGGCAAAAAATTGCAGATTGAGGAAATGGCTACTGATTTGGCAATATGGTATATGAATATAATGAAATACTATTGTGCTATAACAAATTCTGAGCATGCAGATTTTAGAAAAATCTGGAAAGACATGATTCATTCTGAATGAAGTGAGCAGAAGCAGGAGAACATTGTATACACTAATAGCACCACTGTCAAATGATAAGCTATGACAGACTATTCTCAGAAATAATAGACAATTCCAAAAGACTCATGATAGAAAATACTGTCCACATCAAGAGAAAAAATCCTGAAATTTGAATGGAGATCAAAGCATCCCATTTTTACTTCTTTTATCTTTCTTTTTTTCTTCTTTTCTCATTTTTTCACCTTTTGTTCTGATTCTTCTTTTACAACATGTCAAATGTGGATTTGTGTCTAATATGATTTTTGTATGTGTACATATACACATATATAAATATATAACCTATATCAGATTGCTTTCTGTCTTGGGGAGAGAAAAAGATAATGGGAGATTACTCAAAATCTTCAAAAATGAGTTTTGAAAACTATCTTTACATGTATAAAATATTATGAAGTGCAAAAATTAAAATGACATAACCAGATTAAAATAATAAAAATGATAAAAAATAATAAGCTTGTTTTCAAGAACTTGACAGAAAGCAGCTTCCAGGACTGCTAACAGAAATGTAGACATTCAAAAGGGAGGTTGTCACTAATGAAAATAACAATGGTGATCAGCCCTGAGCTACTTAGTCTAATGAATTACTGCAAAGTGGGAGGAGAGGCCTATTCAATATAGTCCTACTTTAGTTTAGAAGTTGCTATCTGGAAGTCTTTCAGCCATCACTGTCTTTTGCTAGTTACTTCTACTGTAAAAGAGTGATGAAAAATGAATATATGGTGATGACAGGAAGGAATTCAAGTCTTCAATGAAAATGACTCAAGATTTATCCCTTAAATTTCAATCAATTAAGCATAAAATATTTATTAATACCCACTCTGTGTAGAAACACAGATAGAAAAGAAAGCAGAACAAAGAATTAGTAATCTAATAGTTGAGATAATATCATATAAACAAATATAATATGTACATATGTATGTCTCTACAGAAATAAGTGGCAAACATTAGTATATACATACATGCATACGTGCAAAAATACACATAAATAAACAGCACATATCCATACACAACTATGTATGTATACATGCATGCATGTATATATGTATTGTGTGCATGGTGGCTTGGCAAAGAATTCACTAACAGATAATGATATTAGCAAAGGCCCCATATAGTAGGTGATCCTTTAGCTGACTTCCTTAGGTGATCCATTTAAGTGCTTCCTAGAGTGTTTATAAAGGACTTCTCTACAGGTAGTAAGTAATCTAATATTGTTTTAAGGGACATGAGACCTATCTAGCTAAATAAGATAATCTCTAATATGCTAATGAGAATTTTACTCTTGACTATAATGAAATTCAGAGAGGACCAGATGAAGAAGATTTAGTTACTATTGATTCTTTGCTTGTAACTGTGACCATCCAAAATCTGCTGTTTTATGTTACTAATAAAAGACTAAAAGTTTATCCTCATTTCACTCTCATCTAGATGATGTATATAAATGCATACTCACTTTTAAATTCAAATTTATAGGAAATCTCAGAGCAATTATATTTTAGTGTCTGTATCCCAAATATAGAATGGAAGTTCCTAGTAAAATACAACTAGGTCAGATTGCTAGAGCTTTGTAAAGGAAAACAAAATTTAAAGTTCATTGACATCATTTGCAATCTTTCAGTAGCAAAGCAGCAATTGAATTTATCAAGTAGTTAAGATGAATATTGAGTTAAAATAGGAAGCTACTATATGACATGACAGTGGTTAAACTTACTCAGTCTGCTGCCCACACATTCCTTAATTCCATAATCTCCCATCAATGTTAAATGGTACATTTTATACAACTTGTCTTGACTATATTTTGTGTGACCTTGATCCTAGGGTCAAAATTCTAGGTTTTTTTTTTTGTTTTGTTTTGTTTTGTTTTGTTTTGTTTTTCCAATCTCCTCATCAAATATGTCATTTCCATTAGGATCACATCAATTACCTAGTCCTTTGACTTCCAGTTTTCTGCTTTCAGAGTAGTATACCATTATATCTCTAAAACAATGTTACCCTTTCATTTCTCCCTATTTTGAATCCCTATAAAATCCAAAATCTTATAAAAATGAACATTGAAAATTATCTTTCCGTGTAACTGGAAAAATAAAATACTATTAAGTGGGGAAAATTAAAACATTCATTTATTTAACAAATCTTCTTATAGTCGATTTCCAGGGTATTCCATGTCTTTTTTTGCCTTCATCTAGATGTTGTCTAAGTTATGATTGTTCTCCCCAAATTGTAATGGCTTAAAAATAATATTTTCTGAATCTGATCTGCTGAGAGCAGGGTATGTTGGAGTTAACAAAGACCATCCATAGAATAATACAAAACTCTTAACCCAACCAAAATGAGGCTTGTATTAAGAGTTATATATTATTCCAGTTTTCAAAGTTAATTTTTATAAGATTTTGAGTTTTATATTTTCTTCCTCTCTTTATAAGGTATACCCCTCCAAGATGGCAAGCAATCTGATGTAGGTTATACATATAAAATTATATTGAATATATGTTGTGAAAGGAAAATCAGAACAAAACCATGAGAAAGAAAAAAGGAGCAACAACAATAAAAGTGAAAATAATATTCCTCAATTTTCATCCAGGTTCCATAGTTCTTTCTCTGGATGTGGACATCATATTCTATCATGAATCTTTTAGAATTGTCTTAGATGATCATATTGATGAGGACAGCAAAGTCTCTTAAATTTGATAAGTATACAATGGAACTGACTGTTTTTATCTTAAATAAAAGAACACTTGTGGTATCAGGATAACTATTTTCAGATAATTAAAGATGTGGAATGCCAGTGAGTTCTACTGTCCCAAGGAATAAAATTAGGAATGGTGGGAACAAAACAAAACAAAACAAAACTGGTTTATGCTCTCTGTTAAGTCTCCTATAAATTCAAAACTATCCCAATGTGAAATAGGTTATTTTTAGACATGGTGGTCTATCTACTAAAGCAGGAGGACCATGGATTTTATAAATGTGATCCTAGATCAGATAAGTATTAGATTAATTTTACACCTAGGGTCTCTTCCCACTACAAGAATCAGTGAACAGAATGAGAAATTTTCAAATTAAAAAAAAAAAAAACAACAGTGGAGTCAAGTCCAATTTTTTAAGCAAATTATTAATGGAACCTACCATGTGTCAGGTAAGATATGATATAAAAATGAAAAAAAAAATTGGACAGGGCTGAAGATCATGAAAGGAAACATCTGGAATCCATGGTGAATCATGGAAATTCATTCTTCAAGGCCCAGAGTTACCAAATCATTCCAAAGGAATAATCATTTCTCAAATTATATATATATATATATATATATATATATATATATATACATATATATATATATATATACATATACATATATATATGTATATATATATATATTGCATAAAATATATATTTAGATATACTCCAAATGATTATATTTTTCATCCTATTGTCATCTTTCCTAATAATCAACTTAGATTGAGTTTTGTTTTAATATTTTGTACAAGGCTATATACAATTCATGAAGAACTCTGATTCTCCATTCTGCTCTCTCTTCTCCCTACTATCATCACATTCAAATTAAGTCTTTTCCCTAGATGGAGAATATTCAGAATTTTCCAAAATGAGTTTTTATTTCAAAAGTCTTGAATCACTAAAAAAGGGAATATGTTAGGTATTAGGAATCAAGTAGCCTGTTCTGGAAACAAGCACTGGAAACAAAGTTTTATCCCTTCAATTTGAGAATGGCTAAAAATCGCCATTACTGATTGTAAGGAAATATAATATTATTCTTTGAAAATTAAAAAGTATGAGGAATTTGAAGATGGCGGAGAGGAAACACACGACTCAGTGAACGTCCTCACTCCCTCACAACCAATTAGATAAATTAAGTCTCAAAATTAGCTCAGGACTGATAGATACCACAAGGACTGGAAGCACGACTTACCAGCTGAAGAGAATCTGGAGTTTCAACAGGAAAGGTCAGTTCTCAGGGGAGGAATAAGAAAGACCAGCACAGACGGTGGGGTAGGGGCACACTGCGCCCATTGCGCTGGGAGGGGCTCTGGGATCAGAGAAACCACTGAGGTAAAGGAATCTGGCACAGGCTGTTAGCTCTTCTCTGCTAATTATTTAGCAGTTCAGAAGAGAAAGCCAAAATATTTTAAAACTCAGATTAGATTTTCCCCGGACCCTGGGGGTGACTCAGGCACCAGGGGGTGTGGCCTCAGCTACCTCCTGAGAATAGTTAAGAGATTGACAAGTGGGTGGATACGGCCCAAGGCAACACACACTGCCTAGCTTAGCTGGAGGGAGTGGAACTCAGCTCCAGGAAGTCCCAGAGAAGCGGAACCTTTGAACTAGGGACCACGGTTTCTGGCAGACACTTCCAGTTTGAGCACAGGGGCTTCTTACGGCACCTGCTGCAGATACCCACTCCCCACCCGGACACATAGGCTGGGCTTCTTGCTGTCTTCACTATTCTACGCCCTCGAAGCACAGTAGTGCTAATCACCTCTGAGGCACTCCCAGGGAGGGGGTGGGGAACTCTCTCCCAGAGCTCGCTCTTAGCTCAGGCTCAGGAGCCGCTGCATCCATCCGGTCTGGGAGGAAGCTGGTAAAGAAGTAAATAATTTCCTACCCCAGAGACAGACCCCAAAAGATTTTTTTTAAGTATGAGCAAAAAAGCTAGAAAAACCATAGATTCCTTCTATACAGAGAAAGAGCGGGTGTCCAACCCCGAGGAAGTTGACAGCAGAGAATCAGATAACAACCTAAAGGGGAACGATTCCTGCCCCCCATCACATAACACTCTCCTAGAAGAAGCTCTTAAGAAATTGAGGGAGATCGAAGAAAAATGGGGCAAGGAAAGGGAAGTTATGATAGAGAATAACAACGTCCTGAAATTGGAGTTGGAAAAAATAAAGAATTCACAGGAGATGCAGGGAAACAAAATTAGTGAATTAGAAAAGGTTAAAAAAACACAGGAAAGTAGGATTTCTGAATTGGAAAAGATAAAAAAGTCTCAAGAAAATAGAATTTCTGAATTGGAAAAAGAAAATAATTCTCAAAAAAAAAAATTAGGGAAATGGAAAAAAATTCAATAGAGCAAAATAATTCATTTAAAAACGAAATTGGGCATTTACAAAAAGAACTAAAAACTGTGAAAGAAGAAAATAACTCCTTAAAAGTCAGGATGGAACAAATAGAAATGAATGATTCACAGAGAACCCAAGAATCAGTCAAACAAAACAAAAAAAAATGAGAAGCTGGAGAACAACGTCAAATACTTACTGGGAAAATCTATAGACCTGGAAAATAGATCTAGGAGAGATAATCTGCGGATTATTGGACTTCCGGAAAACTATGACCAAAAAAAGAGCCTAGATTGTATTTTACAGGAAATTATCAAAGAGAACTGTCCAGAGATAATAGAAACAGAAGGGAAAGTACATGTGGAAAGAATTCATCGAACTCCTTCTGAAATAGACCCTAAAAAAAGAACACCACGGAATATTGTGGCTAAGCTGCAGAATTACCACACAAAGGAGAAAATCCTGCAAGCAGCTAGAAAAAAACAATTTAAATACCAAGGTGCCACAATAAGGGTCACCCAAGATCTGGCTGCCTCCACATTAAAAGATAGAAGGGCCTGGAACCTGATATTCCGAAAGGCAAAAGATCAAGGACTGCAACCAAGAATGAACTACCCAGCTAAGTTTAGCATCTTTTTCCATGGAAGAAGATGGTCATTCAATGAAACAGAGGAATTCTATATGTTTCTAAGAAAAAAACCAGACTTAAACAAAAAATTTGATCTACATCCACAAGACTGAAGAGAAACAGAAAAAGGTACACAGAACCCTTGAGAACTGTAACTTTGTTGTGGGTATATAAAAAATACTCAAGGATAATTTGATTTTACTGATATAAAAGAAAAAAAGGGGGGTGTGGTAAAGGGAAGGAGGTCGGTTCAGAAAAAGGGGAAGGAGTGATAAAAAGAGGGAAACTACATCCCAGGAAGAGACATAGAAAATACACCATATCTGAGGGAACTTAGTGAGGGGGAGAATCATTGTGTGAATCTTACTCTCATCAGAAGAGGCTCAAAGAGTAAATAATTAACATATTTGTTTTGCAGAGAATTTTCTCTCACCTCATTAAAAGGGGGGAGAGGAAAAGGGGAAAGGAAAAGGAGAATAAGTGAAGGGACTTGGAGGGAGGGGGGAGGGATCCTAAAAAAAAAAAAAAAAGAGGGAGGGTTGCGCGTCACAAGGGGGGTCTGTAAATTAAATATCGGGGAGGGGGATCAGGGGGGTCAAGGGAAAAAAGTATAATCTGGGGATAATACGATGGCAGGAAATACAGAATTAGTAATTTTAACTGTAAATGTAAATGGGATGAACGATCCCATCAAACGGAGACGGATAGCAGATTGGATCAAAAAGCAGAACCCTACAATATGTTGTCTACAGGAAACACACTTAAAGCAGGGAGATACATACAGAGTAAAGGTAAAAGGTTGGAACAGAGCTTATTATGCTTCAGGTAAAGCCAAAAAAGCAGGGGTAGCTATCCTTATCTCAGATCAAGCAAAAGCAGAAGTAGATCTCGTTAAAAAAGATAAGGAAGGAAACTATATCCTGCTGAAAGGTAGCATAAATAATGAAGCCATATCAATACTAAACATATATGCACCAAGTGGTATAGCATCTAACTTTCTAAAGGAAAAGTTAAGAGAACGGCAAGAAGAAATAGACAGTAAAACTATAATAGTGGGAGATCTCAACCTTGCACTCTCAGATTTAGACAAATCAAACCACAAAACAAACAAGAAAGAAATTAAAAAAGTAAATAGAACATTAGAAAAACTAGGTATGATAGACCTTTGGAGAAAACTGAATGGCAATAGGAAGGAATATACTTTCTTCTCAGCAGTTCATGGATCCTATACAAAAATTGACCATATATTAGGACATAAAGATCTCAAAATTAAATGTAGGAAGGCAGAAATAATAAATGCCTTCTTCTCAGATCACAATGCAATAAAAGCTACATTCAGTAAAAAGTTAGGGGTAAATAGACCAAAAAGTAATTGGAAACTGAATAATCTCATCTTAAAGAATGACTGGGTGAAAGAGCAAATTATAGAAACAATTAACAATTTCACCCAAGATAATGATAATGATGAGACATCATATCAAAATCTTTGGGATGCAGCTAAAGCAGTAATAAGGGGAAATTTTATATCTTTAGAGGCTTATTTGAAGAAAATTGAGAAAGAGAAGATTAACGAATTGGGCTTACAACTTAAAAGGCTAGAAAAAGACCAAATTATAAACCCCCAACCAAAAATTAAACTCGAAATACAAAAATTAAAAGGAGAAATCAATAAAATTGAAAGTAAAAAAACTATTGAATTAATAAATAAAACCAAGAGTTGGTTTTATGAAAAAGCCAATAAAATAGAGAAACCTTTGGTAAATTTGATCAAAAAAAAGAAAGAGGAAAATCAAATTGATAATCTTACAAATGAAAAGGGGGATCTTTCCACCAATGAAGAGGAAATTAGAGAAATAATAAGGAGTTACTTTGCCCAACTTTATGCCAATAAATTTGATAACTTAAGTGAAATGGATGACTTTCTCCAAAAATATAGGCTCCCTAGATTAACAGAGGAGGAGATAAATTGCTTAAATAGTCCCATTTCAGAAAAAGAAATAGAACAAGCTATTAATCAACTCCCCAGGAAAAAATCCCCAGGGCCAGATGGATTCACATGTGAATTCTACCAAACATTTAAAGAACAATTAGCCCCAATGTTATATAAATTATTTGAAAAAATAGGGGATGAAGGAGTCCTACCAAACTCCTTTTATGACACAGACATGGTACTGATACCTAAACCTGGTAGATCGAAAACTGAGAAAGAAAATTATAGACCAATCTCCTTAATGAATATTGATGCTAAAATCTTAAATAAGATATTAGCAAAAAGACTTCAGAAAATCATCTCCAAGATAATACACTATGATCAAGTAGGATTTATTCCAGGAATGCAGGGCTGGTTTAATATTAGGAAAACTATTAATATAATTGACCATATTAATAATCAAATTAATAAGAACCATATGATCATCTCAATAGATGCAGAAAAAGCATTTGACAAAATCCAACATCCATTCCTACTAAAAACTCTTGAGAGTATAGGAATAAATGGATTATTCCTTAGAATAATCAGGAGTATATATTTAAGACCGTCAGTAAGCATAATATGCAATAGAAATAAACTGCAACCTTTCCCAGTAAGATCAGGAGTGAAACAAGGTTGCCCACTATCACCATTACTATTCAATATAGTACTAGAAACGCTAGCCTCGGCAATAAGAGCCGAGAAAGAGATTCAAGGAATTAGAGTAGGAAATGAGGAAATCAAACTATCACTTTTTGCAGATGACATGATGGTATACTTAGAGAACCCCAAAGACTCTGCTAAAAAGCTACTAGAAATAATTCAAAATTTCAGCAAAGTGGCAGGATACAAAATAAATCCACATAAATCCTCGGCATTTTTATATATCACTAACAAAATGCAACAGCAAGAGATACAAAGAGAAATTCCATTCCAAACAAATGTTGAGAGTATAAAATATTTGGGAATCCATCTACCAAAGAAAAGTCAGGAATTATATGAGAAAAATTACAAAACACTTGCCACAAAAATAAAATCAGATTTAAATAATTGGAAAGACATTCAGTGCTCTTGGATAGGCCGAGCGAATATAATAAAGATGACAATACTCCCCAAACTAATCTATTTATTTAGTGCTATACCAATCAGACTCCCAAGAAACTATTTTAATGACCTAGAAAAAATAACAACAAAATTCATATGGAAGAATAAAAGGTCAAGAATTGCAAGGGAACTAATGAAAAAAAACTCAGAGGAAGGTGGTCTAAGTGTACCTGATCTAAAGCTATATTATATAGCAGCAGTCACCAAAACCATTTGGTATTGGCTACGAAATAGACCGGTAGATCAGTGGAACAGATTAGATACAAAGGACAAAAAAGGGTACATCTATAGCAATCTAATCTTTGACAAACCCAAAGATCCCAACATTAGGGATAAAAATTCATTATTCGGAAAAAACTGTTGGGAAAACTGGAAATTAGTATGGCAGAAATTAGATATGGATCCACACTTAACACCATATTCCAAGATAAGATCAAAATGGGTCCATGATTTAGGCATAAAGAGGGAGATAATAAATAGATTAGAGGAACAGAGGATAATCTACCTCTCAGACTTGTGGAGGAGGAAGGAATTTATGACCAGAGGAGAACTAGAGATCATTATTGATCACAAAATAGAAGATTTTGATTACATCAAACTAAAAAGTTTCTGTACAAATAATACTAATGCAAACAAGATTAGAAGGGAAGTAACAAATTGGGAAAATATTTTTAAAAACAAAGGTTCTGACAAAGGTCTCATTTCCAAAATATATAGAGAACTGACCCAAATTTATAAGAAACCGAACCATTCTCCAATTGATAAATGGTCAAAGGATATGAACAGACAATTCTCAGAGGAAGAAATTGAAACTATATCCACTCACATGAAAGAGTGTTCCAAATCACTACTGATCAGAGAAATGCAAATTAAGACCACTCTGAGATACCACTACACACCTGTCAGATTGGCTAAGATGACAGGAACAAATAATGACAAATGTTGGAGGGGATGTGGGGAAACTGGGACACTAATACATTGCTGGTGGAGTTGTGAAAGAATCCAGCCATTCTGGAGAGCAATCTGGAATTATGCCCAAAAAGTTATCAAACTGTGCATACCCTTTGACCCAGCAGCGCTACTACTGGGATTATATCCCAAAGAAATACTAAAGAGCGGAAAGAGACATATATGTGCCAAAATGTTTGTGGCAGCTCTTATTGTTGTAGCTAGAAACTGGAGGATGAATGGATGTCCATCAGTTGGAGAATGGTTGGGTAAATTGTGGTATATGAAGGTTATGGAATATTATTGCTCGGTAAGAAATGACCAGCAGGAGGAATATAGAGAGGCCTGGAGAGACTTAAATCAACTGATGCTGAGTGAAATGAGCAGAACCAGAAGATCACTGTACACTTCAACAACAATACTGTATGAGGATGTATCCTGATGGAAGTGGAAATCTTCAACATAAAGAAGATCCAACTCACTTCCAGTTGATCAATGATGGACAGAGGTAGCTGCACCCAGAGAAGAAACACTGGGAGGGGAATGAAAATTGTTAGCACTAATATCTGTCTGCCCAGGTTGCATGTACCTTCGGATTCTAATGTTTATTGTGCAAAAAGAAAGTGATATTCGCACACATGTATTGTACCTAGACTATATTGTAACACATGTAAAATGTATGGTATTGCCTGTCGTCGGGGGGAGGGAATAGAGGGAGGGGGGGTAAATTGGAAAAATGAATACAAGGGATAATATTATAAAATATATATATATATATATAATAAAAAAAAAAGAAGTAACTTTAAAAAAAAAAAAGTATGAGGAATTTACAGAAATATGATAAAGTTTATATAAAGTGATACAGATCCAATTGAGCATAAACAAGAAAACAACATAGACAATCACTATAATTAATATAAGGGAAAAGATCATTAAAATGAAACTCTGTGATGGGTAAATGTAATGACTAATCATCGCACTGAATTAAAAAATAATGCTACACTTGTTACTTTGAAGAGAACATAAATAGATGTAACTATTAACTGAGTTACTCTGTGGTTAGTTATTTTATTTAAAACTAAGTTCTTAGAAGAAATCATAAAGGAGGGAAAGGGACCTGTCTGTGCCAAAATGTTTGTGACCACCCTTTTTGTAGTGGCAAGAAACTGGAAACTGAGTGGCTGCTAATCAGTTGAAGAATGGCTGAATTAGATATGGCATATGAATGTTATGGAATATTATTGTTCTGTAAGAAACGATCAGCAGGATGACATCAGAGAAGTCTGGAGTCAACTTACATGAACTGATGCTAAGTGAAATGAGTAGAATCAGGAGATCATTATACACAGCAAAAACAAGATTACATAAGAGCATTTCTGATGGACATGGCTCTTTTAAAAAATGAGATGTTTGAGTCCAGTTCCAATGATCTCATGATGAAGAGAACCATCCACACCCAGAAAAAGCTGTGGAAACTGAGTGGGAACACAACATAGTATTTTTACTCTTTTTGTTGTTTTTGCTTACATTTTATTTTCTTTCTCATTTTTTTTTCCTTTTTGATCTGATTTTTCTTGTGCAACACAAAAATTTTATAATTATGTTAAAGAAAAAAGCAGGGGCTTATTTGGGAAAAGGATGAACTATATATTCAGTATAATAGAACACAGGATTTAGGGTCGCAGTGCCTGAATTCAAATCAAACTTTGCAATTTCATAGCTATAAGACCTTGGATAACTTCATTCTTATTCTGAGATTCAGTTTCCTAATCTTTAAAGTGAAGGGTTGCATTAAAATACTTCTGAATTACCTCTTGCTCTAAAATTTATGGCTCATGGATCAAAATTAGTAATATTAAAAATGAGAGCAAAATATATTTTAACTAAAAGAAAAGATAAATCCATTTTATGGAAGCAAGATAAAGAATATTTACCTAGGCTAATGCACTCACTTTCCTTTGAAAGTTCCCTTCAGATTTTCCTTGACAGTAAGCTCATAAAATTATTTTACCTTATTCATGCCTGTTAGTGATTTTGTGACATGACCTGCTCTGACTGAGGAAGCTACCCCACTGAGACATTTCTCAGTGCAACTGTCATGTTTGTCATATGTGCCAGAGATTTAAAATCATGCCAGCAAATCATCCATTGATGATGCCACTTAGCACACGCTATTGTCCTCTGACATTTGAAAAGATCAATCAATCAGTTTTTCTACTAGGAGACACAACATCCACACTAGTCCTCAACTGAGGCTGACCAATTGTGTTTTACCAAGAATAGGATTCTTCTTATCCCTGGAATGGTTAACTGTCTGTGGGATTTTAAATATCAAATATTCTGCAGTGATGGAAGTCCAAGAGTTTATGTCTGGAGCTAAGAAAGGGTAAAAGAAGATCAATGTGTTTATTTTCAATAAATCAGTTGGTTAATCCAGGTGGGATTTTATAGCTGTGGGGTGGAGCAGCAGAAGAGATCATTATTTTTATTTAAAAGAACCAAAAGAAATCAATTTTTTAATCAAGGATCAGGCAGGATGGACTGATGGAAGGTTGGAAAGAGCAAAGAGTAGTTATTTTTAGGTTTGAAAATCCTTCCTTCATAATGGTAATATACTCACAGTACTTGACAGCATTTACCAAAGGTAAGGGCATCTTTTTAAGCACAAGTAAGTGATCTGAATGAAACTTTGTGAGGCATTGACAAAAACAGTAAATTTGCTAGAAGAATTTTTCTAAGCATCTACTTTTCCTCCACCTATTACATCAATAAGAAATAATGAAGGGATGGTTAGCACATGAGGTTTTTCTACCTAATATATACACAATATAAGCAGCTATGAGTATGTATGTGTAGGTCTTTTACTGGAGCTTAATAGTCTCCTCAGGCAAAGACAACTTACATGAATATTAAATTTCCCAGGGAAAACTTTGAAACAAAGCACAGCACTAATTTTAACATGTCACAACTTTCACTTATTTTTTTGATACCTACTTTAAAACAGTGATGCCTTGAAATGGATGTAATGGGCAACTCCCTGCTGGAAGAACTAACTGGGAAAGAATTTCTATATATTGAAACCTACTTTCCCCTGGATTTCCATTATTCTTTATGAAATGTGTTAATATAACAAATAACAAATACTTGTGGGGAACCTGCTATTAAATAACATTATTTTTTTTTTCTTCAAGGTTTTGAATTTAGAAAGCACAAATTTCATAGGTTAGAACTGGAAGCAGACTTATAGGCCTTCTAATCAATCAATGAAAATGCATTAAGTACTTATGATGTGTTAGGTATTATGCTAAACAATGGGGATACAAAAGCAGGCAAAAGATGGTGTCTGCCCTCAAGATACTTAGTCTAATCTAGTCTAATTCCTTTCTTCTCCAGATAAGGAAATGGAGATTAAGTGATCAACGCTTAAAGAGTAAAGTAAGTGTCAGGACAATAATTTTAATCTAGGTCATCTGATTTAAGATCTTGGGTGCTTTCTACTGTCTCTACATACACATTTGCAATTGATGTTGAACTTTAGGTTTCTCTTGTAAGGGCTGAGGCTATCTGGTATAATTGTTATTTTACATAACAGGCAACTGAGCCCCAGGTGACTATGACAGCTTCCATTACTCCACTCCTCTTTGTCTGCTCAAGCTATCATCTTTCTCCTGATTTGGGTTTTCTTCTATTGAAATATGAATCCTAGAGTTAAGCAGTTCAAATAGTTTTCTAACTTGCATCTTATCACTCTCTAAGCCAAAATCTTTTTTTGACTGCCTTGCAATCATATACAATATGCAGTTATATATGTATATGTACATGTATATTTACATACAGTAGATATACAACCCTGTTGACTGGATTTGAAGTGAGTTGTGGTCCCTTTAAGAAACTAGTCCTTCATGTATACATATATTATATTTAACTTATATTTTAACATATTTAACATGTATTGGTCAACCTGCCATCTGAAGGAAGAGGTGGGGGGAAGGACAAAAATTGAAACAAAAGGTTTTGCAAATTGTCAATGCTGGAAAATTACTTATGCATAACATTTTTGTAAAAAGTAATTAATTAATTATTAAGAAAAGAAAATATTCCTTTCTGATTCCCAACCTCTCCTAGCTGATGCATTATCAATTCAAGGAGCTAGGATTTTTGATTCACAAATCCTGGTCAAAAGTACCCCTTTTGAATTCCAATAGGAGATCTGGGCCTGTCTCAGCCCCCATCAGATCTGAGCCAATTTGGGACTCCACCTATGGGTCCCTTTAGTTAAATCTCTCATTATAAAAGAACCAACTTGTAGTCCTCTCTTTGTAGTGGGTCAAAACATGCCAGACCTATGCCTGGCATGCCAAGGATCTCTGCCCACTGGAATACTATTTTCCAGTGCCAACCTCTCTTTATGTAACACCTTTTACTAACTAGACTTCAACCTTACTTCCAATTCCCATAATAAACCTCTTTTATCAATCTAGGTTTTCAGGTCTGTAAATTCCTTTACAGGGGACTCTTGTGCCACCACTGGACCCCATTTAACTCCCTATCCTTGCACTGAATCTTGAGGGGTTTCAGGGGAGCCCCATTTGACTCTCCAAACCCCAAACCTGCCATTAGACCTCAATTTTATTTGGGTACTCCAACTCAAAACCTCATAATTTTGATTCCCTGACCAAATCCCCGAAACCTAAACATAATTTGGCGACTGAACTCAGAACCAATTTGGGTTTTGAGCTGTTGGAGCAGTATTCTTCAGGGAAGAATATCTGCATTCCTTTTTTCTTCTCACCCTATTTCTACAGGTAGTGTTTTGCAAATTTAATTAGTTCTCACTTCCTTGAGTATACTAGCCCTTTTAAACAATGTTTATTGACCATCCATTCTACTCTACACAGGAGCTTGTTCTAAAACCTTCTGTGCTCTCCCAAACTCCACCCCAACAATCCCTTTCCCAAACCTGCATAGCAGAGTACTTTGCCTCATGTTTCACTGAGAAAATTCAAGCCATTACCTTAGGAGGTCTTCTCTTTTATTCAAATTCAAAGCCTCACAAAATTCCTATCGCCTTCTCTATTTTCTCCTTTGGTGCAATTTTGAGGGACTAGGCAACCCTTTCTTTCATCAATGGAAAATACTCTAGTTGTAGCTTGTACCCTAATTTCACAATCTCCCTTCTTGTCTAGAAGCTTGTTCTTTCCATATTCCTACTCTCTAGAGGTTCAACTTCCAAATTCTTCTTTTCTATTGGCTAATAAAATTAGTTGGTTAATTCAACTTCTCCTCCCCACCCCTGTCTCTGTCCTTCTTTCCCTCTTTCTCTGTCTCTTTATTAATTGATTGGTTGTTTGGTCTATCTATCTGCCTGTCTTTCTTCTTGTTCTTGTTTTTGTTCTTTTCTTCTTGTTTTTATACTTTCTTCTTCTTCCTTTTCTTCTTTTTCATCATCATCTTCTGTTTCTCTTCTCTTCTGTCTGTCTCCTATCTCTCCCTGTCTATGTCTCTTTCCCTCCCTCTCTCTCTCTCTCTCTGTCTCTCTCTCTCTCCATTTCTTCCCCTCTCTGTCTGAATCTATCTGTATTTCTCATATTTATTGATATTCCTTCTTTAAAAGAATATAGTCTCTTAGAGGGTAAGAGTTTAAGAGGGCAAGGAAATATCACTATTTTCTGTATTCCCATGTCCTTTTACAACACGTAGCAGATAATAGTAGTTCAATCTATATATGTTTAATGGTATCATTGACTTCAGATCTTTGATTTAATTTTTATTGGGATATTCTAGCAAAGTGACTTCTTTAATCAGTGAAGATTGACAACTATTCTGCCATTTTTGCATCTTAAATAAAGCCTGTGAGGCTAAGTCAAACTTAGCCTCTTAGTCAGGGGCAAACAACTAGTATAAATGAGAGTTGAAACGTGAAATTAATACTGTGTCTTCCTTGATACACACCCAAATATCCTTACATGGATGGGATCAGCAATCATACTCTTAAAGTTTCCATCTTTGTGCTTTCTTTTCTTTTCCTGAGAATTGTCACCTGGGGCCCTGCTGATCCAAGTGGCTGATTCATCAGACCCACTATTTCAGCATAAATCCTATTAGTAAACCTTGTTTAGATTACACTCAAGTTCTCCACTTTTTAAATAGCCTTTCCAAAATGGAAAACAATATCCTGAATAATTGCTGGATTATAACCTCTCCCATCTCAAAAAAACTGTGCTTCAAATTCATATCGTATGATTTGTTCAAATACAATTTTAATTCATTCAACTGAAATAAATTCATTTTTGTAGTGGAAATTAACCCTGAATTTGGAGTCAGAAAATTGGAGCTGGAATCTTGTTTCTATTATTTATTGTGACAATATGGAAGTCATTTTGGGCCTCAGTTTCCTGAGGCCTCATATGTAAAATGAAGGCATTGGAATAGATGTTTTCTAAGGCCCTTTCTATCAATAAATCCATGACCTGTTCACATGAAAACCAAGCCAGTGAATTTGGGATTTGTTATTATGGTAACAGGGACTGATATAAAGAAAATGATCTCAGAAATATCAAGAGGAACTTGTGAGGAGTGAACTAGAAGGCCATATTTGAAAGAATGTGGGTCTACTCTGAATATAAAACCTGTTTCTGTTTTTGTCTAGGACATGTTGATATTCCAAAGACATTCTCAAACAGAATGTGGTCGATTTAGGGCCTATTTCTGGACCCATCATTTGGGTTGATCCATTTCTAACTCAGACTTTTATAAAGCCTGTGCATATGACATTAACCAGACCAGAGGAAAGTACAGGAATGTGCAGTGTATTTATTCTCAGAAGTGCATGGCTGGTGTGGCTGGGCAGTAATGAACTGCTAGTTTAGTTTACCTGAATATAAAACAGAATTAAATCACCCTGCTAGGAAAGCATAGAATTTTAAACAGAACATTTTTCAAGGGCTATACTTTCTGAGATTTGTTTCCAAGCTATGTACCTCTATTTGTGTTTAAAAAATATATAAATCTTTAGATTCTTAACTTAGGAAGCACTGGGGCTAAGACACTGAATATTAACTGAATATGAAATAAATGCTTTAACATAAGAATGACAAAAACTCAATTTTTTTTTGGTGGGTTTAGTGTTTTCCTTTTATAAAAGGTCATTTTCCCACTTTGAAACATAATTAAATATTAAAAATAACAGGAAAAATAATCAAGTCTCACCCAGCAAATAACTGGAGGCAACATACATGGCATTTTTTTCTTGCAAGAAGATTAGTAACATGTAGTCACAGAGCATAAAGGAGGAATGAAACCCTATGCTTTTGATAAAGTAATTATTTCTCAACAATTTTACATTATTCATTGGCTATCCTGCAATGTTTTTCAGGGTATTAGCTTTCTCAAGAAAGGTCCAAGACAGAAAATCCACTTTTTGCCCTGATTCTGAATACACTGCTTAAAACCACTGTTGTTTATCATACTAATGGGGCCACAATTATTTTATTTTTAAAAGTTAATCCCCAAATATTATTAATGTGATCTATTTATTAGTACAGAAATATAGATATAGACATGTAGTTACAAATACACAGAGATGATAGAGCTACAAATGGAGATGATAGAGAGTGGAGAATATTTAATATAAGGTAAGTACTTGAATAAAGTGATATGTAAAGAATGAACTTGATTTGACAGTGAGCATTTTCTCTCCTGGTAATTCTTTATGACTATTAAATTACAAGTTCAGTCCTTAGATAATTTATAAATATTATTTTTAAAAATTACTTTCATTACTTTTATCCTGAAAAAAATACTATTTTTAAAAATCTTAATTAATATTAATTGATCTGGGGGGAAAGTCAAAAAACTTTGCAATATGTGATTTAACCAAGGTATCACAGGGTTATTAGTACTTTAGTTGAAATTAGATAAGGTATATCAATAAATAATTTGATTTCAACCAATTAAATAAATATTAAATATTATATGTGTGGAACACTACATATCTAGACCATGGAGGAAAAATAAAAATTTTAGATGAGATAAATTATTTCATTCAATGAATGAAATGAATTCATTCAATTCAATTCAATATCATTTTTTAAAGTTCTTATTATAAGTCATGCTCTTAAAGTGGGACAGTGGTAAAGAACTAGTCTTAGAATCAAGATGACTTGAGGTCTACTTCTTCCTCTGTCATCTGCTGATCACCTGTCCAACTGTCAAAGTCCTTGCAATTCTATAAGAGTATAGCTTGAAGAGTAGGTGTCACCTGCATTGGTAGAAGAATCTTGTTCATCACAAGGTCTTTATTTTAATAAAATTGAAGGTATTTTTATACTGTATTAATATAAAGGGGAAAAATAAATAGTCCCACTCCTTCAGAATCTTAAATTTACTGAAGAACTGCATTCTATATTCTCAGGGAGATTTGAGATTCAGAGAGAGTTTTGCCTTTTGCAAAAACAATTGTGTTGGGATTAAATTTTAAAATAACATGACCAATGACTATTAGTGTGTCTGTTTAAATATCCTGCTATTTCTATTACATAGTTGAAAAGTTAGTAGAGCTGTAGACCAAAGCTATTTTCTCTGTGGGAAAAAATAATTTCCAAAATAGTAGGGGTGCTATAGAGAGCTATTCACAAGGAACTGGAGATGTGCCATGAAAGGGGCAACTGATAGATTCCATCATTCATTCCTAACATAGATAACATTTAAATAAGTATCTGGTTGTGATATGTTCTGAATTCAACTAAAAACCTGAGCCAGCTGGTCCTTAGTATTATTTACATAAATAAAACATGATCAGCCAGAGGTGTGAGATATAACATCTCATTCTGTGAGACTCTAAGACTGTGAAATTTTAAATTCATACTTGACTTTCCACCTGCAGTTGGGATGGAAATAAATAAATAAATTGTAAATGGAGCCAAACTCCCCAAAAAACTATACGAGAACCATTTGAAATAATGAGGAAACATGAGTCCCAGCTAGCCCTGACAATGCTCATGGATTGTGAATTGTGTAAGGCATATAAAGATGAAACTCAAATTTAGGTTGATATTTTCTGTAGACAAGCCTAAAAAGAGAAGTCAAAGACAAGGCAGAAAAAGAGAAGTCAGTCATTGAAAAGCTTGGCTATATCACTTTTAGCAATGGAAATTATAAAAAAAAAAAAAAAAAAAAAAAATATATATATATATATATATATATATATATATATATATTTTTTTTTTTTTTTTTTTAATATCCAGTAAGTCACAGATACAGTGTTGCCTAGGTTCACAACAAATTTACTCTCCTAAATTTCTCTCACTGAATTCTAGTGATTTTCATTATTTTGCTTCTCCCTGGCATTTTGCTATTTTACTTATCTCAGTTTCTTTCCTTTATTATCACTGAAGTCATATCCATTGATTATAGGCATACCCAACACTGCCCTGAACTTTCTTCTCTTATTCCTCTATTCTATCTGTATGATCGTGGGTAAGTTATTTAATTTCAGTTTATCTCAGTTTATTATTTTGTAAAAGTGGAATAATAATAACACCTACCTCCTGCAGCCATTGTGTCAAATATATGGTATAATTATATAAAGTGTTTTACAAAGTACCTGGCACATAGTAAACATTAAATAAATATTATTATTATTATCATCATCATCATCCCCACCACCATTACCTCTAACACCACCACCATTCTCCATCTCCTTCTCCTTTATTATTATTACTATTATTTCACTTATTGGTATCTCCAGTTCTCATTGGATTGTCTTTCTAGAAGAATCCCAAAAATCATAACATTCTCCTTAGTGTCAGTTCCAATTATCATTTGCACCTTCTCAATTAGGAGATCAGTATTCAAATCAAATGTATTATGTCTAAAATAGAACTCATCTTTCCCACACAATCTCCTCAACCCTTTTCTAGTCTTCTATCATTAGTGAGGATGTCATGAACTTTCCAGTGATCCAGTGTCATCCTTTAATCCTCATACACACACTACATGTTCAAATCAATACTAAACAGTGCCATATCTACTTCTATAAAAATGTCTCCTATGTATTCCCTACTTTTATTTCACCCAGTTGAGATCCTGGTAGAGACCATCATCACCTTACATTTGAACTTTTATAATAATCTTCTTGATACCTCTACCTCTAGTTTCTCCCCATTAAAATTTATGATCCACTCAGCAGAAAAAAAAAAAAAATTATATATATATATATATATATATATATATATATATATATATATATATATATATATATATATATATATATACATATTCTTATAATGCAAGTCTAAGAAGGTTTAACCCTATTTTACCCCCATCTCAGTGTACCATAAAGGTTCCCAATTACCTCTATGATAAAATATAATTCACATCAAAACCCCCATCATATCCTGAACCCTTTCTAGATTTCAACTTTTTGGAATTTTATTCCCCATCATGTAAACTATAAATCAGTTACCTATAAAGTTTGCTATAAAACAGTAAACTTCCTGTTTCTCACTCATAACTTTCCATCTTCTAAATGAAGGAAGAAGAAAACATATCCTATTTACTCCCAAATCCAAGTAAAAATCAGTCTTTACATTTACATCCTGTCTGTTATAAAGGGGATCATTACATGGAACATGTAGATAGTTGTTATTTCTGATTCTAGTATATGCAGTGTGATTTTAGGAGCCAGTCACTGAATTGTGTGATGCATTACAGCTGGTAAAGCTTAAGAAACTCTATCTCTGTCTCTGTCTATATCTCAGTCTTTGCCTCTCTCTCTCTCTCTCTATCTCTTCTCTCTCATCTCCTCGTCTCTCTCTCTCTCTCTCTCTTTCTTGGGATGTACATTTTAGTTCACCTTTTCTTATTAGCTGAGAATCCTATTTATAGTGTTCAAGGAAGTTCTTAAATAGATGGTGAGTGGATATATATCTTGTTTTATAACCCATCCTGGCCTCAATGTGACCAGAATCATCATATAACAGGCATAATATATGACTCATTTAAACAAGCTTGACCTGGAAAAATTCTCTTTCACTAACTTAAGTTTTTTCTTTCCTGATTTTGAACATTTTTGTTTTTTAACCTTATGGTACTTTGTTTGTTTGTTTTTGTTTAGATTAGATCTTGTTTTAACTCATAAAATATACTGATAATTGTTTGACAAAAGATAGCCAAAGGGAAATTGTTTTACAACTAATGAATAATAATAAATAATTGCTTTATGTTCAAATGAAGTTTAAGTAATAGCCTCTTAGAACATTGTAATGATGATAATTTGTTGGATTTTAGTATCTCATTCATCTTTGATTATGTTTTCATTGCACCATTTTGCTTTGTTTTGGAAAGTGGATGAATATTAAACCATTATGTTATGTACAACAGTCTTCAAATGACGATTTAGGTTATTTTCTTGAACTCCAATAACTTCAGTCAGAAAGGATCCCTAGTAATGAGTATGTTGAAATAAGGACCTGGTAAGCTGTGGGGTATCCCCTACAGATTCACATGAATTCCTCACTAGGAATGGTTACTCCATTCTACTTAATTGAAAGTTCTTGAGTCAAAAAAAAAAAAAAAAAAAAAAAAATGGGGCTTCAGACACTTGAAGCAATTTGCTAATCTTTTGTTAGTGATCTCTCAGAGATTCATAATGAGATTTAAATTATATAGGCTAGGGAATTATAGCTGAATTCTTAAATTCACAAAACAGATATTTCTAGAATATAGGAACTAGAAAAAATCTTAATGCTCAGATTCCGACCTACATTTTTGATAGGAAATTGAGGCCCCACAAAAAGAAAATACATTGCCAAGTTCATATGGATAGTAAATTAAAGAATAGGGACTTCATCTCAGGATTTCTGACTTTCTATATAATTTCCTCCCTCTCATGTTATCACAGTACCTCCTTTTTAGAATGGTTTCTTAAAGGCATACCAGATAAAGGGATCTAAGAATAGGAAGGGGTTTTTGCTGAGAGTTATCCTAGATAGATAAAATACAAACCAACACTAGACTAATCAATGTATTTGATTACTAGGGTTACAAAAACCACAACAGATTAGCAAAATGCAGGGGACATAGGATTTCAACTGATATTGGACAAGCTTCTCTAGTCATACTTATGGAAGGGACTGGTAGATATATTCTTGGAGGTTAAATCTAAAAGCAATTAGCTAATTAGGTACAAATAATATTGATTCAATGATATGGGATAAATATCTCTAATATAATGCTTTGGGAACTTCATTATTTACCTTGATATATTCAACGTGTGATATTAGGTGATGGTATGAATAGTATATTTATCAAGTCAGAAATTAATATGCATCCAAGAATGGTGACTAACATACTAGTGATTGAAGTAGAATTTTAAGACTTTTAAGACCAGTTAAAACAATGAATAGAATTTAAGAGGAAAAAATAAAATATCCTATACTTCAGCTAGGTGATACAGTGGATAATATATTGTGTTTGAAGTAATTCTAAAGAAGGACCCAGCAGGAAAATATATTGTATTTCCATTATTTTATTTTTTCAACATGTAGAAAAGTCATTTTTTCAATAATGGAATCATCTATGTTTAGAATATAAATGTTCTCTAAAGTCATTTTATTTACAAACGTCAACTTACTTATGAAGAAAGTTGAAAGCTCACAATATTCCAAGTTTACCCATATTAAAATCACACACAAGTTGTTGGAGACTTTCCTTCTGAAAATTGCCATGTATGTCATGTCAGCTGGTAGGGTGGACCCAGCAGGTAGAAAGGGACTTAGCCTCTGAGGCAGGAGGTTGTGTCTTATGACATAGCATTAACTCCAGGTGTCTCCCTTCTGCAGATCCACCTATGCAGTGATGAGTGGGCTAGGCACAAAGTAATCCCAGAAGAGAGTATATATGAATGGCCAACTTTGCCATAGGCAAAGGAGAAAGATGTGCAGAGAAATAGAGAGAGGCAGAGATGTAGAGAGATTCAGAGATACAGAAAGAGAGACTCAGAGACATACATAAACTTGTTCTTGTTTCCTGCTAACCCCTGCTAAGATTACTAGCATAATAAAGAAGAATAATAAAGAATAATGAAGAATAAAGAAAGGCTGTTTGGCACCTTAACATCAGTCTTGTCTCCATATCTATCCTGGGAAAATTGGTATGTATGGCCCTGGCAATCAGTAACCCTTTGGTGGGAGCTTACAATAAGTATTAAGATTGCAAATCATATATATATATATATATATATATATATATATATATATTTTTTTTTTTTTTGTTGTTGTTGTTGTTGTTGTTGTTGTTGTTTTGTTTGTTTGTTTGTTTCAGGCTATATACTGTGCAATTTCTACCATGAGAAATTATAAAATATGTCAAGGTCAATATCTCATTAGATACAGGATCATACTAGTTAAGAGTTTCATTAAATTCTGTCTATGTTTAATTATTTAGTGAACACATGTTTCAAGGGAATTAAGAACTCCTGAATTCTTGAGTTATCACTAACCCCCACTCAAAATCTCCAATAAGAAATAGAATTGAATAGCAGTCCATTCACATACCAAACATAAAAATTTCCAATTCTATTTCAAGAAATTCTAGTTTACATCATTTTCCAAAGTGTGAGAAATACTTTTGTTGGATAAACTATTTACAACTTTCACCCTTCAAAATAAGGAATTTCAATGGCATCTTAGAATATCACCTCTAAAAATAACAATCAAAAAAAAAAAAACAACAACACTGAAAATGAAGGTGAATTTTTCACTTTAGCTTATTTGCATAATTCTATGATAACTTAGAAAAAACACAATGACCTTAGTTCAACCAGTTCCATACCTACTACTGTAACTTATTTCTATATGGTGAAGTGGTAGAAAAAATGTCCAGACCTATCCTTTTATGTTCCTGAAGAACTCAGAAAACTAAAAAAAAAAAAAAAAAAAGGTAGTTGAAAGAAAAATCAATGCCATTATCCAGAACATATCTTGAAATGTATCTTTAATGTAGCATGACTGACAAATGATCATACAGTCTCTGGCTGAAGATGTTCAATAAGGGAGGGTATATTACCTTACAAAGCAATCTATTTAAGTTATAGAGAGTTCAAGATTAGATAAATAAATAGGTGGATAAATATAGATAAAATAAGGCACAAATACATGTTTTATATATATAAAATATTCATCTATATATGATAATGTATGCATATTTGTACACATTATGATATATGTCTACTTTATATGTGCATGTTTGTAAATGCATATGTATGTTTGCACACTAATATGTACACATGGAGTGTGTTTATATATGCACACTTGCATGCATATGTACCATGGAATACATATATGTATATGTTTGTATTTATGTATACAATGCAAATATGTGTGCATATATGTAAGTGTGTATATGTATAAACATGCATATATGGTTTTAAGTTTTATGTATGCATTTGTTATAGTTCATTTTATAGATAGATAGACAGACAGATAGAAAAGTAGATAGATAGATAAGCAAATAGACAGAGGCAGACAGGCAGATAGATAAGCAGATAAATAGACAAATAAAGTTAGATTAATCTATTCAAGTTGAAGATAATTATATATGTTATGAAAACATATATTTTGTTTATTGGTTTATTCTTTTATTTTCCTGTCAGCAAGTTATTTTTATATCTTGGTAACTTCTACCCTTTGCATTCTTTTTGTTGTTTGAAGCTAAAAAGAAGTTAACCAGTTGCTTCTCCACTTGACAATTCCTCAGGCATTTGAACATAGCTATCATGCCACCACCAAATATTCCCTTCTTATATTCAACATGGCCAGTCTCTTCAAGAAAATCTCATGCAATATAAAATCACAATTCTTTACTTTTGCACTTGACTCTGTAACTGTCAATAAATCACCCAGAAGTGCTTTTTTTTTTTTCCATTGATAAATATTTTCAATCAATCTGCAATTTACTGGCTTATATTTTCTTGGGACCAGGAGAAGTTAAGGATCTTGTTCATGAACATGCAGGGAGAAGTTGTCAGAGTCAGGAACTCAGTTCAGGGCTTCCTGATTCTATGTCTGGCCCTTTGTCTGATTTTGTCATTTTGCATCTTTCCCTTATTAAGAAATTGCTCATAAATATTGGTTTAATGGATCATTGGAAAGATGAATAAGTGAATCAATGAAAGATGAATAAGTCATAAAGGAGCTGAACAATTTTGATAAGGATATAAATCATTCTACATACACCCAAAGGGAAAATCATGAACATAATAAACCTTCAATGTTTTTTTGAGAAGTAGAACCTTTATTAATTGTTTTATTTTTTCTAATTCTACATGCATGTTAACTTTTAAAATATATATTTCTTTATGTATCATGTTGGGAAAGAAAAATCAATATACTGGGATAGCCTTGGATCACAGAACCACTGAGAAGACCCAGATCATTCATAGTTGATTATTGCACAATCTTGGCAATTGCTGAGAAGACCCAAATCATTCATAGTTGATTATTGCAAGATCTTGGCAATTACTATGTACAAGGTGCTCTTGTTTTGCTCATGTAAATCTTTCCAAGACTTTCTAAAATCAGCTTGTTTATCATTTTTAAAAGAACACTAACATTCTGTTATCTTCATATACTACAATTTACTCAGCATTCCTCCAGTTGATGAACAGCTTCTCATTTTCAAATGCTTTGCTAACACAAAAAGAGCTGTTACAAACATTTTTGCAAATGGGGTAAATTTCATTAGTTTATTATTTGTTGGGATACAGACCCAGTACTAACACTGTTGTGACAAAGGGTATGCACAGTTTTATAACCCTCTGGGCAAAGTTCTGAATTGTTCTCTGCAATGGTTAGATCGTTTCACAAGTTCACCAACAATGCATTAGTGTCCCAGTTTACCCACATTCCCTCCAACATTTATCATTATCTTTTCCAATCTGAAAACTGGTATCTCAAAGTTGTTTTAATCTGCATTTTTCTAATAAATTTAGAACATTTTTAAAATATGACTATAAATGGTCTTTAAGTTCATCATCTGAAATAATATGACTGTTCATGATTTGACCATTTATCAATTAGGGAATGACTTGCATTCTTATAAATTTGACACAGTTCATTATATATATATATATGTGTGTGTGTGTGTGTGTGTGTGTGTGTGTGTGTGTGTGTATAAAGAATGAGCCCTTCATCAGAAACATTGGCTGTAAATATATTTTCCCAGATTTGTACTTCCTTTTGAATTTGTTTTTTGTTGGTTTTCTTTGAGCAAAAGTATTTTAATTTAATGTAATCAAAGTTGTCCATTTTCCTTTCTTAATATTGTCTAGTTCTTCTTTCATCGTAAATTCCTCTCTTCTCCAAAATTATGATAGATAAGTTATCCCTTGATCTTCTAATTTGCTTATGATATTACCCTTTATGCTCAAATACTGTATCTTATTTGACTTTATTTTGGTATGGGATGTGAGATGTAGGTCTATGTCAAGTTTCTCACATATTATTTTGCAGTTTTTCTATCATTTTTTTGTGAAATAATGAATTCCTATTCCACAAGCTGGAGTTTGGGGGGGTTATCAAAACTAGATTAGTATAGTCATTGATTATTGTGTTGTGTGTATAATCTATTCCATTGATTCATCACATTGATTTCTTAGCCAGTACCAAATGGTTTTGATGACTGTTGCTTTATAATATAATTTAAGGTCTTGTACTGCTGGACTATCATCCTTTGTAATTTTTTTCAACAATATTCTTGATATTAACCTTTAGTTCTTCCATATGGATTTTTTTATTGTTTTTTCTAGTTCTATAAAATAAGTTTTGATAGTTTAATTGTTATGGTACTGAACAAGTAGATCAATTTAGGCAGAATTGTCATTTTTACCATATTAGCTCATTATTATATATGTTATATTAGCTCATGAATAATTGTTAATTTTTCAGTTGTTAAGATCTGACTTTATTTACATTTTTGTTTTTTTTTTCCTTCATGCATTTATTATGATAAATTCTATTCCAGCCTTTTACTTTTATGCTGTTTCAAATATGCTTCTTGAAAACAACATATTATAGGATTTAAAAAAATCTATTATGCTACTAGCTTGCATTTTATGGGAGAGTTCATGCAATTCATATTCACAGTTATGAATACCAGCTCTATATTTCCCTCCACTCTATTTTCTCCACTGTACATACTTTTGTTCTCTTTTCCCACCCTTTCTCTCTTTAATAGTATTTTGTTTTTATTCACCCCAACCATCTACTGGTATTATATTCTCTCAACATTTCTCCCTTCTCTTACTTTTTTTTCCCTTGTGTTTTTACCCTGCCCTGCCTTCTATCTTCTCTTTTCTCCTACTTTTTTTTTTTTTACAGGGCAAAATAAATTTCTATACCCAACTGAATGATTACATTATCCCCTCTTTGAGCCCAAACTGATGAGATTAAGCTTCAGATAATGTTTTTACTCCTCTTTTCTTTCCATCTATTGTGATAGTTTTTTGTGTGTGTCTCTTCAGGTGATCTACCTTGTCCCATTATACCTCCCCTTTCCTTTTCTCCCACTACAATCCTTTTCCCACCCCTTAATGTCTTTTCTTTGATATGAGCACTTGAGTTCATTTACTCCCACAACCTTTGTCCATATGAAACCCCCTCTACTTATCCATTAATAGAGACAAGATAATAATAAATAATAGATAACAATAGATAAAGATATAATTTTCTTAATAGTTACTGATATCATTTTCCCATTTAAGGAAGCAGACTGTTTAGCCTTTGAATAATACATATATTTTCCCCTGTTTTTCTTGAGTCCTGCATTTGAAAAATCAAAAATTTTGTTTACTTTTTGTTTTTTCAATAGAAAAGATAAGAGATCTCTTACTTCATTGAAGATCAATATCCTCCCCTGAAAGATGATATTTGGAGTTTTTGGGTAGTTATTTTCAGGTTATAACCCCAGATCCTGTGCCTTCTAGGATATGGTATTTCAGCCCTTCCAATGCTTTATTAGATAATTCTGATTGTTGTTCCTTGATACCTAATGCTTTTATCTGGCAGCTTGTAGTATTTTTTTTTCTTGAGATTGTAGTTCTGGAATTCTGCTACAATGGTCCTTGAGTTTTTCCTTGTATCTCTTTTTGGAGGTGTTTGATATATTATTTATTTCTTTCTTTTTGCTGAGGTAAATGGAGTTAAATGACTTGCCCAAGTCTTGCAGCTAGAAAGTGTTAAATGTTTGAGGTTAGATTTGAACTCAGGTCCTCCTGACTTTGGGGCTGGTACTCTATCCAATGCATCACCTAGCTGTCCTGGATATATTCTTTCAATGACTATTTCTCACTCTGGTTCTAGCATATCAGGTCCATTTTCCTTGATGATCTCTAGAAGAATGCTTTTCAGATTATTATTTTTTTTTTGGTGGCCTGCAAGTAGATCAATAATTTTTAATTATCTGCCCTGGATCAATTTTTCAGGTCTGTTGTTTTTCCAATGAGGTAGTTTACATCTTCTTTCATTTAGTTATTTTATTTAGTTTGTTTGGCTGATTCTTGATGTTTCATAGTCATTAGCTTCCATTTGCCCCATAATGTGTGATTTTACTAAGTTACCTTTTGTAACTCTTTCTTTCATTTTATTAATTCTGCTTTTCATGGTGTTGTTTTCCTCGTGGATTGTTTTGTTGTTCTTTTTTTGTTTTTGTTTTTTTGTTTGTCTTTAATTTGAGCAAATGTGTTTTTAATTGCCATCCTTTTCCAAGCTATCACTATCTCTTCCATACCTCTTATTTCTTTTTAAGTTTTTTTCTTCTACATCTCTTATTTGCCATCCAAAGTCTTTTATGAGCATTTCCAATAACTTTCTTTGGCTTGAAACCAATTTATATCATCTTTGAGATTTCCTCTGTGGACATTTTGCACTTGTCTGAGTTAGTGTTTTGTTCTGCCTTGTCATCATAATAGCTTTCTGTGGTTAAGGTTCTATTCTGTTTCTTGCTCCTTTGCTTTCCTTTTTTTTTTTTTTTTTTTTTTTTTTTTTTACTTTTATGGTCAAGCTCTACTCCTAAGGTAAAGGTAATACTTTTCCAAACTTTCTATTCATCTTTCAGCCTTGACTTTGAATAAAGTGTCCCTTGTGTTTGCAGGGGTAGTTTTGCCTATTCTTTCCAGGAATAGCCTGGTTTTCCAGAATTTGCCTAATAAGCTCAGACTGGAGGCTGTCCCACTGATCTGCTCTTCCCTTGAGCTAGAATTGAGGGTCTTAGTTGATGATTTTCTGTGATTAAACTGTCATTCTCTTTCTCAATGTCACCTGAGCTGGGCTGAGCACCCTTTTGACCCAGTGAAATTGACCTTTTTTGAGGTTTTACCAATCTATCTTGAGCTGATTTCATTTCATCAGACTCTATTCAGGGGTTTGCTTTCATATGTTTTTTTAGGGAAACTTACAGAGCTTGAGCAGCTTTCTGGCTTCATTCCACTATCTTGGATCCAACCCCAGAAGTCCATTAAATCTATTAACTATGTATTCATGAAGGTACACAAACATATTAATATATATTCATCCATGATACATACACATGTGCATAGGTACATTATATTTAAGCATCCCAAAGCTTTGGTTCCAAATGGGCTAGTTATAATTTCTTGGGGAAACAGTGAAAACTCTCTTTTGTTATGTGATCTTATCCTTATAATTTCAACATTTCATTTATTTGTCCTTACTCATAGTATTCTTTGGAAGTCTAACAATATGATTGATGTCTAGCTGTGCAAAGATGTTATTCAAACAGTCCTAATGTCTTTTCAGCCATCAGAAATATCAGTGTTTACCAAATACACATAAATATATAAATCTAACTTTTCTTACTAAATATAAAAATGTAATAAAACATTAGATATTAGATCTTTGATGTCATTGCTTTATTATCCTCTCAAGTAAGGAAGTTCTCTTGAATGTATAGTTGTTCCTTCTCTACAAGTTAAGGTTTTAGAGACTTGTTTAGAAAACTCAGAGCTTAAGTATCTTGTCCAGAGATACAGTCAGTATGTGTTTTAGGCAAGGCTAAAATACATAAATCATTCAATCAATGTAATTATTAAATGATTGCTTCTCATTGATTGTAACAGATTTCATAAAATCCATAAAAGTGTTCATGTTAATGGTTTAATATAAAAGAAAACTGATTTTTTTAAAAGAAGAAAAAGAAAAAAAGAAGCACATATTATAATTTGATAACATTTATTTCATCTGACAGGGAAATACCAATGAAAAAATGACTTAAGAAGCCATCATAATCAAGAAATATTTCTTCATCCTAGGGCCTTGTATATGTTTCCAGGTTTTAGTCCTACTCTAATGGAATTTACTTTTCTGGAAAATAAATGAAATTGAGATTTCTAGTGAGTTAATATAACAGCTTCTGTTGAATCTCATTTTCACTCAGAAGACTTACACAAGCCTACAGCTTTGTTGTACAACTGTCAGAGTTTGAATTCTCTTATCACTAAAACAAATTTGAGCTTAGTAAATTCAATATGTGTAACCTCTCTCTAATCAAACTCGCACCATCTGAATAAATCACACTATTAGTAGAGGGAAAAGTCTAAGTTTTGTTTCTTAGCATCAATATTTAATTTTGTATTTTTCCTCCAATTCCAAGACAATTTTATAGATTTTTAGTAAAGCAATTCTTACTACTTTTCTGTAAGGTTGAGGATTAGGTCAGTTTACTACATAGCCAGATTATTTCCCCTTTATTTCTCACTATTCTTGATATGTTGGTGAATCCATAACCCTTACTCAGCATTTTATAGAATCTCTCCTAGTCATATAACATAGCTATGTTTTAGACACCTGAATACAACCTGAAAGCAACCATATCTTTGCCATAAATCCTGTACTTTTTGTTTAACTCATGAACTTTGCTTTGTCATAACACGTTCCTCATGGACTTTGCTTTCTCCTAATACATTTCTCCAGAGAAATGTCTTTGTTCCACTTCTTTCTCCATGAAGTTCAATGAATTAGGACATTTTTTTCTAAAAGGTAATTGAACTTCAAATATATCAAATTTAGAAATGCCCTTTTGCAACTTTCAATCCTGTTCATAAATCAGAAATCTCACTTCTCTCACTAAAAAAGTAAAATCAGGAATCATGTTAAATAATTCATAGGAATATAGATTTAGAACTGAAAGCAACATTAGAGTCTGCATCCAGTTTCCTCATTTTATTGATAAGGAAATCACAGCGAAGTTAAGTAATTTTCTTGGGATCAAACAAGTAATAAGTCTCTGAATTAGAACTGAGAATTCTTCTTCTTGCTTTGAAGTTCAAAGGTCTATGTTTTATAGCACCTTGAAGTCATCCCTCAATAGGAGTTTGGAGTTCATAAAAATTATTCATGATCCCCATATTTCACTTGCAAGATATCTATTAGTTGGTTCATCATTGCCATCTCTTGATGTGGAGCATACATCTTCTGCACATTTTCAAACACAAGGAAACTGTTTATGCTTTGTTTTGAAAGGACACTATAGTCCCCATCCTACAAAACACACATGCAAATACACAAAACAAAATACAACAAAACAAAACAAAAAGCACTGACTAAAACAGTTCTACCCTGCTGTGTGCTCACCTGTCATCCAAGCAGGTGTGACTAAAGGGAAAATGTCCAAAAATGAGTCCAGATTGTTTTTCATCTCCCTTTGTTAGACCACAAAGAACAGGTGTTCAACAAGAGTCCATTCAGCTGAGTTTCATCTTGAAGGCAACCTCTGTCTTTGAAATCCAATTAGCAATATTTTGCATCCTCTTAGCAAAACAATATTGGATAATCCTCCTTTTTACTGATAGGTTTCTCTCAAATGCCTCTGAAAGAAAACTTATTTTCTATAATTTTATCTAGTCCATTGTGCAATACATATATTACTAAGGGACTTATCTAATTATATTTACTATGTGATCCTTACATATATAAGCTAAATATGTATGTATATGTTTGTATATTTATACACATACTACATTGTATAATATTCAATGATTATATGAATACATATACAATATAGTATATAAAATATATAGCATATATAGGACATATATAAGCATATAATATTTGTGTATATATATATATATGTAATACACATCTATGAATGTGATATTTATATAACATTGTGTATATGCACACACATACATAACAGTGCATATATACACTATATGTTATGTATAGTACATATATATGTACATATAATTTATATAAGTCCAATATATATGTACATATATGTGCACATGGGTATATGTGTATGTATGGTGTGAGCTCAAAGAAAAAATAATATATACTTTCCTAAATTTTGGTTGTCACTGGTATGGGAAAGCAATAATACCTAGCCATTAAGTTAGGAAGAAAAAAAAAATAATATGGGTTCTTGTTGGTAGTGATTGAACAATGTTTGTCACCTGAATGCACTATAGTCTTTTGAACTAACTCTCTCTGTAGAAATGTGGATGATTTTGTTATAAGCAAATCAACTCTGGTTAACTACATGTGATCCTTAATCCATATTTTCTTCTACTGATAACCTTCAGCCTATTCCTCTTTTTATTTGAAAAAAAAGATAAAGTTAAGAAACACATTTTCAAAATGTCCCCATCAGGTCTCTGGAATATTTACTACCTGGGGCTCAGTTCTCTGCAGGAACATGTAATTAAATGGTGCTTCCAACTTCTGAATGACAATATCATATTGAATTCCGCAAGGAAACCTGTCAGCAAAATACAGATTATTCATGTTGTGAATTCAGAAATCTTGATTTGGAGGAAGGTCCTGGTAAAATGCTGGAGAGAGCTAGACAGATGAAACAATCATAAAAACCTGATAAATTATACTCCTTCGAAAATTAAATTTCTTTATGTTAAATCAAAGAAGCCAGTGAAGCTAATATAGTCTACGGAAGAAGACTATCAGAGATTCTCTTCTAGGCAGACTGCCAGGTAGCTCAAGCCAGCTTTCCACAGTTCTACCTTCAGGTTTTATTTAAATTGAAATAAAACCTGTCGTCTTAGCTTTTGCTGGCATAAGAAATGTACTGTTTCTTGCTCAGTTTCAACATTGGCCCTGCAAGGGCATCCAGTGTGATACATCTGCAATCAATGGGCTTCACCACTTTCAAACTCCTTGCCAAAATTTATTGCTAAATTTCTTCGTCAGCTAAAAAGTGAACGAAGCAAACAAACAAACCAACAAAATCAACCATCTCAGATGTTTCACCTTGCCAGATGGAACTTGCCAAGGGATGCACATAAACATCTGGAAATAAAATAAATTGAATCAAATAAATTAGAAATGACCTAAAAGAGTCATCTGGTCTCATTCCCCCAGATGAAATTGTATTTTCCTGCTATGAAAATGTACTACTTTTTCCATCCAGGTCTCAATATCTTAAATGATAGGGCTTGGAAGAATGTTATTATAGTTAAGTAGGCTCTCATTTTGAGAACATTTTCTCAGATTTCCTTATATTTAGCCAATTTTTTTCCTTTGCTTAATTTGGTGCCATTATACTGATGTAGTGCTATGCTCTCCTAAACAATTCTTCTCAGTGTTTATATAAACCATCTGTTCATAAAGTTACTGCAATTATACCCATCAAGTATGTAAAGATGGTTATCATGTACCCTTTAGTCATTGTTCTCTTAAGATGTGCATATTTTCCTTTAAAAATAAATCCATCTTATTCCTCACCTGTTTGATTTTTTTAAAAAGAGCCTCTGCTTTCATTAATATTAATTAGTATGCAATAAAAAAACACTTCCATTATCCCATTTTATCTCAAAAAATTGGGAAATTATTTACTTGTTAATCAATACAGGAACATAAATATTAAACAATCTTTAGGTTGAAAAAAAGTATTTTGAGTACTTTGAAGGGGAAAGTACTTTGTAGCGTTGAAATTTCAAAGTAATCAAACCATATGTAAATAAGAGTTAAGTAGATGAATTAGATTCTGCAACTAGGCAGCACAATACATGAGTGTCAAGCCGGAAGTCAGGCTTCAGACACTACTGTGTGACCCTGGGCAACTCATTTAACTTAATTTTCCTCAGTTGCCTTACATTTAGTGAGCTGGAGAAGAAAATGGCAAATCAATCCAATATCTTTGCCAAGAAAACACCATATGGGGTCACAAATAGTTGGGCAAAGTTGAAACAAGTGAACAACAACAAAAATCAAAATGCACAGTATCCTTTTCACTATGGGTTGTCATAATTATTTGATTACTCAATACATTTATTGAGCACTTGCTGTGTGCAAAGCCCTGTGCCAAGCATTGAGGAATTTCTGCTTAGTTCAGTTAAGTAGACAATCATTCCTAATTTTCCTATTGGTATCAGAGCAACATTGTCTCAGTCCAACAGGCTCACAAAATATCTATCTTCTTCAATTGTTCTCTATTATTTCTCCCCAAGTTCACATGCACACCCAAACTGTTGCAAAGACATTTTCTTTTCATTTTTGTGACATCTCTCAAATATCCTTTCTTCTTTCCTCTATGCTGAAACCACTATCATTCAAGCCTTTATCACCTTACTCTTGGACTATTGCAATAACCTCCAGATAGATTGGCCTGTTTTAGGTTTCTCCACTTCATTTCAACTTAACCTCTTTTCAACTGTCAAACTGATTTTCCCAAAGTGAAGGTCTATTTTATAAAGTGCATTCCCCTCTTCAATAAGCTTTAAAAATGAGAAAGGAAATGAAAGTTATGCATGAGAGAGTTAATAACTTGAAAAAGAAAGGAAAAAATTGTCTTGAAGAAACCACCTTCAAAAGTAGAATTAACAAAAATGGAAAAAAGATATAAAATCTAACTGAAAAAAATCAATAGTAGAACAGGAAAAATGGAAGCTAATGATTCTGTTGAGATAACAAGAATCAGTCAAACTAAAAAACATGAAAAAAATGGGTGGAAATGTGAAATACTTCATTTGAAACACATTAAAAATAGATCCAGAAGAGACAATTTAAAAATTATTGTACTACCTGAAGAGGCCATGCCCATAAAAAGAGCCTGAATAGCTTTCTTTAAGAGATCATTAAGGAAAACTGTCTCAATATTCTAGAAACAAAGAAGGAAATACTGATTTAAAGGATCCATCCTTCACCTTTGGAAAGAAATCCCATAAGGAAAACCCCAAGGAACATTGTTGTGAAAATCCAGAACTACAACGTCAAGGAAAAAATACAGCAAGCCACAGACAAAAATAATTCAAATATGAAAAAAAAAAAAAAGTCTGAATTACCCAGGACCTGACAGCTTCTAAAATAAAGGATCAGAGAGCTTAGAATACCATGTTACTTAAGTCAAAGGATCTAGAGTTACAACCAAAAAATAACTACCCATGGAGACTCAGAATTATCTTTCAGGGGAGATGATAGATTTCAATGAAGTAAGAGACTTTCAATCATTTTGATTGGAAAAAAACAAAAAACAAAAAAACTAAAAACTAAAAACTAAAACAGAACGAAACAGAAAATTTAATCTACAAACACAGGACTCAAGAGAAACATAGAAAGGTAAACAGGGGAAAATATACATTATTTAAGGTTAAACATTTTACAGCCCTAGAAGGGACAATGATATCTGTAACTCTTGCAAACTAGATGTCATTGGGAAGATCTGTTACTGGGGCATCATATATATTAAGGGTGTAGTTGTGAATAGATTCAGATGGGATGACATCAGAGAAAGAGGCATTAAGCAGTGTAAAAGTGTTTGTACTTGAAAAAAAGAAAATGGGAACTATAATGGGACAATTAGTTCACAGGAAGAGGTGCAAAGAATCTATTACAATAGAGGGAACAAAGAGAAGTGGATGAACATTGTCTGAAGCTTGATCTCACCAGTTTTGATTCTAAGAGAGAATAACTTAATCATATTATTGGGTATAGAAATTTATTTAACTCTATAAAGAAGTAGGAGGAGAAAGAGGAAAGAAAAAGGAGGCGCAGGATAGAAGGGAGGGGAGAAACACTAGGGAAAAAAAGGTAAGAGAAGGGAGGAAGGGGTGATAGAAGATAAGAGTGAGTAGAGTGGATTAAAAACAAAAACAATACTAAGAAAAGGGGGAGATCAGGAGATAAAGTAGTGGTGGGAGTCAGTAAAAACCCACTACTAAAAGAATTAAAGAGAGTGATAGGAAATAATGTAGTGGATGGAGTGGGTAAAAAAAAAAAAAAAAAAAAAAATGAACTAAAATAACAGGACTAAATATAGAGTGGAAAGAGAAAACAAAAGTATATACAGAGTATAAAATAGGATAGAAATAAATAGAGAACTTGTAAACGTAGCTGTGAATATGAATAGGATAAACTCTTTCATAAAATAGAAGCAAATAGTAGAGTGGATTAAAAACCAGAATCCTGCAATATGTTGTTTACAAGAAATACATTTAACACAGAAAGACACAGACAGAGTAAAGTTAAAATACTGGGACAGAATTTGTTATGCCTTAGCTGAAGCAAAAAAACAAACAAACAAACAAACAAACAAACAAACAAACAAACAAATAAATAAATAAATAAACAAACAAACAAATAAACAAATAAATAAATGAATGAATAAATAAATAAATAAAAGGTAGAAATTCTAATCTCAGATAAATCAAAAGTAAACATAAATCTTATTAAAAGAAATGAATGAAATGGGTATTTGACAATGGTAAAGCAGGTAAATTCCTAGAGAAGAGTAATTACAGGAAGAAATAGACAGGAAACTATATTAATGAGAGATCTCAACCTTCTCCTTTCAGAATCAGACAAAACAAACCACAAAATAAACAGGAAAGAAATTAGGAAAGTTAACAGAATGTTAGAAAACATAGATATGACAGACCTCGGCAGAAAATTGAATAGGGACAGAATGGAATATACTTTTTCCTTGGTTGTACATGGTACCTTCACAAAAACTGACTATGTATTAGGGCATAAAAACTTCACCATCAAATATAGAAAGGCAGAAATAGTAAATACTTCATTTTTAGACCAAAATGGAATAAAAAATATGTTCAATAAAGGGGCAGGGA
This sequence comes from Sminthopsis crassicaudata, assembly GCF_048593235.1. Lineage (NCBI taxonomy): Eukaryota > Metazoa > Chordata > Mammalia > Dasyuromorphia > Dasyuridae > Sminthopsis > Sminthopsis crassicaudata. Next base: position 46,237,732 of record NC_133620.1, read on the forward strand.
AAGATAGACTAAAACAAATTTGAAATTAAATAATCTAATTCTTAAAGATGAGTGGGTCAAACAACAGATCAACATCCAAGAGAATAACAATAATGAGATAATATTTCAAAATCTATGGCATGGATCCAAAGCAGCTTGTAGGGAAAATTTTATATCTTTACATAGCTACATAAATAAAATAGAGTAACAGGAAATAAATCAATTGGGTATGCAACTAAAAAAGTCAGAAAAATGAACAAATTAAAACCCCTCAATTAAATACCAAATTAAAAATTCTGAAACTTAAAGGAGATATTTACAAATGAAACAAAGAAAACTATTGAACTAATAAAACTAAGACGTCATTTTATGAAAAATTCAACAAAATAGAAAAAACTTTTGTATAATTTGACTGGGGAGAAAAGCAAGCAAATAAACAAACCAAAAAACTAAATCACCAGGATCAAAAAGTAAAAAAGGTGAATTTACTGCCAATGAAAATCAAATTAATGCAATAATTAGAAGGTATTTTGTTCACTGGTATAGCAGCAAGTCTGGTAATTTAAATGAAATGGATGAATATTTACAAAAATATAAATTTCCCAGATTAACAGAAGGGAAACAAATTGCTTAAATTATCCCAAATTAAAAAAAAAATGAATAAGCCATCAATATAATTTCTAAGAAAAATTCTCCAAGGCTAGATGGATTGACAAGTGAATTCTACTAAACATTTAAAAAATTAATTCCAATACTATGAAAACTATTTGGAAAAATAGACAAAGAAGGAATTCTGCCAAATTTCTTCTCTTTCACAAATATAGTTCAAGGAAGAGTCAAAACAGAGAAAGAAATGTACAGACCAATACCCTTAATGAATATTGATGCAAAAATTTTAATAAAAAATATTAGCAAAGGGATTACAGCAATTTATCAGCAATATAATACACTATGACCAAGGGAGATTTATACCAGGAATGCAGAGGGTGTTCAATATCATGAAAACTGCTATTATATTCTATATTTTAATAACAAAACCAACATAAATCATATTATAATCTCAATAAATATAGAAAAAGCTTTTGACAAAATATTATGCCCATTCCTATTAAAAACAGTAGAGATTATAGGGATAAATGGAGCTTTCCTTCAAATAATAGGCAACAAATAAAAAACAACAGCAAGCATTATTTGTAATATAGAGAAACTGGACACATTCCTAATAAGATCAGGATGGAAACAAAATTGTCTACTATCAACAGTACTATTCAACTTTGTACTAGAAATTTGACTTAAGCAATAACAAAAGAAAAAAATAAAGGAACTTGAATGGGCAATGGGAAAGTAAAACTATCACTCTTTACAGATGACATAATGATATACTTAAAGAATCCTAGAAAGTCATCCAAAAAATTACTGTAAACAAAAAACTTTAGTAAAGGTGTAGGATATAAAATAAACTCACAAAAATCATCAACATTTCTGTATATTACTGACAAAACCCATCAGCAAGAGATAGAAAGAGAAATTCCATTTAAAATGACTGTAGACAAAATAAAATACTTGGGGGTCTACCTGCTAAAATAAACCAAGAAATATATGAATACAGTTACAAAACACCTGTCACACAAATAAAATCAGATCTAAACAACTGGAAAAGATACCAATTGCTCATGGCTACACCAAGCTAATATAATAAATGACAACTTTACCTAAATTTACTCTTTCAATCAAACTGCCAAAAATTTTATAGCACTAGAAAAAATAATAACAAAATTCATCTGGAGGAAGAAAAGGTCAAGAATATCAAGTAAATTAATGACAAAAAATATTGGTGGCTTAGCAGTACCAAATCTAAACTCTTAAAGCACAATATGTATGCAATGTAGAAGTTCTAAAAGGAGAAAATAAAGCAGCAAACTACAGAAAATAATGTTATATCAAGAAGTCAACTTCTCATGTTGCTCGTTTCATTGAATTGGCCATTATTTTATTTTTTAAAGCTTTTTAAATTTCAAAACATTCATGGATAATCTGTCAACATTGACCCTTGCATAGACTTTTGTTTCAGATTTTTCCACCCTTCCCCTCATCCCTTTTCCTATATGGCAAGCAATTTAATGTATATTATACAGGTTAAACTATATGTTAAATCCAATATGTGTAAACATATTTATACAATTATCTTGTTGCACAAGAAAAATCAGGTTGAAGAGGAAAGAAAATGAGTAAGAAAACAAAATGCAAGTGAACAACATCAAAAAGAGTGAGAATGCTATATTGTGATGCACATTCAGTTCCAATAGTCCTCTCTGTGGGTGTAAATGGCTCTCTTCAACACAAGATCATTTCAACTGGCATTACTCATTTCATTGTTGGAAAGAATCCCATCCATCTGAATTGGTCCATATAATGTTGTTGCCTTATACAATGATCTCATGGTTCTGTTCATTTCACTTTATATCCCAGGTCTCTCTAAAATCATCCTCCTGATAGTTTCTTATAGAACAATAATATTCCATAACATTCATATACTATAACTTATTCAGCCATTCTCCAACTGATGGGAATCTATTCAGTTTCCAATTTCTTGCCACTACAAAAAAAGCTATCACAAACATTTTTGCACATATGGGTCCCTTTCCCTCCTTTAAGATCTCTTTGGGATATAAGCCCCGTAGAAAACTGTTGGGTCAAAGGGAATGAACAGTTTGATATCCCTTTGGGCATAGTTCCAAATTGCTCTCCAGAAATGCCTGATCCATTTACAATTCCATCAACACTATTAGTGCTGCAATTTTACCACACACTATCCAACATTCATCATTATCTTTTTCAGTCATCATAACCAATGTGAGAGGTGTGTAGTGGTATTTCATAGCTGTCTTAATTTGCATTTATCTCATCAATAGTGATTTAAAGCATCTTTTTGTATGATTAGAAATGGTTTTAATTTCTTCATCTGAAAATTTTCTGCTCATAGACTTTGAACATTTATTAATTAGAGAATGGCTGGAATTTGAGTCAGTTCTCTATATATTTTAGAAATGAGGCCTTTATTAGAACCCTCAAATACAAAAAATGTTTGTCCAATTAATTGTTTTCCTTCTAATCTTGCCTGTATTAGTTTTGTTTGTACAAAAGTTTTTAATTTAATATAATCAAAATTATATATTTGGTGTTCAATTTTGAGTTCCAATTCTTCTTTGGACACAGATTCCTTCCTTTTCCACAGATTTGAGAGGAAACTATCTTATGTTCTTCTAATTTGCTTATAATACTACATTTTATCTAAATCATGAATGCATTTTGACATTATCTTTTCATATAATGTTAGGTGTTGGTCAATGCCTAGTTTCTTCCATACTATTTCCCAATTTTCTCAGCAGTTTTTGCCAAATAATGAGTTCTTATCCCTAAAGCTGGAGTCTTTGGGTTTGTCAACCACTAGATTGCTATAGTTATTGACTATTTTGTCCTGTAATCCTAACCTATTCCACTGATCAACTACTCTATTTCTTAGCCAATACCAAATGGTCTTGATTACTACTGCTTTATAATATAATTTTTATTCTTTCAAATGAACTTTGTTATTAGTTTTTCTAGGTCTGTGAAATAATTTCTTGGGAGTCTGATTGGTTTGATGCTAAATAAGAAGATAAATTTAGGTAGTATTGTAATTTTTATTATATTTGCTCAGCCTACCGATGAGCACTTGATATTTTTCCCTGATAAGATCTTTCTATTTGTGTAAAAAGTGTTTTGTAATTGTGTTCACATAGTTCCTGACCTTTCTTTGGTAGATAGATTCCCAAATATTTTATACTATCAACAATTATTTTGAATGAAACTTATTTTTATCTCTTGATGTTGGATTTGTTGGTAATATATAAAAATACTGATGATTTATATGGATTTGTTTTGTATCCTATAACATTGCTAACGTTATGAATTGTTTCTAGTAGTTTTTTTAGTTGATTCTCTAGGGATATCTAACTATAACATCATATCATCTGCAAAGAGTGATAATTTGGTTTCCTCATTACCTACTCCAAAATTCCTTTAATCTCTTTTTCTTCTTTTATTGCAATGCTAACATTTCTAATATAATATGAAATAGTAATTGTGATAGTGGGAAACTTTGTTTCACTCCTTATATTATTGGGAAGGATCCTAGTTTGTCTCTATTACATGTGATGTTTGCTGATGGTTTTTAAACAGATGTTACAGATCATTTTAAGGAAAAGTCCATTTATTCCTATATTCTCTAGTGTTTTTAATAAGAATGGGTGTTGGATTTTAGCAAATGTTTTTTCTGCATCTACTGAGATTATCATATTGTTTTTGTTAATTTGGTAATTGATATAGTCAATTATGCTAATAGTTTTCCTAATATTGAACCAGTCTTGCATTCCTGGTGTAAATCCTACTGGGTCATAGTGTATTATCCTGATGATGATATTCTACAATCTCATTGCTAATATTCTACTTAAGATTTGTGCATCAATATTCATTAGGGAAATTTGTGTATAATGAATACATTTAGCATACAAATACATATAATGCAATCCCACTGTATACATATGGACATGTGTTTATATACATATACATATATGCACACATACATGCATGCATATAAATATGCATAATTACACAAATGCCCATGTACATTTATATATTTGACTATATAATTTTGTTTGGGATCCATGGCCTGAAGATTCATATAACAATGTATAGTTTATTTTCTCCATATATCCATATAGAATAAATAAACTTTCCCCACATGTTCTTTCAAATTCATCTTCCTAATTAATTTCCAGTGCGTACTCAGTGGAAATATAAAAACAGAGAAACATCATCACTGAAACAATGGATTACCATATTTTAATATATTATTTTATATACAAACCTACACATATATACTTACATATAAATAAGCACAATTCATTCTTATCCATGTGATTGAAGCCATGAGATTCTTCTTTTTACAGCAGAGGCTATGCTTGCTAAATTTAAATTAATTGTATGTTGTTTTTTTTCTTTTTGAAAGAAAGAAAAAAACATCACATATTTTAAAGACCAATTGCTGTGGAGATTTATGCAAACTCTTTATGGAAATGCCATAAAAATTATGCTTATTTATATAAAATGTGTGGACTACACTTGCTTATAGACAAAAATATAAAGAGAAGCAACCTTAGTGGACTTCAATGATACATATGTTTGACATTCTAATGATAAATACCTTAAAGTTAATTTCATTTTCCAAATCAATTTCCAAAATGAAAATTTTATTTTCTCCACAGGGGGAAACTAATTAAAGGGAGTTTAAAAAAACATACTTTTTTTCCCATTTTTATTTTTTTTATTTATAATTTTTTTCACAATATATATGCATGAGTAATTTTTTTATAATATTATACTTTGTATTCATTTTTCCAAATTATCTCCTCCCTCCCTCTATTCCCTCCCCTTGATGACAGGCAATCCCATACATTTTACATATGTTACAATATAAATATGTGTATAAATACCATTTTCTTGTTGCACATTAAGTATTAGATTCTGAAGGTATAAGTAACCTGGGTAGATAGACAGTAGTGTTAACAATTTACATTCATTTCCCAGTGTTCCTTCTCAGGGTGTAGTTGTTTCTGTCCATCATTGATCAACTGGAAGTGAGTTGGATCTTCTTTATGTTGAAGATTTCCACTTCCATCAGAATACATCCTCATACACTATTGTTGTTGAAGTGTATAAAGATCTTCTGGTTCTATTCATTTCACTCAGAATCAGTTGATGTAAGTCTCTCCAAGCCTCTCTGTATTCTTCCTACTGGTCATTCCTTAGAGAGCAATAATATTCCATAACCTTCACATACCATAATTTACCCAAACATTCTCCAATTGATGGACATCCATTCATCATCCAGTTTCTAGCCACTACGAAAAGGGCTGCCACAAACATTTTGGTACATACAGGTCCCTTTCCCCTTCTTAGTATTTCTTTGGGATATAAGCCCAATAGCAGCAATGCTGGGTCAAAGGGTATGCACAGTTTGATAACTTTTTGGGCATAGTTCCAGATTGCTCTCCAGAATGGCTGGATTCTTTCACAACTCCACCAACAATGCATTAGTGTCCCAGTTTTCCCACATCCCCTCCAACATTCATCATTATTTGTTCTTGTCATCTTAGCCAATCTGACAGGTGTGTAGTGGTATCTCAGAGTTGTCTTAATTTGCATTTCTCTGATCAGTAGTGATTTGGAACACTTTCATATGAGTGGATATAGTTTTGATTTCATCATCTGAGAATTGTCTGTTCATATCCTTTGACCATTTATCAATTGGAGAATGGTTTGATTTCTTATAAATTAGGATCAGTTCTCTATATATTTTGGAAATGAGACCTTTGTCAGAATCTTTAACTTTAAAAATATTTTCCCAATTTGTTACTTCCCTTCTAATCTTTGTTTGCATTTGTATTGTTTGTATAGAAACTTTTTAGTTTGATGTAATCAAAATCTTCTATTTTGTAATCAATAATGATCTCTAGTTCTCCTCTGGTCATAAATTCCTTCCTCCTCCACAGGTCTGATAGGTAGACTATTCTCTGTTCCTCTAATCTATTTATTATCTCATTCTTTATGCCTAAGTCGGGACCCATTTTTCATCTTATCTTGGTATATGGTGTTAGTGTGGATCCATATCTAATTTCTGCCATACTAATTTCCAGTTTTCCCAACAGTTTCTTCCGAATAATGAATTTTTGTCCCTAATGTTGGTATCTTTGGGTTTGTCAAAGATTAGATTGCTATAGATGTACCCTGTTTTGTCCTTTGTATCTAATCTGTTCCACTGATCTACTGGTCTATTTCTTAGCCAATACCAAATGGTTTTGGTGACTGCTGCTATATAATATAGCTTTAGATCAGGTACACTTAGAACACCTTCATCTGACTATTTTTTTCATTAGTTCCCTTGCAATTCTCGACCTTTTATTCTTCCATATGAATTTTGTTGTTATTTTTTCTAGGTCATTAAAATAGTTTCTTGGGAGTCTGATAGGTATAGCACTAAATAAATAGATTAGTTTGGGGAGTATTGTCATCTTTATTATATTCGCTCAGCCTATCCAAGAGCACTGAATGTCTTTCCAATTATTTAAATCTGACTTTATTTTTGTGGCAAGTGATTTGTAATTTTGCTCATATAATTCCTGACTTTCCTTTGGTAGATATATTCCCAAATATTTTATACTATTGACCGGTATTTTGAATGGAATTTCTCTTTGTATCTCTTGCTGTTGCATTTTGTTGGTGATATATAAAAATGCTTAGGATTTATGTGGATTTATTTTGTATCCTGCAACTTTGCTAAAATTCTGAATTATTTCTAATAGCTTTTTAGCAGAGTCTTTGGGATTCTCTAAGTATACCATCATGTCATGTGCAAAGAGTGATAGTCTGATTTCCTCATTTCCTACTCTAATTCCTTGAATCTCTTTCTCGGCTCTTATTGCCGAGGCTAGCATTTCTAGTACTATATTGAATAGTAATGATGACAGTGGGCAACCTTGTTTCACTCCTGATCTTACTGGGAAAGGTTGTAGTTTATTTCTATTGCATATTATGCTTACTGATGGTTGTAAATACATGCTCCTGATTATTCTAAGGAATAGTCCATTTATTCCTATACTCTCAAGAGTTTTTAGTAGGAATGGATGTTGGATTTTGTCAAATGCTTTTTCTGCATCTATTGAGATGATCATATGGTTCTTATTAATTTGATTATTAATATGGTCAATTATACTAATAGTTTTCCTAATATTAAACCAGCCCTGCGTTCCTGGTATAAATCCTACTTGATCATAGTGTATTATCCTGGAGATGATTTTCTGAAGTCTTTTTGCTAATATCTTATTTAAGATTTTAGCATCAATATTCATTAAGGAAATTGATCTATAATTTTCTTTCTCAGTTTTCAATCGACCTGGTTTAGGTATCAGTACCATGTCTGTGTCATAAAAGGAGTTTGGTAGGACTCCTTCATCCCCTATTTTTTTTTTTTCAAATAGCTTATATAGCATTGGGGCTAATTGTTCTTTAAATGTTTGGTAGAATTCACATGTAAATCCATCTTGTCCTGGGGATTTTTTCCTGGGGAGATGATTAATAGCTTGTTTTATTTCTTTTTCTGAAATAGGACAATTTAAGCAATTTATCTCCTCATCTGTTAATCTAGGAAGCCTATATTTTTGGAGGAAGTTATCCATTTCACTTAAGGTATCAAATTTATTGGCATAAAGTTGGGCAAAGTAACTCCTTATTATTTCTCTAATTTTCTCTTTATTGGTGGAAAGATCCCCCTTTTCATTTGTATGACTAACAATTTGATTTTCCTCTTTCTTTTTCTGATCAGATTTACCAAAGATTTATCTGTTTTAGTGGCGTTTTCATAAAACCAACTCTTGGTTTTATTTATTAATTCAATAGTTTTTTTACTTTCAATATTATTGATTTCTCCTTTTAATTTTTGTATTTCAAGTTTGATTTTTGGTTGGGGGTTTTTAATTTGGTCTTTTTCTAGCTTTTTAAGTTGCAGGCCCAATTCGTTAATTTTCTCTTTCTCTATTTTCTTCAAATAAGCCTCTAAAGATATAAAATTTCCCCTTATTACTGCTTTAGCTGAATCCCACAGATTTTGGTATGATGTCTCATCATTGTCATTATCTTGGGTGAAATTATTAATTGTTTCTATAATTTGCTGTTTCACCCAGTCATTCTTTAAAATGAGATTATTCACTTTCCAATTATTTTTTGGCCTATTTTCCCCTAACTTCTTACTGAATGTAGCTTTTCTTGCATTGTGATCTGAGAAAAAGGCATTTATTATTTCTGCCTTCCTACTTTTAATTTTAAGATCTTTATGTCCTAATATATGGTCAATTTTTGTATAGGATCCATGAACTGCTGAGAAGAAAGTATATTCCTTTCTATCACCATTCACTTTTCTCCAAAAGTCTATCATAGCTAGTTTTTCTAATATTCTATTTACTTTTTTAATTTCTTTCTTATTTGTTTTGTGCTTTGATTTGTCTAAATCTAAGAGTGCAAGGTTGAGATCTCCCACTATTATAGTTTTACTGTCTATTTCTTCTTGCAATTCTCTTAACTTTTCCTTTAGAAAGTTAGATACTATACCACTTGGTGCATATATGTTTAGTATTGATATGGCTTCATTATTTATGCTACCTTTTAGCAGGATATAGTTGCCTTCCTTATCTCTTTTAATTAGATCAATTTCTGCTTTTGCTTGATCTGAGATAAGGATGGCTACCCCTGCTTTTCTGGCTTTACCTGAAGCATAATGGATTCTTCACCAACCTTTTACCTTTACTCTGTATGTATCTCCCTGCTTTAAGTGTGTTTCCTGTAAAAAACATATTGTAGGGTTCTGACTTTTGATCCAGTTTGCTATCCGTCTCCATTTGATGGGAGCGTACATGCCATTCACATTTACAGTTAATATTACTAATTCTGTATTTCCTGCCATCATATTATCCCCAGATTATGCTTTTTCCCTTGACCCCCCTGAACCCCTTCCCTGATATTTAATTTATAGACTCCCCTTGTGACGCACAGCCCTCCCTTTTTTTAGTATCCCTCCCCCCTCCTTCCAAGTCCCTTCCCTTATTCCCTTTTTCCTTTTCCCTTTTTCTCTCCCCCCTTTTAATGAGGTGAAAGAGAATTCTGTGAAAAAACAAACATGTCAATTATTTACTCTTTGAGCCTTTTCTGATGAGAGTAAGATTCACACAATGTTTCTCCCCCTCTCTAAATTCCCACAGATATGGTATATTTTCTATGCCTCTTCCTGGGATGTAGTTTCCCTTTTTTTTTATCACTCCTTCTGCTTTTTCTGATACTACCCCCTTCCCTTTACTACACCCCCCCTTTTACATATATATATATATATATATATATATATATATATATATATATATATATATATATATATATATATATACATAAGTAAAATCAAATTATCCTTGAGGACTTTCTATATATCCACAACAGAGATACAGTTCTCAAGGGTTCTGTGTACCTTTTTCTGTTTCTCTTCAGTCTTGTGGATATAGACCAAAATTTTTGGTTAAGTCCGGTTTTTTTCTTAGAAACATATGGAATTCCTCTATTTCATTGAATGACCATTTTCTTCCATGGGAAAAAAATGCTTAACTTAGCTGGGTAGTTTATTCTTGGTTGCAATCCTTGATTTTTTTGCCTTTCAGAATATCAGGTTCTAGGCCCTTCAAACTTTTAATGTGGAAGCAGCCAGATCTTGAGTGACTCTTATTGTGGCACCTTGGTATTTAAATTGTTTTTTTCTAGCTGCTTGCATGATTTTCTCCTTTGTGTGGTAATTCTGCAGCTTAGCCACAATATTCCATGGTGTTCTTTTTTTAAGGTCTTTTTCAGAAGGTGTTTGATTAATACTTTCCACACCTATTTTCCCTTCTGTTTCTATTATCTCTGGACAGTTCTCTTTGATGATTTCCTGTAAAATAGAATCTAGGCCCTTTTTTTGGTCATAATTTTGGGGAAGTCCAATGATCCTCAGATTATCTCTCCTAGATCTATTTTCCAGGTTTATAGATTTTACCAGTAAGTATTTGACGTTATTCTCCAGCTTTTCTTTTTTTTTTTTTTTTGTTTTGTTTTGTTTGACTGATTCTTGGGTTCTCAGTGAATCATTCATTTCTATTTGTTTCGTCCTGATTTTTAAGGAGTTATTTTCTTCATTCACAATTTTTAGTTCTTTTTGTATATGCCCAATTGAGTTTTTAAATGAATTATTTTGCTCTATTGCATTTTTTTCCATTTCCCCATTTTTATTAGGGAATTATTTTCTTTTTCCAATTCAAAAATCCTATTTTCTTGAGATTTTTTTTATCTTTTCCAATTCAGAAATCCTACTTTCCTGTGATTTTTTAACCTTTTCTAATTCACAAATTTTGTTTCCCTGCATCTCCTGTGAATTCTTTATTTTTTCCAACTCCAATTTCAGAACATTGTTATTCTCTATCATAGCTTCTCTTTCCTTTCCCCATTTTTCTTCAAACTCTCTTAATTTTTTAATAGTCTCTTCTAGGAGAGAGTTATGTGATGGGGGCAGGTATCATTCCCCTTTAGGCTGTTATATGCTGACTCTCTGCTGTTAACTTCCTTGGGGTTGGATACACGCTCTTTCTCTGTGTAGAAAGAATCAATGTTTCTTTTTTGCTTTTTACTGATATTTAAAAAATATTTTGGGGTCTGTCCCTGGGGTAAGAAGTTTATTTATTTATTTCTTTACCAGCTTCCTCCCAGACCAGATGGATGTAGCAGCTCCTGCTCCTGAGCTAAGAGAGAGCTCTGGGAGAGAGTTCCCCTCCCCCTTCCTGGAAGTGCCTCAGAGGTGATTAGCTGGGCTGTGCTTTGAGGGCACTGTGTGTCCTAGCAACTTCCCTGAGGTTTAAGACTAACAGTAAAGGCGACACAAAGCCCAGCCAATGTGTCCCATGGGGCGTGGATGTCAGCAGCTGATGTGAAAAGCCCCTGTGCTCAAAGTGGAAGTGTCTGCCCAGAAACTGAGGTCCCTATTTCAAAGGTTCCGCTTCCCTGGGACTTCTGCGGCTTAGTTCCACAGCCTCCAGCTGAGCCAGGCAGTATGTGTTGCCTTGGACCGTGTCTTCCTGCTTTTCAATCTCTTAACTACTCCCAGGTGAAGCCCTGGACAGTCTAAGTTGGCCACACCCACAGTGCCGAGATCTGTTAGGTGACTTCCAGATTGGGGTGGTTCTAGTATCTGGCTTTATATTTTAAAGTGGCTTGATTTCTCTTCTGAACTGCTGTTTTATAAGTAGAGAAGAGCTACCAACCTGTGCCAGATTCCTCTATCTCAGTGGCTTCTCTAATCCCAGAGCCCTCCCTAGCACAATTGGCGCAATGTGCTACCACCCAACTGTCTGTGCTGGCCTCTTTTTTTTTTTTTTCCTCCCCTGGGAACCGACCTTTTCTGTTGAAACTCCAGATTCTCTTCAGCTGGTAAGTTGTGCTTCCAGTCCTTGTGGTTTCTATCAGTCCAGAATTATTTTTGAGGCTGATTTTACGAATTGGTATTGCTGGAAGAAGGGAGCTCACAAAATCACGTGTATCTTCTCCACCATCTTGGCTCCGCCCTCAAAAAACATACTTTTTAAAAGAAATCATCTTTGGTTAAATGATACCAAAAGTGGTTATAATATTTATTATAAAATTCACAACTGATATTCAATGAGAGAGCCATTGTTGTTGTTGTTGATGATGATGAGGATGATTTTAGTTACAAGAGATGAAATGGAGAGAGGTGTACACCTATCTGTATTTTTTTTTTTTTTTTGGCATGGTAAGCTTTTAGGAAGAAACTCTCCCTACCTATTCATATTAGCAACTAATCTGCAACTTTTAGATATAGAAAATTAAACAGGAAAAAGAAAGGTTAAATTAATCATCCATTAAACCGGCACTTATTTAACACTCATTTTTTGACAGACTAAATGTTGAGGATACAAAAACTGGGGGAGGAGGGAGTATAAAGCTTGCTTTGAAGGAATTATCATTCATGGACAAAAGGATTTCACTGAGAAGGACATAGATTCTGATGATTAGGTGACTAGGAAAGACTTCTATTAGAAAGTAAGATTTGAGTTGCATAATGAAGATAGGGAAATTAAGAAATGGAGTTGATGAAGTAAAGCATTCTAGACTCGAAGGAGAGTACATGTAAAGGTATAGTGTCAGCTAATGGACTGTTGTAAATGAAGAATGGTAAGTAGATAAGGTTAACTATGATGGAGGGTGTAAAAGAAGAAAAAGGAATCAGTGACCAAGCATTTATTAAATAGTTTCTGTATTTTAAAAAATTATATTAAGCACTGGAAATACAAGGAAATGCAAGGGCAATACTTAATCTCAAGGAATTCACACTCAGCCAGGAGATCATTATAGACTTCAACAACAATACTATATGATGATCAATTCTGATGGACGTGGCCCTCTTCAACAATGAGATGTACCAAATCAGTTCCCATAGAGCAGTAATGAGCTGAGCCAGCAAAAGCACTCTGGGAAATGACTATGAACTAATACATAGAATTCCCAATCCCTCTAATTTTGTACACCTACATTTTTGATTTCCTTCAGAAGCTAATTGTACACTATTTCAAAGTCCATTTTTTTTTTTGTACAGCAAAATAACTATTTGGACATGCATACATATATTGTATTTAACTTATACTTTAACATATTAAACATGTATTGGTCAACCTGCCATCTGGGGGAAGGGGTGAGGAGAAGAAGGGGAAAAGTTGGAACAAAAGGTTTTGCAATTGTCAATGCTGAAAATGTACCCATGCATATATCTTGTGAATAAAAAGCTCTAATTTAAAAAAAAAAAAGATACTGAAATGGAATTAATTAGTGATACATAATTATTTCCATATTGATTTAGAAAAAAAATTCACACTCATAAAAATCAACAAATAAATACTTAGATGCATACAAAAGAAAGAACAGATGACAGATAATCTGAATGGGGAAAACACTAGCAATAGGAGCTAGGGGAAGTTAGAAATAGATTTTGAAAAATAGAAAGATTGACTTGTGTCTTGAAGGAAGCCAGGGAAATTAAGAAGTGAAGGACCATTTTAGATATGCTGGAAAACCATTTCAAGGGCTAAAGGGCATGTAGTATTCAAGAAATAACAAAAAGGCCAATGGAGTTAGATGGTAGTGTTCAAGAAGGAGTAAAATATAAAGAGAGGAAAGGTACAAAGGTTATAAAGAGTTTTCAGTATCATAGATCCTAACTGGTCCTGGAAATAATAGGAAGCCAGGGAACTCAGTAAGTAGAGGGATTCATTACATCAAAATTGTTCTTTAGAAAATCATTTTGGCAATTAAATGGAAAATAGACTGAAATGGGGAGAAGCTTGAGGCAAAGAGACAGACTATTTGAAAGACTTTTGAAATAATCCAGGTAAAAGAAGAGTGTAAGGAATTAAAAGGACCTTTCTAAGCATGGTAGCTATGTGAGTAGAGAGAATATACTAGTATACTAGTAATGCTTAAAAAAAAAAAAAAAAAAAAAAAAAAAGAAAGAAATGACAAGACCAAACAGATTAGCTAAATAGTTTGGGTATAATAATGAAGAAGATGAGAATGAGGTTGTGAGCCTGAGGGATTTGGAAGATGATTGTGACTTTGACAGTAATAGAAAAATATGAGTTCATTTGGACAAGTGGAATTTGAGAAGATTTTAAGATATACAATTAGATATATCCAAAAAGGAAATTGGTAATGTGGTACTAAAACTCAGGAAAGTGAATAGAACTAAAATATAGATGTAGTAAATATTTTGCATAAAGATATGTCTATGGATGCTGATGATGTCACCAAGTTAGACAGAGGGAGAATAGGTCAAAAGTGTGAGGATTTAGGGATATTCCATGATAAATACAAAATAAAAAGCAGATGACAGATAATATGAATGGGGAAAACACTAGCAATGGGAGCTGGGAGAAGTTAGAAATATATTTTGAAAAATAGAAAGATTGACTTGTGTCTTGAAGTTGAATAAGATCACACAGCCAGTATATGGCAGAGATAGGAGTTGGATCCAAGTCTTCCTGCTTCTGAGGATTTCACTATTCCATTATGCCTAAGCCCCCTATTGACAATTAGAGCAGCAAGAAGCTTTAAAAGGACATCTAATATAACCATCTCATTTAATATATGACAAGACTGATCTGTACTAAATAATGATAATTTATATTTATTTATGTCTTTAAGACATTTAGGGCTTTGTATATCTAATTCCCATAGCCAGCATGGAAAGTACTATTATTCTACCAATTTTAGAGAGAAAAATATTGGGGCTGAGAGAGATTAATAGATTTATATGGGTCTTTTAGCTAAGATTTGAATTCAGGTTTTCTCAGGTCCCAAGTCTAACATCCTATCTATTGCATCATCTCACTGCCTTAAGTGACATCTTAGAATTCTTCATGTTGGAATATTGGTAAGAGAAATAGACAATTATTAAAGTGAATGTCCTAAAAATATTTTGAAGGATTTTTCAGGAATTACTTTCTCTTTTTTCTGTCTTTGGTGAGCTTGGTAATAGTAGTGAGCACAGGGGTTAAAATGATCACATCACATAAAGAGCAATCCTATTTTTAGTTACCCCAAATCTTTATGACAGAAAGAAAAAAAGAAAAAAAGCCTGGGAGTGTAAGCAGACGTGCATTTTATGTCCGATTACATTGATTGATTTCATAGGAGAAAGGAGCCATTTAAAAATTACACGCCACTTTCTTATCTCCCTTGTACTCTCCAACAGATGGCACTCAGCAGAAAGCACACACCATCAATCATGCCACGTGTAGCTGGGCATTTTCCTGTCCTACTTGTCTCATGCATTTCAGCACCATGTGCAGTCTGTATATCCTTTGTGTGAGTTCGACAACAGTCAGCAGCCTTTGCTTAACAACTACCTCTTTACCTATGCCAGACACCAACTGGACCAAGGCCAGGTACTATGGCTTCAAAGGGACAATGAACAGAATCCCAGAAGGAAGAGAAAGATGAGGCTATCGCTGGGGAAGGGCAAGTATACAATCTGTGGAAAAGTTTTCCATACTAACAGACACACATACATGCACACACACATACACACACATAGTTTTCAGCATTTGTTGGTTCCCACTTTTTGGGGGGGTGTCGCTTTTCAGTTTCTTGGTTCAGATTGATACACTCCTGCATTCAGAGATATTTTCAAGATTTTGACAATTTGTACCAATTAAGTTCAAATGTGTCATGAAGTGACCCATTTGACAAGATCTTGTCATTCAGTCAACAACAGGTTTCTCCTATTGCATGAATTATAAAAACAATCTGATCCCACAGGGGCTCTGGATACAGAGATATTAAAACAAAAACATGACAACTGCAGCGGCTTATTAAAAAGAGGAAGAGGGAGAATTTAAAAGATGGGGAAATTAAGTTCCATTAAGTTAATAAGAGACTAAGCTCTTTTGATTACTAATAGGTATTATTCTGTACTTAGGAACCTGTTATGTCTGACTGAACAGATGCTCTTTAAAAATTGTAGCACATAAAATTTGAGAAACAGTCTACACATAGAATTCTAATAATCTGTTGGTGGGTGGCATATGGTGCTCTGCACCATATTCCGTGTGGGCGGGGATGCATGAGGTGTTAGACCATTTGTAGTAGGGATGAGGGGATGAGATTACCCTCCCTGTTCATGGCTACTATAAGGAAAGGTGTTAATTCTGTAGAAGTCAAAAATACTGCTTTCTTCTCCATTCTACACTCATAGAATAAGCTGGCTCTATACCTCCATTTATTGCTCAAATTGCTTCTAATGTTATCTAAATTCCATAGCTTAAAGAGACATTATAGGCTATCTGTTTCAACCTCCCAAATAACAGATGATAAACCAGGCACAGAATGTTTGCATGATATAGTCCAGGTTATATAGGTTCAAATTATAATGCTTTTACCTACTAACTAGGTCCTTAGACTTCATAGCTCTTTCTACTATAACAAATATCTATCAGGAGGATTTGGGGGAATTAGAGAATTTTAAAGTTAAAAGGAATGTAGGGAAACCTCCAATTATTCCAAAACGTCCTTTAACATATTCCTTTTTTGACATAACAGAAAAGTGCAGTCTTCCATATAATGCTTCAAATTAGGATTCACTAAAAACCAGACCACTGGAATTTGACAAAGCTCTGATTATTACTGGCTTTCCTAATTTATCCAGTTTGAATCTGCATCTTTAATTTCTACCCATGTCTCTATATTTTGAAATATAGGACCAAGTAGAAAAAATTTAAAATACTTATTCCTCACTATATTTCTTCAAGTAACTGAAGTTTCCTATCACTTCCTTCCATAGAAATTTTTATTTTCCCTTTCCTTATTCCAATTTTCAAATGTTAATAATTATAGACCTTTTATCATCCTATTAAATTTCTCTAAAAAGATGAAGGTAATAAATGCCATTTCAATAATGAACTCTCTAATTATTAGGGAAAAGTTATTTTTTTTGAACTAAAGAAAAAGAAGAAAGACTCTCTTTCCCACTCATTGATTGTTCATTGAATATATCTTTATTATTTGTGTGCATTATGTATATTACATTTATATATATAAAACCATTTTTATTTATGTACATGTAAATGCTAGTTGTGGATAACATTTTGCTAATTGCACCCTGAAATATGACAGAACTTCATGAAAGAGATCTGTATTCATATAAAAGAATAGTCATCCATACAAGGAAATCAAGTGGATGATTAATATCTAGCTCTGCAGATTACAATTTGCACATAGAGAGCTACCTATAAAGTTATCTATTTTTAAGTAAATCAGGATAGCTATAACAAATTGAAAAGTTACGTTTCATTATTGAAGAGTAAGGAGGTGTGCTAGATGATCATCAATAATTTTAAAAGCTTAAAACAAAGGTTCATCTACTTTAACATCAGTGATTCTTTGTACCAATAAGAATCTTTAATAAGTGAAGATGGAGGATATTTTGCTTCCATTGGATTCAATTTAACCCAACAGTTATTAAATGACTATACTATACTAAGCATTTTGCTAAATGCTAGAGAAACAAAGGCAAAATTTAAATGACTAAAGGCTTAATGGAGTTCATAAATTTTACTGTATTATGGCTCTATCCACCTTAATTATTTATTGAGGTAGCTAATCAACTTACAAGACAGGCTCTGATTTCTTTAGAATTCAGGACAGTATCCTCTCATTAACATTCATGAAATAATTCAGAAAAAAAGAAGAATAGGGAAGATATAAAGCAAGAAACCTGAAAAACAAAAACATAAGGAGATAAAAAGAAATGAGTGACTTGAAGCAATGAGTATTCTTCATTTATTTATTTGAAAATTTATAGGGATCTTTTCCCCTAAAGAGCTAATATAATATTGTTCAAATAATGTTTTAACCACTGAATTTCTCCAACGTTTCTGAGTACTTAGGGGCACTGATAGAAGAGGGAAAGAAGTGATAAATAAACTTGAGCAATTACTTTTTTAAGTATTTTCCTTTTTTGAATAATGGGTAATTGGTATCATTGGCAGACATAACAAGCACATATATTTTGAAAAGAGCTTTATTTCCATTTTTTTTTCTGAAATTTTGTTCTTTCTGTTAAAAATGAAGCAACTTTTGGTGACCAAACAGTGGGAAGTGTCCATAATGAAGCAAGGTCTCTACATTCTCTCCTTTCAATATCATGTGACCTTGAGCGAGTCAAAAGATTCAAATTCTTTGTTTAGGCAATGGAGTGCATGATCTCTGAGGTCTTATCCAGTTCTAAATATATGAAACTGTATTGATGATCCTTTGCATTTGATTGAAAATGTGTTCTTCCTTCCCCCCTCACTTCATGCACATTTAAGGATTGCTTATTTTCAAGAATAGAAATATTATCTTTTGCTTCAATTATGAAATGAGTAGTTCAAGATATATTCTTGACAGCATTTAGTTTTCTACTTATACAAAGGAGTAGAATATTCTTTTGTCCCAATGTAAAATGGGCAACTAAGTGATACAAAGGCAGCAAGATAGAACAGTGAATAGAATTCTAGGACTGGAGTCAGGGAGCCTTATCTTCCTGAGATCAAATTTGACCTCAAACACATACCAGTTGTATTATCCTGGGCAAGCCATTTTAATCCTGTTTGTTCCATTTCCTCATGTGTAAAATGTTCTGGAGAAGGAAATGGCAAACTATCTAAGCATCTTTGCCAAGAAAATTTTAAACAGGGTCATGAAGAGTCAGACATATTGAAATGGCTGAACAACAACAACAATGTGAATTAGAAAATGATGCTTCAAGTTACCTCACTCTGAGAAAAGACAGTATAAGAAAGAAAGAATTTCTTTCTTTTGATTCTGACTCAAAATAAACCCAAGGGAAATCTATATATCATAATCACAAAACACTGCCCAGATATCATTGAAACATTTTGAAAATAAACCACGGTTTTGGTCAAAGATGCTAAAGGAAAAGATTGCATGGGCCAGCAAAACATATTACTAGATTACACCAATGGGTAGGTATTTAAGGCCAGTAATGAATGAAAAAAAATGCTTAATATATATTAAGTACTGTATATATAAATATGAAAGCAAACATTGTCCTTATTCTTATAGTCTTTATTATATAATGAGAAGAAATATACAGGCAGCTAGGTGGCACAGTAGATAGAGCACCAGCCTTGAATTCAGGAGGACCCAATTTCAAATCTGGTCTCAGACACTTAACACTTCCTAGCTGTGTTACTCTGGGCAAGTCACTTAATCCCAGCCTCAGAAGAGAAAAAAAAAATAAGAAAAAAAATTCAGAAATGTTGGAATAGGGTACAAAGTGGAGCAGTGTGGTGAAGTGTGGCACTATGGGTATGGAACACTACATATTAACATCAGACTTTTTTAACATAACTCATTTTACTTGGCTGTTTCACCCAACACATTTTTTTTTGTTGTTGTTTACCTATAAAGTATTGAACAGATATACATTAAGAAATGTAAATGATGTATGAAGAAAAATGTCAACAAGATTTACTTAAAATAAAAGCAGGAAAAAAAGAAAGAAAAGAAAAGAAATAAAGTCCTACATAATGTAGTTTGGCTTAACTTTTCAACCTAAGTCCATGTTATACCCCTCAAAACCATAGCCCACAAAAATGGACTATTCACTGTTTCTCAAATTCATCTTGAAGTTTTCTACTACTTTTCATTCATGTAAATATTCCCTCTCCCTGAAACAAGCTCTTTCCTCAACTCTGCTGGATAAAATATTTCACTGTGAAAGATTTCCTAAGAAGCAATTAAAGGTCCACCTCTGACATTTCATTTTGGTGGGATTTGGGGCAAATTATTTATTTTGTGTAGTTGTTTGAAAGAATGTTTGGAAATATAGATCACATATTCCATTTTATACTTTTTTAGTCCCATAGGAGTTCAAGTTCATTATACATCTATTAGTTCTTAAATAAGACCAGAATGACACCTCCTAAAGAGCTAGTCCCAATTCCACCCCAGCCCATCACCCAGTGAAGCAATCAGTACTAGTAGAAAAAAGGATGGCCATCCCCACAAATTGCCAACCAATTATAACACACAATGCAGGTAAGCTAACTTAGCTGAAGCAACAAGGGGCCTAAATTGGAAACAGAAGGCAGCATATGCCAGGCAAGTCAGACAAATACCACCATCTTAAGCAACATTTCCCTTTCAGTCCCTGATGGATTTAGCCAAAGACCCTGAGCAAAAAATCTTTAGCAAAAGCATTATCTTTAGCACAGTATCCTCAACCATTAACCTGAGAAGAAAACTGAGAACATATAACCTAGAAATTACTCCTCTAGATGCTATAGTTACAACTAATGTAAATGAAGAAAAGAATTTATTACACAAATTTGATAAACTAATATGATTTAAGCAGTGAAAATATATTTAAATAAGATGCATTGTCATCCATTTTGACAGTGTTGTCTAAGAGCCAGGGGACATCTTTGTTTCAGAGAAAAAGAAAGGAAAAAAAGTAGGAAGAAAGGAAGGGAGCAAGGAAGAGAGAGAAGGAGGAAATAAGGGAGAAAGAAAGAAATGAAGAAAGAAAGTAAGGAAAAAAGAAAGGAAGAAAAGAAAAGAGGAAGGCAGGAAAGAATGAAAGAAGTAAGAAAGTGAGCAAGGTAGGAAAGAAGGAAGGAATGAAGGAAGGAAGTAGATAGTGTGCTAGGAAGGGAAGAAGAAAGAGGTAGTAAAGGATTAAAAAAGAAATGAAAAAAGGAAAGAAGGAAGGAAGAAAGGAAGGAAGAGATGAAGATGATGAGAAAGAATCACACATTTGAATAAATGTAATGAGGTTTAGAATTGGGGGTACCCAAATTAAATTAGTATTTAATTGAGGTCTAGTGGTAGTCTTGGGGTACAGGGAGTCAAATGCAGCTTCCTTGCAACTCCTTTGGATTTGGTGCAAGGATACTGAGTTAAATGAGGTCTAGTAGAAGCACAAGAGTCCCCTGTAAAGGAATTTACGGACCAGAAAACCTAGATTAATAAAAAAAAAGGTTTATTATTGGGTTTGGAAGTAAAGTCTAGTTAGTAAAGTTGAAGGTAGAGATAACCAGGGTTCCAGTGGGCAGAGAATCTTTGGTGCCAGGCATGGTGATGGCATGTTTAGACCCTCTGCAAAGAGAGAACTCCAGTTTGGCTCTTTTATAATGAGAGATTTAGCTAAAGGGTAGAATCCCAGGTTGGCTCCTGGCTGGGTTTCATCCTGGGTTAGAATGTAAATTGAATTCAATGGGTTTCAAAACTGAGCCATCCCCACCCAGATAACAAAGATGAAACTGTTTGCACTTAGGGTGGAGTCCTCTCCCTGAAGCAGAGTAGAAGGTTTTCACCTTTAAAGATTTTTCAGAGATTTGGGGTTTCCTTGTCAAATGGAATACTATGTGAAATCATTTAAACATAATACAAAGAAAAATGTCATTAGAGCAAAAGAGCTAGACCAGAGCATTTTAAACTGCGATCTATTATATGTTTTGTTTGGCTTTTTAATCACTATTTTATTATAATTAATAGTTTTGATATTACACTATTATTTTGAAAAGGAGCCCATGATTTCTAATACACTACTAAAAGGATCCATAACACAATAAAAGATGAGGTATCTGATCCTATACAAAGAATAAGTTCTCTGAATTCATTTGAGAAGGCAGATTTTTATTTTTTTTTTTTTTATCAGATAGAAGGCATCAAGACAGGAAAATGTCCTAGAGAAGTTTACACGAATCAATCATAGAATCATAACTCTAGAGGTAAAAGGGAACTTCAACCATCTAGTAGATCATTCATTTTACAACTAAGAAAATTGTAGGTCTTAGTCAAGTTGAATGATTTGTGCAGATTCTATGATGAATAAATAGCAACTAATAAGTGGGATTTTAATATGTCTCCTAATGCATTTATTCACCCAGGAAATCACTAGAAATGACAAAATTCTATTTGTAACCCTGGATCCATAATATTGACAAACCCTAGAAGCATGAGATAGAAAGAGAAATTCCATTTAAAATTACTGTAGGCCAAAGAAAATATTTGAGTGTCTCCCTGCCAAGACAAATCTAAGAATTATATGAACAAAACACTTCTCATACAAATAAAGTCATATTTAAACAATTGGGAAAAATAGCAATTGCTCATGAATAGGCCAACCTAATACAATAATAATGACAATCCTGCTTAAATTGTTCTACTTATTTAGTGGAATACCAATCAAGCTGACAAAAATTATTTTATAGAACTAGAAAAAATAATAACAAAATGTCTGTGTAAGAACAAAAGGTTAACAATATCAAGGGAATTAATGAAAAAAAAATACAAAAGATAGTGGCCTAGCAGTACATTATAAAGCAGCAATCATCAAAACCATTTGGTATTGGCTAAGAAATAGAGGGATAGATCAGTGGAATAGATTAAACGCACACAACACAATAGTCAAGGCTTATAGTAATTCAATATTTTATAAACCACCAAACTCCAGCTTCAGGAATAAGAAGTCACTATCTGACAAAAATTTCTGGAAAAATTGGAAAATATGTCAGAAACTCCACATAGTCCTATATCTCTGAATCCATACCAAAATAAAATAAAAATGGGTACATAATTTGGGCATAAATAATACTATAAACACATTAGAAAAACAAGGGATAATTTACCTATCAGAGATTGTAGAAGGGAAGAATTTATGACCAAAGAATTAGAGAACATTAGGAAAGGCAAAATGGACAACTTTGATTGCATTAAGTTAAAAAGGTTTTGCACAAACAAAACCAACAGTAGAAAGATTAAGAGGAAAGCAGATAGCTGAGAAAAAAAAAAATCTTTACAACCAGTGTTTCTTATATAGTCATCATTTCTAAAATATAAAAAGATTTGTGTCAAATTTGTAAAAATACAAGTCATTCCCCAATTGATAAATGGTCAAAGAATATGAGCAGAAAATTTTCAGATGATAAAATTAAAGCTACCTATAGCCATATTAAAAAATGCTCGAAATCACTATTGATCAGAGAAATGCAAAGTAAGATAAGGGTACCACTTCACACCTCTCAGATTGGCTAAGATGATAGCAAAAGATAATGATAAATGTTGGAGGCGATGCGAGTGGATATTAATGCATTTTAGGTAGAATTGTGAAATGATATAACCATTCTGGAGGTCAATTTGGAATTATGCAAAAAATGGCTATAAAACTGTGCATACCCAGTGACTTAGCAATGCCACTATTGGGTTTTTATTCCAAGGAAATCATAAAGGAGGGAAAAGGAACTACATATGCACAAATATTTGTAGCAGCTCTTTTTGTGGTAATGAAAAAATTTCATATTGAATAGATGTCCATCAATTGGGGAATGTCTGAACTTGTTGTGGTATAGGAAGATAATAAAATATAATTGCTCAATAAAAAATGATGATACAAGCTGATTTTACAAAAACTGTAAAGATTTGCATGAACTGATGCTGACAAAACAAGGAGAATCAGGAGTACATTATACACAATAACAGCAAGAATATATACTGATCCATTATGAAAGAGCTGGCTCTGCACAGTGGTTCAGTGACCCAAGGCAATCCCAATACACATTGGACAGAAAATGCCATCTGCATCCAGAAAAAGAAGAATAAAGATTGAGTGTATATCAACACATGTTATATTCATTTCTTTCTATTTTTTTTTGTTACTTTACCATGTTTTTTTTTTTCCTTTTGCTCTGATTTTTCATTCCCAAAGTGATTCATAAAGCAATGTGTATCAAAAATAAATAAATTTTTAAAAATTCTGTATTCTGGGTCTCTGAATATCACTACAATCAGAAGACTATGCTAATGCAAAAAACTGCCCCCAAAGTATTACTCAACAAAAGTCTTAGCTCAAAGGAAAAAAGAGAAATACTTCCCTCTTATTCCTTTTCCTCCCTTCCATTTTTATTCTGTTTTTCATCCAAGGACTATATAATATACTGATAGATTTGAACACAAAAAGAAATAACTTGAATTTTTCAGCCACTAAAATCTCAGTTCACCTTTTGCAGGTTCAAAAAACTCTTGATTAACAATTTTGTGGTTTGATTTTTCATTCCTGTGCAACTCAGCCTCTTCTTGAGGTGTCACAATGTCATCAGCAACACCAGCCTGTTGGTATTTCATTTCATCTAAACCACACAATCCTTGACATTTTATGGAAAAGCTTGTTTTCAAAGGTTTCAAGCTCCATTTCAGCTACATTTTCATTCTAGTCCCTTATTCTTGACAAGGGGAAGGTAGCTTTGTTGCTATTTGTAATTATTGTATCATGTTATATAGTTTTGCTTTCTATACAGGTAGCCTACAAGAGACCCTTTGTCAGCAACTGCCTAGCTTTGTGTTTCCTCACTTACCATTCAAGATCTGTGTACCAACACATTTCCACTCTTAGCCAGCCATATTTATATGAATATATTCAAATAATGAATATAAAAATACCAAGAATAAGGCAAAGGCTGGCTTAACATTTATCTTCCCCACCTTTTTCCCCTTCAAATTTGCCATACATATTTGTACCGAGTATTCCACTACTATTTCTACTACCCAAAATTCTCTCCTGATGCCCTACTATTATAACTCTTTCCATTAGGAAAAGCATGCTACCAAGCATCCTTGCCTACATTGTGATATTATGTCATCTCTTCCTCTTTGCCTGGGTTTCTTACCCTATGCTATTTAGACTCCTTTTGGGTCCCATAAATTTTGTGGAGTTTTAATTAATGATCACTTACTAATTATTGAATCTATCACATGTAAGGCACTGGGCTAGGTGGTAGGGAAATATAGAGAAAATGAAACCTTAACATGTCCTCAAAGGTGCTTATATTCTCTTAATTGGGTATTTGAAGCTGAAATGTCAAGTAAAAATATAAAGGCCATTTTAATTCTTGACACAATGTTTGTTTTCAGTTGACAGTATTATGATCTATTACTTTCACTAAAGATGTAAACTATTCTATTCCTTTGAACTCAGTTCTGTTGATCTTGGCACCTTATTTTATACTCGATGTTTGAAGATGATCATTTTCTGATGTTCATAATGTTCAGAAAATTTATTACCAAGACAATATGCAAACTGAAAAATCTGGACATTTCCACTATGCATGTGTATTCATACTAATTTATATGTGTGTGTGCAAGTATAAACATGAAATCCTATAGTCACATAGTTATATGTATACAATGACATTAATCATATATTACATATAACTATACATAACCCTATATATTAAATATATTCATTTAAACATTCTTATATATCTTTGAATGAGATATATGTATAAACTCTGTATTGTACATGTACACATATGTACATAGAATCCATGTATAAACACATGCAGATATGAAATGAACACATATATGAATTTTTCATATCAAATATATATGTGTATTCATTTATATATATGGATTTATTATATGCGTATATGCATTTATGTAGTTGTAATTATATATATATATATATATGTATGTATGTATACAAACACAATCCAAATTTTTACTAAAATCTTCACACTAATGGTGTATAAGCTTTAACAGGGATAAGGCAGTTTTTTAATTTTTTCAGGAAATTGTCCCATTCATTTCACCTCCAAATCTTTTGTGTAATTTACAATCTTAATGAGTTGCCTAAAGTACTGAGGGGTTAAATGCCTTGACAGGGGTTATGGAGCTAGTATTCCTCAGAGACAAGACTTAAACCCAGTTTTATTTGCCTTCAAGACCATGTTTCTCTATTATACTACATTGTTTCTATCCTTAAAATGCCACTGACCTAAAAAATCCAAGTCTTTCTTCTGACACATACTGTCTATGCAGTCCTGGCAAGTTACTTCATCTGTTAGTTTTCTAGGCAGTTCTTTAAGTATATAAGTGGCCATGCACACTTTTAAAATAACCACCTTTTAAGTCTATTCAGCTTTAATGGCATTGGTCCACCAATGAGCATCAACTGGCTCTGACATTGAGACAAATTATTTTTAATAGTGTAAAAGTAGATTCATCACCAAAAAATAAATTAAAAAAAATAACTTCTATCTCTGTCACACATAAAACTACATATGTATTGTTAATGTACTAGGTGATACAATTCACTGTACATTAAAATTTTTACTAATTTTCTAGAAACCTTGTAATCTGTCTGCCTGTATGTCCATGCCAACTGAAGCTCATTGGCAGACCAACGTCATTAAGTCTGAGCAGTCAGAAAAAAACTGGCCTCTTATAGTACTTTGAGGATATCCAGAGTACCATCCCAGCTGCCTTTTCCACAAATTCAATCCAAGACTGCTAATGTTTTGCCTGATGGCTTAAGTCTTCCTTTTCTTTTTTGATAAATAAGCCTTACTTCATGTATGTTTACCTGATAACCCATCTTGAATGCCTTAGACATAAGGAACATGCTTGGCTTAGTACCATCTCAAACAAGGTTCATCCCCACTTTAGTGAACCAATTCTCAATCTAAGACTTTGACCCAGAACACCTGTCATTGTGTTTCATCCAACAAACTGTAATGGCCACTGGGAAGGCCCAGTCTTAACATTTGGAATGTTTCCAATTCCCATTCCTTTCCACCTGCAGCCTTTTCTTGTGAAATGGAGGCAGCAAAGCTTCCTCTTTTTGAATTTATGAACTAAGTCACTGAGTTTTTCTCCATTTTCGGACCGAGCATGAAAGAGAAACTTGCCTTGTATCATAAGCCAGGGAAATAGGAGGAGGAAAAACCTGAGTTTTCAGACACAGCATAGTTCTGTATTCAGAGCTAAAGAATTTGAATGCAAATGTGACTTGTCCACTTCTTACATGGACCAGTCACCTTAAGTTAATGTGGTATAGTGATAAAAATAGTCAATTTAATATAAGGAAAATCTGGACATGAATTCTGACTTAGTAACCTAAATAATTCTGGGTGATGTCTATGGATTTCAGAATCCTCCTATATAAAATGAGGAAGCTTTACTTGACAATCATTAAAGATCCTTTTTCTTAGTGGATGATCCTAAGATACTTAATACCTCCGTTTCTCAGTTTCATTATATTAAAAATGGAAAGAGATGGAATAAACTAGGTGAGCTCTCAGTTCCCATCTGTGTTTAAATCTGTTTTTAAGTGAGAGCTTTGGCTTTATGTGAACAAGGATAGTGAGACAAGCCATGGGAAAGAGGGGAAAATGAACTGTATTGGGGCTTTTTGTAATGGCAACATGCTATTATTGAATGGGGGAAAATATGACAAAAATCTTTCAACAGTAGCTGATTCACCTTCTTCTGTACTAAACTTTTCTACATTTTCTTGAAAAACTTACAGGGTGCACATGAATTAGCAAACCCAATTATGCTATTCATTCATAAGTTCTCACTACATAGATTTAGAATTAGAAAGGAACTTCAGAAACCGACTAATCCAGGGCCCACAGTTTTCAGATGAACTGAGACCTTTGCAAATTATGAACCTCATCCAAATTTAATTTCTTATACTTAGTGATTATTATATACTTTCAGGTACAAAACACAACTTACAGGAAGATGGTGGTTAATGGGATAGACTTATACACAAATACTTTGCTACAGCATAGTGTTTTAGTCACTGCAACCCTACAAGTTAGGCTGTGCAAGCATTGATTTTCTTAATGTACAAATGAGAAAATAGGCTCATATAGTTAAAGGAGCTTTGGCATAGATATACAACAAGAATCAGAGTTAAACTCAGCATTTTTCTAACTTTAAGTCCAAAGCTCTTTAAACTTTTTTCCTGCTATACTCATTTCCCAAATTCACCTCATTATTTCCTACCTGCATGCTTCCCTAGACTGTGTGATCTCTAGAAAATCATCATTGTGCAAAGTAAAATCAATTTTAAAATACTCACCTGCTTAGATAATTTCAGATTCTGACTACGGAATTTCATCATGATCCTATCCTAGGTAACTCCCCCCATCCTGTACTCCAACTCTGAGGCTTTTTTTTTTTTTTTCCTTTTCTTTCTTTGTGTTGTCTTCTCCCATAAGTATGTAACCTCTTAGAGAACAAGGACTGTATTTATCTTTTTTTCCCCCTATTCTTGGCACAGTTCCTGAAAAATAGTAGGTGCTTAAGAAATGGTTATTGACTTTGACTGATTCTGAAGAAGCTTTCCTCACCATAAGAACTGGTGCTATTAAAATTATGCACTTATTTCCCTGGAAATTTTTATTTTCTTTGACTTCAAAAGCATATTGTACTTAATAGTGGTTAACCATTCATCTCATCTTTATATTTCTGGACAT
Organism: Sminthopsis crassicaudata; assembly: GCF_048593235.1. Lineage (NCBI taxonomy): Eukaryota > Metazoa > Chordata > Mammalia > Dasyuromorphia > Dasyuridae > Sminthopsis > Sminthopsis crassicaudata. The sequence continues at coordinate 46,266,210 of NC_133620.1, forward strand.
GATTATTCATTGTCCTCTAAGTTGAATACATCTTTATACCACACACTGCCTGAAATATTTCCAAATAGAAAAGAGTAAATGATGTCTCCATCATTGTATTACTCACGACCAAGACAACTGAAATATTCTCTTCATTTATAAAGTATAGATAATAATAGTACCAATCTTCCTGGATTCTGTAAGGATCAAATAATATAATATTTATAAAGTTCTTTCTATAGCCCCTGGCACATAATAGATGCTTGCTTTTTTTCCTTAATCCCTCTCTCATTTACCTCCCTTCCCTTCTCTTCACTTCCTCCTTCCTTCCTTTCTTCTCTCTTTTCATCTTCCTTCCTTTTCCTTTTTCTTTCTTTCTTTCCTTCCTTCCTTCCTTCTTTTCTTCTAATGAAAGGGTTCCCATGATCTCCCATAATTGTCCATCCTGAGTTTATACAGTTTTAATTGTGAGGAATTTATTCTTTTTACATAAAAGTAAGCTTTTGACCACTTCAACTGATTGTTCTTAGTCCTGTCATCTGAAGCAAATGAGCAAATTTAAATACTAAAGGGTTGAATTATGATCCTGATTCTGTCACTTACTTAAGAGTGAATTTAAGTAAGTTACTTCACCTCTGTGCATCCTCATCACAAAAATGAAGGGTGTGGTGGAGTAGTAGACTAGATAATATTGATATTCCTTGCATTATCTAAATCTCTGATCCTATTTTTTTCCTAATAGAAAGACTTTTCTTCCTTATCTAAATATCAGGAGTTCCTTCAAGAGATTCGCAGATAGCAAAATCTATTTTCATTGACCTAGGCTAAATATTTACACACACACACACACACATATATATATATATAAACAAGGTCTTAAACTATGGTGTGCCTTGTTCTTTTTTTTCATATTGTACAGGTAAATTTTCACTGGAAATACTCTGGCTTAACATTTTCAAATATTCCCAATTGCTGCTATCTTAGTAAATTTTTGTTTCTATGAATGAGAAAAATCATGATTTCTATACTATACTCTTTTTTTGATATTCTACTAAAGAATATTATCTTTTATTACAGAAAATAATCCCCAGGATAATACATCATGACCAAGTAAGATTTATACCAGGAATGCAGGGCTGGTTCAATATTAGGAAAACTATCAGTATCATTGGCAATATTAATAACCAAATTAACAAAAACCATATGATCATCACAATAGATGCAGAAAAAGCATTTGATAAAATCTAACATCCATTCCTATTAAAAACACTTGAGAGTATAGGAATAAATGGACTTTTCCTTAAAATAGTCAAGAGTATCTATTTAAAACCATCAGTAAGCATCATTTGCAATGGAGATAAATTGGAACAATTCCCAGTAAGATCAGGAGTGAAACAAGGTTGCCCACTATGACCATTACTATTCAATATTGTATTGGGAATGCTAGCTTCAGCAATAAGAATTGAGAAAGAGATTAAAGGAATTAGAGTAGGTAATGAGGAAACCAAATTATTGCTTTTTGCAAATGATATGTTGGTATAACCAGGGATTCTACTAAAAAGAGAAATTCCATTAAAGTGACTACCAATAGTATAAAATATTTAGGAATCTATCTGACAGGGGAAAATCCACATAAATCCTCAGCATTTTTACAAATCACCAACAAAATCCAAAAGCAAGAGATACAAAGTGAAAACTGTCCATAACATAAAATATTTGGAAATCTATATGCTAAAGGAAAGTCAGGAACTATATGAGCAAAACTACAAAACATTTTTCACACAAATGAAGTCAGATTTAAACAATTGGAAAAATATTAAGGGCTCTTGCATAAGCCAAGTGAATACAATAAAGATGACAATGCTACCTGAAGTGATCAATTTGTTTAGTGCTATGAGAATCAGAGTCCCAAGAAACTATTTTAATGACCTAGGGAAAAAAAAATCATATGGAAGAAAAAAGATCAAGAATTACAAGGGAACTAATGAAAAAAAGAAGAAGAAGAAAAAAAAAATGAAGGCAGTTGTAACTGATCTAAAACTATATTATAAAGCAGCAGTCTCCAAAATCATTTGGTATTGGCTAAGAAATAGACTAGTTGATAAATGAAATAGGTGAGGTTCACAGGACAAAACAGTCAATAACTATAGCAATCTAGTGCTTGACAAACTCAAGGATCCCAACTTTTGGGATAAGAATTCATTATTTGACAAAAATTTCTGGGAAAACTGGAAATTAATATGGCAAAAACTAGGCATGAATCCACATTTAACACCGTCCACCAAGATAAAATCTAAATGGGTTCATGATTTAGGCATAAAGAATGAGATTATATATAAATTAGAGGAACATAGGATAGTTTACCTCTCAGAGTTGTGGAGGAGGAAGGAATTTGTGACCAAAGAAGAACTAGAGATCATTATGGATCACAAAATAGAAAATTTTGTATAAACAAAACTAATGCAGGCAAGATTAGAAGGGAAGCAATAAACTGGGAAAACAGTTTTACAGTTAAAAGTTCTGAAAAAGGTCTCATTTCCAAAATATATAGATAATTGACTCTAATTTATAAGAAATCAAACCATTATCCAATAGATAAATGGTTAAAGGATATGAACAGACAATTTTCAGATGATGAAATTGAAACTATTTCTACTCATATGAAAAGGGTCTTCCAAATCACTATTGATCAAAGAAATGCAAATTAAGAAAACTCTGAGATACCACTACACACCTGTTAGATTGGCTAGAATGACAGGGAAGGATAATGCAGAATGTTGGAGGGTATGGAAGTGGTTATCTTCGACAGTGAGAAGATCCAATTCACTTCTAGTTGATCAAAGATGGACCGAATCAGCTATACCCAGAGAAAAAACACTGAGAAATGAATGTTGAATACTTGCATTTTTGTTTTTCTTCCCAAATTATTTTTACCTTCTGAATCCAATTTTTCTTGTGCAACAAGAGAACTGTAAGAATCTTAAACAGCAGGCATTATTTTTCTAATAAGGAAGGTCATTATCTTTAAATTTTATTTAGTATTTTATTTTTTCCACAATTGCATGTAAAAACTATTTCAATATTTTTTTAAAACATGAAGTTCTGAATTTTCTTATTTCCTCCATCCCCACATCCCTCTCTGAGAAGAGAAGCAATTCAATATAGATTATATATTGTAGTCTTACAAAACTTATTTTCTTATTGGTTATGTTGTGAAAGAAAACAGACAAAAAAATCTCAACAAAAATAAAGAAATTTTTAAAAAGTATGCTTCAAACTATATTCAGAAACCATCAGTTTTATGGGCACAGATAGTATTAGAGTTGTTTTGAATCATTGTACTGTTTAGATTAGCTAAATTATTCACAGTCAATCATTTTACAATATTAATATTACTTTGTGCACAGTACATTTCAGTTTGCCTCAGTTCATCCAAGTCTTTCCAGATTTTTCTGAGAGCATCTTGCTCATCATTTCTTATAGAACAATAATATTCCATCAGGTAGCAAAATTTGTATAGCCATTCCTCAAATAATGTGTATCCTGCCAATTTCCAACTCAATGTCACCAGAAAAAAAAAAAAAAAGTGCTATAAATATTTCCATACATATATGTCCTTTTAATTTTTATTTTTAAAATATTTTTGGATGCAGAACTAGTAGTAGGATTATTAGGTCAGAGGGTATGCATGGATTCATGTAGCTAATTTGGACATAGTTCCAAGTTGCTTTAAAGAATGGTTGAATAAGTCAAGATGGCAGAGAGAAACAAAGAAGTTGTGTGTGGTTTTCTAAGTTTCCTTGGAAACAACATGAAATAAAGCCTCCAAGCATATTCTATAGTAATGGAACCCAAAAAAGACAGGGTCAAATAATTATCCAGTTAAAAATAATGTACAAGGACTTCAGGAAAAGTCTGTCTCACATGGGAAAACAAAAGCACAACCCAGTACAGACAGAATCCAGGCAAGATAGAAGGAGATTTAGTCAAAACACATAATCAAGCTAGACCCCTCTGACACAGCAGAATAATGGCAAAATAAACTAGGTGCTAGTCCTCTATTCCCAATTTATAAGGCACATTGCTAGTCCCACAACACTTGCACAACATGAATGATTAGACTGGGCCACTCTAGCATAATAGTCAAATTGCCAGCACTTGAGGATCCAGAGCAGAAAACCTGTGGTCAGATTACTGCATTGCCAGCTTGAGACAGCTAGTAACCCAGAAGCAAAACTAAATTTTGAAAAGTAAGCCAAAAAAGTAAAAAAAATAAAAAATAAAAAAAATGCTCTGATCACAAAAAACTATTATTTTGGTGTTAGATTTAAATAAAAACTCAAAAGAGAATGGCAAATTCTAAATACTTATATGTATAGCTTCAAAGGGATGATATAAATTGTTATCAAGCACAAAATTATTCTCTTGAAAGAAATCCAAAAGGATTTTTAAAAATCAAATAAGAAAGAAAGAAGAAAAATTGGAGAAAGAAATGGGAATTATACAGGAGAATTAAGGGGAAAATAGTCAACAGCTTGGAAAAGAGAGAAAAAAATTGATTAAAGAAAATAACTCTTTAAAAATGAAATTACTGGGGGCGGAGTCAAGATGGCGGAGAAGATACACACGGTTTTGTGAGCTCCCTTCTTCCCTCAATACCAATTAGTTAAATCAGCCTCAAAAATAATGCTGGACTGATAGGAACCACAAGGACTGGAAGCAGAGCTTATCAGCTGAAGAGAATCTGGAATTTCAACAGAAAAGGTAGGTTCCCAGGGGAGGAAAAAAAAAGAGGCCAGCACAGACTGTTGGGTGATAGCACATTGCACTGATCACACTGGGGAGAACTCTGGGATCAGAGAAGCCACTGAGATAGAAGAATCTGACACAGGCTGATAGCTCTTCTCTGCTTATAAAACAGCAGTTCAGAAGAGAAATCAAGCCACTTTAAAATATAAAGCCAGGGGCGGAGCCAAGATGGCGGAGAAGAAACACATGACTCAGTGAACGTCCTCACTCCCTCACAACCAATTAGATAAATTAAGTCTCAAAATTAGCTCAGGACTGATAGATACCACAAGGACTGGAAGCACGACTTACCAGCTGAAGAGAATCTGGAGTTTCAACAGGAAAGGTCAGTTCTCAGGGGAGGAATAAAAGAGACCAGCACAGACGGTGGGGTAGGGGCACACTGCGCCCATTGCGCTGGGAAGGGCTCTGGGATCAGAGAAGCCACTGAGGTAAAGGAATCTGGCACAGGCTGTTAGCTCTTCTCTGCTAATTATTTAGCAGTTCAGAAGAGAAAGCCAAAATATTTTAAAACTCAGATTAGATTTTCCCCGATCCTGGGGGTGACTCAGCAGAGACTCGGCACCAGGGGGTGTGGCCTCAGCTACCACCTGAGAATAGTTAAGAGATTGACAAGTGGGTGGATACGGCCCAAGGCAACACACACTGCCTAGTTTAGCTGGAGGGAGTGGAACTCAGCTCCAGGAAGTCCCAGAGAAGCGGAACCTTTGAACTAGGGACCGTGGTTTCTGGCAGACACTTCCAGTTTGAGCACAGGGGCTTCTCACGAAACCTGCTACAGACATCAACTCCCCACCAGGACACATAGGCTGGGCTTCGTGCTGTCTTTACTATTCTACGCCCTCGAAGCACAGTAGTGCTAATCACCTCTGAGGCACCTCCAGGGAGGGGGTGGGGAACTCTCTCCCAGAGCTCTATCTTAGCTCAGGTGCAAGAGCCACTGCATCCATCCTGTCTGGGAGGAAGCTGGTAAAGAAGTAAATAATTTCCTACCCCAGGGACAGACCCCAAAAGATTTTTTTAAATATGAGCAAAAAAGCTAGAAAAACTATAGATTCCTTCTATACAGAGAAAGAGCGGGTATCCAACCCCGAGGAAGTTAACAGCAGAGAGTCAGCAGATAACAACCTAAAGGGGAACGATTCCTGCCCCCCATCACATAACTCTCTCCTAGAAGAAGCTCTTAAAATTTTAAGGGAGTTTGAAGAAAAATGGGGAAAGGAAAGGGAAGCTATGATAGAGAATAACAACGTCCTGAAATTGGAGTTGGAAAAAATAAAGAATTCACAGGAGATGCAGGGAAACAAAATTTATGAATTAGAAAAGGTTAAAAAAACACAGGAAAGTAGGATTTCTGAATTGGAAAAGATAAAAAATTCTTAAGAAAATAGAATTTCTGAATTGGAAAAAGAAAATAATTCTCAAAAAAAAAATTAGGGAAATGGAAAAAAATTCAATAGAGCAAAATAATTCATTTAAAACGAAATTGGGCATTTACAAAAAGAACTAAAAACTGTGAAAGAAGAAAATAACTCCTTAAAAGTCAGGATGGAACAAATAGAAATGAATGATTCACAGAGAACCCAAGAATCAGTCAAACAAAACAAAAAAAAATGAGAAGCTGGAGAACAACGTCAAATACTTACTGGGAAAATCTATAGACCTGGAAAATAGATCTAGGAGAGATAATCTGCAGATTATTGGACTTCCAGAAAACTATGACCAAAAAAAGAGCCTAGATTCTATTTTACAGGAAATTATCAAAGAGAACTGTCCAGAGATAATAGAAACAGAAGGGAAAGTAGATGTGGAAAGAATTCATCGAACTCCTTCTGAAATAGACCCTAAAAAAAGAACACCACGGAACATTGTGGCTAAGCTGCAGAATTACCACACAAAGGAGAAAATCCTGCAAGCAGCTAGAAAAAAACAATTTAAATACGAAGGTGCCACAATAAGGGTCACCCAAGATCTGGCTGCCTCCACATTAAAAGATAGAAGGGCCTGGAACCTGATATTCCGTAAGGCAAAAAACCAAGGACTGCAACCAAGAATGAACTACCCAGCTAAGTTTAGCATCTTTTTCCATGGAAGAAGATGGTCATTCAATGAAACAGAGGAATTCTATATGTTTCTAAGAAAAAAACCAGACTTAAACAAAAAATTTGATCTACATCCACAAGACTGAAGAGAAACAGAAAAAGGTACACAGAACCCTTGAGAACTGTAACTCTGTTGTGGGTATATAAAAAATACTCAAGGATAATTTGATTTTACTGATATAAAAAAAAAAAAGGGGGGTGTAGTAAAGGGAAGGAGGTCGGTTCAGAAAAAGGGGAAGGAGTGATAAAAAGAGGGAAACTACATCCCAGGAAGAGACATAGAAAATACACCATATCTGAGGGAACTTAGTGAGGGGGAGAATCATTGTGTGAATCTTACTTTCATCAGGAGAGGCTCAAAGAGTAAATAATTAACATATTTGTTTTTCAGAGAATTTTCTCTCACCTCATTAAAAGGGGGGAGAGGAAAAGGGAAAAGGAAAAGGAGAATAAGTGAAGGGACTTGGAGGGAGGGGGGAGGGATCCTAAAAAAAAAAAAAAAAAAAAAAGAGGGAGGGTTGCGCGTCACAAGGGGGGTCTGTAAATTAAATACCGGGGAGGGGGATCAGGGGGGTCAAGGCAAAAAAGCATAATCTGGGGATAATACGATGGCAGGAAATACAGAATTAGTAATTTTAACTGTAAATGTAAATGGGATGAACGATCCCATCAAATGGAGACAGATAGCAGATTGGATCAAAAAGCAGAACCCTACAATATGTTGCCTACAGGAAACACACTTAAAGCAGGGAGATACATACAGAGTAAAGGTAAAAGGTTGGAACAGAGCCTATTATGCTTCAGGTAAAGCCAAAAAAGCAGGGGTAGCTATCCTTATCTCAGATCAAGCAAAAGCAGAAGTAGATCTCCTTAAAAAAGATAAGGAAGGAAACTTTATCCTGCTGAAAGGTAGCATAAATAATGAAGCCATATCAATACTAAACATATATGCACCAAGTGGTATAGCATCTAATTTTCTAAAGGAAAAGTTAAGAGAACTGCAAGAAGAAATAGACAGTAAAACTATAATAGTGGGAGATCTCAACCTTGCACTCTCAGATTTAGACAAATCAAACCACAAAACAAACAAGAAAGAAATTTAAAAAGTAAATAGAACATTAGAAAAACTAGGTATGATAGACCTTTGGAGAAAACTGAATGGCAATAGAAAGGAATATACTTTCTTCTCAGCAGTTCATGGATCCTATACAAAAATTGACCATATATTAGGACATAAAGATCTCAAAATTAAATGTAGGAAGGCAGAAATAATAAATGCCTTCTTCTCAGATCACAATGCAATAAAAGCTACATTCAGTAAAAAGTTAGGGGTAAATAGACCAAAAAGTAATTGGAAACTGAATAATCTCATCTTAAAGAATGACTGGGTGAAAGAGCAAATTATAGAAACAATTAACAATTTCACCCAAGATAATGATAATGATGAGACATCATATCAAAATCTTTGGGATGCAGCTAAAGCAGTAATAAGGGGAAATTTTATATCTTTAGAGGCTTATTTGAAGAAAATTGAGAAAGAGAAGATTAACGAATTGGGCTTACAACTTAAAAGGCTAGAAAAAGACCAAATTATAAACCCCCAACCAAAACTTAAACTCGAAATACAAAAATTAAAAGGAGAAATCAATAAAATTGAAAGTAAAAAAACTATTGAATTAATAAATAAAACCAAGAGTTGGTTTTAGAAAAAGCCAATAAAATAGATAAACCTTTGGTAAATTTGATCAAAAAAAAAGAAAGAGGAAAATCAAATTGATAGTCTTACAAATGAAAAGGGGGATCTTTCCACCAATGAAGAGGAAATTAGAGAAATAATAAGGAGTTACTTTGCCCAACTTTATGCCAATAAATTTGATAACTTAAGTGAAATGGATGACTTCCTCCAAAAATATAGGCTCCCTAGATTAACAGAGGAGATAAATTGCTTAAATAGTCCCATTTCAGAAAAAGAAATAGAACAAGCTATTAATCAACTCCCCAGGAAAAAATCCCCAGGGCCAGATGGATTCACATGTGAATTCTACCAAACATTTAAAGAACAATTAGCCCCAATGTTATATAAATTATTTGAAAAAATAGGGGATGAAGGAGTCCTACCAAACTCCTTTTATGACACAGACATGGTACTGATACCTAAACCTGGTAGATCGAAAACTGAGAAAGAAAATTATAGACCAATCTCCTTAATGAATATTGATGCTAAAATCTTAAATAAAATATTAGCAAAAAGACTTCAGAAAATCATCTCCAAGATAATACACTATGATCAAGTAGGATTTATTCCAGGAATGCAGGGCTGGTTTAATATTAGGAAAACTATTAATATAATTGACCATATTAATAATCAAATTAATAAGAACCATATGATCATCTCAATAGATGCAGAAAAAGCATTTGACAAAATCCAACATCCATTCCTACTAAAAACTCTTGAGAGTATAGGAATAAATGGATTATTCCTTAGAATAATCAGGAGTATATATTTAAGACCTTCAGTAAGCATAATATGCAATAGAAATAAACTGCAACCTTTCCCAGTAAGATCAGGAGTGAAACAAGGTTGCCCACTATCACCATTACTATTCAATATAGTACTAGAAACGCTAGCCTCAGCAATAAGAGCCGAGAAATAGATTCAAGGAATTAGAGTAGGAAATGAGGAAATCAAACTATCACTTTTTGCAGATGACATGATGGTATACTTAGAGAACCCCAAAGACTCTGCTAAAAAGCTACTAGAAATAATTCAAAATTTCAGCAAAGTGGCAGGATACAAAATAAATCCACATAAATCCTCGGCATTTTTATATATCACTAACAAAATGCAACAGCAAGAGATACAAAGAGAAATTCCATTCCAAACAAATGTTGAGAGTATAAAATATTTGGGAATCCATCTACCAAAGAAAAGTCAGGAATTATATGAGAAAAATTACAAAACACTTGCCACAAAAATAAAATCAGATTTAAATAATTGGAAAGAAATTCAGTGCTCTTGGATAGGCCGAGCGAATATAATAAAGATGACAATACTCCCCAAACTAATCTATTTATTTAGTGCTATACCAATCAGACTCCCAAGAAACTATTTTAATGACCTAGAAAAAATAACAACAAAATTCATATGGAAGAATAAAAGGTCAAGAATTGCAAGGGAACTAATGAAAAAAAACTCAGAGGAAGGTGGTCTAAGTGTACCTGATCTAAAGCTATATTATATAGCAGCAGTCACCAAAACCATTTGGTATTGGCTAAGAAATAGACCGGTAGATCAGTGGAACAGATTAGATACAAAGCTCAAAAAAGGGTACATCTATAGCAATCTAATCTTTGACAAACCCAAAGATTCCAACATTAGGGATAAAAATTCATTATTCGGAAAAAACTGTTGGGAAAACTGGAAATTAGTATGGCAGAAATTAGATATGGATCCACACTTAACACCATATACCAAGATAAGATCAAAATGGGTCCATGATTTAGGCATAAAGAGGGAGATAATAAATAGATTAGAGGAACAGAGGATAATCTACCTCTCAGACTTGTGGAGGAGGAAGGAATTTATGACCAGAGGAGAACTAGAGATCATTATTGATCACAAAATAGAAGATTTTGATTACATCAAACTAAAAAGTTTCTGAACAAATAATACTAATGCAAACAAGATTAGAAGGGAAGTAACAAATTGCGAAAATATTTTTAAAAACAAAGGTTCTGACAAAGGTCTCATTTCCAAAATATATAGAGAACTGACCATAATTTATAAGAAACTGAACCATTCTCCAATTGATAAATGGTCAAAGGATATGAACAGACAATTCTCAGAGGAAGAAATTGAAACAATATCCACTCACATGAAAGAGTGTTCCAAATCACTACTGATCAGAGAAATGCAAATTAAGACCACTCTGAGATACCACTACACACCTGTCAGATTGGCTAAGATGACAGGAACAAATAATGACAAATGTTGGAGGGGATGTGGGGAAATTGGGACACTAATACATTGCTGGTGTTGTTGCGAAAGAATCCAGCCATTCTGGAGAGCAATCTGGAATTATGCCCAAAAAGTTATCAAACTGTGCATACCCTTTGACCCAGCAGCGCTACTACTGGGATTATATCCCAAAGAAATACTAAAGAGCGGAAAGAGACATATATGTGCCAAAATGTTTGTGGCAGCTCTTTTTGTTGTAGCTAGAAACTGGAAGATGAATGGATGTCCATCAGTTGGAGAATGGTTGGGTAAATTGTGGTATATGAAGGTTATGGAATATTATTGCTCGGTAAGAAATGACCAGCAGGAGAAATATAGAGAGGCCTGGAGAGACTTAAATCAACTGATGCTGAGTGAAATGAGCAGAACCAGAAGATCACTGTACACTTCAACAACAATACTGTATGAGGATGTATTCTGATGGAAGTGGAAATCTTCAACATAAAGAAGATCCAACTCACTTCCAGTTGATCAATGATGGACAGAGGTAGCTACACCCAGAGAAGAAACACTGGGAGGGGAATGTAAATTGTTAGCACTAATATCTGTCTGCCCAGGTTGCATGTACCTTCGGATTCTAATGTTTATTGTGCAACAAGAAAATGATATTCACACACATGTATTGTACCTAGACTATATTGTAACACATGTAAAATGTATGGTATTGCCTGTCGTCGGGGGGAGGGAATAGAGGGAGGGGGGGTAATTTGGAAAAATGAATACAAGGGATAATATTATAAAAAATATATATATATAAAAAAAAAATAAAAGGAATTTGTTAGGACTCCTTCAAAAAAAAAATATAAAAAAAAAAAAAAAAGAAAAAATAGGGAATGAAGGAATCCTACCAAATTCCTCTTATGACACAGACACGGTACTGATACCTAAACCATGTACGATGAAAACAGAGAAAGAAAATTATAGACCAATCTCCCTAATAAATATTGATGCTAAAATCTTAAATAATATATTAGCAAAAAGACTACAGAAAACCATCTCCAGGATAATATATCATGATCAAGTAGGATTTATACAAGGTTCAATATCAGGGATGGTTCAATATCAGAAAAACTATCAGTATAATTGGCCATATTAATAACATGTTAATAACAAAAAACATATGATCATCTCAATAGATGCAGAAAAAGCATTTGATAAAATCCAATATCCATTCCTATTAGAAAAACTTGAGAGTATAGGAATAAATAAATTTTCCTTAAAATAATTAGTAGCATCTATTTAAAACCATCAATATGCATCATATGTAATGGGGATAAACTGGAAACATTTCTAATAAGATCAGGAGTGAAACAAGTTTGTCCACTATCACTAGAACTGCTACTTTTGATAAGAGCTGAGAAAGAGATTAAAGGATTTAGAGTAGGTAATGAGGAAACCAAATTATCACTCTTTGCTGATGATATGATAGTATGATGAGAGAACTTCAGAGATTCTACTAAAAAGCTATTAGAAATAATCCACACCTTAAGCCAAATTACAGGATACAAAATAAACTCACATAAGTCATCAGCATTCTTATATATCACTAAGAAAATTCAACACTTAGAGTTACAAGGAGAAATTCCATTTTATTTTATTTTATTTTTTTTTTTTAATTTTTTTTTATTATATATATATATATATATATATATTTTATAATATTATCCCTTGTATTCATTTTTCCAAATTACCCCCCCTCCCTTATTCCCTCCCCCCGACGACAGGCAATACCATACATTTTACATGTGTTACAATATAGTCTAAGTACAATACATGTGTGTGAATATCATTTTCTTGTTGCACAATAAACATTAGAATCCGAAGGTACATGCAACCTGGGCAGACAGATATTAGTGCTAACAATTTACATTCCCCTCCCAGTGTTTCTTCTCTGGGTGTATCTACCTCTGTCCATCATTGATCAACTGGAAGTGAGTTGGATCTTCTTTATGTTGAAGATTTCCACTTCCATCAGAATACATCCTCATACAGTATCGTTGTTGAAGTATACAGTGATCTTCTGGTTCTGCTCATTTCACTCAGCATCAGTTGATTTAAGTCTCTCCAACCCTCTCTGTATTCCTCCTGCTGGTCATTTCTTACTGAGCAATAATATTCCATAACCTTCATATACCACAATTTACCCAACCATTCTCCAACTGATGGACATCCATTCATCTTCCAGTTTCTAGCTACAACAAAAAGAGCTGCCACAAACATTTTGGCACATATATGTCTCTTTCCGCTCTTTAGTATTTCTTTGGGATATAATCCCAGTAGTAGCGCTGCTGGGTCAAAGGGTATGCACAGTTTGATAACTTTTTGGGCATAATTCCAGATTGCTCTCCAGAATGGCTGGATTCTTTCACAACTCCACCAGCAATGTATTAGTGTCCCAATTTCCCGACATCCCCTCCAACATTTGTCATTATTTGTTCCTGTCATCTTAGCCAATCTGACAGGTGTGTAGTGGTATCTCAGAGTGGTCTTAATTTGCATTTCTCTGATCAGTAGTGATTTGGAACACTCTTTCATGTGAGTGGATATAGTTTCAATTTCTTCCTCTGAGAATTGTCTGTTCATATCCTTTGACCATTTATCAATTGGAGAATGGTTTGGTTTCTTATAAATTATGGTCAGTTCTCTATATATTTTGGAAATGAGACCTTTATCAGAACCTTTGTTTTTAAAAATATTTTCCCAATTTGTTACTTCCCTTCTAATCTTGTTTGCATTAGTATTATTTGTACAGAAACTTTTTAGTTTGATGTAATCAAAATCTTCTATTTTGTGATCAATAATGATCTCTAGTTCTCCTCTGGTCATAAATTCCTTCCTCCTCCACAAGTCTGAGAGGTAGATTATCCTCTGTTCCTCTAATCTATTTATTATCTCCCTCTTTATGCCTAAATCATGGACCCATTTTGATCTTATCTTGGTATATGGTGTTAAGTGTGGATCCATATCTAATTTCTGCCATACTAATTTCCAGTTTTCCCAACAGTTTTTTCCGAATAATGAATTTTTATCCCTAATGTTGGAATCTTTGGGTTTGTCAAAGATTAGATTGCTATTGATGTACCCTTTTTTGTCCTTTGTATCTAATCTGTTCCACTGATCTACCGGTCTATTTCTTAGCCAATACCAAATGGTTTTGGTGACTGCTGCTATATAATATAGCTTTAGATCAGGTACACTTAGACCACCTTCCTCTGAGTTTTTTTTCATTAGTTCCCTTGCAATTCTTGACCTTTTATTCTTCCATATGAATTTTGTTGTTATTTTTTTTAGGTCATTAAAATAGTTTCTTGGGAGTCTGATTGGTATAGCACTAAATAAATAGATTAGTTTGGGGAGTATTGTCATCTTTATTATATTCGCTCGGCCTATCCAAGAGCACTGAATGTCTTTCCAATTATTTAAATCTGATTTTATTTTTGTGGCAAGTGTTTTGTAATTTTTCTCATATAATTCCTGACTTTTCTTTGGTAGATGGATTCCCAAATATTTTATACTATCAACATTTGTTTGGAATGGAATTTCTCTTTGTATCTCTTGCTGTTGCATTTTGTTAGTGATATATAAAAATGCCGAGGATTTATGTGGATTTATTTTGTATCCTGCCACTTTGCTGAAATTTTGAATTATTTCTAGTAGCTTTTTAGCAGAGTCTTTGGGGTTCTCTAAGTATACCATCATGTCATCTGCAAAAAGTGATAGTTTAATTTCCTCATTTCCTACTCTAATTCCTTGAATCTCTTTCTCGGCTCTTATTGCCGAGGCTAGCGTTTCTAGTACTATATTGAATAGTAATGGTGATAGTGGGCAACCTTGTTTCACTCCTGATCTTACTGGGAAAGGTTGCAGTTTATTTCTATTGCATATTATGCTTACTGACGGTCTTAAATATATACTCCTGATTATTCTAAGGAATAATCCATTTATTCCTATACTCTCAAGAGTTTTTAGTAGGAATGGATGTTGGATTTTGTCAAATGCTTTTTCTGCATCTATTGAGATGATCATATGGTTCTTATTAATTTGATTATTAATATGGTCAATTATATTAATAGTTTTCCTAATATTAAACCAGCCCTGCATTCCTGGAATAAATCCTACTTGATCATAGTGTATTATCTTGGAGATGATTTTCTGAAGTCTTTTTGCTAATATCTTATTTAAGATTTTAGCATCAATATTCATTAAGGAGATTGGTCTATAATTTTCTTTCTCAGTTTTCGATCTACCAGGTTTAGGTATCAGTACCATGTCTGTGTCATAAAAGGAATTTGGTAGGACTCCTTCATCCCCTATTTTTTCTAATAACTTATATAACATTGGGGCTAATTGTTCTTTAAATGTTTGGTAGAATTCACATGTGAATCCATCTGGCCCTGGGGATTTTTTCCTGGGGAGTTGATTAATAGCTTGTTCTATTTCTTTTTCTGAAATGGTACTATTTAAGCAATTTATCTCCTCCTCTGTTAATCTAGGGAGCCTATATTTTTGGAGGAAGTCATCCATTTCACTTAAGTTATCAAATTTATTGGCATAAAGTTGGGCAAAGTAACTCCTTATTATTTCTCTAATTTCCTCTTCATTGGTGGAAAGATCCCCCTTTTCATTTGTAAGACTATCAATTTGATTTTCCTCTTTCTTTTTTTTGATCAAATTTACCAAAGGTTTATCTATTTTATTGGCTTTTTCATAAAACCAACTCTTGGTTTTATTTATTAATTCAATAGTTTTTTTACTTTCAATTTTATTGATTTCTCCTTTTAATTTTTGTATTTCGAGTTTAATTTTTGGTTGGGGGTTTATAATTTGGTCTTTTTCTAGCCTTTTAAGTTGTAAGCCCAATTCGTTAATCTTCTCTTTCTCAATTTTCTTCAAATAAGCCTCTAAAGATATAAAATTTCCCCTTATTACTGCTTTAGCTGCATCCCAAAGATTTTGATATGATGTCTCATCATTATCATTATCTTGGGTGAAATTGTTAATTGTTTCTATAATTTGCTCTTTCACCCAGTCATTCTTTAAGATGAGATTATTCAGTTTCCAATTACTTTTTGGTCTATTTACCCCTAACTTTTTACTGAATGTAGCTTTTATTGCATTGTGATCTGAGAAGAAGGCATTTATTATTTCTGCCTTCCTACATTTAATTTTGAGATCTTTATGTCCTAGTATATGGTCAATTTTTGTATAGGATCCATGAACTGCTGAGAAGAAAGTATATTCCTTCCTATTGCCATTCAGTTTTCTCCAAAGGTCTATCATACCTAGTTTTTCTAATGTTCTATTTACTTTTTTAATTTCTTTCTTGTTTGTTTTGTGGTTTGATTTGTCTAAATCTGAGAGTGCAAGGTTGAGATCTCCCACTATTATAGTTTTACTGTCTATTTCTTCTTGCAGTTCTCTTAACTTTTCCTTTAGAAAGTTAGATGCTATACCACTTGGTGCATATATGTTTAGTATTGATATGGCTTCATTATTTATGCTACCTTTCAGCAGGATATAGTTTCCTTCCTTATCTTTTTTAACGAGATCTACTTCTGCTTTTGCTTGATCTGAGATAAGGATAGCTACCCCTGCTTTTTTGGCTTTACCTGAAGCATAATAGGCTCTGTTCCAACCTTTTACCTTTACTCTGTATGTATCTCCCTGCTTTAAGTGTGTTTCCTGTAGGCAACATATTGTAGGGTTCTGCTTTTTGATCCAATCTGCTATCCGTCTCCGTTTGATGGGATCGTTCATCCCATTTACATTTACAGTTAAAATTACTAATTCTGTATTTCCTGCCATCGTATTATCCCCAGATTATGCTTTTTTCCCTTGACCCCCCTGATCCCCCTCCCCGATATTTAATTTACAGACCCCCCTTGTGACGCGCAACCCTCCCTCTTTTTTTTTTTTTTTTTTTTAGGATCCCTCCCCCCTCCCTCCAAGTCCCTTCACTTATTCCCCTTTTCCTTTTCCCTTTTCCTCTCCCCCCTTTTAATGAGGTGAGAGAAAATTCTCTGAAAAACAAATATGTTAATTATTTACTCTTTGAGCCTCTTCTGATGAGAGTAAGATTCACACAATGATTCTCCCCCTCACTAAGTTCCCTCAGATATGGTGTATTTTCTATGTCTCTTCCTGGGATGTAGTTTCCCTCTTTTTATCACTCCTTCCCCTTTTTCTGAACCGACCTCCTTCCCTTTACTACACCCCCCTTTTTTTCTTTTATATCAGTAAAATCAAATTATCCTTGAGTATTTTTTATATACCCACAACAGAGTTACAGTTCTCAAGGGTTCTGTGTACCTTTTTCTGTTTCTCTTCAGTCTTGTGGATGTAGATCAAATTTTTTGTTTAAGTCTGGTTTTTTTCTTAGAAACATATAGAATTCCTCTGTTTCATTGAATGACCATCTTCTTCCGTGGAAAAAGATGCTAAACTTAGCTGGGTAGTTCATTCTTGGTTGCAGTCCTTGATCTTTTGCCTTTCGGAATATCAGGTTCCAGGCCCTTCTATCTTTTAATGTGGAGGCAGCCAGATCTTGGGTGACCCTTATTGTGGCACCTTGGTATTTAAATTGTTTTTTTCTAGCTGCTTGCAGGATTTTCTCCTTTGTGTGGTAATTCTGCAGCTTAGCCACAATGTTCCGTGATGTTCTTTTTTTAGGGTCTATTTCAGAAGGAGTTCGATGAATTCTTTCCACCTCTACTTTCCCTTCTGTTTCTATTATCTCTGGACAGTTCTCTTTGATAATTTCCTGTAAAATAGAATCTAGGCTCTTTTTTTGGTCATAGTTTTCTGGAAGTCCAATAATCCGCAGATTATCTCTCCTAGATCTATTTTCCAGGTCTATAGATTTTCCCAGTAAGTATTTGACGTTGTTCTCCAGCTTCTCATTTTTTTTGTTTTGTTTGACTGATTCTTGGGTTCTCTGTGAATCATTCATTTCTATTTGTTCCATCCTGACTTTTAAGGAGTTATTTTCTTCTTTCACAGTTTTTAGTTCTTTTTGTAAATGCCCAATTTCATTTTTAAATGAATTATTTTGCTCTATTGAATTTTTTTCCATTTCCCTAATTTTTTTTTTTTGAGAATTATTTTCTTTTTCCAATTCAGAAATTCTATTTTCTTGAGACTTTTTTATCTTTTCCAATTCAGAAATCCTACTTTCCTGTGTTTTTTTAACCTTTTCTAATTCACTAATTTTGTTTCCCTGCATCTCCTGTGAATTCTTTATTTTTTCCAACTCCAATTTCAGGACGTTGTTATTCTCTATCATAACTTCCCTTTCCTTGCCCCATTTTTCTTCAATCTCCCTCAATTTCTTAAGAGCTTCTTCTAGGAGAGAGTTATGTGATGGGGGGCAGGAATCGTTCCCCTTTAGGTTGTTATCTTCTGAATCTTTGCTGTTAACTTCCTCGGGGTTGGATACCCGCTCTTTCTCTGTATAGAAGGAATCTATAGTTTTTCTAGCTTTTTTGCTCATACTTAAAAAATGTTTTGGGGTCTGTCCCTGGGGTAGGAAATTATTTACTTCTTTACCAGCTTCCTCCCAGACGGGATGGATGCAGCGGCCCCCACGCCCGCGCTAAGAGAGAGCTCTGGGAGAGAGTTCCCCACCCCCTCCCTGGAAGCGCCTCAGAGGTGATTAGCACTGCTGTGCTTTGAGGGCGTAGAATAGTGAAGACAGCAAGAAGCCCAGGCTATGTGTCCGGGTGGGGAGTGGGTGTCTGCAGCAGGTGACGTAAGAAGCCCCTGCGCTCAAACTGGAAGTGTCTGCCAGAAACCGCGGTCCCTAGTTCAAAGGTTCTGCTTCTCTGGGACTTCCTGGAGCTGAGTTCCACTCCCTCCAGCTAAGCTAGGCCGTGTGTGTTGCCTTGGGCCGTATCCACCCACTTGTCAGTCTCTTAACTATTCTCAGGAGGTAGCTGAGGCCACACCCCCTGGTGCCGAGTCTGCCCCAGGGTGGGGGGGGGGGGAAATCTAATCTGAGTTTTAAAATATTTTGGCTTTCTCTTCTGAACTGCTAAATAATTAGCAGAGAAGAGCTAACAGCCTGTGCCAGATTCCTTTACCTCAGTGGCTTCTCTGATCCCAGAGCCCTTCCCTGCGCAATGGGCGCAGTGTGCCCCTACCCCACCGTCTGTGCTGGTCTTTCTTATTCCTCCCCTGAGAACTGACCTTTCCTGTTGAAACTCCAGATTCTCTTCAGCTGGTAAGTCGTGCTTCCAGTCCTTGTGGTATCTATCAGTCCTGAGCTAATTTTGAGACTTAATTTATCTAATTGGTTGTGAGGGAGTGAGGACGTTCACTGAGTAGTGTGTTTCTTCTCCGCCATCTTGGCTCCGCCCCGAGAAATTCCATTTTAAGTAAACATCAATATTATAAAATATTTGGGAATCTATCTGCCAAGTAATGTCAGGAACTATATGAGCTAAACTACAAAAATCTTTCCACACAAATAAAGTTAGATCTAACCAATTGGAAAAAAAAATATTAAGTGTTCTTGAATAGATCAAAAAATAAAATAAAGATGGTACTACCTAAACTAACCTATTTATTTAGCACTATACCAATCAGATTACCAAAAAAAAAATATTTTAATGACCTAGAAAAAATAACAACATTCATCTGGAAAAAAAAAATTTCCCTCTGGATGCAAATGGTTCTCTCCATCACAAAGCTATTGAAACTGGCCTGAATCACCTCGTTGTTGAAGAGTTATGCCCATCAGAATTAATCATCATATAATTTTGTTGTTTCTGTGTGTATATATATATATATATATATATATATATATATATATATATATATATATATATATATATATATTTTTGTTGTTGTTGTTGTTGTTGTTGTTGTTGTTGTTGTTGTTGTTGTTCTACTCAATTCACTTGGGATCAGTTTATGTAAATCCCTCCAGGCCTTTCTGAAATCATCCTCTTGATACAGAAAACTATATCTTCCTAACTATATCTTCTTGCCATAGGCAGTAAAGTAATATTAATATAAAACTAAAAATACACAAGTAGTATAGAACCCCATGTTATGGAGTTGAAGATAACTGAGTTATAGGAAGAAAAATATAGCAAAGGAATACTAAAGGTGATCCTCATCATCTCCCTCTAAGAAGTAGATAAATTTAAACACTAAACAAACAAACAAACAAACAAAAATATAAGAAGGTGTGCAGATTTTTTTTTTTAAGTTAGATATGGTAGACCTCTAGAGAAAACTAAATGTTAAAAAAGGAATATATCTTTTTCTCAATAACACATGATACTTAACAAAAATTGATCTTGTTCTAATAAGGGCACAAAAATATCACAAAGAAAGAAAGGCAACAATATTCAATTTATCCTTTACAGATTCTAATGCAATAAAAATTACAGGTCATAAGGGGCCCATATAATGATAGACTAAAAACTAATATGAAACTAAACAATCTATTCCTAAAGAATGAGGTTCAATTACTATGTTTCCAAACATTAGTGATAGAGAATACCATTGCCATCTTATACAGCTATGAAACTTTGATCACTTTATCTAAAAACTATTCATATCTCATGATCATTTATCAATTGAGAAAAGATTCAGTTTTATAAATTTAAATCAGTTTTCTATATATTTGACAAACTATTATCAAAGAGATTTCTTAATTTTTTTCCACTTATCATTGCTAAAAGTATTTTCCTCTATCCTCTCCACCATTTATTCTATTCTCTCTCTCCTATGACTCTGTCCCTCCTCAAAAGTGTTTTGTTTTTAACTAACCCCTTCTCCAATCTAGTACTCTGACTCAGATCTGAGTATGGACAGAGCGACAAAAGTCATGCCTCCAGCAAAGAGGCTACTCTAATTTTCTTCTGACCATTTGTTCAACCCCCTTAATATCAGTGATCTGAGAAATCTGGTAGCACCTGCTGCTACAGCTAATTTTGTGATTCCCAAGACTTGTTCTTGATTTGATGGGGTTGAATCTTCACTGATACACTTTGTATTGGACTATTCAACTCTCATCCGGGCATATGTCTTTTTTCTTTTTGGCTGTAAAATTATTTCACTCTATCCTCTTGCGAGTTCTTCCACTTGAGGAATTGTTTTATAGTATTATTTAAATGTATCTGGAAAGATTTTAGAGAGTTGATTCCTTTTCTCCAATATCTTCGCTCAGCCTCAGAAGAGCATTATTGGCTCTGTTCATTTCACTCAGCATTATTTCATGTAAATCTTTCCAGAATTTTCTCACATCAGCCAATTCATCATTTTCTTTATATAAAAATAATATTTGATTGCTTTCATTTACCATAACTTGCTCAGTCATTTCCCTATTCAGATATATGCAGTCATTTTACAATTATTTGCCATTACAAAATGAGCTGCTACAAATATTTTTGAACATATGGTTCCTGATCCTGGGTAATTCTGATTGTTGCTCCTTGATATTTGGATTGTTTTTGTCTGGTAACTTGCTGTATTTTTTTTCTTCAGATTGTGGTTCTGAAGTTGCACAACAATGTTCCTTGGGGTTTTCCTTGTTAGATCTATTTCTGAAGGTGAAGGATGGATTCTTTGGATGAATCTTTACCCCTCTGTTTCATTTTTCCTTAATGATCGCTTGAAGAATTCTATTAAGCCCCTTTTACTAATCTTGCCTTTCAGATAAACCAATAATTTTTAATTATCTCTTCTGGATCTATTCTCTAGGTCAGCTCTTTTTTTTTTTTCCAAAGAAATATTTCATGTATTCTTCCATTTTTTTCATTCATTTTAGCTTATTTAACTGATTCTTGCTTTCTCATAATCATTAGCTTCCATTTACTCCATTCTTGTTTTTAATGTATGATTTCCTTCAGTTTGTTTTTATATCTCTTTTTCTATTTTGTCAATTCTATGTTGAAGGTATTGTTTTCTTCAATGGATTTTTTTTTTTTTTTTTGCATTGGCCAATTGTAATTTTAGGAGTAGTTTTCTTCAGTCATTTTTTCCCTTCCTTTTCCTTTTCCAAGCTGTTAACTTTATCTTTCATACTTCTCATTTCTTTCCTCATGTTTTCTTCTTCTTTTCTTATTTATTTTATAAAGGTACTTGTTTATGAGCACTTCCAAGAAGCCTCATTGGGCATTAGATCAATTCATATTACTCTTTCAAATTTCTTCTGTGGACATTTTGGTCTCATTTTAATTGGTGTTTTGATTTTCTCTGTCACTATAGCAGCTCATTTTCTTCTTCTTTTTTTCTTTTTCTTTTAGTGTTTCCTATTTTATTTTTATGGTTGAGCTCTGCTTCTGGAGTAAAGAATCTGTGCCTTGGTTTTGAGCACTGGGACCCCTTGGGTTTGCAGGGGGTAACTTTGCCTGCTCTTTTCAAGAAACTGCCTAGTTTCCAAGAGATTGCATTTTCAGCTGGTTATTGAGGATGCCCCACTGATCTGCACCTCTAATGAGCTAGAACTGAGGGTATTTAATGCTGATTTGATATGATTAAGACCCTTTCATTGTCCCATAGTTTGTCTGAGCTGGGCTGAACAGTGAAACTGATTTTTCTTAAGTTTTTGTTGTTGTTGTTGTTGTTTTTTCCCAGTCCATTTTGAGAAAGAGAGTGGTTTCACTCTGCCACACTGTTCAAAACTTGGTTTCATGTGATTTTTTCAGGGAAACTGAGAAAGCTTGAGAAGCTTGCTAGCTTTCCTCAACCATCTTGGCTCCAACCCTAAAAATCTCCAAAATCTCCAATCCTGAAAATCTCCAAATACAGCAGTTTATTGAAATGGAAATTCTACTGCTATGAGCAAAACAAATAAAAATAAATAGTCTCTCCCCCCACCCCCTTACAGAAGAATGAATTTAAGGAATTTATTTACACAAAACTATACTTGATTGACTAACTCTGGAGAAAATTTCTTTCTTTCCATATTTTTTTTAATTAATAGTTACAAGGCTGATACATTGTAGAAATACTTCAAAGATATGTCTGGATTTTAGATAGACATCGACAAAGTATTTATGATATTTTGATGGACAAGATGGTTAAATGAGAGCTGGGCAACAAAATAGTCAAGTTGATTCAAAGCTGGTTGGCCATCTTCAAAGAATGGCTATTAATGCTTAAATGACAAGTTCAGCATAGAACCTAATATGAAGATATGAGTAGCCTGGATTACATTTTAAAAATTGAAGTTTCAGTGATCTCAAGTGATGGGGGTGATAGCCCTTTTGAGATTCCTTGTCTGATTTCCAACTTCTTTTAGGATTGACCTTTGATTTACAAGATCTGTATCTGAGCCAGTTTGGGCTGTACTCAGTCCCTACCACTCAGATCTGAGCTGGCTTGGGTTTTCAGCCCCCATTATAATGATTTGAAATTCCTTTTTGGGAGAGACAGAAGGAGATAACAGAGAATTCCTGTCTTATTTACAAATATGTCTGGAACCTCTTGGATAACATCTCTGTGCAAACATTGTTTTGATGACCCTAGTTATGTATAAAAGGAAGGTTAAAAAATGGAATCTTTGCACTCTGTACATACCAGCCTAGTGCCTGCCAACTGGTGTCCCCTTGCAGGCAGTTTGGTCTTCCTGGAGGCCAAATGTCTGTCTATCCCTTTACTATCAATAAAGACTTTGTTTCCATGCAGCATTGAGTAGCAAATTCATTTGCTACCAAACCCGCCCAGTGGTTACTTTGGGAAGGAGAGAGATAATCAGACCCAAGAGGAAAGGAAAAGGCCTATCTTAGCTTAGAACCTCAGTTTACTCCTCATCAAGTTTTTCACTGATACCTGTAAAGTTCTCCATTTGGTTTTCTTGAAGTCTCTGGGAACAGCCTTCATTTCAGTTCAGTTATCACCACATGAGTAACCAGGGGTTAAAGTCTAAAGCCTTTATTACCTCCTGGCCTGAGCCTGGCAGCTTTCTGGAGAGTCTTTCAGATGGGCCTTGGTCTCAGTGGAGAAATGCAGGAGGAGAGTCTGCTACCAGGAGCCTGACCGATGATGGAAATGAATAGTCCAAAGGCTTGTGCTTCTGCCTCTCTTGCTCTCTCTTAATCCCTCTGAGAGCTTAAGCTCCTGCCTCCAGTTCTCTTGTCTTTTATGCCTCTGAATCAACCTAGCTAAGATTCCCAGCTTATATGCTCTACACTGAGTATAAAACAATCATTATATCACTAGGAAACCATTATTGGTTGTAAGATTAAATCAATCATACTGAATATAAAGAACTATTAAGCATCATGCTAAACTAGATAACCATTGTAAATTCCACTTAGTACCTTGTATGAATCCCTGTTTCAAGTTCTGACCCATAACAGACACCACATCAAATATTTTGAATATTGGTATTATTCTAGTAACATTAAATGTCTAAATCACAGCAGATGACAATTTTAGAAGAATTACAATTATATGTGACAGAAGAGTAATATAAAAAATGCAATATTAGTGTATGGAGGCTGGAACATATTACATCCAATTATTTGCTTTATAAAAGTCAGTATAAAACATTAACAAAATACATGATTGGAATGAGTGGTGGGCAACTTAAATGGACAGATTAAAAAATAGCTGGTACACAGCTCATGTCTTGCACTTGTATCTATAAACAAGTTTTTAAAGTTATTATATATGCCTTCCATGGGTGGAAGCAAATGCACATAAATACTTCAGACTGAAAAGAAATGGATAGATTGTGCTTGTAAACACAGTGAAAATTCATTATATATAGCTACTGTATTATCCTCTCACTTGCTAACTTCATCAAACAACTAGGAGAATAATTAAAATTTTTATTTGATTTGATCTTTACAATAACACTGGGGATTCAGTTCATTTTTATAGAGAAGGAAACTGAGACAAAGATGAGTTAAGTGACTTGTCAGAGTTTATACTGCTAGTAAGTGTATGATATTGGATTTGAACTCCAATTTTTCTTTATTTACATACATATACACACATAAACACATGTGCTGTATATCTATGTGTATATGTAAATATATATATATATATATATATATATATATTATAATTACATATAGATATATACACAGTCATGTGTGTATTTATAGCCCTAATCACTCTTCTGATTTTCACCATATGATCAAAAAGTATTTAAAGTTTAGAATTGGATTGTGTTAAAGACCTCTTAAATTCAATGTGTTCAAAACAGAACTTGTTATTTTTAGACCAAAAATTCCCTTTTGAATTTTAATATAAATATCAAAGATGTCATTATCCTTCTGGTTATTCAACTTTGTTATCATCCTTAACTCCTCACACTTTAAGGTGCTATATCCAATCTTTTCTTTGTTTGTTTGTTTGTTTTATTTTGTTTCCTGTTCAAAATATCTTTTATAACCATCTTCTTCTCTCTACTCACATAAACATCAAGACCTTATCACTTCTCCTTTAGTTCTCTCTTTTTTAAAATGACTAATCAATTTTATGAAGATAATGATGATGATGATGATGATGATGATGATGATTGTAACTAGCATTTGTATGGTCTTATGGTATATAAAATGTTTCATATGTATATTAAGTCATTTGATATAATGGCACTTATTATCCCTATTTGACAGATGAGGAAATCAAAATTGAATCATTTGTTTAACATCAAACAACTAGCAAATATCTGCAATGGGATTTGAATTCAGACTTTTCTGACTCCAAGTTCAGTGCTCTATCCTCTATATAACATGGCCAGTTAAATTATTTTTAGATTATGTAAAGGAAAATATTTTGTTAATTAAATGAATGGCAGAATTAGGCTGCTTGGAGACTGCAATAGATGAAATTTACAGATTAAGTCTAATTTACTTAAAATGTAATGGGATAAATTTATAATTCTGACTTCAGCTAATGTTTGAATGGTTTTTTTTTTAATAATAATAGATTTTCATTTTTCAAAATACATGCCAAGATAGTTTTTAAATATTAACCCTTGCAAAAACCTTGTATTACAAATTTTTCTCCTTCCCTCCTCTCCACCACCTTTAGCTAAACAGCAAATAATCCAATATAGATTAAACATGTGCAATTATTCTAAACATATTTCCACATTTATCATGATGCATAAGAAAAATCAGATCAAAAGGATAAAGCTGAGAAAGTCAAAAACAAGCAAGCATCAGCAACAAAAATGAAAATACTATATTGTGATACACATTCAGTTCCCATAGTCCTCTCTCTGGCTGCAGATGGCTTTCTTCATCACAAGCCTATTTGGAACTGGCCTGAATCACCTCACTGTTAAAAAGATCCAATTCCTTCACAGTGGATCATCACATCCATTCAGTTTTCAGTTCCTTGCCACTAGAAAAAGAGTTGATGCAAACATTTATGCACATGTGGAGTCTTTTTTCCTTTTTTATAATTTGCTTGGGATTCATACTCAGTAGAGATCCTTTGAGCATAGTTTTATAGTCCTTTAGGCATAATTCTAAACTGCTTTCTAGAATGATTAGATCAATTCACAACTTCACCAACAATGTATAAGTGTCCCAGTTTTCCCACATCCCCTCCAAGATTTATCCTTATCTTTTCGTGTCATCTTAACCAAGCTGAAAGGTATGAAATGTTACCTCAGAGTTGTCTTCATTTTAATTTCTCTAATAAATAGTGATTTGGGGCATTTTTTCATATGACTAGAAATGGCTTTGATTTTGCCATCTGAACATTGGCTGTATCTTTTCAACATTTATCAATAGAAGAATGGCTTGTATTCATTTAATTTTGAGTCAATTCTTTATATATTTTAACAATGAGGCTTTGATCAGAATCCTTATATGTAAATTTTTCCCCCAGTTTTCTGCTTCCATTCCAATCTTTAATGCATTGTCTTTGTTTATGCAAAACCTTTTTAATTTAATATGATCAAAATTGTACATTTTGCATTTTATAATGTTCTTTAGTTCTTCTTTGGTCATAGATTCCTTTCTTCTCCACGATCTGAGAGGTAGACTATCCCTTGTTCTCCTAATTTGCTTATGTTATCATCCTTTAGTTCTAAATCATATGCCCTTTTCAACCTCAACTTGGTATAGGGTGCTAGGTGCTGGTCATTACTTAGTTTCTACCAATGTTTAAAGTTATAAAGGTGATTTCTGCATTGGGGTGAAAGATTGAGCTCAATGTCCTTTGTTATCCTTGACAAATGTAGAATTCTGTATTCCACAAGTACTTGGTATGGTACAGTAGAACAGAATAAAATACCTAAATTGAGTTTTAAATCAGTTATCTACTACATATGTGATCCTTGGCAAGTCACACAGATTATGTCTTTTCTTGCCTGTATAGTGAGAAGTTTAATTTGGAACATCTTTCTTGCTCACTCCATCTCAAAGTGCAGATTCTAAGTAGTTTATAAGGTCTTAATTTTCTTTTCATTTTCCTATTTACACATTTGAGTTTTCTGCCCTCCAAATATTTTCAATAATTAAAAGACTATATGGATATCTTAAATGCTATAGCAATACTAGTAGTAATAACAATATGGTGATGATGATAACATTTGTATAGTGCTGCACATTTCACAATCTGTTTTATATATTTTATCTAATTTGATTGAAATGACTATTCCTGAAGCTCAGAGACTCTTCAAAGGGAATAAAAGGTGGAAGTTAAAAGATCAAAGTGCTTTTGGAGATGCTAAGTCTAAAGTCTTTTCTAACTAATGGAAAATCCAATAAATAGTTTATTTTCACTTGCCTTTGAACTTTATAACCTTAAACAGGCTAGAAGAATTTGTTATGGTTTCTTCAACTAGAAGTTTTCACTTTTACAGCCCAGGCAGAATGGAAATTTTCATCACTAAGGAATAAAAATCCTTTCTGACTCATCCAGTCCCTGTATTGTCCAATGAACATAAGAAAATGTCCTTTCAAAACACCATTCCTCATTTCCAACAAGCTGTAGCATTTCATCTTCCTGTGTAACTAAGGCAAAAGCTTGTATAGGTTATGGTCATCAATCAAGCAGCCTGTTAAAAAGTTGCTCCTATTTTAACTACACTAGAAATTCTCATTTAGAGGACTCAGTTCAGTGAGCCAGATCAATCCATAATAATACAGCCATCATGACCTTTATCTTTATTTTCCTCCTTTGAAAATGTAATATAAACATAAATAAAAGAGAAAATATTCCATATAAAGCTAACTGTCTTTACAGTAGGTTTTTGTCAGTACACTTTAAGTAATAGGAGCTTGCATCCTTTTCAGCAAATTGTATATACTTTTCAGTCATACATGACAGGCTGTGATGAGGTCTGCATATGTGTGTGTGTGTATGTGTGTGTGTCTGCATGTGCTGCTATATGTCCTAGTATATGGGTGTGAATGGCAGGGATGTAATTTGTTGCTTTGGAATTGTGATTTTGAGGAATTAAACATATCCACAAAGTAAAAAGTTTTGGAAACAACTTATGTTCAAGATCAAGTTCCACCTTGGATGTTTATTGCCTGTGTCTTCTTTTTTAAAGCTTTTTATTTTCGAAACATATGAATGGATAATTTTTCAACATTGGCCCTTACATAGCCTTGTGTTTCAGATTTTCCCCTCCTTCCCCTAATCCCATTCCCTAGATGGCAAGCAATCCAATATATGTTATACATGTTAAAATATATTTTAAATCCAATATGTGTAAATATATTTATATGATTCTCTTGATGCACAAGAAAAATCAGATCAAAAAAAAGTAAATGAGTAAGAAAACAAAATGTAAGTGAACAACAACAAAAAGAGTGAGGATGTTATGTTGTGGTCCACATTCGGTTCTCACAGTCCTCTCTCAGAGTGTAAATGGCTCTCTTCATTACAAGATCATTGGAAATGGTACCAATCATCTCATTGTTGGAAAGAATCACTGTCATCAAAATTGATCATCATATAATATTAATGTTTTCATGTACAACGATTTCCTGGTTCTGCTCATTTCATTTAGCATCAGTTCATGTAAGTCTCTCCAGGCATCTCTAAAATCATCCTCCTGAATGTTTCATATAAAACAATAATATTCCATTACATTCATACACCATAATTTATTCAACCATTCTTTAATTTATGGGCATCCACTCAGTCTCCAGTTTCTTGCCACTATGAAAGGGGC
Source organism: Sminthopsis crassicaudata (assembly GCF_048593235.1). Taxonomy (NCBI): domain Eukaryota; kingdom Metazoa; phylum Chordata; class Mammalia; order Dasyuromorphia; family Dasyuridae; genus Sminthopsis; species Sminthopsis crassicaudata. The sequence continues at coordinate 46,295,221 of NC_133620.1, forward strand.
TGCCACAAACATTTTTGCACATGTGAGTCCTTTTCTTTCTTTTAAAATCTCTTTGGAATATATTGCCTGTGGCTTCTTAAGCAAAATGGAAGAGAAAAATCCCTCATTTCTCCAATTCAATAATCTTCTAAATGGAAAATAAATTTTTAAGTTATTGTAGAGGTACAATTATACTGAAAAAAATTGATTTAATTTATTAAGGCTTGATATATTAAGAAGATAGGTATATATGCTGGCTGGAATAACCATGTGAAATCTTTAAACACATCTTGAATTAATGAATTTTTAACAAAGAATTTATTAAGTGCTTACTATGTCTTAGACACTGAGGATCCTAGAGGATAAGTGTGTGTGTGTGTGTGTGTGTGTGTGTGTGTATGTGTGTGTGTGTGTGTGTGTGTGTGTGTGTGTTCTTTTATATTCCCAATTCTTAGGACATTTATAGTAAATTTATAGTAAATACTTCAGAATGAGATGATGATAACAAGGATGACAATGATGAGGGTGCACATATAAGCATGGTTCTGTCCTCCAATAGCTTAAATTCAAAGAAGAGAAGAAAGCACACATAAAAGAAATTACATTTCAAAAGGGTGGAGGAACCAAAGAATGCACCATGGTCTGAAGATAGTTGGAAGTAGCTTGGTGGATTTGGAACTGGATAAGAAAAAATAAAAGATCATGAATCAGAGCCCCAGGCTCTAGGAGACTGATTTTTTTTGGAAGACAACTTCCAAATTGAAGCTAGACTGCTGATAGAATAACTTAGTGATTGAAATTGTGCAAAAAAGTGCCAAAAAGTCAATTGAATAACTGTCTAGCACTTTGAGGAGGAGTCCTGCCTGGAGTCAGAAACTTGTATTGCATTACTGACTTGAGGAAAAGGACAATAGAAGAATGGGATTGACGGAAGAATGTAAGGTAACATAATTTCAATCAATTTTAACTTTTTTATTTTCTTGTTATTAGAAGAAGCCCTATGCTCCGGAAAAAGAAGAAAATCTAAATGTGCAGTGCAAAGATATCTCTATATTTGCAATCATAATCTAATGCCTTGTGAGACTTTAGAAAAGTCATTTAATTCTGCAGGGCTTCATTCTATTCTCTTGTAAATCAAGGAGGCTGGAATTGATAACTAGGAAGATATTTTCATTTCTTTCCTACCTTGATTTCATTGTGTTCTATACAATCTCATCATCCTTAAAGATCATAGCAATCAAAAAACTCATACCTCCTCAGTCCACCCTGTTGCATGGCTGCTTATCCTTCAGGTTTTTCCCTTCCTGTGAACAGAGTGGAAAGTAGACAGACTTTCTCTTTAAGTAGGGCTCCCAGGACAGCCTTCTGACAAAGCCTTACTTGAATTTCATTGGTCTTTCATCATCCTGCAAAATCATCCAAGTATCCTCTATTTTCTTTTATAAGACTTTTCTTCTTTGACATTAGATCTCTTTGAGGGTATGGTCTGTCATTTATATCTTTAGCCTTTTTCAGCATGTGGCGCATAGTGGGTATTTAGTAAATGTTCAATTATGGATTGACTCTTCCAACTTTAAAACTATGATGATGTGGCCTCATTATCATACATTCATACAAAAATTGTTTATCAAACATCTACTATGAGCCAATCACTATTTATGGGAAATAAGAAATAGAAAAATATGATTGAGTTTGACTTGACCAATCCCCAGTCAAATGATAAATCACTGAAGATATGATAAGTTTTAAATCTTTCTCTTTTTTCCTCTTGTTTTCACTAATCATCATTTTAATAAACTTAAATTTTTGAGGAATTTAATTTACATTAACTACCTATACTTGTAGTCACTGTTCTTTTCTTTTTTATTTATGTATTCATTTATTCATTTAGTAAATTTTTATACCTTTGACTACTCATTTATTTACTTATTTACTAATGTATTTTATATTCATGTATTCATTAATTAATTTATTTGTTTAATCAAGCTACATTTACTTCTTTCCATATCTTCAGGTCTTATTTTCTATGCTCTTTCAAATACAACTAATAATAACACCCAAGGATGTCATGAATCTGGACCAAGAGACTTCAGATCAGTAAAAGTCACTGATTAATCTTTACTATAGTCATACATGTTTGAAATACTGGTTTCTAGTGAGCCATTTTCTTTAACTGACATTTCTGCTTTAAAAGTTAGTCTCTTAGCAGTGAAAAGAGAAGAAAACTAAGAATCAAGAATCTCTTCATTCTCCTTGTTAACATTATTCCATCTATCTGTATCAGTGATCTTATCTTGTCTTTAATCTTTTACTTTCTTGTTAGGATTAGCAGGTGAGTTCTCACCTTGTCACTGTCCATTGCATTATCCCACACCCATTCTCTGGGAGGATAAAAAGAGGCAACATTGAGCCGGGAGAGCAGTCTGGACTGGGGAAGTACAAGAGCTGGAGGAGATTCAGAGCCAGGATTCAGGAAGAAGAAGAGGCTGGCTGTAGGCTCCAGAAGCCTCCCAAGAAACCTGCTCATAGAGGAAAAGATTATACAGAAAATAAACCTCCTCCCAGAGAAGGATTACAACTGAGAGACAATCAGAATATTACAATTGGCGCCCAACGTGGGGCAAGGACTTTTGCTTATCCTGACAAGGACTTATTCTGAGCCCTTCAGAGGAGCTAGACTGGACCATAGCACTTTCTCCCAATATATGCAAGATCAAAACAAAATAATCATTGGTTGTTTTTAATTTCTTTTACCAAATGCAGCTCATTCTAAACTTTCACTCAATTGTCATGAATTTTATAATTCACACATCTTATACATCCTTGGTTGTCTACCCTTACTTCCATCTTATGTGTATATATATTTTAATATCCAAATAAATTGGTGAGTTCCCTGTTTATCCACATCAAGATCTGGCTTTTGAAATTTTTAAAAATTGTTTGTTGTTAATGTTGTTGTTTTTCATCTTACCAGAAAGTTATCTTGTGGCCTAAAGCAAAATATTTAACTTCTCTGGGTCTTAATTTCCTCATCTTTAAAGCTAGGAAGTTGGACTCAGTGATTTTTAAGTTCTTTGAAACTTTAAATCTATAGTCTTATAATCTGTTCTTGCTATACATTATATATTCATCATTATATTTTTCCTATATAAAGCTTGTTTGTATAGAAGTGTTTACATGCTATCTCCCACATTAGAATATTATATGGTAGAAAAAAAGGACTATTTTTCTTTTTTTGTATTTTCAACAAAGTTCCTAGAATATAAAATATAGAATATATAATGTGCTTAATAAAATTTCATTGACTCAGTGACTCCTGTGAACATTATCCATGGTATTGGCTCACACATTTCCTGAACATATACTGTCCTAAGCACTAGAGATAAAAAGCCCTAAAGATAAAAAGAAAGGGCTGGGGAAAGAGAATCAGTGCCCTCCAGGAAATCTAATTCTAATGCAAGAAAAAACCATGTCAATTATTATACAACTATGCACATAACAACATATGTGTGTGTATGTGTATGTGTGTCTAAATTATTTTCAGTGCAAATGACAGCTAGGTTTTCATAATAGTTGAATTTAAGCTAAGTGTAAAGGAAAGAAACAAAAACCAGGAAGGCATATTATATAGGGGAAGCATTCTAGAAATGGGAGAAAGCTAGTTTATCATCACAGAATCAGGAAATTGGAGTATTGTATTAAAGGAACTTCAAGAAGGCTATTATATAGAGTTCAGTAAAGAATAACAAGATGGAAACTTTGGAAGGTACAAAACTATGAGAAACTTTAAATATCAAACACAGCGTTTCATAGTGGATTCTGGAAGTAACAGGTAGCTACTACATTTTATTGAATTACACCAGGGAGGTTACCTGCTCAAACAGGGTGAATGGGAAAATAACTTTGGCAAATGAGATTGGAACAGTCTGAACTCAAGTGAGAAGTGAGGCTAGAGAACTAAGCAAGTAATATTCTGTATATGAAATGATAAAGATCAGTATTAGGGTGGTACCATTCAATAGTGGAAGAAAGGGCATAGATATGAGGAATACTATAAAAGTAAAAATAAGAAGACAATGCAGCAGAATGAATATATGGGATCAATATAAATTAATAGTTAAGGATTATTCCTACCTTGATGAGACTGCATAAATGGGAGGATCATTAGTGGCCTTAAGAGTGATAGTGAAATGCAAAATAAATAAGAGTTTAGGACAACAAAAATGAGTTCATTTTAAATGCATATACTAGTAACGTTTCATTTCAATTTAATAATTATAAACTCTTTTGTTTAGCATTTAAAGCACTTCACAACATGAATGGTCTTTCTTCTACTCTTAACACACAACTTCCCATCTCTCATATTAATGTCTTTATATTTATTGTTCCATGGAATATTATTCTTCTTAGATTTGGTTTGCTTTAAGAATTACCTCAAGTATAGCCTTTTGTGAGAGAATGTTCCTGTTTCCCCCTTCCCATAGCTGTTAGTGTCTTCACTGCCAAGGCTACTTTTCATTACTTCATTTATGTATAAGGTTATGTAATCTAATGGATAATAGCTTGAACTTGGAAACAGGAAAATGAGTTTTGATCTTACTGATAGTATTCATCATCTATATTGCAATTGGCAAGTCATTTCACTGAGTCCTTGTAGAGGACTGCAACTCCAAAAAAGTATACTTGACTCAGTATGATTAATGAGATAAAGTACATACTTAGTGTGATACTTAATGTGGTGTAATGATGTAATATTCTACAGCTAGCACATACTCAGTATGGTGTAGTGATACAATTATACTGAAGTATTTAAGGGATGAGGGAGGGACACAGAAGCCTCTCTGCCACAGCTCTCAGCCACAGACATAAAAAAAGACGCCAGATTCCAGACTCCATCTTTGACCAGCCACGTGGCACTCCTGCCTCCTTCACACCTTCACTAAGACCAAGGATTCAAGCTGATCCTGAGGTCCTTCAGAAAGCTAATCCAGACATTACAAGTCCTAACATTGGTTTCCATATTTATAAAATTGTCATAGCAATAGCACCAGCTATAAATAGATAGATACATATACATATACTTATATGTCTATGTAAGTGGATAGAGAGATATGGATATAGATATGCATATAGTATTTTGAGGGATGTGTATATATGTATTTGTGATGGAATTTTGAAATATGCCCAAACCACTTAAAATTGTATTGTTATTAAAATAATGTAATTAAACTTTCTTTCATTTTATGTTTTTGGAAACTTTAAAATAATATTTAAATTTTCATTATTATTTACTTTTTAATAAATCTCTATATATTTATATTGTCTTACTAATTGAAATGTAAGCTCCTTGAGGGAAAGTACTGCTTTCTGTTTGTCTTGATGTTCTAAGAATTTAAAATTGAACCTGAAAAATTGTACATGATTTATAAACAATTGTTTATTTGATTTGTTAGTTGTTTTTAAATCAAGGACTTCATATGCTTCCTGTATAATGGTTTCATGCAAAGAACTCTGATGCATGTAATCTATTGTCAAGTAAGGTGACATTATGAATGAAATCAGTGCTAAAGTCAGTAGCAGAAATCATTGTGTATTGTTTATTGCTCTACTGTTTTATTTTCATGGTCAATCTGTTCTTGACAGCTAAGCATATATATATGTATATGTATGTTAGTTATATATACAGAGAAAGACATACATGTATATGCACATATATATCTATTGTGCATATACATGCATTATCTTCTATATATGTATCTATGTATGTATACATAGAGTGTATATATCTATAAAATATATGAAGATACATTTCTATTACATATATTTTACTCCAATTAACCTCTCAACTTAAGTTTAATATCAATGATATCTATCATCAACTTCATCAGTTCATTTCCACTGGCAGATAACTCACTGGATTATACAGACAGGATCAAAATTGATGTAGACAGACTGATGCATTGAACTAAATTGAGGAAGATGAAATTTCATATGGATAAATGTAATGTCTTTTATTTTGATTCAAACAATCAATTTGACCATAAATACAAGGCAGCTTTCTTTCTGTCAACAACCCTCACAAGATAAGAAGGAAAGGAAAGAAGATAGAAGAGCAGAAGGGAACAGAAAAAGAAAATCTAGAGGATTCATTAAATAGGATTCAATAGTGTGATATGGCAACAAAGAAAGCTAAAGTGATCTTGGGCTATAAGACATTCCTCCTGAGCGTAGTGCTTTTCTAACCTGTCTTCTTCATGACAGGAATATGGTGTTCAGTTTTGGGGCATCCTAGTTTTAGGAACAACAATGACATGTTGCGTAATATTAAGAAAAAAAACAACAGAACAGTGACATCTTAAAGGTCCTGGCTTATGAAAACTGATTGAATAAGACAATATGATAGCAAAATGATTGTTGTCTTTGAGTGTTTGATACAGTTTTGAAAGACAGTTAATATTTATTCTGATTTGCCCCAAAAGAAAGTATTAACAATAAATCTTAAATATTGTGAAGAGCTGATATAAAGTGTAATATAATGAGAAAAAGTCCTAATGATTAATAAATTACTACGGTAGTATCTTGAAACCTAGTAAGTTTCCCTATACTGAGAAATGTTCAAACAAATAAACCAAGAAAAAATTAAATGCCTGCTAAATAACAGTGTTAGTGGCTAGGAATCAAAAGGTTCAAAAAATAATAATTCTGTTCCTCATGATGATTTCTATTCATAGAAACACCATACATATATGAACATGTGTAGGTATAACATGTATTTATATGTTTATATAGACACATTCAAATGTGTTATGTGTATGACTGTATGCATTATATTTTTTTTCTATTTGTATAAACACATAAAGTTAAGTAAATGTGAGTTTAGATAGGAATATAAATGCATATATGGATAAGGAGAGAGAAGGAGTAAGAGAAAGAAAAAGAGAGAACGAAAGAAATAAATGTAGTTATAGATAAATATAAATACAGAAGATATATAAATATGGTATCTTCTGGGGCATTTGTGTATGTGTGTATGATGTGTGTGTGTGTATGTGTGTGTGTGTGTGAGATGAAGGCTGGTGCATAGTTAGACTACTTAAAATTATATTGCTCCCATAGTGAAAGATATTTCAGATCTGTTATGTTTATGGACATTTTAGATTAGCTTTCCATGAAGATGTGAGTTTCAGAATAACCTTTTTCTCCTAACTGATTAGAAGAAACTGTCAACATATAGAAATTTAACTGGATAAAAAAACCTAAATAATTATCTAATCATTATCTTCTTTCTTTCATTCACATCTAGATGGGAAAGACCTATTCACCTAAACCAGATTACACCAAAAACAAAGGAACAAAAGATATAGAACTCCCCTTCAAGTCACATGTCCCCTAGAAATGGGATGGATATTATGATTTTCACTTGAACTTTTTAGTTCTAAATGTAGCTAATTTGATTCTCCATATTAGGAGTTCAAGTTCTGGAGGTCTTAGATCCCGGGATAACTAGCCAGATGTTACCAGACAAGGCAATCATGAAAAGCCAAGGTCCCCAAATCCCATGTGTTCCTTAATTTTGCATTTGATGAAATTAATGTTATATAAGAATTGAGCTAAACTATGAGCCTAATCTTTCTCCCCTGCCTAAAGATTAAGGTAGTAGTGATGGTTGTGGTAGAATCACTTTATACTTTTGAAATAAATATTCATCCACTAAAGTTAATGAAATTGAGGTGCTAATCACTTGGTCCAAAAATTTGGTGGAAAAATAAGTGAAGGTGCAAATCAGTAATGGAGAAGAGAGATTCATTCTCTATATTTAAGGTACAGAAAAACTCATAGAGGGGTAATTGAAATGTCCCTTGGCTTTCAAAATGAGGCAAGAAAAATAAATTTTTATTTGTAATTATGTCTTACTTTATATCAACACCATCTCTATCTCTCACTACTAATATATGGAATCTACATAGTAAAATATTGTCACAATTTGTATGGTACCATATTGTTTCATATTATTACATTAAATATAACATATGAATAAATTATATACATACACATATACATACATACATACATACCATCCAACCATATATATGTTCAAAGTGACAAGTTTAAATGTGATCTTCAGGAAAATTATTCTAGTATCTATGGGATAGATGACCTTTAAAAAAGAAAATTTAAAATGGAAAGGAAAATGGCTAATATTTCAATAATCCAATCAAGTGATGACAATAGCTTAAACAAGGGTTGTACAGAGTTGAAGAATTGAGTATGGGGAATATAAGATTTGAAAGCTATAGACATGATAATATCAAATATATGATTGTATATCAGTAGAAGGGAAGTGAGAAGCCAAATATATGACACTGAAGCTATAAAGGCTAGTGACTGAAATAAATGGGAAAGACAGATTGTTCAGTTCAGAGGAAAAACTTATTTTGTGATGCTTTCAAGACATCCAGTTGCAAATGGTTTTGCAGTAGAATTTAGACAAAGATTAGGGTGGTAAATACATATTTTACCTGGAATCATATGAATAGTATTTATAATTACGTCCATCGAGAAGTGGTAAAGTAAAAAAAGAACAAGAATATAGAAAGAATACATGGAAAGTGAAAATATTTCAAATATATTCAGAGAATTGATATAGTCTCCTAGTTAATAGTACTTACAATTTAGGGAAAGAGATTAATTTATAAATATTTAAATAAAGACTTAGTGATATGACAGTGTAAAATCAAATATTACTATCTCCACTCTGGTGAAGTCTGTTGTGTCACAGCTAAAATATCCCAATAGTGTTCTGACTTGACTAAAATCTTTCCAGTCCATCAATTACTAGGCAATCAATGATCCTCCTAAAGCACAGATTTGAATGTTGCATGCCTTTATTCAATAAAATCTAGTGATTTTTTATTCTCTCCAGTATAATTATAAAATTTTTGCTTATCTTTCAAAACCTTTCATAAGCTGGCTTTCTTCAAGTTTTATAGTCTTTCCTCTATATTCTAGTTTTCTCCATTTATTCTACAACTCTGTAACATTGGCTCCCTTTTTGCACCTATAACATTGGATCTCTTTTCTCTGCTTTATGCTAGTTCCCATGTCTAAAAATGTCTCTTCCCCCTTTCCTTCTTGGCTTCTCTATTTTAAAACATTTCTCTTAAAAATCTCACCTTCAGCAAGAAATTATTCCTGGTTTCATCCAATAATAATTTCTCCTTACTGAAATTAGCTCCAATTAACCCTGCATGTATCTTGTTTGTATTTTTTTTTAATTTATTCTTTCCCCCATTTATGCCTTTCTTTGTATCTCGTGCTTAAAAGTATTTTTCATCTTTATTTAAAATAAATGTTCAATATTTCTGTGAATGGAAAGAAAATATTGACTAGAATTAGTGTATTAGATATCAAGTAATTCCCTAGAAATAAAGGATTGAAAGAGAAGATATCTATATATTTTTAAATGGTGATATTTATGGTAAATATTTTAAATTATTTATTAGAGACATGATCTTTCCTTTATTTATACCATCTTAAGATATGCCCCCAAAGTTAAATATATTCAGTTTTGATGTGTTCATACTTTTATTATCATCAATATTCTTATTAAACATTTGCATGTGAAATCTAAAGTTCTTCAACTAATTTGTCTTTTATGTTTCACTCTTGAAAGGAAAAATGAGATAAAACAATTTTTGGCTTTTTGTCAGAATATTACTTTTATCAATTTCTCAATATATATTTATATATATATATATATTTCATAAGAGTATCTAACATACTCTATACTATTCCTTTCATAAGGTTCAAAGACATAACTATCTAACACTCATTAATTCATATAAGCATATGTATTCATTTTACTCAGAGATACAAAAGTATACCAGAGGTACAAAAAAATACCCAGATGTCCCCTAGTTCTATACTGATTAAAGGATGTGAAGCATTTGCCATTAAAAAAAAAAAAAAAAAAGAGAAGTCATTGCTAAAGACTGATTACCTAATACTGTTTCTAGTAGTTGTGGCTCCTTCTCTTCTCCCCTTATATTACTTTACTTGGTGACCTCATCAACTCCCATGGATTTGATTACCATCTCTATGCTGATAAATTTCAAATCTACTTATTCATCGCTAACTTTAGTATATATTTTGTCCAAAACTGAATTCCTTATCTTTTCACTAAAACCTTCATCCTTCACTACTATCTCTCACCCTTATCTTTCTCTGTTGATTTTACTTTTACATTATTTCTTGAATATATGTCCTTTTCTTTTTTGATATAAACACCAACCAATCGTGGTACAGGACCTTATCTCCTAAACCTGGAAGATTGCAACAACATCTGACTGATCTGCTTTCCACAAATCTCTCTCAATTAGTCTCCATCCTTTATGCAGCTGCCAAAGGGTTTTGTTTGTTTTTTTTTTTTTTTCTTAAATTACAGGTTCAACCCTGTTCTCTCTCTTCTTGATAAATTACAATGTTTTTTTATCACCTCTAGATCAATGTAAAATTTCCTTTTTGCTATTCAAAGCCTTTCATAAGCTGCCCCTTCCACTTTTCATATATCTTACCTTACTTCACACACTCCATCATCCACTGATATTAATTTCCTTGCTGTTCTTTGTATAATACTTTTCATCACACAACTCTAGATACTTTTTATTGCTATTTCCCATGAATGAGATTCCCTCATTTAACATTTCTGGCTTTTATCTTCCCTGCTTGCTTTAAATTTCAAGAAAAATCTGTCTTTCACAAAAAGGCTTCCTTTAGTTTTCTTGAGTCTAGTGTTTCTCCTCTTTTGATTACTTCCAATTTATCCTATTTAGAGCCTGTTTGAATATAAATGTGAGTTGTCTTTTATTAGATGGTAAGTTTCTTGAGAACAAGGGCTATATTTTGATTTTCTTTGTATGCTCATCACTTAGCTTCTCCACAAAATAAATGCTTAATCAATGTTTATTGACTGATTGGTTAGTAGGAGAAGATGCTAGCAAATTCCTTTAGTAGGCTTATTTTTTACACATAATTTATGAAAAAGTAAATGGGTTGAATAAGAAGTCATTGAAGACAATAAAAAAGTGAAAGTATGTTTGAATTTCCAGTGGGGTTATTAATTAAAATTTTAAAAGCCTTTCAGGTTATAAGACAATTCAAAATTATAAAAAAATCAAAATTTTGAAAATAATTTTTGGTGGTTGTAAATATTAAGTAATGTTTCATAGTTTTCTTGTAAAGAAGAGTGACCTGGTGGAAAGAGAGCTAATCTCAGTGCAAGGAAGAATCAGTAAAAAGTTCTGTACTTACAAACTATAAAACCCCAGGCAAGTCATCTAACTTTTTTGTATCCCGAGCAAATTTCTAAAAATATCAATTGTAGAAAAGTCAGAAATCTGCCTCAGTATAAGTTTTGAATCAGTTCTAGAATGAAGATAACAAAAATTTTCAGTTATTTAATAAATGTTCATACCAGCTTAGAAATAATAGAAATTGCAATCTCTTTGATTTGATGGCAAAAAATAAAAATCCATTCTTCCATCTGTCCTAATGGAGATAAAGGGAAAATTGAGCTATGGAACTTATCATATGTCTCAAGTTTACTTCCATTCATAAAATTTATAAAAAGTAAATTACAGAGGGCTGGAACAATTACAGAGGGCTGGAACTCTAAAAAGGTGTACTTGAATCTAAGACAACAGAGTACTTAAGGCTAAGTACCTATTCAATGTGAAATAATAGTTCTATAAACATATACTTTGATCATATGATGATGTGACAGCTCTTTTCAGGTTTAATGCTTGCTGAATATGTTGTGGTGAGGTAAAGCATTGGATGGCTGAGGGAGAGAGAAAGAGAGTCAGTCTCTCTGCCTCAGCACACTCAGCAGGGAAGACTTCAGGCTCCAAACTCCAGAGTCCAAGTTCCATCTTTGAGGAGCCATGTGGCAGCTTGCCTGCTTCCTTCACTTTTTCACCTAAAGACCAAGGGCTTTACTAATGCTGACTCTGACTGACCCTGGGGCCCTCCAGAAAGCTAGCCCAGACATTATATATTGGTGCCCAATGTGAGGCAGTGCTTTTAAGGTTATTAGGCCCTGTAATCGGGAAGGTGCAGCAGCTTTCTCTACATGGGAAGAAGGGAAGCATTATGAGTCTGAGTCTAAGTTTACTGGTGACCAAGTCTGAGAATACAGTTATGCATGCAGCTCAAGTAAATAAGTTAAATACCTGAGCTTGCATGAAGCTGTCTTCAGGTACTCTGTTGGACATAAGAACCACTGCTCTGAGAGGCAGTGGCCAGAGATTTCTGCAAATCTCTACCAGACTTAAGCCTTAGAAGACCCTAGTCTCTGTCCTGAATTTGAGCAGGAGGAACTTCCTTCTCACCACCACAGCGAACACCATGGGGGTTGACCTGGCCCCCCAGAGTCCTGCTCCCTGGTAGGGATTTGGGATCCGGCCCTGTTTCCCTTTTATCCCAGGACAGTTTGAACACCTCAGGGGTTGGTAAGCTAGGTAGGCACCCTAATACTTGGCACTACCTCTGACCCCTTTCACCCCTCCCCATAAAGAGTGGGGATAGTAGGAGGGAAGGTTCAGGATCTTTGCTTATTTTTCTGGTAATATTGAGGAACCAACCCCCTATCATTTTAAAAAAGCAGCATAGACAGTTAAGAGATTTCTAAGAGCTTAAACTGCATTCTTATCTTGACTAGATATCAAGGCCTCCTGCCTCCCCTGACTTCTGAGTCCATACCCTTTAATCCCAACCCCAGGAGGAATTAGCTTTCCTGGAAATTAAGGGTGAAAGGGCTAAGCTACAAATAATCTTTTGCTCTCAGCATTTTCTCCTATAAAAGAGAAGTTCTCCCTTTAAGAAACTAATCCTTTCAGGTTGATTTATTCCTTTCTGATTCCCAGTCCCTCCTAGCTGATGCATTATCAATTCAAGAAGCTAGGACCTTTGATTCACAAATCCTGTCAAAAGCACCCTTTTGAATTCCAATAGGAGATCAGGGCTCTCACAATCCCCACCCAGCTTAGGACACCACCCACAGGGCCCTTTAGCTAAATCTCTCATTATAAAAGAGCCAAGCAGGAACTCTCTCTTTGCAGAGGTTCCTAACATGGCATCCTTATTACTGGCATGCCAAGGATCTCTGTCCACTGGAATCCTATTCCCAGTTCCTTTTATCTCTACCTTCACTTTTTTACTAACTAGACTTTGACTTTACTTCCAAACCCGATAATAAACCTCCTTTATCAATCTAGGTTTTTGGGTCTGTAAATTCCATTACAGGGGACTCTGCGCCACCACTAGACCTCATTTAACTCTATATCCTTGTGCCGAATCCAAAGGGGTTGCAAGAGAGCTCTATTTGACTCCCTGTACCCTGAACCTGCCAGTAGACCTTAATTAAAACTAATTTCATTCTAGACCTCATCAAGTACAAATAGAGAAACAGAGTCCATGAAAAGAAATGATGAAAATGTAGGGTTGTCCAAGGTAAGCTAGAGGAATGATAGGTTATATATGTTTCTACTTCTTCTTTGGAGAGGACTGGCAGAATTTGACCCAGAAATATGAAGGGAAAAATAGTGGCATTAAAATATGGCAAGAACTAGAGTTCTTAGACACTTGAAAGTGGAATTAAAGAAAAATGAGTTGGATTCAAGACATTTCTTTAGCTTATAAGTGGAATATAGGGAAAAAAATTGTTAGCTCCCAGTAGGAAACTCTAAAAAGGTGGCTGAGTCTAGAAATACAAACTGTCTTCTACAAATCCTGGATTTTGGGAGTGCCTGCAGTCTACTTTTAAGTAGTCTAGGTCTTGGAGAGGATTAAAATGCATAATAGAGATCATAACTTTAAAATATGAGTATATATAATCTTCTTTTCCCCCAGCTTTGTACTTGCCTTTTAATCTTGTGTTTCTTGGTTTTGTTTATATAAAAAAAAAAATTAATTTAATGGAATTAAAGTTGTCTAATTTGCTTTTCATAATGTTTTTCTTTGCTCATAAATTCCTCCCTTCTCCAAAGAACTGAGAGGCAAGTTATTCCTTGTCCTCCTAATGTGTTTATGATGCCATTTTTATGACCAAAGCATGTACCCATTTTGACTTTATTTTGGCATAGCATGTCATGTAATGTTCTCTATTTTGGTTTTCTTGGAGTCTCTGGGAGCAGCCTTTTTTCCAATTCAGTAATCACCACAGGAGCAGCCAGGGGTTAAAGTCCAAAACCTTTATTATCTCTTTGCCTAGGGCTTGGGTAAGTTTTCTTAAGATCCTCCAGAATGTGTCTTGGTTTCTGTGGGGGAGGCAGGAGAACCACCACATGGTCTCTGTCATTCCTAGTTCTAATTCTGGCTGAGTTTGTCTAAGCTTATATGCTCTCTTATCAAAGGAGTGAATCTTGTAGAACTATAGTAAGTACTAAGCACATATACTGAAGTAGAGAACTGTTTAAGCACCATGCTAAACAACCACTGTCTCTTATCAATTCCACTGACTTATCACCTTGTTTCAAGTTCTGGCCTATAACAATGTCATATGTAGGTTTGTGTCAAGTTTCTAACGTATAATTTTCTAGTTTTCCCAACAATTTTTGTCAAATAGTGAATTCTTATTCTAGAAGCTAAAATTTGGGGGGTTATAAAACACTAGATTACCATAGGCCTTCACTATTGTGATTTGTCTAATTTTTCCCATTGATTCAACTCTATTTCTTAGCCAGTACCAATTGGTTTGGTGACTGCTGTTTTATAATACAGTTTTAAGTTTGGTTCTGCTAAACCACCATCCTCTGTATTTTTATTCCCTTGATATTCTTGACTTTTGTTCTGCCAGATAAATTTTGTGATTATTTTTTCTAGTGCAATAAAATTATTTTTTGGCACTTTGATTGTTATGACACCGAACAAATAAACTAATTTAGGCAGAATTTTCATTGTTATTAATTTAGTTCTGCCTATCCATGAACAACTTATCTTTTTCCAGTTGTGCATATCTGACTTTATTTGTGTGAGAAGTGTTTTGTGATAGTATTCTTATAGTTCTTGAGTTTGTCTTGGCAGGTAGATCCCCAACTACTTTATTTTGTCTACAATAACTTTAAATGGAATTTCTCTTTCTCTCTCTTGCTAATGGGTTTTGTCAGTAATATATA
The DNA here is from genome assembly GCF_048593235.1 of Sminthopsis crassicaudata. Lineage (NCBI taxonomy): Eukaryota > Metazoa > Chordata > Mammalia > Dasyuromorphia > Dasyuridae > Sminthopsis > Sminthopsis crassicaudata. The sequence continues at coordinate 46,310,373 of NC_133620.1, forward strand.
GAAATGCTGATGATTTGTATGGGTTTATTTTATATCCTGCAACTTTGCTAAGGCTATGAATTGTTTTGAATAGGTTTTTGGATGATTTTCTAGCATTTTTGAAGTATATCATGATATTATCTGCAATGAGTGGTAGTTTTATTTCCTCACTGCCTATTCTAATTCCTTTAATTTCTTGTTCTTTTCTAATTGCCAAAGCCAACATTTCTAGTACAATGTTTAACAAAAGTGGTGATAATGGGCAACCTTATTCCATTCCTGATCTTATTGGAAATGCATCCAGCTTTTCTCTATTACAAATAATGCAAGCTGTAGGTTTTAGATAGATACCGATTATTACTTTAAGGAAAGCTCCCTTTATCCCTATCTCTCTAGTTTTTTAGTAGGAATGGATGATGTATTTTGTCAAAAAAAATTTCTGCAACTATTGAGATTATCATATAATATGATAAATATAGTCAATTATGGTAAAAAACAGCCCTGAAACAGCCCTGAAACAGCCCTGCATTCCTGGCATAAATGCCACTTGATCATGGTATTTTATTCTGCTAATAAGTTACTGTAATCTCTTTGCTAATATTTTATTTAAAATTTTTGCATCAATATTCATTAAGGATATTGGTCTGTAATTTTCTTTCTGTATTTTGGTTTTTTCTGCTTTAGATATCAGTGCCATATTTGTGTCATAGAAGGAATTTGTCAATTCTTCTCTTATACCCATTTCCCCAAATACTTTATTGTTCTTTAAAAGTTTGGTAAAATTCATCTAGCCCAGGAGATTTTTTTCTTAGAGAGTTTATTAATGACTTGTTCAATTTATTTTTCTAAAATTGGACTAGTTAAGTAATCTATGTCCTCTTCTATTAACCTGTGTAATTTATATTTTTGTACATATTCATCCATTTCAGCTAGATTGTCAGACTCGATTTCATACATTTGGGAAAAATAACTCCTAATTATTGCTTTAATCCCAAGATGATTCATAAAACAATGTACTAAAAATAAATAAATTCACTAGGGGGGAAAACAACTATAAATTTCCCTTAGAAGAAAGAAACACCTTAGTTGCAGTTGAGTAGAGAACTAGAAGACCTTACACTTCAGTATGGAAGAAGCAGATGGCAATTTTTAGTGGAGAAACAGTAGATAGCACGCCTCCAGAGACCTAACAGCTTTGAATAGAAGTGAAAGATAATGTGTCAACATATTTATAAAGAAGTAGCAAGAACCAGTTTTTAAGACAAAGAAGTATTTAAACAGGTATGAAATCCTATGAAAGTGAATTGTACAGAAAATTTAAAAAAAAAGTTTTTTCTCCTGGAAATTTGTTGGAGGCTAATTGATGGGAAAATGATCTGCTTTATTGCTGTTTATAGGAAGGGGGTATTGGAGTTCCTTGTGACTGATATTCTATTTAATTAAATGTTTTTGCTTTGAATTAAAATATAATTTTTTTCCTAGTGAAAAGCAGTATTAGATTATCACTATGAGCTATAGATTTTAATTGATGAAACCCCAAATACCTTAAACTTTATTGTAACTTTCAAATAGCTGTGATAGCTGGAATACAATGCTAAGAGGGAAATACGTCTGCATGTGGTTATTAAGATGTTCACAAGATACAAATATGGCAACAAAGGGAGGAGATTAACAGCTCCATAGTTAACCATGGCAGTTTTCCTTCCCATCCTCCCATCAAAAATATAGTAAAGATATTACCACAGCACACCTATGGAGAATTTGCAAAAAAGAATGATGGAGGATGGAATATTTTATATCCAGTATATATGCAGAACAGAGAGATGTTTTCAGTGATCAGCACAAAGTGTACAATTTTTTTTCTATGTTCTAGTGACTGAACCCTATGAGCAAATTATAATGCAATAAACATACTAGAAAATGAAATTTAAATATAGACTTAAGAACAACCTTATTCTTCTTTTTGATATCAGGAAAACAAAGGATTCTTCCAACAGGGATTCTTAACCTAATGTCTTCTTACTTCAAATAGTATTTGAAGAGGTTTCAGGTGGCAGTCTGAGAATTTGGATAGGAATTTTTTTTTCTTTCACTAACTTCTAATAGTAATTTAGCATTTCTTTCAATTTAAAAATGTTATTCTAAGAAGGGATCTCTATATTTTACCTGATCGCCAAAAAGTTAGGGAGGATGGATCTTGGACTTTTGCTCTAAAAGAAAATAGAAGGATTTGAAGCTAATATTTACTAATAGAGTTTTTAGAAGTATCTGGAGGTGAAAGGGAATTCTGAGTAGTGGTTGGAGAATGCAAATTTGAAGAGCATGTCAAAAAGAAGAAAGAGACGAAGGTCTATGGCTTCCTTCAAGCTATGTAACAGATGGTAAGTTCATTCTGAAGAGGAGGCAGTTGGAACTTCTAAGGAAGAAGCAACTGCTCATATGCTTGGAGAATCCCTATGAGCCAGCAGGTGAGACATTATCCAATAAGCTTCAAAGAAAAAAAAAAAATTAGCAGTGTTGGTTAGTGACTCTCTGTTGAGAGGCACTGAGGCAGCTAATTGTTGACCTTCTAACAACAATATTCAGGTCTGCAGTCTTCTAGGACTCTTTAAACCTAAATCACTCTGGCTCTGATTGATTCCATCAACTGAATATGTGAACAGAGAGCCAAATATGAAAGTCTTGTCAAGCAGGATGACTGCTACCCTCTTCTGTGAGTTTCATAAGGGCACAAAGATTATTTTCAGAATGAAGCTAGAAATCGTAAGCAAAGATTATGAAGTCTTGGGCAAAACATCTAAAACTTTAAGGAAACAGGTAAATTTTTCATTCTCACTGATTAGATAAGGTAAATGCATCAGAAGAGAAAGATTAGGAAATCTCTCTCTCTCTCTCTCTCTCTCTCTCACACACACACACACACACACACACACACACACACACACAGAGAAAGAGTGTGATTTTTAAATAATATTTTAAAATATAGAAAATATTTCTCTTCCTTGAGATGGAGAGGATATAATCTCATCTACATATCCTCAGAATATCTGTTTATCTTCTGTATAAGGGGTGATAATTGAACTCAAGGGGACAATTGAACTTATGGGACTTGATGAACTGTCTCTCTCTTTCTCTCTCTCTCTCTCTCTCACTCACTCACACACACACAGACAGACATACACACAAATAAACAAACACACAGAGTGCATAGTAAGAGAAGACCTCCATAAATTTTCAATTTAGCAGGTAAAAAGCCATAAGGCTTGACAGAATTTTGCCCTTCTGTTTTGATTTCTTGGAGCTCAAAGAAAATTTAATATTTTATCTTTTTATAGAAATGAACTAAACTTGATTGGATTTTTAAAAATAAAGTGTAGGATAGAAGAAAAAAAAATAATTACAAACATTACCAATTTATGTTAAATAAGCTTTTTTTTTTTTTTTTCAGTTCTCAGAATTTTGACCTCTGTACTTAGAATCTTTTATTTCATTTATGTTTTTTGGAATGCAAATGACTTAGGAAGAAATCTATAAAAACAACATTTGTATAATTTACAGCTCAATTATTAGCAGAATGTATGTAACATAACTTGCTTATTAATGGAATATTTATGACTATTGTCATCTGTAGCTTTTCTTCAACCATGCAGAACAAAGTACTTCATTTTATGTTTGCATCATTTCCACCAGCAACAACAAACTGAGCATGGAACCATGGGCAGGGAGTGCTTATGAATTATCATTAGAAGTGAATTCTTGGTACACATTATCTGAACTGGTAAATAAAAAAAACCTAATTTTAAGAGACCCCAAATAAGTGAAGTGTTTTAGATTGAATGCAGTCAAAAGACATAGATTTGAATATTAAGGTGTGTTGTTTACTTTCTCTAGTGTCTCCTTCAAAAAGTCATTAAAAATTATTCTGAATCTCAATTTCCTTATCTATTGTAAAGTTCTTGAATTGTGAGAGTCTGGTCATTTGCTCAATTGTAATCCTTCTCTGGGAGGAGATCTGTAAAATCTTTTCCTCTGTGCACAGGTTTCTTGGGAGCTCTGAATCACCTCCAGCTCTTATCCTTACCCAAATCAGACTGGTCTCCTTTCAGCCTGCCTGGCATCACAACTCTATCCCAGAGTAGATTCTCACAGACCCAATGCTGCCCTTCTTTTATCTTCCCAGAGAATAGGCATGTGAGAACTCAATGGAGCGTGGGGAAATACTTCCACCAATGAACTTGCTCCTCTTAGAATTCCAAAGGTGTAAACTCCCTTTAAATGACGGAACCAAATGTCTGAGCCAGAGAACTGTCAAGTCAACCTGAGTTCTCACCTTGTAATCCTAACATCTCCTCCTTTCTTTTGATTTAGAACATAGGGTAGTCATGACCTTGAAACAAATCCATCAATATGGGGCATATTACTCATAATTACATAAATTACATAAGTACATAGTAACATAGTAACATAGTAATATAATACATACTAGAAGTATGTAACAAATAACATGATCAAATAATCATAAATTGAGAATTTATAAATGTCCATAAGTCCAGTGTCCATTAGTCTTATCTTGTGTTAGGAAATCCAATGATTCCTGCTGGTTTTAAAGTTCTTTAACAGTCTTCTTATTAGCCATTCTCTTTCAGTGTCAGATGTTTCTTAGATCTTCTCCTTTGTTTTGAGGTTTTTCTCTTTTTTTGTCTCTCTCTGACAGACAAGGTGAATAAGACTCGTTGGTACCCATCTGATTCCATTTCCATCCTCCAATACAAGAAAACCCTCCCACCCCAGGCAGTTAACCTATCTGGTCCCTTCCATTCATCACTTTCTGGGTCTCTCCACATCACCTGGTGATTATCTAAGGACAGTGGAGCTGCTCACACTGGACACTGCCCTTCTGGTGGGCTATAAAACCTGTCTGCTGGATCCAGAGCATCTATGTCAAAAATTAGAAAATTAATGGTATAGAGAACAAAATTTAGGAGTTCTCTAGGGTTACATGTGGCTCTCCCTTTCTTTTGTTTTTGGAGGAGTGTCTTAATGACTCTATTTCTTCTCTCTACTATTGCCTGACCTTGCGGATTAAAAGGGTATTCCAGTGGTGTGTAAAATCTTATACTGCGTACAAAAGTGTGCAAAATGTTTAGAAGAATATGCAGGTCCATTATCTGTTTTTATTTCTTGTGGCACACCCATAATTGCAAATTATTGGATAAGGAATTCAGTGACCACTTGGGCTGTCTCTTTTGATGTTGGCACTGCAAAAGTGAATCCTGAAAAGGTATCTACTACCACATGGATGAAAGACAGATGACCAAAAGATTTACAGTGGGTCACATCCATTTGAAAGATTTCATTGGGTCTCAAACCATGAGGATTCATCCCTGGGGAGTGTAGGAGGGTGGAAAGGAAGGCAAGCTGTACAGCTTTTTACTATGCTCCTAGCTTCCTCTCTTGTTATACCAAATTGTAAACTTAAAGCTTAAGTAGCCTGATGATGTTTAGAATGAGATTCTTGTGCTTCCTGAAATAAAGGAGTACTGGCTAACATAGTTAAAAGGCTATCTGTCTTTGAATTTTCATCAAAAATAGGACTTGGAAGTCCACTATGTGAGTGGATATGCAAGATATAAATCTTGCCTGGATGCTTTCTCACTTGTTCTTGCAGTTCCTTAAAGAGCTGATAAATATTAGAGGCTGCAAATGTCACTGTCCAGATAACCTGAGTTCTCACCTTGTAATCCTAACAATCTATTAAATGAGGTGAGTTTAGATGAACTCTAAGAACTATTTTGAAGCCTATTATAAGCATGAGTTCTAAAAGATTATGTCAGAGAAATATAAGCAATGAGACTATGGACTTGATAATGTACTAGAATTTATTTATTTGAGAAACTCAATACTTGATATTTGTCCATTAAGTGTGAATTTTTTTAATGGCTGCAGAATTAACAAAGGACTGCTGTGATGGAATAGATTGAAAATCCCTTCAAGGGAAGGGTTAAATCCCTTTTTGCCTTTGTATTCCTACCCCTACGTAGTAAGTACTTAATAGATGTTTGCTGATTGTTGGAAGTTGTGATGAGAATGAGTTAAAGAGAAGGTTCTTAATATAAATACTACCCTAGGAATTAACATGGAAATAAGCTGACTTGAAAGTACAACTAATGTCACAAAGAGTCAGTCATGTGTCCACTATGTGGGGATGAAGTATGGAGGCTAGCATAGAACAAAAAGTCAAAAATCATTTCTAGGAAATTTTGTGAATATTATTTGAAGGCCATAATTAAACAGAATGGAATTATAACATATTTGTTCATAAAAGAGATTATGAAAAAGTAAGTAAAATTAAAAAAAAATAAATAGTTCCATTCTTCAAATCTTTTGGGAAAATTTATTTTTCTAATTTGTTGGAAGAGGAAAATGTCAAACTCTAGCAGTTATGGTGATTTGCTACACTATCCTCAACTGAATATTGGTTTATTGGTCTACCATGACTTGTATATTAACTACTTGATGTTGTCTGAGGTATGAAGAGTTGATTATGTGGCTTTCCTGTGTATCAGGCTCCAAAGTTGAAAAGATGTGAGCTTATGGCTAAGATGACAGAAAAAGATAATGATGAATGTTGGAGTATATGTATGAAAACTGGGACACATTTTTTGTTGTTGGAAGTATGAATGGATCCAACCATTCTGAAGAGCAATTTTGAATTATGCTCAAAAAGTTATCAAAGTGTGCATACCCTTTGACCCAGCAATGTAGAAACATTTTCTTTGATGTTTTCACCTCCTTGAGAAGTCAGGGAGGTCATGATCACCCTACATTCTAAATCAAAAGAAAGGGGGAGATGTTAGGATTTTTACAAGGTGCTAAGTCACTGGAATGAATAGAGACAAATTGATTTGATCCTCAAGGAGATGTTATGGGCCAGAACTTGAAACAAGGTACTGAGTGGAATTGAGGAGACAATGATTAAATCTAACTTAGCATTTATTTAATCCTACAACAAATAATGGTTTCTTAGTGATGAAATGATTGTTGTATACTCAGTGTGCACCACATAAGCAAGAACTCTCAGGGCCAAGCAGACAGAAGCCCACAATCTCACACTTTTGGAGGCAGAGTCTGATTCATTCCCACATCTACCTTCGTGATGGCTGGAGGTTTTGGATTCAGAGGGAGATAGAGGCTGAATCTGGCTGGAGACATTCTGACAAGAGCTCATTGGGGAACCAAGGAAAGAGATAGGCCTCTATTAAAGCTAGCTGGACCCCAGGAAAAGATTCAAGGACACAATAAAGGATCTGGATTTAACTCCTGGCTGCATTTTGGGATTACTGGTACTGGAACTAAAACTAAGGCTGCCTCCCAGAAGCTCCCCAAGAGATCTCCTCCCAGAGAATGATCACAATCTAGAGACAACAGAACATTACATTTTAGGCTTATATCCCAAAGAGATCTTAAAGGAGGGAAAGGGAACCACATGTACAAAAATGTTTGTAGCAGACCTTTTTATAGTGGCAAGAAACTGGAAACTAAGTGGATGTGCATCAGTGGGAGAATGGCTGAATAAGTAATGATATATGAATGTTATGGAATATTATTGTTCTGTAAGAAACGACCAGCAGGATGATTTCAGAGAGGCCTGGAGAGACTTACATGAACTGATGCTGAGTGAAATGAGCAGAACCAGTAGATCATTATACATGGCAAAAACAGGATTTTAAGATGATCAGTTCTGATGGACATGGCTCTCTTCAACAATGAGATAATTCAAAACAATTCCACTTGTTCAGTAATGAAGAGAGCATTCTACAGCCAGAGAGAGGACTGTGGGAACTGAGTATGGAACACAACATAGAATTTTGACTCTTTCTGCTGTTGTTTGCTTGCATTTTGTTTTCTTTCTCAGGTTTTTCTTTCTTTCTTTCTTTTTCTTTTATTCTTTCTTGATATGATTTTTCTTATGCAACAAGATAACTGTATAAATATGTATAGTTATATTGGATTTAGCATGTATTTAAAATATTTAACATGTATTGGACTACCTGCTATTTAGGGGAGGAAGTGAGGAGGAGGGGAAAATTTGGAGAAGAAGATTTTGCAAGGGTTTATATTGAAAATTACCCATGCATATATTTTGTTAATATAAAGCTTTAATAAAATAAAAAAAATGTGGGTCTAAATTTTGCCTCAGATTTTTAGCTCCATAACCCTGAACAAGTTGTTTAAATTCTCTTATCCTCAGTTTCCTCATATGTAAAATTAATATGATAATAATGCTTTTTTTTCACAGGTCAGTTGTGAGGATGAAATAATACACTAATATAAAAAGGACTTTGTATATTTAAAGTTATATAGAAATGATCCTTAGCAGTAGTAGTAATATACATTGGTCTTTGAGTTTCAAAACAATCATTTTCATTTCCATTCTTTGCATCTCCAGAGTTTAGCAAAGTGTTTGGCATATAGTCGCTTGAAAGATGATTTGATGATTATTAAATCTGACTGCATCTTTCCTAGCCCCCTGAAGAGTCCCTGGCCCAAAAAGAATCATCAAAATAAATAATTATTTTGAAGATTTCATTCTTCTTTGTTTGTTTTGTTTCATTTTATTTTGCTTTCTACTGTACTAATTGTACTTTGGCTCTTCTGATTATTTTTCTTATGCGTCACAATGCCTCAAATTAAATTGATTAAATTCCTCGTGATGACTGGATCCTGACCACTTCCCTCTATTAAACCAATTTTACTACAGTTTCTGATTAATACTCATAATTATTGACTCCAAGTTGTTTTGCTTGGTTTGACTCCTTGTTTTTCATTGATTTCCAGCTTTCATATGTTCACTTAGTTGAACCAATTTTCTGATTTTCTTATTCAAATACTTGCCTGCAGTACCTTTTTAATTTTGCTTCCTATTCCTACCTCTTTTCTCTGAGTTAGAAATGGATGTGTTCATGTCAAGGAGAAATGACATTTTAGCCTTCTTGACTTAAGATTGCCTTTTCAATTCCCATCCCTTTATAAAGTATTTGGCAGGGTTTGAAAGAGTCAAGTAGTAATGATGATAGGCAAGTAGTCATACCTGCATTTTACCTCAAGACAGCTATAAATAGTTTCAATAGACCCACAAAGAGATACATTTCAGAAAAGCAATACCTCTGTTTTCTTATAATCACTTTTGTTCAGGTATGTACTACTAAGATTAGGGCTTATTTATGGTCCAGTATTGATATTTCTAAAAATTCTCTTCAAAATTGTTTTTTTTTATCTTTTTGTTTTATCTTTATCTCAATTTTTCCCATTAAAAACTAAGCAGAACAAAACAAAACAAAGACTTTTGTTACATATCTGCATCATAAAATAATATAAATTACCATAAAATAATGTAAATTACTTCATTGGTCATGTCAAATATAAGTTATAGAGTAACTGTGTGAGTATGCATGTATATGTATACATACATATACACATTATATGTGTGTATATATACACATATGCATATGTGTACAATATGCATAAGTATATATCATGCATACATATGTTTATATATGCACACACATACATAAAAGCATAAATATTCCTCTGCAAAAGAGGTATACTGTTAGATTTCTTCCTGTATCTCTTCTTTCAGGTTGTTTGTTCTTTTTTATTTCATATTTTCTTTTTAATAGCAGTTCCTTTTTTTTTTTTTTTTCATTTATATTATTGTAGTCACTGTGCTTATTGCAATATTGACTCTGCTTAACTTTGCTTGCATCAGTTTGTATAAATGTTTCCATGTTTCAAAATTTTCTTTAGTTTCTTGAAGCTCAGTAATATTCTATTTCTTTTTTTATCACATTTTATCATTCTACAATCAACATCTATTTTGGTTCTATTTCTTTGAAACCACAAAATGTTCTGCTATTAAATTTTTATTCTATGTAAATATATTAAATTGTGAACTTATTGCAGGCAGGTTCCATGTTATTTTTCTTTCTTTATATTCCCAGAACTTAATATCTGACATACAATGAACTAAGAATAACTGTCATCCTTCAAACTAGTATGGAGTCTATCCTTCTGTAAATTACCTTTTTAGAGTATTTGATTATCATGGAATCTCTAAGTCAGAGGATATGCACAACTGGTGAAACTGTTAGCAAAATTCTAAATTGCTTCTAGAATTCTGGAATGGAAGTTATTCACAGCTTCACCAAAAATGCTTGTCTTTTCAATTTTCCAATATTGAGTATAATTGTTGTTGATGATGAGGGAAGTGGGATCCTTCTTTACAAAGATGTTTTCCTTTCAATGATGGTCTAAGTTGCAGGCTGGATCAGTACTACTAATGACCAAAATGTTGTCATTTGAAAGAGTTTGAGGCTTAGTGTCCTGGTCTGTCTCTATTATAGACTAAGATAAGATGGTGATTGGACTACTAGATGTTAAGAAAAGATGTCTAAGTCAAATTGAATTGATGTGTCCTCAAAACTTCTGATTACCTAGTTTTCTCTTAATTCAGAAAATCACAAAAGACCTATTTTTATTCACAATAATTTATAGATTGCAAGTTTTTAAGGGTATTTGGAACCTTTTGCAGCAAACAATAGATTAGATAAGTCCTAGATAATTACCAAAATGGTCCATATTAATAACTTTCCCAGAGTCATGATAATCAGATATGGAATTTTGAGCTCAGGCATTCATGGTTATTAGACCAACTGCTTATTCACCTGACCAGGACTTAGTCTTGGTCAATCAAAACATTTATTAAGTACTTTTTATGTTATTTACTATTCATAAGAACTCACAGAACTATGAACAAATGGCTATAGTACATATTGTATTACCTAAGTTTCTATTTGGGAAGAGGGGGATTTTTCTTATAAGTATCTTGCCATAATGTGATTTCCCATCAATGACAATGCCTTCTACATAGCGTTATATTGAGTCCCAGTATTGCTAGTGTCAACTGAAGTGGTCTTCTTTCAAAGAGACTCAAAGAGTCTTCTCCTTTACAAGTAACCATCTAATTATGTAAAGAAAAAGTGATTAACTGATTAAAAGGAATAAATTAATCTCTAAGGAGATGCACATTCAGACATTTCTAATTAGTATAATTTTCTTGGGACAACTCAAAATAAGCCCCTGTCTTTATTACCAATGATTAACAGAACAATAACTATATGTTGGCAGTTCCCTGAAAAATTATTAGAATCAACCCGAGGGTGATTTTTTTAAGAATTTTGAGAAGGTTCAAAACTTACCACTGTCTGAGTGTATGCAATTGTAGACTACTTCTGGATTCTCTTAAACATGATTTCTTAGTGCAAAAAAGTAAATGATAAGATAGGACTGACATATAGAACTCTTGGGCCACATCACTGAGTTTTTCCATTCCATTTTCCATCTTCCTTATTGAATTAGCACAGTCCCTGGAATCCATAGTAGGCATTTAATAAATATTTGATGACAATTTGGTATTGTATTATTATATTTGTATTGTTATTATATTATTCATCTATTCAACAATGTTAATGTTTTCATAATATTTTATTTTGTTTTCAAGATAATAACTACAATAAAAATTATTCATATAACATTTATAGTTTTAATATTATTTGTAAAGATAATCTCATCCTCATAACAAACATGGGCAATAATAATAGCATTAACTCCCAGGCTTGTAATGAGGATGAGATATGACTTATCATTATTATTAATAATAATATTAATTAATTAATATTATAATATTATTATTGCTCCATTTGACAGATGAGGACATTGAGGTGAATAAAGATTATAAATTGGTATAGATTGTTAACATCAAAGATGTTTAAAATGAAGTTGATATAAATAAAGGTGAAAATAAAAATAAAGATATTGATAAGAAAAAAGGCTGATATTGGTGATGGTGGTGGTTTTCTGGGGTCACATAGCTAGCTCCTAACTGAGAAACGATTTGAACTCATATTTTTGTAACTCTAAATTGAATATTGTATTAATTGGGTCATTTATAATTCTGATTTCTTATTCAATAGAATCTCAAAAACACACAGAGTCAGACAATCAAGAAATAGGAGGCATGGCTCCTGACATTTTCAACAACCTTCAATAAAACCAACTAGCTTATTCTGGACTTGTTTATTATATCAAAGGCTTTTAGATTGTTTCATTTGGAAGGTACCTGAACAGTGTTTTCATACAATCTATCTGATTCATGTGTTCAGACTACAGTATCTGAAAAATGGTCATATGATTTTATCCAGAACAACAAATGAGACATATACCCTATGAGCAAATTCATTCAATTTTCAAATAATTCTCTTAGTTACAAAGTTCTAACTAAAACCTTCAATTATTTCTCACACAAAATCTTTCTCATACCTTTATTTTGTACATACACATTTCAAGTTTTTAACCAAAGTGAATGACTTTAATTATACCTTTATTAAATTTTAATCTCATTAGATTTGGCCTTTCACTCCAACTTGTCAAGGTCCTTTTGAATGCTGATGACATCATTCATTGAATTATTCTATCAAACTCTAAGCTTAGTTATATTCCCAAATTGGATAAATATACCCCTGCTTGATGCTAAATTTGATGCTGCTTGATGAACATGATAGGCATATACCAGTGTAAACATAAATCTCTATAGTATGAACTATTATATGCCTTGACACTATTTAGTTACAGTTATCCAATCACAGTATGAATGCACACTCTACATTTTTAGGCTTTATTCAAAGGGACCTTTGGACAGGTAAAATTATAAGTGCTTTTAACTCTTCATTTGAAATAATGGGAATGGCACTAAATCAAAATAACCTTTTTCATGAATTCATGAGTTTCTTTACAAGTGCCTGAAGTATATCTGCCTGTCTCTCTGTCTCTCTCTCTCTCATCTCTCTGTCTCTTTCTCTATCTCAATATCTGTTTGTCTCTGTCACTGTCTGTCTCCTCTCCCTATGTTTCTCTCTGTATCTCTGTCCATATTTCTATCTATTCATGTGCAACCATATATGAAGACACACACATATACTCTTCAAATTTTTTTTATATTTTACAAATGACTAGATTAAAATTATACATGTGAAACAGATATTTATACAAATATTAATGCAATGCATTCATACACATATAAGTATATATGTATACATATATATTTTGTCAAAAATTAAGGAGAAGAGATACAAATGCATGAATTTATTTTATACTCTGGTAATACTAATTTTATTAAGAGAATGACTTATTTCTATTCATTAAATTTTATTCATTTTATTATCAGATATAGATAGGAAAAATGATTGAACCTATGATTTCATTGTTGGGAAGAAATCTCAGATAAGGAAACTCTCTCTTCTAAGGTAGATAAAGACCTTCTTTCAACTTACAACAGTAAAGAGCATTTTAGAGCTTTGAGATGTAAGGTTGCTGCCCCATGATCATATAACCAATTTGTGACAGAAGTGGCATTTGAATCCAGGCCTTGTCTAGATTCTAGTGTCAGAACATTTGGAAATATATTTTTAAAATAATAGTTGACATAAATTTTATTTCATAATCAGCATTTTGTGAGTAGAATAGATTTGCAAATAAGGCAAATCCTAATTTTTTTGTTGAGAACCATCTGTTTTTAGTTTGGGGGATTTCATATGATGGCTATTCCACACAACTGTTTTCCTGGGTTACTTTGGGATAGGACCAAACTCATCCCTTCTGGAGATCATTGGACTTGCATGAAATAAGAAGCATGAATAATGATTAGGCCAGGTTCTCTCACGGGAGAGCATTACTATTAGTCCTTCCTCTATTTTCTGATATTCTTCATTTTTAAAAAAATGAGAATCACAGTTTCAGTTTTCATTTTCTTCTTGTAATGGAGAACATATTTCATATACAGACTCTTTTGCTGGTCATTACCAGTAATTGACAAATGTTCTTTTGGGAAGAAAATAGCCCCAACAGGGAATTGGCAGTCATAGATAAACCACAGTAAAATGCAGATTGATTTTTAGCTACAAGTTCACTCTTTTTATTGATCACTTTCCATAGTAGAATCATCTTCCATTAAGTTGAAAGTGAAGGGTCAATGTTAATGAGTCTCCAAGTTTACTGGTATTCCAGCTCCCAGTCTATGAATGTAGAAGATGATAAAGCCAATTTCCTTTCTTTATCTCCAGTAATGAATCAAGACTATCATGTAAAGTTTGAAAAATGTGTTGAATAGAGAATTTTTTTTTTTCAGGAACTCCCCCCAAATTTATCTCTCTATGTTGTCTTAGGAAGTATGCTTTAGCAAATATTACAATATAGAGATAAAGAAGGTCTGATTTCCCTATGGAATGTTTTAATTTTTCCTCCTCTAATCATATTCAGTTTTCAGAAAAGTAATACATTATTAGCTCTTTTCTTTCCACTGAGAAACAATTGCACCATTTAAAAGAGAACACACAATGAATATTAGTCGGAGAGGAATACTCTTGGGAGTAGTCCTAGTATAAAAGACACAAGGAAATTGCAAACTGCAGTTTTTAAGCAGAGTTTTTCTTTTTTAGACATCAGGATCATGCTGATATTATATTCAGGTTACTGAGTAATATGTGGTGTGTGTGTGTCTGTGAGATTCATGACAAAAAGGAGACCAAGAAGTGTCAAACACAATGAGAAGATTAAACAACAAATAAATGCTTATCAATTCACTGACATACCATTGATGTATATTGAGATTTATGTATTCATTTATTTATTTATTTATTTATTTTTATTCATTTTTCCAAATTATCCCCCCCCTCCCTCCTCTCCCTTACCTCGATGACAGGCAATCCCATACATTTTACATGTGTTACAATAAAACCTAGATACAATATATGTGTGTAAATACCATTTTCTTGTTGCACATTAAGTATTAGATTCAGAAGGTATAAGTAACCTGGGTAGATAGACAATAGTGCTAACAATTTACATTCACTTCCCAGTGTTCCTTCTTTGGGTGTAGTTATTTCTGTCCATCATTGATCAACTGGAAGTGAGATGGATCTTCTTTATGTTGAAGATATCCACTTCCACCAGAATATATCTTCATACAGCATTGAAGTGTACAGAGATCTTCTGGTTCTATTCATTTCACTCGGCATCAGTTGATGTAAATCTCTCCAAACCTCTCTGTATTCCTCCTGCTGGTCATTTCTTACAGAGCAATAGTATTCCTTCATATACCATAATTTACCCAACCATTCTCCAATTGATGGACATCCATTCATCTTCCAGTTTCTAGCCACTCCAAAAAGAGCTGCCACAAACATTTTGGCACATACAGGTCCCTTTCCCCTCTTTAGTATTTCTTTGAGATATAAGCCCAGTAGTAGTACTGCTGGGTCAAAGGGTATGCACAGTTTGATAACTTTTTGGGCATAGTTCCAAATTGCTCTCCAGAATGGCTGGATTCTTTCACAACTCCACCAACGATGTATCAGTGTCCCAGTTTTCCCACATCCCCTCCAACATTAATCATTATTTGTTCCTATCATCTTAGCCAATCTGACAGGTGTGTAGTAGTATTTCAGAGTTGTCTTAATTTGCATTTCTCAGATCAGTAGTGATTTGGAACACTTTTTCCTATGAGAGGATATAGTTTCAATTTCATCATCTGAGAATTGTCTGTTCATATCCTTTGACTATTTATCAATTGGAGAATGGTTTGATTTCTTATAAATTAGGATCAATTCTCTATATATTTTGGAAATGAGGCCTTTATCAGAACCTTTAACTTTAAAAATATTTTCCCAATTTGTTACTTCCCTTCTAATCTTGTTTGCATGAGTGTTGTTTGTACAGAAACTTTTTAGTTTGATGTAATCAAAATCTTCTATTTTGTGATCAATAATGATCTCTAGTTCTCCTCTGGTAATAAATTCCTTCCTCCTCCACAGGTCTGAGAGGTAGACTATTTTCTGTTTCTCTAATCTATTTATTATCTCATTCTTTATGCCTAAATCATTGACCCATTTTGATCTTATCTTGGTATATGGTGTTAAGTGTGGATCCATATCTAATTTCTGCCATACTAATTTCCAGTTTTCCCAAGTTTTTTCCAAATAATGAATTTTTATCCCTAATGTTGGTATCTTTGGGTTTGTCAAAGATTAGATTGCTATAGATGTACCCTTTTTTGTCCTTTGTATCTAATGTGTTCCACTGATCTACCGTTCTATTTCTTAGCCAATACCAAATGGTTTTGGTGACTGCTGCTATATACTATAGCTTTAGATCAGATACACTTAGACCACCTTCCTCTGACTTTTTTTTCATTAGTTCCCTTGCAATTCTCGACCTTTTATTCTTCCATATAAATTTTGTTGTTATTTTTTCTAGGTCATTAAAAGAGTTTCTTGGGAGTCTGATTGGTATAGCACTAAATAAATAGATTAGTTTGGGGAGTATTGTCATCTTTATTATATTCGCTCGGCCTATACAAGAGCACTGAATATCTTTCCATATATTGAGATTTATAAGGAAGAAATATTTGTTCTTTCAACACTGTTCATACAGTCTCATCAATATTTTCACTTTTTGAGGGGGTGCAACACATTCTGATCTAGTGAAAGAAAATTATAGGTCCTAAATTGGAAGCTAGAAGACTGCTCCAAGTCTTTAAAGTCTGACCCATTCATTATAAAAGATGAAGAAATTAAATCCTTAAGGATTTTGTCCTAATCAAACCCATGTAAACTTCAGTGGCAAAGTTTGAAGTCAGGATCTCTGACTAAAGAACCAGTATTTCACCAGAGTGAAAAGCCTGCTGCTTCTACTTCTTTTCCATGAGATGTTGGTCAAATCAATGAAAGCTATTGGGCCTCAGTTTTCTCATCTACTAAAAGAGTAATGCAATTTGTTGCCTTTAAGATTCCTTCTAGTTAGAGAATCATAATTCCAAAATAAACCTTAATGTTTTTATTAAATTTTCTGAGCCAAAACTTGGACTTGAAATCACCAAAATGTCTATAAACATTGGACAATAAAAATGCAAATGAAAGCAATTCCTTAAAGATAAGAAATATTCCAAGAAGTATGTGTATGCAAATATATGTAGTTGTGTGGTTGTATGGTTGTGTGTATGTGTGTCTAGTGAGTGATAGAATAGAATTGTATGCTTTAAAAAAGATGTGGGTTCCAAAGCCACTTAGTCTCTTTAAAGTGTCTGACACTACTCATCTCTGTTTTTGAGAATCTCCAGTTTCCTATGAAATCCTTAAGGGGTCCCAACCTAGGATTTACTGCTGGTATCATTTATGTTATGGGGTCTTTTCTGATAACCCATTCTATACCCAGTACCCAACTGTTAATATCTTTCCTTAATATCATACTATCTGTGGCTATCTTTTGTGTGTTTTGTTCTGAGTCTGATTTTATCACTGAAATTCCAAGAAAGATGCAGATCTTATCTTTCTCTCCTTCTTTCTCTTCCCCTCTCTCTTTCCCTCTTTCCCTTTCTCCCCTAAATTATAATCTTAGACTTATCAAGGTAACAGAAATGTTGTTTTCTCATGGTTTAATGCAAATTGAGGGCAAGAACTAAGTGCCTACTCTTTCTAACAAAGTAATTTTAAAATTTGGCACCAAAAAAAAAAAAAAAAAAAAAAGCCTATTCATTTAGGCTTTGAATACATTGCTTGCTATTAGTCTCTTTCTGACTTCTAATTACTTAACATTAAAAAAAAATAATAATAATCTTGTTCTATGTACAAAGTAATCTGTAGAAAATATTAACTCAAACACAGACAGGCTGAATTTGTGTAAGATTTCTCATCATTAAGTTGACAATAATTGTTTCATATATTCAAATACTTATCTGTAAATATTTCACATACCAAGAAATATATCAAATTTCAGTCAATCACCTGGATATATTAAGCACTTTGCTTTCTCCCTGGTACACAGTTAAGGTGCTGAAGACACAATATCAATACCATCATCCGCAACTATCACTAGTAACACCAACAACAATACTACCCAACAGACTTCTTATTTATTCCTATTTGTTAATAAAAAGTAATACTGCTGAACACTTCATGGTTTTAGGTTTTATAAATTAATTTTAAAATATGTATTATGAATACATTTAATTTTTATAAATGATGAGATTTATAAATTTATATAAAAAGTGAAGTATGTTGTGTGTACATTATGGAGGGAACTACAAAGTTTAGTTTGTGGAGTGCTAGACCAAGAGTAAGGTAGTTGTGAGTTTAAATCAGACTTCAGACACTTACTGGGAGTGTGATCCTGAACAAATCTTCCTACCTCTGACTTTCTAAGTTTCTTCAACAATGTAACATGAAGAAAATAGCATACGTTGTCCAAGTTTCTATGAGGACACTTTTTATTTCTGACCTTTTAATTATTTATTTATTTATTATTATATTCTGGAACTTTTTAGGTAGTATATAGATTAATATAGTAGTAGTAGTAGTAGAAGTAATAGTAGTAGTAGTAGTAGTAGTAGGAGTAGGAGTAGGAGTAGGAATAGGAGTAGTTAATAGTAGGAGTAGAATAGGAGGAGGAGGAGGAGGAGGAGGAGTAGTAATTTGTTTTTCACAGGGAAGAAAATTAAGACTGGCATAGTTTAGTGACATTTCCATTTCATACAATTAGAAAAACATTATAATAAAAATTCTATCTCAGGTCTCTATTAGGTTCAAATCTAGTGTCATTTCCATAGCTCTAGAATTCCTAGCTGGACAAATTATTCCATGTACCTATAATTTAAGATGATCTTTAAATGAGACATATGTTGTTCATGAACAGCTTCCACACAACACACACACACACACAAAACTAGTCATCAGTGTCCATTTAGAACAAAGACAAACAGGAAATTCAACCTTGTACTCTCAGAACTAGATAAATCAAATCACAAAATAAAAAAGAAGTCAAAGAGGTAAATAGAATACTAGAAAAGTTTGATATGATAGAACTTTGGAGAAAACTAAATGGGGACAGAAAGTAGTAAACATTCTTCTCAGCAGTTCATGGAACCTACACAAAAATTGACCATATATTGGGACATAAAAACCTCAAAATCAAATGCAGTAAGGCAAAATAATTGGAAACTAAATAAGCTCACACTAAAGAATGTTTGGGTGAAGCAGCATATCATAGACATAATTAATAACTTTACTCAAGAAAATGACAATAATGCGACATCATAACAAAATGTGTGGGATACAGCCAAAGCAGTAATAAGGGGCAATTTTATATCTCTAGAGGCCTACTTGCATAAAATAGAGATAGAGAAAGTCAATGAAGTGGGCTTACAACTAAAAATGCTAGAAAAGGAACAAATTACAACCCCCAGACAAACACTAAACTTGAAATTCTAAAAATAAAAGAGAGATTAATAAAATTGAAAGTAAAAAAAAAAACAAAAACAAAAAAAAACAACTATTGAATTAATAAAATTAATAAAATTAATAAAACTAAGAGTCGGTTCTATGAAAAAAACTAACAAAATAGGAAAACCCTTAGTAAATCTGATTAAAAAAAGAAAAGAGGAAAAGCAAATTGTTAGTCTTAAAAATGAAAAGGGAGAACTCACTACTAATGAAGAGGAAATTAGAACAATAATTAGGAGTTGCTTTGCCCAACTTTATGCCAATAAATTCGATAACTTAAAAAAAATGGAAGAATACCTTCAAAAATAAAGCTTGACCAGATTAACAGAAGAAGTAAATAGTCTAAATAGTCCCATTTCAGAATAAGAAATTAGAATTAGAAATTCTAATAGAATAGCTATTAACCAGCTCCCTAAGAAAAAATCCCCAGTGTATTCTGATGGAAGTGAATATCTTCAACATAGAGAAGAGCTAATCCAATTTCAATTGATCAATGATAGACAGAATCAGCTAACCCATAAAAGAAACACTGGGAAATGAGTGTAAACTGTTAGCATTTTTTGTTTTTCTCCCCAGATTATTTTTACCTTCCGAATCCAATTCTTCCTTTGCAACAACAACAACAACAAAATTCGGTTCTGCACATATATATTGTACGTAGGATATACTATAATATATTTAATATGTATGGGAATGCCTGCCATCTAGGGGAAAGGATGGAGTGAAGGAGGGGAAAAATTCAGAACAGAAGGGAGAACAAGGGATAATGTTGTAAAAAATTATCTATGCATCTGTACTGTCAAAAATTGTTATAATTATAAAATTAATAAAAAAAAAAAAAGTTATGGTTAAAAAAAAAAAAAAAGAAAGAAAAAAATCCCCAGGACCAGATGGATTTACAGGAATGAAGGGCTGGTGTAATATTAGGAAAACTATCAGCATAATTGACTATATCAATAACCAAATTAACAAAAACATATGATCATCTCAATAGATGCAGAAAAAGCATTTGACAAAATCCAACATCCATTCCTACTATAAACACTTGAGAGTATAGGAATAAATGGACTATTCCTTAAAATAACCAGGAGCATATATTTAAAACCGTCAGTAAACATCTTATGTAATAATGTTAAACTGGAACCTTTCCCAGTAAGATCAGGAGTGAAACAAGATTGCCCAGTATCACCATTACTATTCAATATTGTATTAGAAACACTGGCCTTGACAATAAGAGTCGAGAAAGAGATAAAAGGAAGTAGAGTAAGTAAGGAGGAAATCAAACTATCACTCTTTGCAGATGATATGATGGTATACTTAGAGAACTCCAAAGATTCTGCTAAAAAACTATTAGAAATAATTCATAACTTTAGCAAAGTTGTAGGATACAAAATAAATCCACATACATCCTCAGCATTTTTATACATTACCAACAAAATCCAATGGTAAGACATACAAAGAGAAGTTCCATTAAAAATAACTGTCTATAGTATAAAATATTTGGGAATATATCTACCAAAGGAAAGTCAGGAATTATATGAGCAAAATTACAAAGCACTTGCCACAAAAATAAAGTCAGATTTAAATAACTGGAAAAATATTAAGTGTTCTTGGATAGGCCGAGCAAAGATAATAAAGATGACAATACTTCCTAAAATGATCTATTTATTTAGTGTTATACCAATCAGACTCCCAAGAAACTATTTTAATGACCTAGAAAAAATAACAACAAAATTCATATGGAAGAACAAAAGGTCAAGAATTTCAAGGGAATTAATCAAAAAAAAAAAAAATCAAATGAAGGTGGCCTAGCTGGACCTGATCTAAAACCATATTATAAAGCAGCAGTCACCAAAATCATTTAGTATTGGCTAAGAAATAGACTAGTTGATCAGTGGAATAGGTTAGGTTCACAGGACAAGATAGTGAATAAATATAGCAATTTAGTGTTTGACAAACCCAAAGATCCCAACTTTTGGGATAAGAATTCATTATTTGACAAAAAACTGCTGGGAAAACTGGAAATTACTATGGCAGAAAGTAGGCATGGACCCACACTTAACACCACATACCAAAATAAAAACAAAATGGGTCCTTGAGTTAGGAATAAAGAATGAGAACCTAAATAAATTAGAGAAACATAGGATAGTTTATCTCTCAGACTTGTGGAGGAGGAAGGAATTTGTGACCAAAGGAGAACTAGAAATCATTATTGATCACAAAATAGAAAATTTTGATTGCATCAAATTAAAAATCTTTTGTACAAACAAAACACATGCAAACAAGATTAGAAGGGAAGTAGCAAATTGGGAAAATATTTTCCAGCTAAAAGTTCTGATAAAAGCCTCATCTCCAAAATATACAGAGAATTTACTCTAATTTATAAGAAATCAAGCCATTCTCCAATTGATAAATGGTCAAAGGATATGAACAGACAATTTTCAGATGATGAAATTGAAACTATTTCCACTTATATGAAAGAGTGTCCCAAATCACTATTGATCAGAGAAATTGGAAAATGAATGGATGCCCATCAATTGGAGAATGTTTGGGTAAATTGTGGTATATGAATGTTATAGAATATTATAGTTCTGTAAGAAATGACCAGTAGGATGAATACAGAGAGTCTTGGAGAGACTTACTTGAACTAATGCTGAGTGAAATGAGCAGAACCAAGAGATCATTGTACACTTCAACAACAATACTATATGAAGATGTATTTTGATGGAAGTGGATATCTTCAACAAAGAGAAGATCTAACTCGGATCCTGTTGGGACCCTGGATCTCTTAGAATCAGCCAGAGTCAGGATAATTAAAAGTCTTTATTCTTGGTCTTTTGTGGTTGAGGTCAGGGGATTAGATCTAGCAATCTCCACACCCCCTTCCTCTTTCTCCACTGCCAGGAGAATGAATCAATTTCCTCCTCCTACTCCACCCACTCATCTCACTTCAGCTTCTTTGTCCACACCCACCAATCTAGCCAGAACTGAATAGTTGGGGAGGGTCATCCTCCAAACATGTGGCAATACAGAATTGTCCAATGGGTTGGACAATTGCTAGGTTACCTTTCATCTGCTCAGTTCTATCCTTGTACAAGATCCAATAGATTAATGATGGACAGAATCAGCTACACCCAGAGAAGGAAACTGGGAAATGAATGTAAACTGTTTGCATTTTTGTTTTCCTTCCCAGGTTATTTTTACCTTCTGAATCCAATTCTTCCTTTGCTACAACAACAATAACAACAACAACAACAACAAATCAGTTCTCTATACATATATTATATCTAGGATATAACATAACACATTTAACATGTATGGGACTGCCTGCCATGTAGGGAGGGAGTGGAGGGAAGGAGGGGAAAATTCAGAACAGAAGGAAGTACAAGGGATAATGTTGTAAAAAATTACCTATGCATATGTACTGTCAAAAAAAAAGTTATAATTATAAAATTTATATATATATATATATATATATATATATATATATATAAAGAAAATAGGTGAGGATAAAGAGAGGAGGATATTCCAGTGGGCAGAGAGTCCTTGGGGTGCCAGGAGGGGTGCCAGGCATGGTGCTGTTATGTTTAGACTCACTTCAAAGAGGAGGCTCCAGTCTGGCTCTTTTATAATAGGGGGTTTTCTCTAAAAGCTGAAGGGGGCTCATAGAGTTCCAGGTTGGCTCCTGCCTGGGTTTCAGCCAGGGTTAGAATTTGAATTGAATTCAGTGGGTTTCCCAACTGAGCTGGCCCCACCCAGATAACAAAGATGAAGCTGTTTGTGCTTGGGGTGGAGTCCCCTCATTGAGGGGACTGAGGTGGAGACAAAGAAGGTTTTCTCCTTTAAGGATTTTTCAGAGTTTTGGGGTTCCTTCTTCACTATGAGTCTATATTATATAAATAGATCATGTCATTATATTGTACATATATGTATGCATATAATTCAACAATATCATAGACATTATTGTCTACTTTCTGATATGTGAATTTGCATTCTTATCTAGTGGCTACTGACTAATTGAGACCATCATTACCCTAGCCAAATAGCTAAGCAATTTTACCTAGAATAAAATCTATAATTTAAACAAAAAGTCATCTATAACATTTAGATAAAGTATTTAAAATAATAAATTTGTATAAAAAGCCCTTACAAGTTTTCAAATATAGATTAATAGGTAAGTCCTGGGAGCATTCTTTACCTAAGGCTAAGAGACAATAGAATACTGATGGACCTATATGTTCTAGATGCATGAATGCCAAATGAGCTCCTTCTGATCAGAATTGTAACAACACTGAATGAATACATGATGATAATTGCTTCAAATATACCTTTTTTTGTGTAATAGCACTAATTATCAGCCACCTTCTACAATGAGTAGATAATCATTATTAATTCCTTTGGCATTCACTACAGTGGCATCAATCAAGATGAGCTCATTTTACTTTAATGTGAATATAATATGTGATACCAAAGGAATTCCACTGTAATTTCACAGTAAATATTGCCCACTTATTATACAGAATTACCAGTGAGTTCCTTTTCATAAAAAGTGAATTTCTTGGTATTCAGCTTCTCATAGACCCTAAGCTTAGTTTTCCCCTTGGGCTTTGTAATGGGAAGAAAAAAAAAAAAAAAAAACCTTTTGTGAAGTATATAATATAATAGGCTACTCAGATATATATATTTTAATCTCACTGACAATTCTGATTTTTTTTTTTTTTTGTAAAGTTCTGTGTATGGACAGTAAAAGAAAACTTATTCCTATTCTATGTAAATTATATATTTATTTTTAAATAAGATTGGCTTTGTTGCTTACTTAAACAAAATGTTAAACAGTTTTCATTATTCATTTTATAAACCCTCCATATAAGCAAAGCAGTGTCTATTAAGTACTTTTCATGTGCCATGCACTATGCTAGGTTTTAGGGATGCAATAAAAAAAAAAAAAATGACATCAATGAATTGGCATTCATTTAAATAAAATAATGAAGATGAATATATGGTTATATAAAATAAATACATTTGTATGGTAGGCTGGCATCAGCAGCCATATGTTTTCTTTGTGGAGACATAATTAGGGCCTGCTTCCATAAGGAATTTGGGCTAACTTGTCCAAACACTATTTTAAAAGATTCCCTGCTTAGCTAAGCAAAAGAGATCTCCTCTCACCAAATTAATTATTATTTTTAGTATATTTCATTTTTCTGTTCTTGTTCATGCCAAACTTCTTCATTGGATCATTAAACTGGCTGTGAAGTTGATCAGATTCAGTCCCTAAAATAACCTCAAAGTCAATTTTACCCATTTCATTTATACCAAAGTCTTAGTCAAATCAATGAGCTGTTCAAAGTTATTTTTTGTCATCCATCTTATCTTGCTTGATTTTTTTTATTAGTCAAGGAAATTTCTCTTCCTCTAAATGCCTTGTTTAAAGCATCTTGTTATGTCAAGCTAAGTAATGTCATTTATAACAGAAGAAGAGCTTTATTTGTCCATGGAAAGCAAAATATTCACTTGCAAACTGACAGGTCCTCCTGTTTGCTGACTTGCTGAATTTAAATTGGCTTGTCTGGCATACCTTTCCAACTGAGCCTTCTTTCTATACAATGGGCTCCTTGCTGACAACACTGTCATGCATATGCATGTCATTAAGAAACTGCTGCTGGGCTTTATTTAGGATTTTTTTTAAGCTATAGTTTGCTCTATTTCTGAAGTTTCCTCCTTCTTCTTCTTGTTCTTCATGACCCAAACTAAAATAGTCTATTCTTTAAAATAATCTTTCTCTGGATTTTTTAGGTAGCAACCCATAAATGTTAAGGAACATTATGACTGTGTCACATGACATAATTTTCCTTTATTCACCATAATTTCACAAGTATTTATGAAAAATCAAACACATTTGATTAAAATTGCTGTAGAATTCCTTCTCTATTGTACTTCATTTTTCTTCCTCAAATAAAATATTAAATTATTTTTTATCTCTCCCCCCCCAAAAAAAAAAAACGAAAACAAAAAACCTCCTAGTGGAATGGTACCTATCACTTTTGTTCTCTCCCAAAGTTGTATACTGGAAACAAAGTAAATATATTGTCTGTTCCGATAAAAAAATGAGGATTAATGAAAATGTATGTTAGAAATAGGAAATATGATTAGAGGTGACATATCATCATTAGCCATGAGGGTTTCTTCAGGCATCAAGTAAAATACATTTATACAGGCACAAACACACACTCACATATATAGATATACTCACACATGCACACACATTTATATGGTGTATATACATAGTTATTCTCTTGTTGCCATCATATTAGGCCACCATTTATTAAGAGATTCAAAAATAATTGTCACCTTAGGGCTGCAGAGAGCATTAGGTCTGGGTAGTTATAAATATTGTGTTTTAGGGGGCCTGCAACCAGCAGTTTATGTAGCATGCTGCCCAAAAGGAAGCCTAGGGTCAAAAAATCTCACATTAGGCATTCCTGCTTTTAAGCTCAATAAAACAAAAAGAATGTTAAGAGGATTAGTGCCATAATAATGTCCTAATAAATGAACCAGGGCACCATTTAGTTATCTAAATCTGAACATCTATTTAGCCTCATATACCCATAAATCTTTCTCTTTTATTTGTCACCCAATGCAATAAAGCCAGTCCTAAAGTTTAGGACAATATTTATTAAAGATTGAGAGCTCTTGATATTTGTTTGTGATGATTCACTGCAGAGTAGACATAAAAAATCAGTTGCAAATGTGGAAACAAGACACGAACTCACATACTTGATTGATTAGTTGAAGAGAATAAATGGGAGGTGATTTAAAGGATTATGTTGTCTGATTGTTGTTGTTGTTGTTGTTGTTTTTTTCCCCCTATACCTTCCCCCTAGTTTACAGACATTTTAGACTTCAAAGCTTCAAATTTTCTCTCCCAAAATTATCTTTTTCTTGTGTGAAATGATTATAGGAACAATTCAGTTAAAATTAGAAATTCTTATTGGAGCAACTTTGTGCTCTTCTCTTAGATTCCCAGATTCAGGGCTGGAATGGATCAGAGAACCCATTAAGACCAATTAGATTATTTTATAGATGTTGTAACTGAAGGACAGATTGATGGAATAGTTCACCTGAAATCACACAGAATTTGGATTTAAAGCTAGATCTTCTGATTTCAAATCTAGCATTATTTCTACTCTACCCTAGTAATTAAAATTTCAGAATGCTATTTTATATCTCATAAGAGTAGGGAAATTATGAAGAATGACATTCAGATTTTCATAAGAATGAGGATGGGTGTTCCTTGGAGTACTCCATTAGCACATTGTAAGCTGAGCATTGATGAGATAAGAGAAAAGGCAGGTCACATAGATGGAATTACATAGTATTTTCCATGATCCCAAACTAAGTTCCTTAATATTCTTCTCTAAAGTGTAATGTTCTCTGAGAGCAGGTTTCTTGGGGGGCTTCTGGGAGCAGTCTTCCTTTCAATTCAGTGTAATCACCCCAAATGCAGCCAGGAGTTAAAAGTTCAAATATTTTATCCTCTTCAAAGAATCTTATCTCCTTCATTTAGGGCTAGGCTAGTTTTCTAGAGGCCTTCCAGACTTTGGTTTCAGTGTTCTCCACAGGGCAGCCTGCCACCACTTCTCTGTCTTCCTTTGTTCTGCCCAACTGCTGTCTCTGGCTTGTGAATCTACCGAAGTCAATCCTGGTTGAGGCTCCTAGCTTATATATGCTCTCTTAAAGGTGTGAATCTTGTAGAACTCTAATAAGTACTAAGTACATTAGTGAACTAGAGAACTGTTAAGTACCATGCTAAATTAGATAACTGACTTAGCACCTTGTAAGAATCCTAACAAAGTTCTGTCACTTAAACAGAGGAGTGTCTCCATTTCCTTTCCTCTATTTGTCTTCTTAACTCTCTACAATCTGTTTTCTGCTCTCATTCATCACTTAATGAAATTGCTCTCTTCAAAGTTCCGAACATTATTTTTATTGACAAATGTAATGGAATTTTTCTCAATTTTTATTCTTCTCGACCTCTTTACAATCAACATTGTCAATTACCTTTTCAATGTTCTCCTCCCTTTAGGTATCTGGACCTATCTCTCATTGTCCCACTCACATTGCTGTATCAACTTTCCATTCTATAAGGGTAAGTATAAGAGCTGGGAGGCCTTCAAAGGTGGCTCTTGTCTAAATACCTAAAGTGCTCAATTATAATCCTAACTGCAGTAAAATGAATCTTCTCTTTTGCCTTGCCTCTGGACACAGAACTGCAAAACTGTGTAGGCAGGCCATTGGTGTCACTGCCCCTCCATCTCCCACCCATGAAGGCAGAGTTGAGGGAGGAGGATCAGGAAACAAAGGGTACATGCTGAAGCTTATTAGACAGAATTGAAGGTGGGCTAAGAAACAGAAAAGCACCATGCCCCTCAAACTTCTCAGCACAGTCCTTATCTCCCTTCCTGCCCAACTCCCTATGTCCCTCAAACCTCCCAGCTTAGTAACAAACATATAAGTAAACAAAATACTATAAAAGACTTCCTTAGCTTAGTCCTAGGGGCTGGGCAAGTTATAGGCAACAATCCTCTGCTTGTTTTTCTCCTCATACTTCCTTATTTGACCCCTCACACCAAAAGCCACAGAGC
The DNA here is from genome assembly GCF_048593235.1 of Sminthopsis crassicaudata. NCBI lineage: Eukaryota > Metazoa > Chordata > Mammalia > Dasyuromorphia > Dasyuridae > Sminthopsis > Sminthopsis crassicaudata. The sequence continues at coordinate 46,338,385 of NC_133620.1, forward strand.
CATGCACTTACTAAATACTTCCAATGAGAGGCAGGCTCTTTTGTTAGCCCTTCCCTCATTGCAGCTAAAGGCTAAATAATGAAAATGACTATATTAGCTCTTCCCAAATCTCCTGATTATCTGTCTTTATGCTCACCCTGTGTGAGTCACAGGAACTCCTTTACCAACTTGCTGATCTTGCCTGCTACACTTAAATGCTAAATGTAATGCCCCAAATTGGGCGCCAAATGTAATGTACAGACCAGCTCATTGTAGGATCTTGGTACCAGCCTGCGTTCTTGATCTTAAAAGAGGATTGAAGGCCAACATTATACATATGTGGGACAAACAATATAGATTAACAATCAATTGCATCCAGTGTTTAAAAGGAAGAAGGTGACTGAAAATGCTTCAGAAAAAAAAAAAAAAAAAGAAAATTATTTTTTCCTCAAAGGCCAACTCTCATAAAAGTAAAGGACTATTTAAAAAAATACTAGCAATTTAATGAAGTTCTCTCCACCCCCCCCAAAAAAAATACCCGACTTGGTTTGTTGCTCAAATGGTAAATACTAACAACAACAACATTAATTATAATAAAATTAGCATTTTATTCTTGTATCAATAATATTAACTCAGTTAATTTTTCAGGTTCTTTAAATTCTACTTTAACATGTTCAAAAGTTAAGTTTGAGCATTTCAGGTTTTTTTTTGTTTGTTTGTTTGTTTAAACCATATTCATCTTATAATGATTTTCTCACCTTTAGAAAAATTTCATAATGTCTTCAAAGATTCCAGAGAACAGCAAGATGTGGAATATCATTGGCACCAAAGTATTAAAATGACTCAATCAGATAGCAAGGTAGAGATTGATGATAGGCATGTGTAGGTTTATAATAAATGATGAGAAACATAATATTAATTAGTCAGGTGACAAAGATGGCTGATCAGTAGACAGCCAGAGTGTTTGTATACTGTTGTAATGTGAAGAGAAATTAAGCAAAGTTCTTTATACAGTGTGTAAGGTTTTATGGTGAACTTTGATAGAAAAATGCACATCACAAAGTATTAGTATGCATGCATATATGAGATACACATATGAATAGACACACATTTGTGTGTGTATATATTTATATAACTTGGGAACTTTATCACCTATATTGGAACTTAATTTAAGTATTTGAATAGTTGGCAAGAATAACATTAAAACAAAATTCTGACATTTATTCTGGTATTCTTTTCACAGTATAGTTCATTTTGTAATCTCATAAAAGTCATTCAATTTTCAATGTATTTATTTGTGTAGTATTTTTTTTTCTTATTTTTTTCTGTGGGGAAAAAAAACAAAACAAAACAAAAGAAGGAAACACACACATATATGCATATTAACAATGACACATATGCATAATTATTTTAGCTATTAGGTTGTTTTTAGTATATGTACATATATGTAAATATAAACACACATGTATGAGTGTATACAGATATAGATACATATCTATATAGTTAGAGAGATACTAAGATCAATTACTGTGTTGCCACTATGAAATATTGATGGTAATTTTTCTTACATTGAGATTCTGAATCAGTGATATTAGATTCAGTTGTGAAACTAATATTCCAATTTTTATTCCAGGAAGAAAATATTTGGCAATCATATGAATTGTATGAATGACTCTGAAGAAAAACAATTTATCCTTCTCCTTTTATTCCATAATGGGCAATTGCAAGTTAACTTGGCAAAATGTTTAGGTCAACCATTATACTATTTTTATCTGCCCAAGAATTCCATCTATGATTTCTTTGAAAAATAATATTCTTAAATCTTTTTGTAAGTTGAGTCACAAAGATTGTCAAATGCTTTCAAAACTTAGAGTGGTAGGATCAAACTCAACAGAAACTTCTAGACTTTCAATCTTTAGATGATATATACTTCACAACCAAATATAGAACAGCAGAAATATTGTATGTATCCTTTTCAGATAATGTTGCAATAAAGATTACATATGATAAAGGACATTGGAAAGATAGACTAATAATTGGAAACTAATTAAGCTAAATTAATATAAAGTAATGACAGTGTCAAACAGCAATCATAGAAAAATATAATTTCATCCAAATTAATAATGATAATGAAAACAATAGCAAAAATTTCAGGTTTAGCACTAAGTAATTTTTAGGAGAAATTTTGTATCTATAAATGTTTACAAGAACTAAATAGAGACGAAAAAACAGATCAATGAATTATGCATGAAATTTTTAAAAGTTAGAAGAACTAATTAAAAATCCCAAAATAAATACCACATGACAAATTCTGAAACCAAAAGGAGAGAAGAGATTAATAAAATTGAAAATAAGAAAACTATTGGACTAGTAAATAAAACTGAGATTTTTTTTTTTTTTTTAATGAATAAAGTAGATAAACCCTTGGTTAACTTGATTTTAAAAAAGAAAGAAGAAAACCAAATAACCAGTATCAAAAATGAAGAGTGGCTTCACTACCAAATGAAGAAGAAATCAAAGCAATAATTATGTTGCCCAACTATATGCCAATGAAAAAAATTGAATTGAGATAGAAAAATATACCTTTTTCTCAGTCTTACATGTCACCAACTCAAAAATAAAAAAGTAAACAAACAAAACAAACAAACAAAAAAACCAAATAAAAATGACCCAGTATTTATGTATAAATCTATCAATCTAAGTGAAATGCATTAGAAACCAGGAAGAGACAAAATAAAGAAAATTATAAAGTGATTTCCCTAGTGAATGTTGATATAAAATTTCAAATAAAATATTAAAATTTTATTGCAAAATACAATTATGACAATGTGTCACAAGAATCATTCACTATGACCAGGTGGGATTTTTACCAGGAATTCAGGGCTTGGTCAGTATTATAAAAACAATCAGAAAAATTGACCATACAATATATTGATAATTCACTATATCAATATCAATATTTTTATTTATGTCTATCTATTTATATGTAAGAGCTAGAAGGATAAAAGATCAAGAACATCAAAGGAATTAATGAAAAATGCAAAGAAAGATAACTGTACAAGATATAAAACTATATTATAAAGCATCAAGCATAAAAATTGTTTCATACTGCCTTAAAAAAAAATAGAGAGGTGAATCAGTGCAGTAAGTACCTTAGGTATACAAGATGTAGTGTAACCTCCCACATCTGAAGCTAGTGATTCTCCTTCTGAAATTTCTGATTATCAGGGCCATACATACCAATCTTCCCCAGATAGACATGGAGAAGAAACTGATGTTAAAGTATCAATGTCCTTTCTTTGTTGGTAATCTCAGCAGGCATTAGCAGGAAGCAAGAGCAAGTACATGTATGTCTCTCTGTCTTTCTGCTTGCATCCCTGAATTTCTCTACATTTCTGCCTCTACTTCTCTCTGCATCTTTCTCCACCTATGGCAAAGCTGGCCATTTATATTTACTCTCCTATGGGATAACCTTGTGCCTAGCCCACTCAGCACTTCATAGGTGGATCCGTAGAAGGTGGACCTGGAGTTAGAGCTTAGTCTGAAAAAAAGATCTAGTAAGAGGACACAACTGTAATGCTCTTCTCTAAAATACAATCTTCTCTGGGAGCAGCTTTCTTGGGGAACTTCTGGAGGCAGCCTTTGTTTCAGTTCAGTTTAAATAATCACCTCAAAAAATAGCCGGGTTAGCTTTCTTAGAGGCCTATATTTCTCCTTGGTTCCTGAAAGCTCTTTCTGAATTTCTCCGAATCCAAAGGTCGTTTTTCAGCCTACAGCCAGCACAAAGGTGGAAGTTGGAATGAATCTCACTCTGCCTCCAAGAGTGGGCTTCTGACTTGTGAATCTCCCAGAAGTCAATCCTAGTTGAGGATCCCAGCCTATATATGCTCTCCAAAGGTGTGAACTCCAATGTGTGAAGTCCTTTAAAGGTTTGAACTAAGTATATAAGCATTAGTACTTTGTTTCAAGTTCTGGCCCATAACACACACCCCTCACAATCTCATGGAAACACCTGTAAGACACAACCTCCTGCCTCAGAGGCAAAATCCCTTTTTACCTCTTGGGTCCACCCTACCAGCTGACATTGGCATACATGGCAATTCTCAGAAGGAAAGTCTTTAACATATCCCCTTTTCTTTTTAGTGGGGACCATTCATAAAACCAGCTTTGATATTTAAAAATATAAAAATATATCTATACATAAAATGTAGGTTTGTGTAAAAAAATGCAAAGATGAAATAAAGGGAGGAGAAGGGAAGTATATTTGAGATTCATCTGTGGCAAAGGGATGAAGGTCTCATCTTCTATAACTTTTTCAGGTGGACAAGGGACATAGCGCTAAGCCTACCCAATGGGGTCCAGATTGAAGAGTGGAGATGAGTGACCTGTAGGCAACAGCATCCAATACCAAATGTGAAGGAGAAGGTGTAAGATAATTTCAGGTTGTCTAAATAGTTGATAATTCTGGAATCTTTCTGAAATCCAGTGGCCTTCCCCATCAGGACCTGCAAGATATAAATATCCCAGCCCTCTCCAAAGTATTAAGTTTGGACCTTGCCAATGCCCTTCCTCATCCTTTGAAAGGACCTTTTGAATGTTCTGACACTTAAAGCCCTGTTTTATCCACATCCATCCATCTGGCTCTCTAAAGTACAGTTGTATCATAGAACATGATCATGGTCAAAATTATACCCTGACCCATTATGCATTCCTACCTTCCCGTCTCTTAATGAGGCTGTTGAACCTTCCCTTGTGTGGTCTGGCAATCCTTACTTGTAACCTCTCCCTCAAAGATTACTAATTGCCAGCATACCTAATGCCAGGCTTTTAGATGTCTCTGGCTCCTGTCTCATCAAGCAGTGTTTTATATTCAACAGAACACCTGGACACAGGAGCTTGGGAGCTCAAGTTTGAAAGACATTGAAGACAACATTCTCACAACTTTTTATCATCTCCTCAAGGCTGGAGGCCTTATCTAAGGAGAACATGGCTTTCAGGCAATGAGCATTAGCATTCTCTCCAGCTAATTTTTGAATAAAAAGACCAGCTGTTTCTCCTTTACCTACTAATCTGTAGGCAGCCACAAAATCAGGGAAAGATTATACTGCTGGAGGCTAGAAGAGTCAACAGCTCCTTAACATATGGAGATTCAGTCCTGTAAGTGTTAACTGCATCTTTCAATACCTTAAATTTCTTCCATTCTAATGGGGCCCATGTTCTTTCCTAGGGGCTATCAAACACACCAAATACTTGCTTCCTGGGCCTTCCTCTGCTGCCTTCTGTAACATACATCCTAATTCTGTCTGTAAATCTATTTACTTCCTGCTTCTTTTCCCACTGTCTCTTCCTGTGATATCATATCTACTTTTGGCTTTCTTCATCAGTCTTGGGGTCTCACCTCCCTTCCCATGATCAGATCAGTCAAACTCATGAGGTCCCTGGCCAATCCCATCTCTGATTGGATGCCATTTATAACCTCTCCCACTGAGGCTACTGATTGCCAGGGCCATACATATTAGTGTTCCTTGGATAGACATGGAGACAAGACCGATATTAAAGTGCCCAAATGGCCTTTCTTTATTGGCAATCTCAGCAGGATGCAAGAGCAAGTGTAAGTATGTTTCTCAGTCTCTCTGCCTACATGCCTGAATCTCTTTACATCTCTGCTTCTCTCTACTTCTCTCTACTTCTCTCTACATCCTTCTTTCCTCACCTGTGGCGAAGCTTGTCATTTGTATTTACTCTCCTCTGGGATTACCTTGTGCCTAGACCATTTAGCTCTACATAGGTGGATCCGCAGAAGGGAGACACCTGGAGTTAGTGCTGTGTCCTAAGAAAAGATCTAACACATGTAAGACACAGCCTCCTACCTCAGAGGCAAAGCCCCCTTCTACCTCCTAGGTCTACCTCACCAGCTGACATGGCATACATGGCAATTCTCTGAAGGAAAGTCTCTAACAAATAGTGACTTAGATGATTTTTCATGTGCTTATAGATTAATTTCATCATCTGAAAATTGTTCATATCATTTCACCATTCATCAATTGGGGAATGAATTGCATTCTTTTAAAGTTACACAGTTCTTTAAGTATTTCAGAAATCAGGTCTTTATCAAAAACACTGGCGGCAAAGATTTTCCTCCAGCTTTGAACTTACTTTTTAATTTTATTTCTTTTGGTTTTGTTTCTGCAACCCCTTTTTACTTTAAAGTAACTAAGCTTGTCCATTTTACCTTTCATCTTGTTCTCCAGTTCTTCTTTGGTCAGTAATTCCTCCCTTCTCCAAAGATTTGATAGGTAAATTATCCCTTGTTCTCCTGTTAGGATTCTTACAAGGTGCTGTCACTGGAATGAATAGAGACAATGATTATCTAATTTAGCATGATTCATTGTGATTGATCTGACCCTACAAGGAGATGTTATGGGCCAAAACTTAAAACAAGGTACTGAGTGGCATTGAGGAGACAATGGCTAAATCTAATTTAGCATTGATTTAATCCTACAACAAATAATGGTTTCCTAGTAATGAAATGATTGGTGCGTACTCAGTGGACAACATATAAGCAAGAAGCTCTCAGGGCCAAGGAGAACTTTGGAAGAACTTCAGTGGACTTCAGGAGAACTTTGGGAAAGGACTTTGAGAGAGGACTTCAGGAGAACTTCTGGAGATTCAGTCAAGATTCATTCCCATTTCCATCTTTGTGCTGGATGGAGACATTGGGAAGATGAGAGGCTGAAGCTGGCAGAGACAAAGGACTATCAGCAAGAGCTCTTGGAAACCAAGAAGAGAGAAAGGCCTCCAGAAAACTAACCAAGCCCCAAGTGAAAGAGATAAGATTTTGGAAGAGCCAATAAAGGATTTGGACTTTAACTCCTACCTGCATTTGGGGTGATAATACTGAAGTGAAACTAAGGCTGCTCCCAGAAGCTCCCCAAGAAACCTGCACCCAGAAAACAATTAAAATTCAGAGTACAGACCATTACATTCTCTCTTTTTTTTGTGGTATTATCCTTTATGCTCCTATCATGTATCCATTTTGACATTATTTTGGTAAGGAGTGTGAGATGTAGTTCTATGTTGAGCTTCTGAAATATTGTTTACCAGTTTTCTTAACAATTTTTATCAAATAGTAATTTCTTATTCCAGAAACTGGATTTTGGGGGTTTATAAAATAATAAATTACTATAATCTTGATTATTATGTCATGTATCTCTAATCTATTCCACTGATCCACCACTCTATTTCTTGGCCAGTACCAAATAGTTTTGATAACTGTTGCTTTATAATATAGTTTTAGGTTTGGTATTGTTAAACTACTATCCTTTGTAATTTTTTCCCATTAGTTATCCTTGATATTCTTGATAGAGTTTGTTTTATTGAAAATTGTGTTCATATAGTTCTTGGCTTTGACTAGATAGGAAGATCCCCAACTATTTTATTTTGTCTACAGAAATTTTAAATGGAATTTCTCTTTCTATCTCTTGTTGATGAGTTTTTTCAGTAATATTTTGAAATGTTGATGGTTTCTATGGGTTTATTTTATATACTGCAACTTTGCTAAAGATATGAATTATTTCCAGTAGGTTTTTGGATGATTTTTTAGGATTCTCAAAGGTTACCATCACATCATTTGCAAAGAGTGATCGTTTAATTTCCACATTACCTATTCTTATTACTTTAATTTCTTTTTATTTCCTTATTGCTAAAGTCAACATTTCTAAAACAATGTTGAATGATAGTGCTGATAATGGCAATGCATCCAGCTTCTCTCCATTATAAATAATATTGCTATATATTTTGGATAGATAGTGTTTTATGGGCCAGAACTCTGAATTTGAAATAAGGATTCTTACAAGGTGTTACTTCAGTGGAGATGATGAGACAATGGTTATCTAGCTTGGCATGGTGCTTAATAGTGCTCTAAGTTCAGTATGATTGATTTGATTCTACAACAAATAATGGTTTCCTAGTGATATAATGATTGGTTTATACTCAGTGTAGAACATATAAGCTAGGAGTCTCAGCCAGGTTCATTGAGAGCTAGAGAAGACAAGTGGACTGGAGGCTGAGGCACAAGCCCTTGGACTCAGATTCATTCATCCCATCTCACACCACCTTTGTGGCAGGCTCTCCTCCTTAGCTTCTTCACAGTCACTCCAAAACTCAGGAAGGCCTTTAATAAAGCTAGCTGAGGCCCCAGGAAAGGAGACAAGACTGAAAGAGCCAATAAAGGATCTGGACTTTAACACCTGGATGCTCTTGTGGTGATTACTCTGAAAAGAAGGCTACCCCCAGAAACCCCCAGGAAAACCAAACCAAGAACACCACATACTGCTTATTATTTTAAGGAAAGCTCCCTTTATCCCTATGGTATCTAATGTTTTTAATAAGAATAGGTGATGTATTTTGTCAAAAGCTTTTTGTGCATCTATAGGTATTTTCATATTATTTCTGTCAATTTTGTTATTGATATGGTAGATTAAGGTAATAGTTTTCCTGATATTGAACCAACCCTGGATTCCAGATAAAACCTGCTTGGTCATAGTGTCCTACTGATAAGTTACTGTAAGATCTTTGCTAACATTTTATTTAAAATGTTTGCATCAATATTCAGTAGGGAGATTGGTTTGCAATTTTCTTTCTCTGTTTTGCCTCTTCCTGGTTTAGGTATGAGTGCTATATTTGTTTCAAAAAAGAAATTTGGCAATAGTACTTTACCTGTTTTTCCAAATAGTTTACATAATATTGGAATTAACTGTTCTTTAAATATTTGGTAGTATTCACTTGTAAATCCATCTGACCCTGTAGATTGTTTATTAGGGAATTCATTAATAACTTGTTCAATTTCTTTTTTCTAAAATGGAACTATTTAATCATTTTATTTTTTCTTTTGTTAACATGGGAAATTTATGGTTTTGTAAATATTCATCCATTTCAATTAGATTGTTAGACTTGCAGCCACAAAGTTAGGCAAAACAGCTCCTAATTATTACTTTAATTTCTTTTTTATTTATTGTAAGTTCACCTTTTCATTTTTGATACTGGTGATTTTTTTTTCTTTTCTTTTTCTGATCAAATTACCCAAGATGTATCTATTTTGGTGATTTTTTCACAAAACTAACTTTTAGTTTTATTTATTACTTCAACAGTTTTCCTGTTTTATATTTTATTAATCTCTTCTTTGAGTTTCAGAATTTCTAATTTGGTATTTAATTGGAGGCGTTTAACTTGTTCTTTTTACAGATTTTTTTAGTTGTATATTTTCTTTCTCTATTTTGCTATTTTACTATTTAGAGACATAAAATTTCCCCTAAGAACTGCTTTGGCTGCATCTCATACGTTTTAATATGTTGTCCCATTATTGTCATTCTCTTGGATAAAATTATGCATTGTTTCTGTGATTTTTTTTTTTTTGACCCACTCATTCTTTTGAATTAGATTATTTAATTTCAAATTGTTTTTTAGTTTTTCTTTCCCTGGCCATTTATAAATAAAATTTTTATTTCCTTGTGGTCTGATAAGGAAACATTTGCAATTTCTGCCTTTCTGCATTTGATTGTGAGGTTTTTATGCCCTAATAAATTGCCAATTTTTGTGGAGGTACTATGTACTTTTGAGGAAAAGGTGTATTCCTTTCTGTACCTATTTAATTTTCTCTAGAGGTCTATCTCATCCAAATTTTCTAGGATGATATTAACCTCCCTAGATTCTTTCTTGTTAATTTTGTGGTTAGATCTATCTGATTCTGAAATAAATTTATCTGAGGTTTCCCACTGGAACAATTTTGTGGTCCATTTCTTTCTGTAACTGGCTTAAAAACTTCTCTGGGAATGTTCCTGCTCTACCACTTGGTGCACACATATTTATTATCATTACTAATTTGTTGTTTACAATACCCTGTATTAAGATGTACTTTCCTTCTTTATTTCTTTTAATAAAATTTATGTTTATTTTTGCTTTATCTGAGATCAGAATTGCTACCCCTGTTTTTTGCACTTGAGTTGAAGCATAATTCTGTTCCAGCCTTTAGCTGCATCCCACAAATTTTAGCATGAATTCTCATCACTGTCATTATCTTAAGTGTGATTATTAATTGTGTCTATAATTTGCTGTTTCATGAAATCATTCTTTAAGATGAGATTATTTAGTTTCCAAATTACTTTTTGATTTATTTACCCCTAACATTTTGTTGAATGTAGTTTTTATTGCATCATGATCTGAAAAGAAAGCCTTTACTATTTGTGCCTTCCTGCATTTAATTTTGAGATCTTTATGTCCTAATATATGGTCAATTTTTATATAGGTTCCATGAACTGCTGAGAAGAAAGTATACTCCTTTCTGTCACCTTTCAGTTTTCTCCCAAGATCTATTATCTAATTTTCCTAATATTCAATCTAACTCTTTAATTTATTTCTTATTTGTTTTGTGGTTTGATTTATATACTTCTGAGAGTGCAAGGTTGAGATCTCCCACTATTATAGTTTTGTTGTCTATTTCTTCTTGCAACTCTCTTAACTTCTCCTTTGGGAAGTTAGATGCTATACCACTTTGTGCATATATATTTAGTATTGATATTTCTTCATTGTCTATGCTACCCTTTAGTAAGATAGTTTCCTTCATTATATCTTTTGATTAGATCAATTTTTGCTCTTGCTTGATCTGAAATAAGGATGGCTAGCCCTGGTTTTTTGACTTCACTTGAAGCACAATAGATTCTGCTTGACCCTTTTACCTTTACTCTGTATGTATCTCACTGCTTTAAATGTGTTTCCTGTAAATAACACATTGTAGGGTTCTGACTTTTGATCCAGTCTGCTATCTGTCTCCACTTAATGGGAGAGTTCATCCCATTTACATTTACAGTTAAAATTACTAATTCTGTATTTCTTGTCATCATATTATTCCCAGATTTGTTTTTTTTTTTTCCTTGCCCACACTGAACCACTTCCCCAGGTTTAAACTTATGAGCCCCACTTGTGTCACACAGCCCTCCCTCTTTAGTATCCTTACCTCCTTTCTTTAAATCCTTTTCCATTTATTGTACCCTTCCCTTATTGCTCTTTTCCTTTTCTTTTTCCTCTCCCCCATTTTAATGAGGTGAGAGAGAATTTTTAGTAAAACCAATATGTCAATTAGTTTCTCTTTGAGTAAGATTGATGAGAGTAAGATTCACACAATGTTCATCCCCTTCTCTAACTTCCCTCAGATATGATAGGTTTTCTTTGCCTCGTTGTGGGATGTAATTTCCCTCTTTTTATCTCCCTTTTCCCCTTATTTCTGACACTACTGACACTATCCCCTTTCCATTTCTACTTCCCTTTGTTTTTGTTATATCAGTAAAATCAAATTATACATGTAGTCTTAATGTATATCCACAACAGAAAAACAGTTCTCAAGAGTTTCTTTTACCTTTTTCTGCTTTTCTTGAATCCTATGATAGGAGATCAAAATTTTTGATTAGATTTGTTTTTTTTTTCCTTACAAACAAATGGATTTCATCTATTTCATTAAATGTCCATATTCTTCCATGGAAGTAAATGCTCAACTTAGCTGGGTAGTTTATTCTTGGCTCCATTTCAAGTTTTTTGCCTTTTGGCATATCAGATTTTTAGGCCCTTCGGTCCTTTACTGTAGAGGTAGCAAGACCTTGAGTAACCCTTATTGTGGCACCTTGATATTTGAATTGTTTTTTCCATGCTGCTTGTAATATTTTTTCCTTAGTCTGATAGTTATGAAATTTGGCCACAATGTTCCATGGAGTTGTGTTTTTTTTTTTTTGTTTTTTTTTTTTTTGTTTGTTTGTTTTTTTTGTTTTGTTTTGTTTGTTTGTTTGTTTTAAGGTTGTTTTCAGAAGTTGTCAGATGAATTCTTTTTTTTTTCTTATTAATTTTATAATTATAAATTTTTTTGACAGTACATATGCATGAGTAATTTTTTTTTTATAACATTATCCCTTGTATTCATTTTTTCAAATTTTCAAATTTTCCCCTCCCTCCCTCCCTCTACTTCCTCCCGTAGATGACAGGCAATCACATACATATTAAATGTGTTACACTATAACCTAAGTACAATATATGTGTGTAAATCCAATTTTTGATGAATTCTTTTAATGTCTATTTTACCTTCTAGTTCTATTGCCTATGGGCAGTTTTCTTTGATGATTTCCTGTAAAATAGTATCTAAGCTCTTTTTTTCATCATAATTTTTGGAAAGTCCAATAATCCCTCTCCTAGATCTATTTTACAGGTTTGTCATTTTGCAAAGTAGATATTTGACATTTTTCTCCAGATTTTCATTTTTTTTGGTTTTGCTTGACTGATTTTTATTGTCTCAATTTCTATTTGGTCAGTTCTGATTTTTAATGAGTTATTTTCTTCATTAGCTTTTTTTTTTTTTTTTAACTTCTTTTTGTATATGTCCAATTGAGTTTTTAAAGAAGTTGTTTTGCTCTATAAATATTTTTTTCCATTTCACTAAATTTGATTTTTAGTGAGTTATTTTCTTTTACAATTCACAAATTCTACTTTCTTGGGAATTTTTTTTTTAATTAATTTTATAATTATACATTTTTTTGAAAGTATATATGCATAAGTAATTTTTTTATAATATTATTCCTTGTATTCATTTTTCCAGATTTTCCCCTCCCTCCCTCTACTCCCTCCCTAGATGACAGGCAATCTCATACATTTTACATATGTTACAGTATAACCTAGATATAATATATGTGTGTAAATCCAATTTTCTTGTTGCATGTTAAGCATTGGATTCCGAAGGTATAAGTAACCTGGGTAGATAGACAATAGTGCTAACAGTTTACATTCAATTCCCAGTATTCCTTCTCTGGATGAAGTTGTTTCTGTACATCATTGATCAGCTGGAAGTAAGTTGGATCTTCTTTATGTTGAAGATATCCACTTCCATCAGAATACATCTTCATACATTATTGTTGAAGTGTAAAGTGATCTTCTGGTTCTATTCATTTCACTCAGCATCAGTTCATGCAAGTCTCTCCAAGCCTTTCTGAATTCATCCTGCTGGTCATTTCTTACAGAGCAATAACATTCCATAGCCTTCATATACCATAATTTACCCAACCATTCTCCAATTGATGGACATCCATTCATCTTCCAGTTTCTAGACACTACGAAAAGAGCTGCTACAAACATTTTGGCACACACAGGTCCCTTTCCACTCTTTAGTATTTCTTTGGGATATAAGGCCAGTAGTAGCACTGCTGTATCAAAGGGTATGCACAGTTTGATAACTGATTTGGGCATAGTGCCAAATTGCTCACCAGAATGGTTGGATTCTTTCACAACTCCACCAACAATGTATTAGTGTCCCAGTTTTCCCACATCCCCTCCAACATTCATCATTATTTGTTCCTGTCATCTTAGCCAATCTGACAGGTGTGTAGTGGTATTTCAGAGTTGTCTCATTTTTTTTTTTTTTTTTTTTTTTTTTTGCTATTTCCTTTTTTTTTTTTTTTTTTTTTTTTTTTTTTTTAATGCTTGAGTTTTGCTTCTGGCATAAAGGTGGTGCTGTCCCAAGCTTCATGTGTAGCTCTGAGCCTTGGCTTTGAGCAAAGGGGTCCCTTGTATTTGCAAGGGATAGCTTTGCCTGCTCTTTTCAGGAAACATCTTAGTTACACATAATTTGCATTCTGAGATGGGACTGGAAGCTGGCTCACTTATCTGCTCCTCTGCTAAACCAGGACTGAGGGTGTTAGTTGATGATTTGCTGTTATATAAGACCCTTTCATTGACTTTCACAGAGTCTATCTGAGCTGGGCTATATATCACCCCAGAGTAACTGACCTTTCTTGAAGATTTTCCAGTCTATATAGAGCTAAAGACTGATTTAATTCACTCAGACTCTGTTCAAATGTTTGGTTTCATATAGTTCTTGAGGAAAACTGGGAGAGCTAGAGCAGTCTCCTGACTTTTCTCCATCTTGGCTCCACTTATAGAAAAACTTGGAAGTAGTACTTTTAAAATATAGGGGAAAATGGAAGTGTAGGCTATAAACAATGTTTGAACCTTATTGTCATTAGTATTTGCTCAGAGGGAATAATATACACAATCAATTAATATCTATGTAGCCTGACAGATAAGTGGGAAGAAAGGAGATTAAGAAAAGGAAGGACAGGGGACCAGAGAAGGAAGGGTGGGACAAATCACAGGAATTGATAGATAGAATCAAAACATTGTTGAGAAGGAAAAGTGTGAAAAGATAAAGAGGACAAAAAGAAGGGAAATTAGGATGGAGGGAAATAAAGAGATAGTTATCATAACTTTGAATATGAATAGGATAAATTCTTCCATAAAATGGAAGCAGACAGCTCAGTGGAACAAAGACCAAAATTCTAAAATACATTCAAGTGTACTTGAAGCAGAGAGACATTCACAGAGTAAAGATAAAGGGCTAAGGGGCTAAAGCAGAATCTATTGTGCTTCAGATGAAGAAAAACAAAAAAAAACAAAAAAACAAAAACCAAAACAAAACACACACACACACACACACACACACACACACAGAAAAAACAAAACAAACAAACAAACAAAAAACAAACAAACAGGTAGCTATTTTGATCTCACACAAAGTAAAAGTAAACATATTCTAAATTAAAAGAGATAAGGAATAAGTCTATATCTTGATAAAAGATTTCATAGACAATGAAGTAATATAACTACTATACATATATGTACCAATTTTTATTAATTGGTCTAGCATCCAAATATTTAAAGGAGAGGTTAAATGAGTTACAGGAAGAAATAGCTAGCAAAGCTATGCTAGTAGGTGACCTCAACTGTCCACTCAAAATTTGATAAATCTAAACAAGAAAGAACCTAAGGGTATAAACAAATTAAATAAAATATTAAACCCCAGAAGCAAATTAGAAGAGCAAATCTACCTGTCCGATTTATGGGAAGGGAAAATATTCATGACCAAGCAAGAGATAGAAAGCATAATGGTATACAAAAACATCATTTTCATAGTGACAAAGTAATGGAAATTGAGGAGATGTACATCACTTTGGGATTGTCTGGACAACTTGTGACATATGAATCTAATAGAAAAAAATGATGTACAGACATATTTGTGAAAAATGTGGAAAGATATATAAACTGAAGAAAAGTGAAATCAGCACAACCAGTTAAACATTTTACACAGTATCAGCAACAGCAACATTGTATGATGATCAGTTGTGAATTGTTCAGTTCTTCTCAGGAAGAAAATGATCTAAAATAAATACAAAGGAGTCATGAAGGAAAATGCTATCGATAATCAGATAAAGAACTGATATAATTTGAATAAAAATGGAAGGATTTTTTTCTCATTTATTTTATTCTTTCTTTGCTTCCCCCCCTTTATTATCTCTCTTCTTTCACAACTATGATTAATATGGTAATGTGTTTTATGTGACAGCACACATATAAACTATATCAAAATGGCCAGCATCTTCAGAAGAGTGGAGGGAAGAGAGGAAAAATAAAAATTTGTCACAGAAAATCTTGTAAAAATAAATGCTAAAAATTTTCCTGACTTGTAACTGGGGAAAATAGAATTTATAAAATCTATCTTTGTGATAGCAGATAATTAAAAACTGAGGAAAATACCAATTTTGTGTTTTGTGAGTGAAATGGCTTTGTTTTGGCTGAATAAGTTGTGGTATATGAATACAATATAATTTCATTGTTTTATATTGAATGATAAGAAGGCAAGTTACTGAAAAAAATTGGAAATACCCGTATCAACTGATGCTGAGAGACCAGAAGAGCATTGTAAACCATAACAGCAGCATAATGGAATGATCAAATCTGATAGCTTACTTCTTTCTTATTTAAGACAATAGTAAAAGACTTATGATGGAAAATATTTCCACATACAGAGAAAAAAAAGACAACTATGGATTATTAATTCAAATTGAAACGTACAATTTAAAATTCTTTTGTGTTTTCATTTGTTTGTTTTCTCTCTGGTGGTGTTTTGTTCTGATTCTTTTTACAGAGGCTTTCTATCTTGGGAAGGGGAGAGAAAAGGGATAAATGGAGAAAATTTTGGAAATCTCTTATAAAATGAATATTGAAAATTATCTTTATATGTAAATAAAATTATTATTACATGGAAAGAAAAATATTTGCCCCTATTTATTTCCTGAACACTTCCATTTGGGATGGGGAGTAAGTAGGAGACAGTAGGAGGGTAGGAGGAAATGTGGCTCAGGATTCAAGGAGAAATACAATAGTATCTTAAAAGTCAGGCTGTTTTTTTGTTTTTGTTTTTGTTTTTGTTTTTGTTGTTTTTGTTTTTTGTGTTTTTGCCTGGAATGTCTTAGTCTTGTAAAATCCTATTTAAAAAAAAAAACATACTAATATGCCCTTAGTCAAGCGGAATGCTGTTTTTATTAATATGGCTTGAGAAGTATATGCGACTCAATTTTCCTTAATAAATTCTAAAATCTTCAATAGTCTTGTATATTTCATTGATCAAACCTTGAATAAGAATTGTTTTCTTTTGTAACAATGAGATTGCATTCTGTTAAATTTAGTCTTTATTATTTTGTCCTTGGGATTGTCTTGCTTGATCACTCTTCATTAAAACTGTTATTAAAATTGATTAGAAAAAAGATTAATGTATACCACTTGGCTCGCGTATACAAAAGAATGTTCACTTAACATCCTAATTATAATTCTGTCTTTAAAAGATGCCCCTGTCAAAATCACTTGTAAATAAATATTTTACATTTCATATTACATAGCATACTTTTATCTTCTCAAACTCCATGAAGTTAAAGCCATTTATTCAGCATTTTCATCTTTAATGAATACCTAAGCTAAAAATAAAATTGTCTTTCTGAAGCTCATATTAAAGCTAATAGATGCCAAGATCTGTGTATATTAATGTAAAGGAATGCATAAAGGCGAGAGAAGGAACAGTCTCCTACTGTGATTAAGGGGCTCTACCTTCAGGATGAGCTTGTCTCTTCTGAACGTGGAACAATGCATGTTTCTAACATAGCATGACATTATGGTGACTTTTTTTTTTTTTAATCTTATATTGTCAATTCAAACAAGGAGAAAGAGTTTTTGAAATTGTCCCCAAATTGTCTGAAATTGTTCTTATATATACTTTCTTCCTTTGTTCTCTGAACAACAGCATGCAAATTGGTATATGAGGCTTAGGTAGTGATCCTGTTCCAATCCTAAAGGACTCAAAAATTGAAATATTTAGCTAACAATTATAGTTTAAAACATAACTTTAAATAGTACAAATATAGAAAAAATAATGAAGTTTACTAATGACAAATAATAGTAATATTTTAATATAGATTTATATATGGACACAATCATAAAAATGAAAATGTTTGTGGCTAAATGTTTCTAAAACTCAGAAATTGTTTCCTGAGTTTAATGTCCTATAATTCATTAAACCAAAACATCTCTCAGTTCATTTATATCTAACATGTGAATATGTGTGTACAAAGACACACATATAAGTAAATGTATGTGTATATGTCCATAATTATGTGTATATGTATTTGTGGATATAGATTGAAAAAGGCAGATAGATAGAGACAGAGATCTATTTATCAACCTATCTCTAATAAGAGATCTATTTTTATGCATATATATATATGCATATATATATTCATATCTACATTTTCTTTCTATATGGTTATATTTGATATTGTGTTTCTTTGTTCAATTGTATGCCCTCTAACCTTTCAATCACACTACCTATCAGTGATATAATGGGTAGAGAGCCAGGCCTATGTATAACATGTTAGACTTTGTCAGGAAAACTTTGATTCTTATGACTTTCTTGATAATCTAATGTAGTTACTGTGGGAAAGGCTGTTCACTTTTCTAAGCATCAATATCTTGATTTATAAAATGAAGGGGGTCTGTGACTTTATGATTTCTACTTTGTTCTCTCACCCAAAATCTGTGATACTAAAATTGTAAACCTTGAATTTGAAATCTAGTCCTTGACATAGTACCATTATGTCCTCTCAATATTCCCAATTACCTGGCTAAAACACTGAATTAGTGATCAATAGTTGATTTAAATCCAGAGAGACAATATTCACTTTGGAAGTTTCTTACACAAGTAAAATGATGGATCTAGTCCAAAATTTATCTCATTAAAATATTCAAATATGATTATGTCTGATGTGTAAGTTGTTTCCCAAACCTTTTGTTTCTATTGGTTGTATGTGATTTCCAATTTGACTCTCTCCCACTCCTTACCAATTAATTATGCATTAGAAAAAAAATCAATATTTGATTTGGAGATAGACATAAATATGTACAAATATATATATATATATATATATATATTCGTGTATGTATTGTGTGTATAATATATACATACATGCCCATATATATGGAATCATATAATACTTATACATATCAATTTTTTCCCTAGAGATAAATAGTGTTCTTTCCTAAATTCTTCATAGATGTTATGCTTATATTATTAGTTATCCATAGTTAGTCTTTAACAATATTCCTATTATTTTATACAATATTCTTGTGGTTTTGCTCATTTTATTCTGCAATATCTCATGTAAGTCTTTCCAAGTTCTTTTTCTAATTTATCATAATCATATATCACAACTTATTCAATCATTTCTCAATTGACAGGAAATCTCTCCATTTCCAAATATTAATCACAATAAGAGCAGGTATAACTATTTTAGAATATGTAGGCTCTTTTTCTCTTTTGCTGTATACCTTGAAAAATAGTCCTAATAGTGGTATTGCTGGGTCAAAGGTTTGCAAAGTTTTATAACTGTGCATAATTCTAAAAAGATCTCCAAAACTATTGGCCAGTTTAGAATTTCACTAATAGTGTATTAGTGATGCTATTATTTCATATGTCTTCAAACATTTATTATTTTTTCTTTCTATCTTTTTAGACATTCATTTCCATGTAAATATATATATAGCTTTGAGTTTTCCTTCCAAAAATTACTGCTCATCTTTTTTTTTTTGACAATGAATCAATTGAGGAAATATTAATATTCCTATAAATTTACCATAGTTCACTATGCATTTAATATCAAAGTCTTAATCTGATAAATTGACTATGATTTCCCACACAAATCTTACTTTTCCTTCTAATTTTGGCTATTTTGGCATTATATGTACAAAATTTTATTTTTTAAAAAATTTAATATTATAGAATCTGAATAAAGATTGTTGAAGAAGCCACATCAATTGTGGCTTCATATTAATCTTCACATAATCTTGTTGTTGCCATGTACAATAATGTCCTGGATATGTTCATTTAACTTAGCATATTTTATGTAAATCTTTTCAAGTCTCTCTGAAATCTTCCTGCTCATCATTGCTTATAAAACAATAATATTAATATATTGCAACTTATTTAGCCATTTTCCAATGATGGGCAGCCACTCAGTTTCCAGTTTCTTGCCACTACAAAAAGGGGCTCCACAAACATTTTTTGCTCATTTGGGTCCCTTTCCTTCCTTTATAATCTCCTTGGGAAGTAAGACCAGTAGAAACACTGCTGGGTCAAAGGGTGTGCATACTTTGAAAGCCCTTTAGACATAGCTCTTTTTTTATTATATATATTTTTATAATATTATCCCTTATATTCATTTTTCCAAATTATCCCCACCTTCCTCTACTCCCTCCCACCGATGACAGGCAATCCCATACATTTTACATGTGTTACAATATAACCTAGATACAATACATGTGTGTAAATACCATTTTCTTGTTGCACAATAAGCATTAGATTCCAAAGGTACATGTAACCTGGGCAGACAGATATTAATGCTAACAATTTACATTCACTTCCCAGTGTTTCTTTTCTGGGAGAAGCTACCTCTGTCCATCATTGATCAACTGGAAGTGAGTTGGATCTTCTTTATGTTGAAGATTTCCACTTCCATCAGAATACATCCTCATACAGTGTTGTTGTTGAAGTTTATAGTGATCTTCTGGTTCTGCTCATTTCACTCAGCATCAATTGATGTAAGTTTCTCCATACCTCTCTGTATTCCTCCTGCTGGTCATTTCTTACAGAGCAATAATATTCCATAACCTTCATATACCATAATTTACCCAACCATTCTCCAACTAATGGACATCCATTCATCTTCCAATTTCTAGCCACTACAAAAAGAGCTGCCACAAACATATTGGCATATACAGGTCCCTTTCCGCTTTGGGATATAAGCCCAGTAGGAGTACTGCTGGGTCAAAGGGTATGCACACTTTGATAACTTTTTGGGCATAGTTCCAAATTGTTCTCCAGAATGGCTGGATTATTTCACAACTCCACCAGCAATGTATTAGTGTCCCAGTTTTCCCACATCCCCTCCAACATTCATCATTATTTGTTCCTGTCATCTTAACCAATCTGACAGGTATGTAGTGGTATCTCAGAGTTGTCTTAATTTGCATTTCTCTGATCAGTAGTGATTTGGAACACTCTTTCATATGAGTGGATATAGTTTCAATTTCTTCATCTGAGAATTGTCTGTTCATATCCTTTGACCATTTATCAATTGGACAATGGTTCGGGTTCTTCTAAATTAGGGACTGTTCTCTATATATTTTGGAAATGAGACCTTTGTCAGAACCTTTGCTTTTAAAAATATTTTCCCAATTTGTTACTTCCCTTCTAATCTTGTTTGCATTAGTATTGTTTGTACAGAAACTTTTTAGTTTGATGTAATCAAAAATCTTCTATTTTGTGATCAATAATGATCTCTAGTTCTCCTCTGGTCATAAATTCCTTCCTCCTCCACAAATCTGAGAGGTAGACTATCGTCTGTTCCTCTAATCTATTTATTATCTCACTCTTTATGCCTAAATCATGGACCCATTTTGATCTTATCTTGGAATATGGTGTTAAGTGTGGATCCATATCTAATTTCTGCCATACTAACAGTTTTTTCCAAATAATGAATTTTTATCCCTAATGTTGGTATCTTTGGGTTTGTCAAAGATTAGATTGCTATAGATGTACCCTTTTTTGTCCTTTGTATATAATCTGTTCCACTGATCTACCGGTCTATTTCTTAGCCAATACTAAATGGTTTTGGTGACTGCTGCTATATAATATAGCTTTAGATCAGGTACACTTAGACCACCTTCCTCTGACTTTTTTTTTTTCATTAGTTCCCTTGCAATTCTTGACTTTTTATTCTTCCATATGAATTTTGTTGTTATTTTTTCTAGGTCATTGAAATAGTTTCTTGGGAGTCTGATTGGTATAGCACTAAATAAATAGATTAGTTTGGGGAGTATTGTCATCTTTATTATATTCGCTCGGCCTATCCAAGAGCACTGAATGTCTTTCCAATTATTTAAATCTGACTTTATTTTTGTGGCAAGTGTTTTGTAATTTTTCTCATATAATTTCTGACTTTTCTTTGGTAGATAGATTCCCAAATACTTTATATTCTCAACATTTGTTTGGAATGGAATTTCTCTTTGTATCTCTTGCTGTTGCATTTTGTTAGTGATATATAAAAATGCTGAGGATTTATGTGGATTTATTTTGCATCCTGCCACTTTGCTGAAATTTTGAATTATTTCTAATAGCTTTTTAGCAGAGTCTTTGGGGTTCTCTAAGTATACCATCATGTCATCTGCAAAAAGTGTTCGTTTGATTTCCTCATTTCCTACTCTAATTCCTTGAATCTCTTTCTTGGCTCTTATTGCCGAGGCTAGCGTTTCTAGTACTATATTGAATAGTAATGGTGATAGTGGGCAAACTTGTTTCACTCCTGATCTTACTGGGAAAGGTTGCAGTTTATTTCTATTGCATATTATGCTTACTGATGGTCTTAAATATATGCTCCTGATTATTCTAAGGAATAGTCCATTTATTCCTATACTCTCAAGAGTTTTTAGTAGGAATGGATGTTGGATTTTGTCAAATGCTTTTTCTGCATCTATTGAGATGATCATATGGTTCTTATTAATTTCATTATTAATATGGTCAATTATATTAATAGTTTTCCTAATATTAAACCAGCCCTGCATTCCTGGAATAAATCCTACTTGATCATAGTGTATTATACTGGAGATGATTTTCTGAAGTCTTTTTGCTAATATCTTATTTAAGATTTTAGCATCAATATTCATTAAGGAAATTGGTCTATAATTTTCTTTCTTAGTTTTCGATCGACCTGGATTAGGTATCAGTACCATGTCTGTGTCATAAAAGGAGTTTGGTAGGACTCCTTCATCCCCTATTTTTTCAAATAATTTATATAACATTGGGGCTAATTGTTCTTTAAATGTTTGGTAGAATTCACATGTGAATCCATCTGGTCCTGCGAATTTTTTCCTGGGGAGTTGATTAATAGCTTGTTCTATTTCTTTTTCTGAAATGGGACTATTTAAGCAATTTATCTCCTCCTCTGTTAATCTAGGGAGCCTATATTTTTGGAGGAAGTCATCCATTTCACTTAAGTTATCAAATTTATTGGCATAAAGTTGGGCAAAGTAACTCGTTATTTCTCTAATTTCCTCTTCATTGGTGGAAAGATCCCCCTTTTCATTTGTAAGACTAACAATTTGATTTTCCTCTTTCTTTTTTCTGATCAGATTTACCAAAGGTTTATCTATTTTATTGGCTTTTTCATAAAACCAACTCTTGGTTTTATTTATTAATTCAATAGTTTTTTACTTTCAATATTATTGATTTCTCCTTTTAATTTTTGTATTTCAAGTTTAATTTTTGATTGGGGGTTTTTAATTTGGTCTTTTTCTATCTATTTAAGTTGCAGGCCCAATTCGTTAATTTTCTCTTTCTCTATTTTCTTCAAATAAGCCTCTAAATATATAAAATTTCCCCTTATTACTGCTCTAGCTGCATCCCACAGATTTTGGTATGATGTCTCATCATTGTCATTATCTTGGGTGAAAGTATTAATTGTTTCTATAATTTGCTGTTTCACCCAGTCATTCTTTAAGATGAGATTGTTCGGGGCGGAGCCAAGATGGCGGAGAGGAAACACACGACTCAGTGAACGTCCTCACTCCCTCACAACCAATTAGATAAATTAAGTCTCAAAATTAGCTCAGGACTGATAGATACCACAAGGACTGGAAGCACGACTTACCAGCTGAAGAGAATCTGGAGTTTCAACAGGAAAGGTCAGTTCTCAGGGGAGGAATAAGAAAGACCAGCACAGACGGTGGGGTAGGGGCACACTGCGCCCATTGCGCTGGGAGGGGCTCCGGGATCAGAGAAGCCACTGAGGTAAAGGAATCTGGCACAGGCTGTTAGCTCTTCTCTGCTAATTATTTAGCAGTTCAGAAGAGAAAGCCAAAATATTTTAAAACTCAGATTAAATTTTCCCCGGACCCTGGGGGTGACTCGGCACCAGGGGGTGTGGCCTCAGCTACCTCCTGAGAATAGTTAAGAGACTGACAAGTGGGTGGATACGGCCCAAGGCAACACACACTGCCTAGCTTAGCTGGAGGGAGTGGAACTCAGCTCCAGGAAGTCCCAGAGAAGCGGAACCTTTGAACTAGGGACCGCGGTTTCTGGCAGACACTTCCAGTTTGAGCACAGGGGCTTCTTACGTCACCTGCTGCAGACACCCACTCCCCACCCGGACACATAACCTGGGCTTCCTGCAGTCCTCACTATTCTACGCCCTCGAAGCACAGCAGTGCTAATCACCTCTGAGGCACTCCCAGGGAGAGGGTGGGGAACTCTCTCCCAGAGCTCTCTCTTAGCTCAGGCTCAGGAGCCTCTGCATCCATCCCGTCTGGGAGGAAGCTGGTAAAGAAGTAAATAATTTCCTACCCCAGAGACAGACCCCAAAAGATTTTTTTTAAGTATGAACAAAAAAGCTAGAAAAACCATAGATTCCTTCTATACAGAGAAAGAGCGGGTGTCCAACCCCGAGGAAGTTGACAGCAGAGAATCAGATAACAACCTAAAGGGGAACGATTCCTGCCCCCCATCACATAACTCTCTCCTAGAAGAAGCTCTTAAGAAATTGAGGGAGATCGAAGAAAAATGGGGAAAAGAAAGGGAAGTTATGATAGAGAATAATAATGTCCTGAAATTGGAGTTGGAAAAAATAAAGAATTCACAGGAGATGCAGGGAAACAAAATTAGTGAATTAGAAAAGGTTAAAAAAACACAGGAAAGTAGGATTTCTGAATTGGAAAAGATAAAAAAGTCTCAAGAAAATAGAATTTCCGAATTGGAAAAAGAAAATAATTCTCAAAAAAAAAAAATTAGGGAAATGGAAAAAAAACTCAATAGAGCAAAATAATTCATTTAAAAACGAAATTGGGCATTTACAAAAAGAACTAAAAACTGTGAAAGAAGAAAATAACTCCTTAAAAGTCAGGATGGAACAAATAGAAATGAATGATTCACAGAGAACCCAAGAATCAGTCAAACAAAACAAAAAAAATGAGAAGCTAGAGAACAACATCAAATACTTACTGGGAAAATCTATAGACCTGGAAAATAGATCTAGGAGAGATAATCTGCGGATTATTGGACTTCCAGAAAACTATGACCAAAAAAAGAGCCTAGATTCTATTTTACAGGAAATTATCAAAGAGAACTGTCCAGAGATAATAGAAACAGAAGGGAAAGTAGATGTGGAAAGAATTCATCGAACTCCTTCTGAAATAGACCCTAAAAAAAGAACACCACGGAATATTGTGGCTAAGCTGCAGAATTACCACACAAAGGAGAAAATCCTGCAAGCAGCTAGAAAAAAACAATTTAAATACCAAGGTGCCACAATAAGGGTCACCCAAGATCTGGCTGCCTCCACATTAAAAGATAGAAGGGCCTGGAACCTGATATTCCGAAAGGCAAAAGATCAAGGACTGCAACCGAGAATGAACTACCCAGCTAAGTTTAGCATCTTTTTCCATGGAAGAAGATGGTCATTCAATGAAACAGAGGAATTCTATATGTTTCTAAGAAAAAAACCAGACTTAAACAAAAAATTTGATCTACATCCACAAGACTGAAGAGAAACAGAAAAAGGTACACAGAACCCTTGAGAACTGTAACTTTGTTGTGGGTATATAAAAAATACTCAAGGATAATTTGATTTTACTGATATAAAAGAAAAAAAGGGGGGTGTGGTAAAGGGAAGGATGTCGGTTCAGAAAAAGGGGAAGGAGTGATAAAAAGAGGGAAACTACATCCCAGGAAGAGACATAGAAAATACACCATATCTGAGGGAACTTAGTGAGGGGGAGAATCATTGTGTGAATCTTACTCTCATCAGAAGAGGCTCAAAGAGTAAATAATTAACATATTTGTTTTTCAGAGAATTTTCTCTCACCTCATTAAAAGGGGGGAGAGGAAAAGGGGAAAGGAAAAGGAGAATAAGTGAAGGGACTTGGAGGGAGGGGGGAGGGATCCTAAAAAAAAAAAAAAAAAAAAAAAAAAAAGAGGGAGGGTTGCGCGTCACAAGGGGGGTCTGTAAATTAAATACCGGGGAGGGGGATCAGGGGGGTCAAGGGAAAAAAGTATAATCTGGGGATAATACGATGGCAGGAAATACAGAATTAGTAATTTTAACTGTAAATGTAAATGGGATGAACGATCCCATCAAACGGAGACGGATAGCAGATTGGATCAAAAAGCAGAACCCTACAATATGTTGTCTACAGGAAACACACTTAAAGCAGGGAGATACATACAGAGTAAAGGTAAAAGGTTGGAACAGAGCTTATTATGCTTCAGGTAAAGCCAAAAAAGCAGGGGTAGCTATCCTTATCTCAGATCAAGCAAAAGCAGAAGTAGATCTCGTTAAAAAAGATAAGGAAGGAAACTATATCCTGCTGAAAGGTAGCATAAATAATGAAGCCATATCAATACTAAACATATATGCACCAAGTGGTATAGCATCTAACTTTCTAAAGGAAAAGTTAAGAGAACTGCAAGAAGAAATAGACAGTAAAACTATAATAGTGGGAGATCTCAACCTTGCACTCTCAGATTTAGACAAATCAAACCACAAAACAAACAAGAAAGAAATTAAAAAAGTAAATAGAACATTAGAAAAACTAGGTATGATAGACCTTTGGAGAAAACTGAATGGCAATAGGAAGGAATATACTTTCTTCTCAGCAGTTCATGGATCCTATACAAAAATTGACCATATATTAGGACATAAAGATCTCAAAATTAAATGTAGGAAGGCAGAAATAATAAATGCCTTCTTCTCAGATCACAATGCAATAAAAGCTACATTCAGTAAAAAGTTAGGGGTAAATAGACCAAAAAGTAATTGGAAACTGAATAATCTCATCTTAAAGAATGACTGGGTGAAAGAGCAAATTATAGAAACAATTAACAATTTCACCCAAGATAATGATAATGATGAGACATCATATCAAAATCTTTGGGATGCAGCTAAAGCGGTAATAAGGGGAAATTTTATATCTTTAGAGGCTTATTTGAAGAAAATTGAGAAAGAGAAGATTAACGAATTGGGCTTACAACTTAAAAGGCTAGAAAAAGACCAAATTATAAACCCCCAACCAAAAATTAAACTCGAAATACAAAAATTAAAAGGAGAAATCAATAAAATTGAAAGTAAAAAAACTATTGAATTAATAAATAAAACCAAGAGTTGGTTTTATGAAAAAGCCAATAAAATAGATAAACCTTTGGTAAATTTGATCAAAAAAAAGAAAGAGGAAAATCAAATTGATAGTCTTACAAATGAAAAGGGGGATCTTTCCACCAATGAAGAGGAAATTAGAGAAATAATAAGGAGTTACTTTGCCCAACTTTATGCCAATAAATTTGATAACTTAAGTGAAATGGATGACTTTCTCCAAAAATATAGGCTCCCTAGATTAACAGAGGAGGAGATAAATTGCTTAAATAGTCCCATTTCAGAAAAAGAAATAGAACAAGCTATTAATCAACTCCCCAGGAAAAAATCCCCAGGGCCAGATGGATTCACATGTGAATTCTACCAAACATTTAAAGAACAATTGGCCCCAATGTTATATAAATTATTTGAAAAAATAGGGGATGAAGGAGTCCTACCAAACTCCTTTTATGACACAGACATGGTACTGATACCTAAACCTGGTAGATCGAAAACTGAGAAAGAAAATTATAGACCAATCTCCTTAATGAATATTGATGCTAAAATCTTAAATAAGATATTAGCAAAAAGACTTCAGAAAATCATCTCCAAGATAATACACTATGATCAAGTAGGATTTATTCCAGGAATGCAGGGCTGGTTTAATATTAGGAAAACTATTAATATAATTGACCATATTAATAATCAAATTAATAAGAACCATATGATCATCTCAATAGATGCAGAAAAAGCATTTGACAAAATCCAACATCCATTCCTACTAAAAACTCTTGAGAGTATAGGAATAAATGGATTATTCCTTAGAATAATCAGGAGTATATATTTAAGACCGTCAGTAAGCATAATATGCAATAGAAATAAACTGCAACCTTTCCCAGTAAGATCAGGAGTGAAACAAGGTTGCCCACTATCACCATTACTATTCAATATAGTACTAGAAACGCTAGCCTCGGCAATAAGAGCCGAGAAAGAGATTCAAGGAATTAGAGTAGGAAATGAGGAAATCAAACTATCACTTTTTGCAGATGACATGATGGTATACTTAGAGAACCCCAAAGACTCTGCTAAAAAGCTACTAGAAATAATTCAAAATTTCAGCAAAGTGGCAGGATACAAAATAAATCCACATAAATCCTCGGCATTTTTATATATCACTAACAAAATGCAACAGCAAGAGATACAAAGAGAAATTCCATTCCAAACAAATGTTGAGAGTATAAAATATTTGGGAATCCATCTACCAAAGAAAAGTCAGGAATTATATGAGAAAAATTACAAAACACTTGCCACAAAAATAAAATCAGATTTAAATAATTGGAAAGACATTCAGTGCTCTTGGATAGGCCGAGCGAATATAATAAAGATGACAATACTCCCCAAACTAATCTATTTATTTAGTGCTATACCAATCAGACTCCCAAGAAACTATTTTAATGACCTAGAAAAAATAACAACAAAATTCATATGGAAGAATAAAAGGTCAAGAATTGCAAGGGAACTAATGAAAAAAAACTCAGAGGAAGGTGGTCTAAGTGTACCTGATCTAAAGCTATATTATATAGCAGCAGTCACCAAAACCATTTGGTATTGGCTACAAAATAGACCGGTAGATCAGTGGAACAGATTAGATACAAAGGACAAAAAAGGGTACATCTATAGCAATCTAATCTTTGACAAACCCAAAGATTCCAACATTAGGGATAAAAATTCATTATTCGGAAAAAACTGTTGGGAAAACTGGAAATTAGTATGGCAGAAATTAGATATGGATCCACACTTAACACCATATACCAAGATAAGATCAAAATGGGTCCATGATTTAGGCATAAAGAGGGAGATAATAAATAGATTAGAGGAACAGAGGATAATCTACCTCTCAGACTTGTGGAGGAGGAAGGAATTTATGACCAGAGGAGAACTAGAGATCATTATTGATCACAAAATAGAAGATTTTGATTACATCAAACTAAAAAGTTTCTGTACAAATAATACTAATGCAAACAAGATTAGAAGGGAAATAACAAATTGGGAAAATATTTTTAAAAACAAAGGTTCTGACAAAGGTCTCATTTCCAAAATATATAGAGAACTGACCCAAATTTATAAGAAACCGAACCATTCTCCAATTGATAAATGGTCAAAGGATATGAACAGACAATTCTCAGAGGAAGAAATTGAAACTATATCCACTCACATGAAAGAGTGTTCCAAATCACTACTGATCAGAGAAATGCAAATTAAGACCACTCTGAGATACCACTACACACCTGTCAGATTGGCTAAGATGACAGGAACAAATAATGACAAATGTTGGAGGGGATGTGGGGAAACTGGGACACTAATACATTGCTGGTGGAGTTGTGAAAGAATCCAGCCATTCTGGAGAGCAATCTGGAATTATGCCCAAAAAGTTATCAAACTGTGCATACCCTTTGACCCAGCAGCGCTACTACTGGGATTATATCCCAAAGAAATACTAAAGAGCGGAAAGAGACATATATGTGCCAAAATGTTTGTGGCAGCTCTTTTTGTTGTAGCTAGAAACTGGAGGATGAATGGATGTCCATCAGTTGGAGAATGGTTGGGTAAATTGTGGTATATGAAGGTTATGGAATATTATTGCTCGGTAAGAAATGACCAGCAGGAGGAATATAGAGAGGCCTGGAGAGACTTAAATCAACTGATGCTGAGTGAAATGAGCAGAACCAGAAGATCACTGTACACTTCAACAACAATGCTGTATGAGGATGTATTCTGATGGAAGTGGAAATCTTCAACATAAAGAAGATCCAACTCACTTCCAGTTGATCAATGATGGACAGAGGTAGCTGCACCCAGAGAAGAAACACTGGGAGGGGAATGAAAATTGTTAGCACTAATATCCGTCTGCCCAGGTTGCATGTACCTTCGGATTCTAATGTTTATTGTGCAACAAGAAAGTGATATTCGCACACATGTATTGTACCTAGACTATATTGTAACACATGTAAAATGTATGGTATTGCCTGTCGTCGGGGGGAGGGAATAGAGGGAGGGGGGGTAAATTGGAAAAATGAATACAAGGGATAATATTATAAAATATATATATATATATATATATATATAATAAAAAATTAAAAAAAAAAATAAAAAATAATAAAAAAAAAAAAAAAAAAAAAAAAAGATGAGATTGTTCATTTTCCAATTACTTTTTGGTCTATTTATACCTAACTTCTTATTGAATGTAGCTTTTATTGCATTGTGATCTGAGAAGAAGTCATTTATTATTTCTGCCTTCCTACATTTAATTTAGAGATCCTTATGTCCTAATATATGGTCAATTTTTGTATAGGATCCATGAACTGCTGAGAAGAAAGTATATTCCTTTGTAATGCCATTCAGTTTTCTTCAAAGGTCTATCATACCTAGTTTTTCTAATGTTCTATTTACTTTTTTAATTTCTTTCTTATTTGTTTTGTGGTTTGATTTGTCTAAATCTGAGAGTGCAAGGTTGAGATCTCCCACTATTATAGTTTTACGGTCTATTTCTTCTTGTAATTCTCTTAATTTTTCCTTTAGAAAGTTAGATGCTATACCACTTGGTGCATATATGTTAAGTATTGATATGGCTTCATTATTTATTCTACCTTTCAGTAGGATATAGTTTCTTTCCTTATCTCTTCTAACTAGATCAACATCTGCTTTTCCTTGATCTGAGATAAGGATAGCTACCCCTGCTTTTTAGGCTTTACCTGAAGCATAATAGATTCTGCTCCAACCTTTTACCTTTACTCTGTTTGTATCTCCCTCCTTTAAGTGTGTTTCCTGTAAACGACATATTGTAGGGTTCTGATGTTTGATCCAGTCTGCTATCCATCTCCGTTTGATAGGAGCGTTCATCCCATTTACATTTACAGTTAAAATTACTAAATCTGTATTTCCTGCCATCATATGATCCTCAGATTATGCTTTTTCCCTTGACCCCCCCTGAACCTCTTCCCCGATATTTAATATATAGACCCCACTTGTGATGCTCAGCTCATCCTTTTTTTTAGTATCCCTCCCTCCTCCCTCCAAGTCTCTTCCCTTATTTTCCTTTTCCTTTTCCCTTTTCCTCTCCCCCCTTTTAATGAGGTGAGAGAGAATTCTCTGAAAAACAAATATGTCAATTATTTACTCTTTGAACCTCTTCTAATAAGAGTAATATTCACACAATATTTCTGCCCCTCTCTAAATTGCCTCAGATATGGTGTATTTTCTATGCCTCTTCCTGGGATGTAGTTTCCCTCTTTTTATCACTCCTTCCCCTTTTTCTGATACTACACCCTTCCCTTTACTACACACCCCTTTTTTTCTTTTATATCAGTAAAATCAAATTATCCATGTGTACTTTCTATATACCCACAACAGAGATACAGTTCTCAAGGGTTCTGTGTATCTTTTTCTGTTTCTCTTCAGTCTTGTGGATGTAGATCAAATTTTTTGTTTAAGTCTGTTTTTTTCTTACAAACATATGGAATTCCTCTATTTCATTGAATGACCATCTTCTTCCATGGAAAAAGATGCTAAACTTAGCTGGGTAGTTTATTCTTGGTTGCAATTCTTGATCTTTTGCCTTTTGGAATATCAGGTTCCAGGCCCTTCTATCTTTTAATGTGGAGGCAGCCAGATCTTGTGTGACCCTTATTGTGGCACCTTGGTATTTAAATTGTTTTTTCCAGGTGCTTGCAAGATTTTCTCCTTTGTGTGGTAATTCTGCAGCTTAGCCACAATATTCCATAGTGTTCTTTTTTTAGGGTCTATTTCAGAAGGAGTTCGATGAATTCTTTCGACATCTACTTTCCCTTCTGTTTCTATTATCTCTGGACAGTTCTCTTTGATAATTTCCTGTAAAATAGAATCTAGGCTCTTTTTTTGGTCATAGTTTTCGGGAAGTGCAATGATCTGCAGATTATCTCTCCTAGATCTATATTCCAGGTCTATAGATTTTCCCAGTAATTACTTGACGTTATTCTCCAGCTTTTTTTTTTTTTTTTTTTTTTTTTTTTTTTTTTTTGTTGTTGTTGTTGTTGTTGTTGTTTGACTGATTCTTGGGTTCTCAATGAATCATTCATTTCTATATGTTCCATCCTGAATTTTAAGGAGTTATTTTCTTCATTCACAGTTCTTAGTTCTTTCTGTAAATGCCCAATTTCCTTTTTAAATGACTTATTTTGCTCTATTGAATTTTTTTCCATTTCCCTAATTTTTTTTAGAGAATTATTTTCTTTTTCTATTCAGAAATCCTATTTTCTTGAGACTTTTTTGCCTTTTCCAATTCAGAAATCCTATTTTCCTGTGCTTTTTTAACCTGTTCTAATTCACAAATTTTGTTTCCCTGAATCTCCTGTGAATTCTTTATTTTTTCCAACTCCAATTTCATAGCTTCCCTTTCCTTTCCACATTTTTCTTCAAACTCTCTTAACTTTTTAATAGTCTGTTCAAGGAGAGTTATGTGATGGAGGCAGGTATCATTCCTCTTTAGGCTATTATCTGCTGACTCTCTGCTGTTAACTTCCTCGGGGTTGGATACCCGCTCTTTCTCTGTGTAGAAGGAATCAATGGTTCTTTATTGCTTTTTACTCATACTTAAAAAATATTTTGGTGTCTGTCCCTGGCGTAGGAAATTATTTATTTATTTCTTTACCAGCTTCCTCCCAAACTGGATGGATGCAGAGGCTCCTGTGCCTTAGCTAAGAGAGAGCTCTGAGAGAGAGTTCCCCACCCCCTCCCTGGAAGTGCCTCAGAGGTGATTAGCACTGCTGTGCTTTGTGGGCACTGTGTCCTAGCGGTTTCCCTGAGGTTTAAGACTGAACAGTAAAGGCGACACAAAGCCCAGGCTATGCGTCCCAGTGGGGCGTGGATGTCAGCAGCAGATGACGTGAAAAGCCCCTGCGCTCAAACTGGAAGTGTCTGCTCAGAAACCGCGGTCCCTATTTCAAAGGTTTCACTTCTCTGGGACTTCCTGGGGCTGAGTTCCACAGCCTCCATCCAAGCAAGGAACTATGTGTTACCTTGGGCTGTGTCTGCCAGCTTTTCAATCTCTTAACTATTCCCTGGTGAAAGCCCAGACAGCCTAAGTCAGCCACACCCACAGTGCTGAGATCTGCTGAGTCCCCCCCAGGATTGGGAAGATGCAGTCTCTGGCTTTAAATTTTTATTTATTTATTTATTTTAATTTAATTTTTATTTTATTTTATAATTATAACTTTTTTTTTTTGACAGTACATATGCATGGGTAATTTTTTACAACATTATCCCTTGGACTTACCTCTATTCAGATTTTTTCCCTTCCTCCCCCAACCCCCTTCCCCAGATGGCAGGCAGTCTTATACATGTTAAATATATTACAGTATATTCTAGATACAATATATGTGTGTAGAACCGAATTTCTTGATGCACAGGAAGAATTGGATTCAGAAGGTAAAAATAACAGTTTACGCTCATTTCCCAGTGTTCCTTTTCTGGATGTAGCTGATTTTGTTCATCATTAATCAATTGGAATTGGATTAGCTCTTCTCTATGTTGAAGATATCCACTCCCATCAGCATACATCCTTGTACAGTATCATTGTTTAAGTGTATAATGATCTTCTGGTTCTGCTTGCTTCACTTAGCATCAGTGGATGTAAGTCTCTCCAAGCCTCTCTGTATTTCTCCTGTTGGTCATTTCTTATAGAACAATAATATTCCATAACATTCATATACCATAATTTACCCAACCATTCTCCAATTGATGGGCATTCATTCATCTTCCAGATTCTAATCAGTATGAAAAGGGCTGCCACAAACATTTTGGCACATACATGTCCCTTTCCCTTCTTTAGTATTTCCTTGGGATATAAGCCCAGTAGTAGTATGGCTAGGTCAAAGGGTATGCACATTTTGATAACTTTTTGGGCATAATTCCAGATTGCTCTCCAGAATGGTTGGATTCTTTCACAACTCGACCAACAATGCATCAGTGTCCCAGTTTTCCCCCAGTCCCTCCAACATTCATTGTTATTTGTTCCTGTCATCTTAGCCAATCTGACAGGTGTGTAATGATATCTCAGAGTTGTCTTAATTTGCATTTCTCTGATCAATAGTGTTTTGGAACACTCTTTCATATGAGCGGAAATAGTTTTAATTTCATCATCTGAAAATTGTCTGTTCATATCCTTAGACCATTTATCAATTGGAGAATGGCTTGTTTTCTTATAAATTAAAGTCAATTCTCTGTATATTTTGGAGATGAGGCCTTTATCAGAACCTTTAACTGTAAAAAATGTTTTCCCAATTCGTTACTTCCCTTCTAATCTTGTTTGCATTAGTTTTGTTTGTGCAGAAACTTTTAATTTGGTGTAATCAAAATTTTCTATTTTGTGATCAATAATGGTCTCTAGTTCTCCCTTGGACACAAACTCCTTCCTCCTCCACAAGTCTGAGACGTAAACCATCCATGTTTCCTCCAATTTATTATGATTTCGTTCTTTATGCCTAAATCTTGGACCCATTTTGATCTAATCTTAGTATGTGTTGTTAAATGTGGGTCCATGCCTAGTTTCTGTCATACTAATTTCCAGTTTTCCCAGCAGTTTTTGTCAAATAATGAATTTCATATCCCAAAATTTGGGATCTTTGGGTTTGTCAAACACTAGATTGCTATTTTTATTCACTATCTTGCCCTGTGAACCTAACCTATGCCACTGATCAACTAGTCTATTTCTTAGTCTGCCTTTAATTTTAAAGTGGCTTGATTTCTCGTTCTGAACTGCTGTTTTATAAGCAGAGAAGAGCTAACAGCCTGTGACAGATTCTTCTATCTCAGTGGCTTCTTTGATCCCAGAGCCCTCCCCAGCACGATCACTGCAGTGTGCCACCACCCAACTATCTGTGCTGGCCTTTCTTCTTCCTCCCCTGGGAACTGACCTTTCCTGTTGAAACTCCAGATTCTCTTCAGCTGGTAAGTAGTGCTTCCAGTCCTTGTGGTTTCTATCAGTCCAGCACTATTTTTGAGGCTGAATTTATCTAATTGGTATTGAGGGAAGAAGGGAGCTCACAAAGTCGTGTGTATCTTCTCCTCCATCTAAGCTTTTATATTCTTCATGATTTTTCAGGAAGTCCAATAATTCTTAAGATTTTCTCTTCTGGATCTATTTTCCAAGTTAGTTGTTTTCCAATGATCTAATTTGCATTTTCTTCTATTTTTTCTTTTGTTTGGTTTTGTTTAACTGGTTTTGAAATCTCATTGAATCATTCTCTTTCACTTGTTCAATTCTGATTATTTTCTTTATTTTTTTAAAATCTCTTATTGAATTTGGCTAATTGAATTTTTCATTGAGGTGTTTTATTCATTGCATTTTTTCCATTTCACAAATTCTGTTTTTCAATGATTTCATTTCTTTTTTCATATCTATTTTTTAAGGAGTTACATGCTTATAATATTTTACCAAACCTATTTTTAAGGAGTTTTCTTCAGATAATTTCTGTTTTTCTTTTTCCAAACTGTCTTGCCAAATTCTCATTTCCTTTCCCATTTTCTTCTCTCTTTTTTTATTTTTATTTTTTTTGCTGAGGTAATTGGGGTTAAGTGACTTGCCCAGGGTCACACAGCTAGGAAGTTTTAAGTGTCTGAGGCCAGATTTGAACTCAGGTCTTCCTGATTTTAGGGCTGGTGCTCTATACACTGCACCACCTAGCTGCCCCTTTTTTCTATTTTAAGATCCTTTTTGAATTATTCCAAACGAGCCTTGTGATATGAGGACTAACTCATCTCATCCTTTGAGATTTCATCTGGAGATGGTTTAACTTTAGGTTCCTCAGGGTTTCAAGTCTATTCTCTTTTTCTATGAAAGTTGTCAATAATCTGAGTTCTTTTTATTTTTTTGTTCTTTTTTTAAAGGTTGAGTTCTACTCTTAGGGCAATGGGCAAGAGCCACTTTAGGTTGTTCTGGATTTTGATGCTGGGGAGATGTTGCCAGATCCCATATTTTTCTGGGGTTAAGAGACTCACTATTTGCCTTTTGCATTGGCTTTAGATGTCTCATAGCTAATCTGCTGATCCACTGGCTTGTAACCAGGACAGAGTAGTCTAAGAGCTTCCATAGATTTCCTGGTGGGTAGACACCACAATGGCCTGCTTCCTTGTGCTTGGCTGCTCTCTTCTCACTTGTCCTCCCACCTGATTGAAACAGACCTTTTCTGAACTTCTTGCAAAGTATCATCTGCTGCAAATTTGTTATACTCCACATATTTGTGAGTTTTATTACTGTAAAACTAGTTTAGAGGCTTGATTTGGTGTTGATCTGAAGAACACCAGGAGGAACTCAGATAAAGACATGTCTACTCCCCACCATCTTGGCCCCACTCCCAAATATTTTTAATAACAGTTTTTTATTGTTCAGATATTTTCACTCATAGCTGATTCTTCATGACCTTATTTAGGATGTTCTTTACATTACAACTAATATTTACTAGTAATATATTTCAATATATGTAAGTACTAGACCTCCTTTCTTTACTCCACCCCCATTAATTCATGTAATATTCATTCTTGATATTTATTCTTCAAAATCCATTATTGTTATATTTTGTAGCTCAATAAAGTAATTTTTGATATATTAGGTGAAATGGCACTGGATAAATTAGATTTGATAAAATCATGTTGTTAGTATACTCATGTTCAATGAAACAATTTGAGGTTGAGCCAACATGGTGGAGTAAAGACATGGAGACTCCCTGACCTCTCCCCTATATAGCCTTACCCTGATCTTAAATACTACTTTAAAGTAAATTCTAGAGGAATAGAATTCTCCATTCCTTCTACAAAAGAATAGAGTAAAATAATTTTTCAGCCCAATCCAAATTAGGAGGTCTACAGGTAAGGTCGGTTACAACAGGGTAAGAGTAGAGCACAGATAGGTGCAGATATGCCAGTTAAGAACTGTTCCCATAAAACAAAGAGGATGTTTTGAAGGTAACTGAATTGAGGGTATCAATAGAGATTTCCAGATCTATCAGTACAAAGATAGAAAGGGAGTTGGAAAACTGATCAAAAGATTAAAAGATTGTCTTAGCTGACTCCTGGGAAAGATTCTATTGAATTTCTCCTACTTGGATATGGGTTACTGTCCTGGAACTCACTTCTAGGGCCAGAAGGAGCATTAGTACAGCAGAATTTGTGACCACAGAGAAGTGAAGATCCTGTTAACAGTTTTAGGGCAGAACATAATTCTTGCGGCCACTCACATACTAATGAACAGTACGGGAAAGTAGTAAACTGACATTTCCTTAGATCATATCTCCTGGAGAGAACTAAAAACTTGCAAATCCCCAGAATTAACTCTGAAAACAATGGCAATAAAAAGCAAAGACTGGAATGATGCCACCATTACTTCAGAAGCAAAGTCCACTTTAGTTTAAAATAAGGAAATAGATTGGAAATGAGCAAATATCAGG
Source organism: Sminthopsis crassicaudata (assembly GCF_048593235.1). Taxonomy (NCBI): domain Eukaryota; kingdom Metazoa; phylum Chordata; class Mammalia; order Dasyuromorphia; family Dasyuridae; genus Sminthopsis; species Sminthopsis crassicaudata. Next base: position 46,375,430 of record NC_133620.1, read on the forward strand.
AAAACAGCTTCTTACCAAAAAAGAAAAAAAAATGTGTTTCTTGTAAATATCATATTTTAGGTTTGTTTTTTTTTAAATCATTTTGTTATCCATTTCAGATTATGGGTGAATTCATCCCATTCAGATTAAAATTATAATTATTTGTTGTATATTTTCTTATATGTATATATGTCTTATATTTCTTTTCTTCTCCTCCTCCTCTTCCTTCTTCTTTTCCTCCTCCTCTTCCTCCTCCTCCTCCTCCTTCTTCTCCTCCTCCTCTTCCTCCTTCTCCTCTTCCTTCTCCTCCTTATACTCCTCTTCCTCCTCTTCTTATTCTTCCTTTTCCTCCTCTTCTGTTATAGGCCAGATCTCTAAACTTCTCATGAGGCAGTAACTAAATGGAATTGATGAAACAATGGTTATCTAGTTTATCATGGTTCAGTATGATTGATTTAATCTTATAACAAATAACAGTTTCCTAGTGATATAATGATTGGTTTATACTCAGTGTGGAACATATAATCAGGGACTGAGAGCTACAGAAGACAAGCACACTAGAAGCTCTTGGAACCAAGGAGTCAGAGATTCATTTCAACCTTCAGTCAGGCTCTTGGTGGCAAGTTTTCCTCCTTCATTTTCTCCACTGAAACCAAGACTCCAGAAGCCTTCTAAGAAAGCTGCTCAGCCCCAAGCAAGGAGACAATAAAGTATTTGGACTTTAAACACCTGGTTATTCTTGTGATTATTACTGCACTCAAAGGAAGGCACCCCCCAAAGATCCCCCAAGAAAACCGAAGAAAGAACATTACATTTGGGTGCCTGAAAGTGGGGCTAAGAACCTTCATCTGTGACCCAGAAATTAGGGTGAGTACAAGAAGGAAACTTTGTAAAGGGCTAAACTAGTGTTTCAGGTGAAATGGAATAGATGTTTAGAAAACAGCCTTCTTTTTCTTTTTTTTTTTTTTTTTTTGTTTTTGTTTTTTTGCATATTTTTTTTTATTATATATATATATATTTTATAATATTATCCCTTGTATTCATTTTTCCAATTTACCCCCCCTCCCTCTATTCCCTCCCCCCGACGACAGGCAATACCATACATTTTACATGTGTTACAATATAGTCTAGGTACAATACATGTGTGCGAATATCACTTTCTTGTTGCACAATAAACATTAGAATCCGAAGGTACATGCAACCTGGGCAGACAGATATTAGTGCTAACAATTTTCATTCCCCTCCCAGTGTTTCTTCTCTGGGTGCAGCTACCTCTGTCCATCATTGATCAACTGGAAGTGAGTTGGATCTTCTTTATGTTGAAGATTTCCACTTCCATCAGAATACATCCTCATACAGCATTGTTGTTGAAGTGTACAGTGATCTTCTGGTTCTGCTCATTTCACTCAGCATCAGTTGATTTAAGTCTCTCCAGGCCTCTCTATATTCCTCCTGCTGGTCATTTCTTACCGAGCAATAATATTCCATAACCTTCATATACCACAATTTACCCAACCATTCTCCAACTGATGGACATCCATTCATCCTCCAGTTTCTAGCTACAACAAAAAGAGCTGCCACAAACATTTTGGCACATATATGTCTCTTTCCGCTCTTTAGTATTTCTTTGGGATATAATCCCAGTAGTAGCGCTGCTGGGTCAAAGGGTATGCACAGTTTGATAACTTTTTGGGCATAATTCCAGATTGCTCTCCAGAATGGCTGGATTCTTTCACAACTCCACCAGCAATGTATTAGTGTCCCAGTTTTCCCACATCCCCTCCAACATTTGTCATTATTTGTTCCTGTCATCTTAGCCAATCTGACAGGTGTGTAGTGGTATCTCAGAGTGGTCTTAATTTGCATTTCTCTGATCAGTAGTGATTTGGAACACTCTTTCATGTGAGTGGATATAGTTTCAATTTCTTCCTCTGAGAATTGTCTGTTCATATCCTTTGACCATTTATCAATTGGAGAATGGTTCGGTTTCTTATAAATTTGGGTCAGTTCTCTATATATTTTGGAAATGAGACCTTTGTCAGAACCTTTGTTTTTAAAAATATTTTCCCAATTTGTTACTTCCCTTCTAATCTTGTTTGCATTAGTATTATTTGTACAGAAACTTTTTAGTTTGATGTAATCAAAATCTTCTATTTTGTGATCAATAATGATCTCTAGTTCTCCTCTGGTCATAAATTCCTTCCTCCTCCACAAGTCTGAGAGGTAGATTATCCTCTGTTCCTTTAATCTATTTATTATCTCCCTCTTTATGCCTAAATCATGGACCCATTTTGATCTTATCTTGGTATATGGTGTTAAGTGTGGATCCATATCTAATTTCTGCCATACTAATTTCCAGTTTTCCCAACAGTTTTTTCCGAATAATGAATTTTTATCCCTAATGTTGGAATCTTTGGGTTTGTCAAAGATTAGATTGCTATAGATGTATCCTTTTTTGTCCTTTGTATCTAATCTGTTCCACTGATCTACCGGTCTATTTCGTAGCCAATACCAAATGGTTTTGGTGACTGCTGCTATATAATATAGCTTTAGATCAGGTACACTTAGACCACCTTCCTCTGAGTTTTTTTTCATTAGTTCCCTTGCAATTCTTGACCTTTTATTCTTCCATATGAATTTTGTTGTTATTTTTTCTAGGTCATTAAAATAGTTTCTTGGGAGTCTGATTGGTATAGCACTAAATAAATAGATTAGTTTGGGGAGTATTGTCATCTTTATTATATTCGCTCGGCCTATCCAAGAGCACTGAATGTCTTTCCAATTATTTAAATCTGACTTTATTTTTGTGGCAAGTGTTTTGTAATTTTTCTCATATAATTCCTGACTTTTCTTTGGTAGATGGATTCCCAAATATTTTATACTCTCAACATTTGTTTGGAATGGAATTTCTCTTTGTATCTCTTGCTGTTGCATTTTGTTAGTGATATATAAAAATGCCGAGGATTTATGTGGATTTATTTTGTATCCTGCCACTTTGCTGAAATTTTGAATTATTTCTAGTAGCTTTTTAGCAGAGTCTTTGGGGTTCTCTAAGTATACCATCATGTCATCTGCAAAAAGTGATAGTTTGATTTCCTCATTTCCTACTCTAATTCCTTGAATCTCTTTCTCGGCTCTTATTGCCGAGGCTAGCGTTTCTAGTACTATATTGAATAGTAATGGTGATAGTGGGCAACCTTGTTTCACTCCTGATCTTACTGGGAAAGGTTGCAGTTTATTTCTATTGCATATTATGCTTACTGACGGTCTTAAATATATACTCCTGATTATTCTAAGGAATAATCCATTTATTCCTATACTCTCAAGAGTTTTTAGTAGGAATGGATGTTGGATTTTGTCAAATGCTTTTTCTGCATCTATTGAGATGATCATATGGTTCTTATTAATTTGATTATTAATATGGTCAATTATATTAATAGTTTTCCTAATATTAAACCAGCCCTGCATTCCTGGAATAAATCCTACTTGATCATAGTGTATTATCTTGGAGATGATTTTCTGAAGTCTTTTTGCTAATATCTTATTTAAGATTTTAGCATCAATATTCATTAAGGAGATTGGTCTATAATTTTCTTTCTCAGTTTTCGATCTACCAGGTTTAGGTATCAGTACCATGTCTGTGTCATAAAAGGAGTTTGGTAGGACTCCTTCATCCCCTATTTTTTCAAATAATTTATATAACATTGGGGCTAATTGTTCTTTAAATGTTTGGTAGAATTCACATGTGAATCCATCTGGCCCTGGGGATTTTTTCCTGGGGAGTTGATTAATAGCTTGTTCTATTTCTTTTTCTGAAATGGGACTATTTAAGCAATTTATCTCCTCCTCTGTTAATCTAGGGAGCCTATATTTTTGGAGAAAGTCATCCATTTCACTTAAGTTATCAAATTTATTGGCATAAAGTTGGGCAAAGTAACTCCTTATTATTTCTCTAATTTCCTCTTCATTGGTGGAAAGATCCCCCTTTTCATTTGTAAGACTATCAATTTGATTTTCCTCTTTCTTTTTTTTGATCAAATTTACCAAAGGTTTATCTATTTTATTGGCTTTTTCATAAAACCAACTCTTGGTTTTATTTATTAATTCAATAGTTTTTTTACTTTCAATTTTATTGATTTCTCCTTTTAATTTTTGTATTTCGAGTTTAATTTTTGGTTGGGGGTCAGCCTTCTTTTTCAATTCAAGAAAAATGTGTCGAAAGTTTGGTTAAGCTTATAAAAAAACCAAGGTTTGATTGCAACAAGAGAAGATCATTGAACTTTTAGAAACAGTACAGTATACATATCCTTGGTTCTCTAAGGAAAAACAATTAGATCCAGAGGAGTAGCAACTATGTGAATACTACAATGATAATGGACCTGACTCAATTTTTAAAGAAACATTTAATACAACTGGCTTTAAGAAATTATATATATATTAAAATAAGAAAAAAAGAAGAAAGAACAGGAGAGAGTATCTAGACAGAGTAGGAGAAAAGCATGAATAATTAGACAAGAATGAAGTTAAGTACAATTCTGATGAAATTAAGGAGTGTGGTGCTTCATAGCAAGAGCCATTAGGGCATTTCTATCACCTCAATTAACCCTTAAGGGTGGGGGAAAAATAGGGGGGAAATCAGAACCACCTATGAAGTAGCCTATGACAAGATTACAAAAGGCATTAGTTAAAGCTAAAAAAGAAGGACAGGATATATCTGATTTAAAAATAAATGCAGCAGTGGCAGCTAGGTGGCACAGTGGATAGAGCACCAGTCCTGAATTCAGGAGGACCCGAGTTCAAATCTGATCTCAGACACTTAACACTTTCTAGCTGTGTGACCCTGGGCAAGTCACTTAACCCCAGCCTCAGGAAAAAAAAAAAAAAAAAAAAGAAACTAAATAAATAAATAAACAAATAAAAATAAAAATAAATGCATACCATGTGATTGAAGAATTTGATTCTTCAGGTCAAGATACACTCCTTTTGATCTGGAAAAAAATAAGGATTTGAAAAAGGGTTGCAACCTTTATGGGGCTACATCATCTTATGTTAAGATGATATTAGAGAATTTGTCTTATGAAAATGTAACCTCTAGTGATTGGAAACCTATAGCAAGGACCTATATAGAACCTGGAAAAAAACTTGTTGTGGCTTTCTAAATGTAGTGAACTATGCATAATCCAAGCCCAATGAAATAGGCAAACTGGAGTTAATATACAAATCACCCTTGACCAACTAGAAGGTAAAGGTCAGTATGCAGATGCTTTAGCACAGATTAATTAACATTTGATAGTATATGAGCAAATTGCTGCTGCTGTTATAAAAGTTTGGGGCAACCTTCCAGGGAAAAATTGAGGAGAAGACTTCACAAAAATAAAGCAAGGTCCCAATGACCCTTTTGTTGATTTTGTGAGATATCTGCAGATAGCTGACACAAGAACATTGGAGAAAATGCAGCTACAAGAATTATGACAAGACAACTGGCTAAAGAAAATGTTAATGAGGTTTGTAGAATAATTATATGAGGAATACACAAAGATGGAAATCATAAGACGCTGTGCCAGTGTGGGCACAAATGCTTATTATACCCAGAGTATGATGCAAAATATGGGAAGACATGGTCCCTCTTGGCAAGGGACTTCCAGAGAAACTCATCGATGCTTTCAGTGTGGAAAAATAGGGCATCTGAAAGGCCAATGTAGGCACAGAAATAGAGTGAGAAAACAGTGTGAGAGAATAAAACCCAAAACTCCATGTCTAAAATGCAACAAGGGCTTCCACTGGGCATCAGAAATGAGGGACCAGGGAAATGAGAGACAGACCCAGCTCCAAAACATCAAACAAAAAACAGTTGGGGTATGGTGACAACTGAGTTTACACCCAGAGATCTTTAGAAGTTCAGGACTCTGATATGATCACTCAGCAGAAAAGCAATCTGATAGAAGAAAGTGATTACATGATCAATCAGCCAAAAAGCAATCAGATAGGAGAAAGGGATTAGAAATAGGCAGAATACAGGATTTTTAACCAAACAGAAGTGCAGTGTCAAGTGCAAACAGCTCCAATGTAATTACCAGGTGATGAGGAGATGTATTTAGAATGTAGTAAATAGAAGGGACTATATAAGTTAACTGTTTGGGAGAAAGGGTTTATTTGTATCTCTACAGATGAAGAAGGAATCAGATGGGTGCCAATGAGCCGTATTCACCTTGTCCATTGGATAGTGACAGAAAACAGTAAAAATAAACCTCAAAACAAAGGAGAAGACTTAAGAAACAACTGACATTGAAAGATCATGGCTGATAATGAGACTATCACAGAACTTCAGAACCAGTAGGAGTCATTGAATTCCCCGAGACATGGTAAAACTAATGCAGGACTTCAAAACTTTCCAGGAATCATTGGATTCCTTACACACATGAAGTAATGGACAATAAATTCCTTTTGGACTATTTCTAGGACTTATGGGCATGTATAATTTCACATGTTGATTCATATTATTCATCACATCACTACTATCCTGTCTTATTATGAGCTTATGTAATTTATGTAATTATTTGTAATACCTCCCATGTTAATAATATGTATACCTGTTTCAAGTGAGACTCTTCAGAAAACCACTAATTTGATTGATTTCCCATTTTTTCCTGTGCTGTTTCATCTCCCTTCCTGAGATGTCAGGGAGGGTGTGATCACTTCCTTTATGGTGTTTTCACCCCCTTTTTGAGGAGTCAAGGAAGGTGTGATCACCTCCTTTTTTTGGTTCTCACCTCCTTGAGAAGTCATGGAGAGTGACCATCTTATGATCTAAAACAAAAGAAAGTGGGAGATGTTATGGGCCAGAACTCTGAATTTCTTACAAGGTATTAAATGGAATTGATGAGACAATGGTTATCTAGTTTAGCATAGTTCAGTATGATTGATTTAAGCTTACAACAAATAATGGTTTTCTAATGATATAATGATTGGTTTATACTCAGTGTGGAACATATAAGCAGGTACTGAGAGCCACAGAAGACAAGCACACCAGAAACTGTCAGAGCCAAGGAGACAGAGATCCATTTCGACCTTCAGTCAGGCTCCTGGTGGCAGATTTTCCTCCTTCATTTTCTCCACTGAAACCAAAACTCCAGAATGCCTCTAAGAAGAGAACACAATAGCTTCTATCTCCTTCTATCTCAATTCTTTCTATCATCAATTATCCTCTCACATGAAGGCCTGAGTTAGATATCTAGCAGCCACTGGTAGGTGGCTCCCATATCACAACACTCTCTTTCCTTTCTTTCTTGGTGATTTGGTTAAGGAGCATTGACTTTTAAAAATAAATTAATTGGATATCAAAATTTGGAATTACTCATGTTTTCTAACCTTGATGCATGAATTGAACTTTTTGTCAGCAAAAGAAAAAGAGATTGGACTAAAACTAACAAAAATGAGGTTATGGATAGATAGAGATAGAGATATGGAGATATATAATTATTTACATGAATTTGTGTTTTTTTTTTTTTAATTTACACCATCATTTTATTGTATAATGCATATGAATATATACACATGTATACACAAGACTTTTGTACATGTACATGCATATGCATATATGTGTGTATTTATACACACATACTTGCATGTTAATGTGTGTAACATTTAAGAAATGGCTAAAATGTGGGGCAATTAAGTGGACTTGATTTTGAATCTGACCATGAATCTTAGCCATTTAACCCTGAACTTGTTATTTGACTTATGTCTGCCTTGTTTTCATAATAAACACAAAATGATAATAACAGTAGCTTCTTCACCCAGGGTTATTGTGAAAGTAAATAGCATTATCATTGAATGTGTTTTGTAAACTAAAAAAACAACTATACAAGTGATGCATATTAATCATAAAATAAACATTATAAATTGTAACTATTAAAATGGGATGGAATAAGAACTTTTGATGGCATAAGAGTTTATTCTCTTTGCAAAAAGATTTTTCATTTTTCTAATCCTATTCTCTTTTCTATTTCTATATTCTAATATACACTATTCTTATTCTAGGAAATATTTCTTTCCTATTATAAGTTTATTTTAGTACTCCAGAGCTTTAGGAAGGAACATTCTGAAAATTATCACTGACTGCATGACATACTGGAATGTCTATGTACTTTGGAATCAAGAAGTCATTGATCTACATTCTCTTGCTAAATGTTATTTTTTTTGTCTCTGATCTCCATAATTTGAAGTTTGGTCATCTATGTCATGAAAGAGTTGAATTCAATGATATCTGAAATCTCTTCAATATTTTTATTCTGTATTTCTTCAAGATATTTCTCAGCCATGCATCTCTTACAACCAAATTCACAAAAAGAAACAATCATTACTAGAAATTTAAATTCCATACATTTTCTCCTTTTTTTATCTTTATTAACTCTATGTAGAATTTGAAATTTTGTTGGTGGGAGGAGGATTCAGGGAAGATGGTAGAACTCTCCCGATTCCCCCACAAATATATCAATTTTGTGCCAAAGGGTAAATATAGACTGGTGAAAAATGAAGAAGCCTTTGGGCAGAAGGGGGCTCCTCCAGGTACAAACCCAAAAGGTCTAAGGAAACATAAAAGAAGATATGGAAAGACCTGGGGCCAGCATTAACTCAAGTGAAGTGTAAACATCTCTGAGCTAGATTAAAAGAAACACCTAGTGGGGACTCCTGCAGAACTACAGAAACTTTCACCTTCCAGACAATTTGTGGAGCTGGGTCTTACTCTAGGAAGACTGAGGGAACCTCAACTGATTAGGAACACCAGGCCCAGCTGTGCTGTAGAGCAAGGCCCTGAGTGAGAAGAAACCAGCTCCCAATGAGTACAGAGAGGGGAAGGAGAGTTGCTGGCTGTGGGAACTTGTAGGAGAGGAAAGTTTTTGGTTTGGGGTTTCTAGTCATAGGGGAGGGCTGAAGTGAAGGCAGAGATACCATCCTCTCTCTCCAGGATAAGAAGCACTCTATATTAATATCGAGAGGGAGAGGGAGAGAGAGAGAGAGAGAGAGAGAGAGAGAGAGATAGAGAGAGAGAGAGAGAGAAAGAGAGAGAGAGAGAGAGAGAGAGAGAGAGAGAGAGAGAGAGAGAGAGAGAGAGATTCAGAGAGACAGAGAAAGAAACAGAGAGACAGAAAGAAAGAGAGAGAGAGAGAAAGAAGATAGAGAAAGAAATAAAGAAAAAGAGAAAGAAAGACGAGAGAGATAGAAAGAACTAAACTGTAAATTCCGGACTAGCTCCCTGGAGACCTTAGGATCAGCCAGAGTCTCTAGGGGAACCTGTGGCTCCCCTTTTCTTTTGTTTTGGGGAGGAGCATCTTAATGTCTGTTTCTCCTCTCTACTATTGCCTGTTCTTGAGGATTAAAGGGTATGACAGTGGTGTGTAAAATCTTATACTGTGCCCCAAAGTGTGCAAAATATTTAGAAGTATATGCAGGTACATTATCTCTTTTTATGACTTGTGGCACACCCATAACTGCAAATGCTTGTGTAAGGAATTCAGTGACCACTCGGGCTGTCTCTTTTGCCATTGGTATTGCAAAAGTGAATCCTAAAGAAGGTATCTACCACAACATGGATAAAAGACAAATGATCAAAAAGATTTATAATGGGTCACATCCATTTGCCAAATTTCATTGTGTCGCAAACCATGAGGGTTCTTCACTGGAGGGAGTGTGGGAGCATGGAAAGGAAGGCAAGTTTTACAGGCTTTTACTATGCTCCTAGCTTCCTCTCTTGTTATTCCAAATTGTAAATGTAAAGCTCAAGCAGCCCTGATGATATTTAGAATGCGATTCTCAGGCTTTCTGAAATAAAGGAGTACTTGGCCAACATGGTTAGAAGGCTATCTGCCTTTGAATTATCATAAAAAATAGGACTTGGAAGTCCACTATGAGAGTGGACATGAAAGATATAAAACTTACCTGGATGCTTTCTCACTTGCTCTTGAAGTTCTTTAAAGAGCTGATATTTATTAGAGGCTACAAGATTTATTTGGGCTGTGGCAACTCTTTGTACCACACCTACTGAATAGGCTGAATCAGATATTATATTTACATCTCCTGGATAATAAGCAAGAGCTAGAATGACTACATACAATTCATTCTGCTGAGTGACTAAAAAGGAGTTCTGACTACTCTTTTTATAATTGTTACGAGAGTATACAGAACTAATGTGTTATGTTTGGATGCATTTCTAAAGATTGTTGGTCTTTTAAGAGGAACTTTAGAAACCTTTGCTTCAAGAATCCATTGCCAATTATGTAATAGTCTGGTTATCTTTAGTGGAGACCCGTGTGCAAAATTTGGAGCCATGGTTAATAAAATTTGCCACTATTTCCCAGCATACATTAATTTGTGTATTAGTATAAAAGGTGTATATTTTGTCAGATCTTATCCAAAATAATATATTGTTTGGTTAATGGCCTTTAATAAAATTCTAGCCACAAGCACTAAGTAAGGAGTAAGGCTTTGTCTGGTTGGGCTGGAAGGTTCACCCACTCTATCACTATCTCCTTGATAAATGACTTCTGTGGATGCCTCTTGTGTAGCAAAAACTGATATTTCCAAGGTTTTTTGTGTGTGACTCTTACAGCCACATTGGATAAAGCAAGTTCAACTTCTCTCAAATCCTCTTGACCTTTTTTTGTAAGCTTGTGTGGTGAATTTAAAGCACTGATTCCCCTTAAAATGTCATATAATGGTTGTAATTGATAGGAAGTCAAGCCTAACACTGGACGCATTTATTGGATATCTGGCCTTGTGTCCACCAATCCTTCTAATGGTATGCTATTTATATAGATAGTGAGCATAAGTCGGTCAGCTGTCACAACTGCTGTCTAGTATATTCCTGGATTTTGTTGCTTTGAGTCAGAATCTGGGCAACTATCACCAGATTGCCTATTAGGAGTCTGCATCAGTAAACCTGATGCTACTACTTCTCCTGGTTGCTAAATCACCCATTGTCTATCTGTATTAGTGACTGTGATATTATCTATAAATTCCCCAATTTCCCACATCAGTGTATTAAAGAACTCTCAGGAGGTGAAATGGTCAAGCCTACTGTGCCTGGAGGCAAGGGATCCATAGGCTGGAGAGGCACAGATTTCATCTCTCCAGGGGGTATCTCAGTTGTCCCAGTTCTATTCTCCCCAACTGCAATCCATTTCTCCTATCAGGTTGCTTCCTGGCTGATTGGTTGTGTAATTCCTTTCTCCCATCAGATGACTTCTTGGCTGATTGGTCATATCTGGGTAATGAACTTCTAGGCACTCTATGGGCGTCAATCAGCTGCCATCATGGCCCAAGTATTTTTTGCCTTGGGCCCTGGGGCTTGGCTCCTCATCCTGTTTCCCTGAATCAGTCTACATTTTGATGCCCAATGGAAGCTTCTGTTGCATTTTGGACTTGCAGTTTTGGGTCTTGTTCTCCCACCCTGTTTTCTCACTCTCTCTCTCTATGCCAACATTGAGCTTTCAGGTTCCCTACTTTACTCCATTGAAATCATTGATGAATCTCTCTGGAAGTCCCTTGCCACAAGGGACCTTGTCTTCCCCTATTTAGATTGTGGGAAGTCTGCATCATAGCCTGGCTATGAAAGTTATTTGTGGCCACTGTGGCACAGTGTCTTATGATCTCCTCTAAAGGAGCATTCTTGTGTAGTCCTAGTATAATTCTTCTGCAAACCTCATTAGCATTTAATTTAGCAAATTGCCTTATCATAATTTCTGTTGCTGCATTTTCACCAATAGTGACAGCTGTCTACAAACATCCCACAAAATCAGGAAAGAGTTCATTTGGCCCTTGTGCTATTTTTGTGAAGGCTTCTCCTTTTGTCCTGTTTTTTTTCTGGGATAAAACCATGCTCTAATAGCAGCAGAAGTAATTTGCTCATATGCTGCTATGGGGTAATTAATCTGTACTGAAGTGTCTGCATAAGAACCTACATCTGTTAGTTGATCATAGGTGATTGGAGTTTTAATTCCACTTTGACTATTTCATTGGGCTTGTATCCTACAGAACTCACTATATTCAGAAAGCCACAACAAGTTTTGTCAGGTTCTAAGCATGTCCTTGCTATTGATTTCCAGTCACTAGGGGTTAAGACTTCATAAGCCAAATTCTGTAATAACATCTTAACAGAAGATAATAAAAACCATAAAAAGTACAAGCCTTTTTCAGGTCTTTGAGGATTTAGAGATCAAAATCTTCTACTCTTTTGATCTGAAGACTTAAACTTTTGAATTGCAGGACTTAAACTTTTGAATTGCAGGATACATATCTATTCTCAAATCAGCTGTATTCTGCTCTTCTTCAGTGGCTTTAAGTAGTGCCTTTTGCAATGTAGTCATAGGAGGGGGTGATTGCTGGGGGGAAGGTGCTGGTGATATCACTGCCCCTCCCACTATCTCCCTCCATCTCAGAAGGTGAAGTTGATCCAGGGGAGCGGGGGTATGTGTCAAGGACCTGCTCTGGTGTAGGTGGAGTTGAAACTGGGCTGTGAGAGTCAAATCACCACCCCCTTCAAGTTCACTTAAGTCCTTATGCTCTCTGGTGTTTTTGTCATTAACCAGTCCTTTGTCTTCTTCTTTTTGCTCACACTTCCTCATCTGGCTGTTCTTAAAACTTTTCTTTTTTCTATAACTTGTGGGATTCTTTAAGGCCAATTGTATTATGTTGTATATATAGAACATTTCCTTAGAAATTGAATCAGGACCTTTATTATTGCAATATTCACATAGTTGATCTCCTACTAGGTTCCAATTATCTGTCTCTATTTCTTCTTCCTTGAAGAACCAAGGGGAAATGCATTCTAATATATCTAAGACTCCACCAATTTACTCCCAAGTTACAATCAAACCTTGTCTCTTGATCAATCTAAGTAAGCTTTCTATAGAGCTCTCTTGGGAAGGGGGTGGTGGTGGAGTTGGGGGTGGGTGAGAATCTTTTTCTAATATCTGCCCCATTTCAGTTAGAAAAAAGTTACTAGTTTAGCCCTTAACAAAGTAAGTTCCCTGTTTGTCTATTAAAATACTCATCCTATTTCCTGTCACCTGGGACTTCTTCAGTGAAATTAGGGTCCTTGGTTCACACATTAAACACCAAAATGTAAATTCGGGGCTAGTTCCCTGGAGACCTTAGGATGAGCCAGAGTCAGGATAAGCAAACGTCCTTGGTCTTTAGGGAAAGAAATGAAGGAGATGGACAAAACTACCACAAGCTCTCCATCAAACTCATTTCTCCTGGTCCTGCTGCAAAGTGAGTCTGGCTCATCTCACATCACTCTCTAATCCCTCCTATTAGTATTTCTGTGTACACCAAAACATTGAGCCAGCACAGAACAGTGAGAAGGTCCATTTTTCCAAACATATGCTAATAGTCATCATCCAATAAGCAATTAACCTTAAATGCTCTGTTTTCTGATTGGAGCACACCTTTTAAGAGTTTCAGTCCTTTACACTCAACCATATATAAAGGGAACAGGAAAGATTGGGGTTCATCTTCAAAGAAGAACACTGAAGTTAAAAAAAACAAAAACAAAAAACCTTTTTTCTTTTCTTTTCTTTTCTTTTCTTTTCTTTTCTTTTCTTTTCTTTCTTTTTTTCTTTTTTTTTTTTTTTTTTTTTTTGAGGCTGGGGTTAAGTGACTTGCCCAGGGTCACATAGCTAGGAAGTGTTAAGTGTCTGATACCAGAGTTGAACTTGGGTCGTCCCGAATTCAAGGCTGGTGCTCTATCCACTGTGCCACGTAGCTGCCCCAAAAATGTTTTTTTCTACCTGAAAAAGTAATGTGAAATGGTCCCCTGCCCAGGGAAAATTTATAGAAGAATTCAAAAATTAATTTTTAAAAAATCAAATGAGACATATTGAAAAAAAGAAATAAATAAGAAATAAAAAAGAAATAAAAATCATCCAAGAAAAAAAAAAGAGTGAGAGGGGAAATTGTTAACTAATTAAAAAAGGGGATACAGTCTCAAGGATGAAAATCATTCTTTGAAAATTAGATTTGAGCAAGGAGAAGCCAGTGAAGTTAAGAGATACCAAGAAATAACAAGACATACTATGAAGAATGAAAAAATAAACAGAATGTGAAACATAAGAAAAATGACAGATCTGTAGAACAGATTAAGATGAGAAAATATAAAAATAATTGAACTGCCTGAAAATTGTAATAAAAAAGACTTTGACACAATAATGCAAGAAATAATCCAAGAAAATTGTCATGGAGTAATATAATATGAGGGGAAAATAGAAATAGAAACAATCCACTGATCATCACCCCAACAGAATCCTTAGTGGAAAACCCGGGGACATTGTTGACAAAATTTGAAATCCCCAGATCAAAGAGAAAAAAATTTGTAAGAAACAAGGAAAAAAATCTGGAAATACAATTAGAATTGTACAGGATAGATCAGCAGCCATAGTAAAAGTCCATAGATCATGGAATTATTATCAGTTTTCCAAATTAGTTACAGGTCTCTTATAAAAATTTAGAAATATTTTAGCCTCAGATCCAATTGAGCATCACTATGTATGTGTTAGACATTCCCAACTATATATGCTTTAGGCACCTCAAATTCAACATTCTGTAAGTCCATACTCTGCCACACTAAATGCATTGATCTCCCAAATTTCATTATTTCATTTGAGGGCATAATATCATTCTAGTTATCTAGGTATGCAATTCCAGATTTATTTTGTGATATTTCTTTTCCTTCACTCTCTCCCATGTATGATCAGTTGCCAAGTTCTATTGATATTATTATCTTAGCATACCCTAATCCATCCCCTTCTCTTCAATCACATGACCATTGCCAATTTTAACTACCTTTGTTCTCAAATCTATTAAATTGAAAACATCCATTACAGAATGTAACCCTTTGCTCTAAAAGCCATCTCATTGAACCAGAAAAGAAAAAACATATTGCTTTCTTGTACCTAGAAACTAAATATCAGGATATATTTATTCAGCACCTAACATAGTAAGATATAAATAAATATACTAATATATGTGAGATTTATTGTTATCTTTTTAATACTATGTTAATTTCTAAAAATATTTTATATTTCCCTTTCCACTGAGCTATCCTTTATCACAAAAGATAATAGAAAACACACACAAACTCAAATAGACACATAACACTAAAAACACATAGAGATAGAGACTGAGATAATTTTAAGAATCATTTCACCAAAACCGACTAATTCCTCCTTTACATCTGACAGTGTATGCCAGAGTCCATACCCATTGTCCCCACCTCTACAAAGATATGTTCTTGTCTTTTATCATAATCATATAATACTATCTTTCTTGGCTATAATATCATACAGCTGGTGCTTATCAAGATTTTCACTCAAATCCACATTTTTTCTCCTTCAGAGGCCATTCTAAAGAATACTTATACATAGTGAAGAGTACTAAGTTTGCAAATTGGAATGTCATCCTCTATATTCCATTCCACCATTTAAAATTATTGATCAAAACAGAAGTTGCATCTTTCTTGTCAGTCCTTCCATGACCATCCCAATCAGGCATGGCATCTCTCCTTTTCTAATTAATTTCTAAAGAACTTTTCTGTACCTCTCACTATCCATTGCTCTAGAGTTGTAATTATTTTCTTATTCAATTCATTTTAATTCAACAGATGCTTATTATATATCAGACACTTAGCAAAGAACTTAACATGGTGGCTGGAAAATAGTAGACTCTTCATAAACATTTATTGACTGATATTTATATGTGTTCAGGGATTCAAATATGCAAAGAAAAGAATCCCTGTCTTTGGAAATTTAACAGTCAATTTATTTCATCTTTAAGACTTTTTAAACCCATTAAGATTATCAACACCTTCAGATTTCTAACCCAATATTATGATTTTTGACATTGTGTGCATCTCTAGAAGGTCTGTCCTCATCTGGTATTCAGTAAATATTTACTGATTAACTCTGTGTGTTTTTATTGTTTGTTTGTTTTTTCAAATCTTCTCTTAGTTGTAAGGTAAATTAGTAACATTTAAACCTAGTTAGTTTATTCTATTTCTATCTTAGTGATTTTATAGATAAAAATAAGTAGTAAACTTATGAAGTTTGAAGTTAGAATTTTATAATCTAAACCCTGATCTAGAATGGCATATATAAATCATAATGAATAGATACAAATTGTTTGGCTCTGCTTTTAATACAGATCTCTTGTATTGATACAAGGGTAATAACTGTTTTGGGATATTCTCAAAGTAATTATATTTGTTATGCTATGCAAACTGAAAAAAGTCTGATGCATGTTTTCAAATTATTTTTACCTTCTCTTTGTATTAAGTAATGCAATCCATTGTTCACATTGTAAATTTTCCCCCATACATGTGATTACATGATTAATTAGCATTGTTTAAACATCCCAAGTGATTCATCAATTTTTACAAATTTTGGGGGGGTTAAATAAACATAAATGGATCATAGTATTTTACATATATCAATATTTGGATTATTTCATGTAGGGAGGAAAAATTCAGATTATTCTAATCCAGGGAGGGAAAATAAATGGATTTTTTTAGGAAAGAAAATAGAGAGATCATATAATCCAGAAGGGCTCACATTACAGCAATGGATCTTGAAATATTTAACATGGAGCAAGTATCACAAGATTCTCCCTGTGAAATACATTAGACGTATCACTTCAGTTTGGTAAAAACCTAAATTGAGTCAAAAATCCATTTATGAGGTGAAATTCCCTGCTTTGTGCCATTTCATATTGTCTCTGAAATGGAGGACTCAATCCCAAATTTCTGGGACTTGATCAGGTAGCAGGGAGACCCAACACAAAAAAGACTGCTTAATGGATAAAAGTAAGTCTACATACATTATAAACTCATTTTTATGACTCTAAGCATGTCTATTAGCCCTTTTCTTCCTTTTAAAAATATAGTATAACCCTTTCATAACTGTCTTGGGGAGATTGATCTTATTTTTTGTAAATATTGAATGGCTTCATGATAAAATATTTTCCAAATATATCACATTACATTTTATAATCTTGAAAATTCATATTTAAATGTATTGTTTAATTTTTATTTGATATAGATATGACCCTACCATGATATGTTGATTTTAAGATGACATTTATTATAAAAACAATGGTGATGATAATGATAAATATAGTTTTTTTTCTCTGATTTTTTTTCTTTAAATACTCATCTAAAATAATCAGAAAGATATCACTTTACATACACACACAGAAATGCTATATGGGTATATATGTATATATATATATATATATATATATATATATATATATATATATATATATATACATAGATAGATAGATAGATAGATAGATAGATAAATATAGATATAGATATAGATATAGATCTATAGATATCTATAGATATCTATAGATATAGATAGATAGATATATCTATCTATCTATCTATATATATATATATATACATACATACATGAAAAATATCAGGACAACCTATCTAAATTAGATATAATTGACTTCAATATATATGAATATTTTTGGTAATTTCAAATTAACTACAGTGCATTCACTGCACTGAATTTATAAAATACTTTATAAAGAAATGGGTAGCTACTAAATAAGATCCTTGAATGAAAATATTTCTTTGATAAAACCGATTTAATACCTACATTCGTTTCTAAAAATATAACTCATCATGTAATAGATTAATGTTTCATTGAAAAAAATAAATAACTGAACTAATACATATCCATTTCTATTTAAAGATCTATAAAAGAAGTTCAAATGATTGGTGGAATTATGTTAAAATAACTACGACAATAAAATGATAAATAGTTAGCCATTTATTTCTTTCCCTACTTTCCCTCCACATAAGGCAATGAGCCTAATCTTTGCATTCTTCCATTTGGAGTGATACCACTACAGAAGTAGTTTTTAAAAATCTCCTTTCAAAAGCCATAACCAGAATGATTAGCTTTTCTGCTGGTAAGAAAGATATATAAATTTCAATATGACTTTTCTAACTTTATTTAAGTTTTAATTTGATATGTTGGAATCCAGAATGGTATTGGTTCCCTTTGAACAATCTCTTAAAATTACAGCATATAAATTTAAAATGATTTGTTTGTACACATATATACTATATGTTTTCTTTGTCATCATTTTTTCTTATGGACTACAGATTCTTTTTTTGTGTGTGTTTTGTTTTGTTTTTTGTTTTAAAATTTCTTTTTTTTTATTATTTAGAATTTTTTTCACAGTATATATGCATGAATAATTTCTTTTATATTATTATCCCTTGTATTAATTTTTCCAAATTGTCCCCCCCTTCCTCGACTACCTCCCCCGAATTACAGGCAATCCCACACATTTTACATGTGTTACAATATAACCTAGATATAATATATGTGTGTAAATACCATTTTCTTGTTGTACATTAAGTAGTAGACTCCGAAGGTATAAGTAACCTGGGTAGATAGATTGTAGTGCTAACAATTTACATTCACTTCCCAGTGTTCCTTCTCTGGGTGTAGTTATTTCTGTCCATCATTTATCAACTGGAAGTGAGTTGGATCTTCTTTATGTTGAAGATATCCACTTCCATCAGAATACCTATTCATACAGCATTGAAGTGTACAGCGATCTTCTGGTTCTATTCATTTCACTCAGCATCAGTTGATGTAAGTCTCCCCAAGCCTCTCTGTATTCCTCCTGCTGGTCATTTCTTATAGAGCAATAATATTCCATAACCTTCATATACCATAATTTACCCAACCATTCTCCAATTGATGGACATCCATTCATCTTCCAGTTTCTAGCTACTACAAAAAGAGCTGCCACAAACTTTTTGGCACATACAGGTCCCTTTCCAGTCTTTAGTATTTCTTTGGGATATAATCCCAATAACAGCAATGCTGGGTCAAAGGGTATGCACAGTTTGATAACTTTTTGGGCATAGTTCCAAATTGCTCTCCAGAATGGCTGGATTCTTTCACAACTCCACCAACAATGTATCAGTGTCCCAGTTTTCCCACATCCCCTCCAACATTCATCATTATTTGTTCCTGTCATCTTAGCCAATCTGACAGGTGTGTAGTGGTATCTCAGAGTTGTCTTAATTTGCATTTCTCTGATCAGTAGTGATTTGGAACACTCTTTCATATTAGTGGATATAGCTTCAATTTCATCATCTGAGAATTGTCTGTTCATATCCTTTGACCATTTATCAATTGGAGAATGGTTCGGGTTCTTATAAATTAGGGTCAGTTCTCTATATATTTTGGAAATGAGACCTTTGTCAGAACCTTTAACTTTAAAAATATTTTCCCAATTTGTTAATTCCCTTCTAATCTTGTTTACATTAGTATTGTTTGTATAGAAACTTTTTAGTTTGATGTAATCAAAATCTTCTATCTTGTGATCAATAATGATCTCTAGTTCTCCTCTGGTCATAAATTCCTTCCTCCTCCACAAATCTGAGAGGTAGAGTATTTTCTGTTTCTCTAATCTATTTATTATCTCATTCTTTATGCCTAAGTCATGGACCCATTTTGATCTTATCTTGGTCATATGGTGTTAAGTGTGGATCCATATCTAATTTCTGCCATACTAATTTCCAGTTTTCCCAACAGTTTTTTTTTTCAAATAATGAATTTTTATCCCTAATGTTGGTATCTTTGGGTTTGTCAAAGATTAGACTGCTATAGATATACCCTTTTTTGTCCTTTGTATCTAATCTGTTCCACTGATCTACCGGTCTATTTCTTAGCCAATACCAAAAGGCTTTAGTGACTGCTGCTATATAATATAGCTTTAGATCAGGTACACTTAGACCACCTTCCTCTGAGTTTTTTTTTTTTTTTTTTCATTAGTTCCCTTGCAATTCTCGACCTTTTATTCTTCCATATGAATTTTGTTGTTATTTTTTTCTAGGTCATTAAAACAGTTTCTTGGGAGTCTGATTGGTATAGCACTAAATAAATAGATTAGTTTGGGGAGTATTGTCATCTTTATTATATTCGCTCGGCCTATCCAAGAGCACTGAATGTCTTTCCAATTATTTAAATCTGACTTTATTTTTGTGACAAGTGTTTTGTAATTTTGCTCATATAATTCCTGACTATTCTTTGGTAGATGGATTCCCAAATACTTTATACTCTCAACATTTGTTTGGAATGGAATTTCTCTTTGTATTTCTTGCTGTTTCATTTTGTTGGTGATATATAAAAATGCTGAGGATTTATGTGGATTTATTTTGTATCCTGCCACTTTGCTAAAATTCTGAATTATTCTAATAGCTTTTTAGCAGAGTCCTTGGGATTCTCTAAGTATACCATCATGTCATCTGCAAAGAGTGATAGTTTGATTTCCTCATTTCCTACTCTAATTCCTTGAATCTCTTTCTTGGCTCTTATTGCTGAGGATAGCGTTTCTATTACTATATTGAATAGTAATGGTAATAGTGGGCAAACTTGTTTCACTCCTGATCTTACTGGGAAAGGTTGCAGTTTGTTTTTATTGAATATTATGCTGACTGACGGTCGTAAATATATGCTCCTGATTATTCTAAGGAATAGTCCATTTATTCCTATAGTCTCAAGAGTTTTTAGTAGGAATGGATGTTGGATTTTGTCAAATGCTTTTTCTGCATCTATTGAGATGATCATATGTTTTTTATTAATTTGATTATTAATATGGTCAATTATACTAATAGTTTTCCTAATATTAAACCAGCCCTCTGTTCCTGGTATAAATCCTACTTGATCATAATGTATTATCCTGGGGATGATTTTCTGAAGTCTTTTTGCTAATATCTTATTTAAGATTTTAGCATCAATATTCATTAAGGAAATTGGTCTATAATTTTCTTTCTCAGTTTTCAATCGACCTGGTTTAGGTATCAGTACCATGTCTCTGTCATAAAAGGAGTTTGGTAGGACTCCTTCGTCCCCTATTTTTTCAAATAGTTTATGTAGCATTGGGGCTAATTGTACTTTAAATGTTTGGTAGAATTGACATGTAAATCCATCTGGTCCTGGGGATTTTTTCCTGGGGAGTTGATTAATACCTGTTGTATTTCTTTTTCTGAAATGGGACAATTTAAGCAATTTGTCTCCTCCTCTGTTAATCTAGGGAGCCTATATTTTTGGAGGAAGTCATCCATTTCACTTAAGTAATCAAATTTATAGGCATAAAGTTGGGCAAAGTAACTCCTTATTATTTATCTAATTTCCTCTTCATTGGTGGAAAGATCCCCCTTTTCATTTATCAGACTAACAATTTGATTTTCCTCTTTCTTTTTTCTGATCAGATTTACCCAAGGTAAATATATTTTATTGGCTTTTTCATAAAACCAACTCTTGGTTTTATTTATTAATTCAATAGTTTTTTTTTTTTTTAGTTTCAATATTATTGATTTCTCCTTTTAATTTTTTTTTATTTCAAGTTTAATTTTTGGTTGGGGGTTTTTCATTTGGTCTTTTTCTAGCTTTTTAAGTTGCAGGCCCAATTCGTTAATCTTCTCCTCTATTTTCTTCAAATAAGCCTCTAGAGATATAAAATTTCCCCTTATTACAGCTTTAGCTGCATCCCACAGATTTTGGTATGGTGTCTCATCATTGTCATTATCTTGGGTGAAATTATTAATTGTTTCTATAATTTGCTGTTTCACCCAGTCATTCTTTAAGATGAGATTATTCAGTTTCCAATTACTTTTTGGTCTATTTACTCCTAACTTCTTTCTGAATGTAGCTTTTATTGCATTGTGGTCTGAGAAGAAGGCATTTATTATTTCTACCTTCCTACATTTAATTTAGAGATCCTTATGTCCTAATATATGGTCTATTTTTGTATAGGATCCATGAACTGCTGAGAAGAAAGTATATTCCTTTCTATTGCCATTCAGTTTTCTCCAAAGGTCTATCATACTTAGTTTTTCTAATGTTCTATTTACCTTTTAAATTTCTTTCTTATTTGTTTTGTGGTTTGATTTGTCTAATTCTGAGAGTGCAAGGTTGAGATCTCCTGCTATTATAGTTTTACTGTCTATTTCTTCTTGCAATTCTCTTAACTTTTCCTTTAGAAAGTTACATGCTATACCACTTGGTGCATATATGTTTAGTATTGATATGGCTTCATTATTGATGCTACCTTTCAGCAGGATATAGTTTCCTTCCTTATCTCTTTTAACTAGATCAACTTCTGCTTTTGCTTGATCTGAAATAAGGCTAGCTACCCCTGCTTTTTTGTCTTTACCTGAAGCATAATAGATTCTGCTCCAACCTTTTACCTTTACTCTGTATGTATCTCCCTGCTTTAAGTGTGTTTCCTGCAGACAACATATTGTAGGGTTCTGATTTTTGATCCAATCTGCTATCCGTCTCCATTTGATGGCACCGTTCATCCCATTCACATTTACAGTTAAAATTACTAATTCTCTATTTCCTGCCATCATATGATCCCCAGATTATGCTTTTTCCCTTGACCCCCCTGAACCCCTTCCCCTATATTTAATTTATAGACCCCACTTGTGACCCACAGCCCTCCCTTTTTTTAGTGTCCCTCCCCCCTCCCTCCAAGTCCCTTCCCTTATTCTCCTTTTCCTTTTCCATTTTCCTCTCCCCCCTTTTAATGAGGTGAGAGAAAATTCTCTGATAAACAAATATGTCAATTATTTACTCTTTGAGCATCTTCTGATGAGAGTAAGATTCACACAACATTTCTGCCCCTCTCTAAATTGCCTCAGATATGGTGTATTTTCTATGCCTCTTCCTGGGATGTAGTTTCCCTCTTTTTATCATTCCTTCCCCTTTTTCTGATACTACCCCCTTCCCTTTACTATACCTCCCTTTTTTATATCAGTACAATCAAATTATCCATGTGTACTTTTATATACCCACAAAAGAGATACAGTTCTCAAGGATTCTGTGTACCTTTTTCTGTTTCTCTTCAGTCTTGTGGATGTAGATCAAATTTTTTGTTTAAGCCTGGTTTTTTTCTTAGAAACATATGGAATTCCTCTATTTCATTGAATGACCATCTTCTTCCATGGAAAAAGATGATAAACTTAGCTGGGTAGTTTATTCTTTGTTGTAATTCTTGTTCTTTTGCCTTTCCGAATATCAGGTTCCAGACCCTTCTATCTTTTAATGTGGAGGCAGCCAGATCTTGAGTGACCCTTATTGTGGCACCTTGGTATTTAAATTGTTATTTTCCAGCTACTTGCAAAATTTTCTCCTTTGTGTGGTAATTCTGCAGTTTAGCCACAATATTCCATGGTGTTCTTTTTTTAGGATCTATTTCAGAAGGAGTTCAATGAATTCTTTCGATGTCTATTTTCCTTTCTATTTCTATTATCTCTGGACAGTTCTCTTTGATGATTTCCTGTAGAATAGAATCTAGGCTCTTTTTTTGGACATAGTTTTCGGGAAGTTCAATAATCCTCAGATTATCTCTCCTAGATCTATTTTCCAGGTCTATAGATTTTCCCAGTAAGCATTTGACATTATTCCCCAGCTTTTCATTTTTTTTGTTTGTTTGTTTTGTTTGTCTGATTCTTTGGTTCTCAATGAATCATTCATTTCTATTTGTTCCATCCTGCATTTTAAGGAGTTATTTTCTTCATTCACAGTTTTTAGTTCTTTTTGTAAATGCCCAATTTCGTTTTTAAATGAATTATTTTGCTCTATTGATTTTTTTTCCATTTCCCTAATTTTTTTTTAGAGAATTATTTTCTTTTTCCAATTCAGAAATCCTATTTTCTTAAGACTTTTTTATCTTTTCCAATTCAGAAATCCTACTTTCCTGTGATTTTTTAACCTTTTCTAATTCACAAATTTTGTTTCCCTGAATCTCCTGTGAATTCTTTATCTTTTCCAACTCCAATTTCATAGCTTTTCTTTCCTTTTCCCATTTTTCTTCTAACTCTCTTAATTTTTTAATAGTCTCTTCTAGGGGAGAGTTGTGTGATGGGGGGCAGGAATTGTTTCCCTTTAGGCTGTTATCTACTGACTCTCTGCTGTTAACTTCCTCGGGGTTGGATACCCACTCTTTCTCTGTGTAGAAAGAGTCGATTGTTTTTCTTTGATTTTTACTCATATTTAAAAAAAAATCTTTTGGGGTCTGTCCCGGGGTAGGAAATTATTTACTTATTTATTTACCAGCTTCCTCCCAGACTGGATGGATGCAGCGGCTCCTGTGTCTGAGCTAAGAGAGAGTTCTGGGAGAGAGTTCCCCACCCCCTCCCTGGAAGTGCCTCAGAGGTTATTAATAGGACCGCACTGTGAGGGCGCTGTGTGTCCTAGGAACTTCCCTGAGGTTTGAGACAGAACAGTAAAGGCGACACAGTGCCCAGCCAATGCCTTCCGTGGGGCATGGATGTCAGCAGCTGAAGTGAAAAGCTGCTGTGCTCAAACTGGAAGTGTCTGCCCTGAAACCGCGGTCCCTATTTCAAAGGTTCTGCTTCTCTGAGACTTCTGTGGCTGAGTTCCACAGCCTCCAGCCGAGCCAGGCACTATCTGTTACCTTGGGCCGTTGGACTACAGATTCTTTAGAGTAACATTGGGGAAATTCTCTATTGAGCAATTGCATTAAATGAAAACTTCTTTAGATTATAAAGCCTCAGTCACAAGTTGTCTGAAGTATAAAAAGTTGTCATGACATGATAACATTTTTCTGAGGTCACAACTCTCCTTGGGAACTAGATGGCTGCATGGGAGATCACAGTCTGTTTCTTTGAGTGGAGTCCTAGTTCCAATATTTGCAATTTTACCTGACAGATCTTTGGTTCTCTCCAGTGGCAAAAGTATAACAACAACTATAATCATAACACCAACAGAAATGACCTGATAAGCTCACTATGATTCACATTACTACTCTAAGTATATAGTGAACTGTTTTAATTAAAAACTACAATATTCTAGGTGAATACTGATGTTCTAATTATCACTATAATAATGAGGCTAAATTGCTAAATTATAGGTAGCACAATGGATCTATATATGGATAAATATCATGGCTTAACATGGGACTAACATAATCAGAACAATATGAGTTTGAATCTTACCTCAGATACTGATTAGTTGTTCAACTATGTACATGTCAAATCCTCTGAGATTAAGATAACTGAAATTCAGTTAGATCAAATATAAATTAGGGATAATAATAAGATTTACTTAACAGGGTTCTTGTGAGGATCATATGAGTAAAAGTATGTAAAGCTTTGTCTACCCCAGTGAAAGATATAGTTCTTAAGAGATACAGATATTGTTGATATTATTTTCCCATCTAGGGATGTAAACATATTTTTATATGTAAATATATATTTCCTCCTGTTTACTTTTCTATGGTTCTTTTGAGTCTTCTGTTTGCATATTACATTTTCCATTTAGTTCTAGTTTTTTCAATAGAAATTATTGAAAGTTTCTTACTTCATTGAAAATCGATCTCCTTCCACCAAAGGTGATGCTGAATCTTTCTGGGTAGTGAATTCTTTGTTGTAACCCCAGGTCCTTTAACTTCCATAATATGGTATTCCATGTCACATGATCCTTTATTGTAGAAGCTGCCAGATCCTGGGTAATCCTGACTATTGTTCCTTGAAATTTGAATTTTCTCTTGCAGAATTTGTTTTCCATGAGATTATACTTTCAAAGTTTCCCAACAATGTTCCTTGAATTTTTCTTTATGGGAAATCACAAGGTTCCCAGAGATGATCAATGGATTCATTCAATTTGTATTTCCCCCTATGTTTCTGGAATACTGGGGCAATTGCTTTTTTTTTTTTTTTTTTTTTTTTTTTTTTTTTTTTTTAATGATTGGTCTTAGAATGCTATCCGGGTTCTTAATTTTTTTTCCCTATGGCCTTCAGGTATCTCAATAATTTTAAATTGTGTCTTCTCGATGTATTTTCCAGGTCAACTATTTTGCCAATGTGGTATTTCATCTTTTCTTCATTTTTTTTATACTCTTTCTTTTATTTGACTGATTCTTGCTTTCTCACAAAATCATTAGTTTCCATTTGCCCTGTTCTAGTTTTTCATATGTAATTGTCTTCAATTATCTTCTGTATTTCTTTTTTCATTTGGTTTATTCTACTGTTAAAGTTTTCTTCAGACAATTTGTCCTTTTCTTTTCTAAACTCTAATTAACTCTAATGCATAACTCTTGTTTCTTTCTTTTTTTTTTTCTTCTACTTTTCTTATTTTACTTTTTAAGTCTTTTATAATAATTTCCAAGAAACCTCTTACAACTTGAGACCAATTTATCTCAATATTTTAGATGGTCAAGATACTTTTCTGTTTCTTGATCATTTTCTTTCAGTATTTCCTCTGTTTTTACTTTTAAGGTAGAGCTCTGCTCCTTAGGTAATGGGAACTAGCCCAAGCTCCCTCTGCAGCACTGAACTTTGGCTTTGAGCACATTGGCCCCTTATGTTTGGGACTAACTTTGCCTGCTGTGTTCAGGAAATAGCCTAGTTTGTTAGAATTTACCTTTAGAGCTAGGACTGGAAACTGCACCACTAATTTGCTCCTCTACTAAGCTAGGACTGATAATCTTAATTGCAGATTTGCTGTACTAAGATGCTTTCACCAGATTTCCTAGAATCTCTCTGACCTGGGCTGAACACTCTTTTTTCCCCTGGTGAGACTGATCTTTCCCTTTCTTGAAGTTTTTTCAATTTATCTTGAGCTGGAGAGTGATTTCATTCCCTCATGCTCTGTTCAGAGGCTTGGTTTCATGTGTTTAATTTTTTAATGGAAGCTAGGAGAGTTCTAGCAGCTTACTGACTTTGTTCTGGCATCTTGCCTCCACCACTCATTTTTTTTTCTCATTACCTTTTTCTCCTACTTCCCTGAATACTTGATTGAGTGTGGTAATATGTTCTTCAATTTCTGGACCAATTTTAATAAAAGTAAAGTTCAAATGTTGCCTACCAACTCCTATTTTCTCCTATACTAGTTGTTCTTCATTGTAACCCTAGCTTTTTTTGCTTTCTAGAACACCATATATTGAGGCAGAGCCAATATGGCAGGGAAGAGATACTTCTTTTTCTAAGCTCTCTACATGTCCCTCTAACTAACAGCAAATGTAGCCTCTGAACCTGATTTGGAGTGAATCCATAAATATTAGGAGTATAACTAATTTCCAGCAGAAGGTAATTTCAAAGATCTCCAAAAAAAAAAATTTGTTTCAATCAGGAAGGCAGGCCAACCACAGGTATGCTGAGTGTAGGCAGTGCAGAATCCTAGCAGGGTTGTTGGCTTCATTGGCTGGAGAATCTCCTGAGAGGAATCTATAGCAGTATTGACTACTTTCTCCTGGTTGCAAGCCAATAGATCAGTAGACTAGTTATAAAACATCCAATGCAAATAAAAAAAAGCAAATAGTGAGACCCTAAATGACAGAATTTCACAGCATTTGGCCAGACTCACCCAGCACCAGAAGTTAGTCAGCACTGACACAGCTTAGTCAATCTCACTTGTAGAAAAAGCTTGGACAATCTTCCCTTTACCCTAAAAGTAGACCTCATTTTTTTTTAATGAATAAAAAAGCAAAAAGAATTCTGACCATAGATAGGTTTTCTAGAGAAAGAGAAGAACAGATTTGAAATCCTGAGGACACTAAAAGCAGAAAATATCCAGATAAAGATCCAAACAGTGATATAAATTGGACTCTGTCCCACAAGGCTCTCTTGAAAAAATTCAAAATAGATATTTGAAGAGAGCTAGAAGAAAAATCGGGAAAGGAAATGAGAACTTTGCAAGAGGGTTTGGAAAAGGGAAACACAGAAATTATCTGAAGAAAACTCCTTATAAAATAGATTTAGTAAATGGAAAAAGCATATAATATTTTACAAAATATATTTGACAAAATGGAAAAAAGGAAACAGCTCCCTAAAAAAAAAACATAATTTGTGAAATGGAAAAAAAAATCCATAGAACAAAACAATTCATTTAAAAATTCAAATGGCCAAATACAAAAAAAAAAAAAAAAAAAAGTAATTAAATAAAATAATTCACTAAAAATTAAAACTGAAGAAATGGAAATAAATGACCCAATGAGACATTGAGAATAAATCAAAAAAAAAAAAAAAAAAAAAAAAAAAAAAGAAAAGAAAAGAAAAGAAAAAAGAAAAACAGAAGAAAATGTAAAATATCCTCTTGAGAAAACAATTGACGTGGAAAATAGATCTTGGAGAGACAATCTAAACATTATTTGACTTCCTGAAAATCATGATGAAAAAAAGAACCTAGACATTATCTTTCAAGAAATCATTAAGGAAAACTGCCTTGTAGTCCTAGACTCAGAAGGTAAAATAGCCATTGAAAGAATTCACTGAAGGCAGAGCCAAGATGGTGGACAAGATATACACTGATTTCTAAGCTCCCTTTTACCTTCAATACCAATTAGTTAAATCAGCCTCAAAAATAATGCTGGACTGATAAAAACCACAAGGATAAGAAGCACAACTTACCAGCTAAAGAGAATCTGGAATTTTGTCAGAAAGGTCGGTTCCGAGGGAAGGAAAACAAAAGACCAGCACAGACAGGGTTGGAGTAGGGGGTAGCACATTGTGTCAAATGGGCTGGGGAGAACTCTGGGATCAGAGAAGCTACTGAGATAGAGAAATTTGGCATAGGCTGATCTAATCTGCTTGTAAAACAGCAGATCAGAAGAGAAATCAAAACCACTTTTAAAATAAAAAAACAAAACAAAACAAAAAAAAAGCCAGAAAATATACCTACCTTGAACCAGAAGTGACCTAACACCAATCTCGGCACAGCTGTGCAGCTGCCTTCTGCTTTCCGGGGCTTTTCCTTGGGGCAGTTAAGAACCTGCACAGCAGGAGACACAGCCCAGGGAAGTCTCTAATCCACATAGCATGGGGATCAGCCTGAGGCAATGGAACTCCCTGCAGCAGCAAAACCCTTGCATCAGCTACTGTGCTTTTGGGGCAGACTTCCTGTTTGAGTGCAGGGGCTTTTCACAGATCAGCTGCTAACATCCACAGCCCCAACTGGGGGCTGTGGCCAGGGGTTGTGACGCTTTCACTGTTCAGCCTCTAGCCTTAGCGCAGTCACTAGGCAACATGGCAGGGTCCCTTACTGGGCACTCCTTCCAATTCAACCATGCTAACCACCTCTGAGTCATTTTGGGGGGCAGGGGAGGAGAGCAACTCTCTCCCAGAGCTCTCTCTTAGCCCAGTCACTGGATTGCTGCATCCTATCCCTGTTCTGGGAGGAAGCTGGTAAATTTCCTTCCCAAAGGCAGACCACACAGAGTTTTAACAATGAATAAGAAATTGAAGAGAAAAAATTGACACCTTCTATACAGAGAAAGAACGGGTATCCAACGCTGAAGAGGCTAATAGCAGACAGTCTCCAGATAACACCCTAAAGGGGAATGATACCAGCCCCGCATCACATAACTCTCTCCTAGAAGAGAACATTAAAAAATTAGAAGAAAAATGGGGAAAGGAAAGAGAAGCTATGCTAGAGAATAACAACATCCTGAAATTTGAGTTGGAAAAAATAAAGAATTCACAGGAAGTGCAGGGAAACAAAATTGGTGAATTAGAAAAGGTTAAAAAATCACAGGAAAGTGGGATTTCTGAATTAGAAAAGGTAAAATTATGATTAAAGTAGGATTTGTGAATTGAAAAAGAAAATAACTCACTAAAAATAGTGAAATGGAAAAAAAATTCCACAGAGCAAAATAATTCATTTAAAAACTCAATTGGACATATTAAAAAAATGTGAATGAAGAAAATAACTCATTAAAAATCAGGACTGAACACATAGAAATGAATGATTCATTGAGAAACCAAGAATCAGTCAAACAAACAAAAAAATGAAAAGCTGGAGAAGAACATCAAATATTTACTGGGAAAATCTATAGACCTGGAAAATAGATCTAGGAGAGATAATCTGAGGATCATTGGACTTAACAAAAAGTATGATGAAAAAAACAGCCTAGATTCTATTTTGCAGGAAATCATCAAAGAGAACTGTCCAGAGATAATAAAAACAGAAGGGAAAATAGGCATTGAAAGAATTTATCAAACACATTCTGAAAAGACCCTAAAAAAAAAAAAAACCTTTAATGTGGAGGCAGCCAGATCTTGAGTGATCCTAATTGTAACACCTTGATACCTGAATTGTTTTTTTCCTAGTTGCTTGCAATATTTTTTTCCTTAGTCTGGTAGTTCTGCAGCTTAGCCACAATGTTCCATGGAGGTTTTTTTTTTTTTTTTTTTTTTTTTTTAGGGTCTTTTCAGAACGTGTTTGATTTCCTCATTTCTACTCTGATTCATTTAATCTCTCTTTTTATCACTCTTTGCAGAGGATATGATTTTATATATAGAGAACCCTAGAGAATCAACTAAAAATTATTAGAAACAATCCACAACTTTAATAAAGTTGAAGAACACATTATATATCCACAAAAATCATCAACATTTTTATATATTGGCAGCAAAATCCAACAGCAAGAGATTCAAAGAGAAATTCCATTTAAAATAACTGTCCATTATGTAAAATATTTGGGAGCCTAAATGCCAAGCCAATGTCAGGGACTATATGAACACAATTATATAACATTTTCCACACAAATAAAGTCAGATCCGAACAATTGGAAAATGTCAAGTAATCTCAGATAGGCTGCATGAATATAATAAAAATGATAAAAAATAGAGTACCATATTTGAAGACTTTTGCTCTTTTAGTGTGAAAGCTGTTAGATCTTGCCTGTGGACCCATGATATTTGAATTGTTTGTTTGTTTGTTTTTCTGGCTCATTTCAATACTTTCTCCTTGACCTTGGAGCTCTGGAAATTAACTATAACATTTTTATTTTCTTTTTTGAATTTCTTTTTGGAAGTGATAGATGAGATTTTTAAAAATCATACTTAATTATTGGAATCTAAGATATCAAAACAGTTTTTTTATAGTTTCTTGTAATATGTTGTCCAGACTTCTTTTTTGGTCATCACATTTATGTAATACCATAATTTTTTTAAAAATTGCCTTTTCTCAATCTATTTTCCAAATCAAGTATGTTTTTCCAAAGAGATACTTTACATTTTCTTCCTTTTTCCCGTGTATTTTTACGTTGCTTTTGTTTGTAGGTTTCTCATGGAATCATTAAATTCTACTTACCTGATTCTACTTTTCAAAGAATTCTTTTCTTCGTGACTACTTTCTTTTCCTATATAGCTAGTTCTTCTTTTTAAAGAGATCTTCTCTTCATTGGATTTTTGTATCTCTTTGGAAATTTTTAAGGTATTATTTTCTTCAGTATTTTTTTGTGTGTGTTTCTTTTTGAAGTTGTTGACTCTTTTCAAAATTGTCTTCCATTTTCATTTTCCCATTTCTCCTTATGTTGTTTTTTGTTTGATTTTTAAAATCATTTTTCAGTTCTTTCAGTAATTCTAATTTGATTTTTGTCTAATTCATTTTTTTGCCTTTGAGACTTTGTGGCTATTTTTATATTTTTGAATCCTTAAGAGTTTGTGTCTTGATTTTCTGTTAATTTTTCCAGCCTATTTATTTTTGTTTAATTTTATGTTAAAATAGTGCCGCTATTGGGCCTGTAATTCAAGGAAACCCTAAAGGAGGGAAAATGACCCACATATGTAAAAATGCTTTCATCAGGTCTTTTTGTTATAGCAAAGAACTGGAAAATAAGTATATGCCCTTCAACTGGAGAGCAACTGTATAAGTTATGGTATATGAAAGTAATTGGATATTACTGTTCCATTAAAAAAAATGATATGTAGAGGCCTGGATTTTATAAATTCCTGGTAAGATTTACATGAATTGATACTGAGTGAAGCAACTCAGGAACTAGGAATACATTATACACCGTTAACAACAAGATTGTGTGATAATCAACTATGAAAGAAATTATTTATTAGTGGTTCAAAGATCTAAGGCAATCCCAATAAACTCCAGATAGAAAAATGTAATTTGCATACACAAAGAAAACAATGGAGACTAAATGCAAATCAACACAAGTTATATTCATGTTATAGTTTTTTCAACCCTTGGGATTTTTTGATTATGTTCTGTTTTTTTTCTCTCAGCTAGATATGTAAGGAAACATGTTTTTTTGTTTGTTTGTTTGATTGATTGTTTAATGTATGTACAAGTATAACTGGAAAAATAAATTTTGAAAATTTTTAAATTATGTAAAAATGTGGTTCATTTCCTGAGATAGCCAAGCTTCAGGTTTTTGTGCTGCTGTTTTCAGAAGTATGTCTGGTGAACTGTTAAGTTTTTAGTTCTTTCAAGATGGTATGATATAGAAAAATGTGTGGTCACTGTTCTTGGAACCTGTTATTTCATTTTTTACCAGAAAAAGATTTCCCCTCTTGTAATTAGAAATAGTATTTATCCTCTTGACTCTGGCACGACTAGATTCCCTGTTTTCTTGTAGTCAGAAGTATTAAAGTTCCTTTCTGCTTTGCATCTGAGACCAAGGCAACTATTTCTTTGTGAGTGATCACAATCATTCCTCTCTTCCTCAGAACTGTATCCAGAGTCTCTTCCCCTGCAAACACAAACATGTTAGTGCTATTATCAGAATGTGGGTAATGCAACAGGATCCTGAGCTCAGACTAAATAAAGGGTTCTCTGTAATCTCTCTGTGACTAGTTGTCTTATCCCTTTACCATCTATGGTCTCAGAGCTCCCAGATTTTCTGGTGCTACTACTGCAGCTTCCTTCAAGGCCTACTACTGCCATTGCTATAGCTTTACTTGAAATGTACTCTGGATTTATAAACCACTTACAAATCGTCTTTCATGATCTCCCAAGTTTTTTTTTTTTTTTTCTTGAAAAATTGTCTCACCATGACCCTTTGTTGAGTCTACCACTCCAAAATTACATTAGATGTGTTCTTTTTAAGTTGTAAAGGAATGTTGGGGGAGTAGAAATGCATTGCTGCCTCTTCTCTGTTATTTTGGCTCTACCACATTAGTTTTATTTATTGAGCTTAATTTTTTTTTGTGTGTGTCAAGGGATGCCCAACTTCTACCACACTGTCAAAGAGACTCATGATTCATAAAAGGTGAAAACTCCCTGAATCATTAGGTATTTAAGTTTCTTTCCTAATCCAAAATATTGAATTTGCTACTGATTCTGATTTTGAAGTGGAATGTGAACTGGATCATTGTAAGAATCAGATAGATATGAACAAAGTAATCAAATTATTTCATTTAGGGGCAACAAAATGTAAATATATATACATACATATATATATATGTATATATATATATATTAAATAGCTGTTTAAAAATAGCATTCAGTGGAAATACATCAGAATTGTTCCTGTTTTCCCTTTTTATCAGCTTTATCTGTTTTGAGGATTTCACATGATAGATGGGTGCCAACCTTTAGCTTATTACAGATGAAGACCAAGTACGTGTTGCATGGATTATTTCCTCAATTTGTACCAAAGTAAATGATATATGTTTTAAACTAGGGTTTATGAATAATGTTTGTACCATATGCACAATGAGCATTTAGCACATAATGAAATTTCCTCTGTGATGCAGTTTAGGTGTTTTATGGAAAGAACAAAATTCTGTGCAAAATGCTGAAAATATAGTTTTTAGCAAGGCTTGAATAAATGTTTTCCTTTTTAACTTGTTCTAATTTTATAAAGTTATTAATGATTCCTCAAGTGATCAATTCATTTCACCATCTGAACTGAGAAATGGGCTATTTTTCAGAGATATAAAATATTTAGTGCTGAATTATAAGTGCACCCATTATCTTAAAACTGCACTTCTCCTAAGGGTACTATCACACTGCCTGTGGCGCTGAGTTTTCTTCTTTGCTACCCTATAGGAGAGGAAAAACTGACCCAAAATGGAACCCTTGATACTTGAGCTCCATGCATATTATTATTGTTAAGCATAGTTTTATTTTTCTTTATTATTATTTATTGGATGTGCCCATTGCTTTGTAGCCTCTGGGCTTGGTTACGAGTGTAATAGAAAAAGACAGTTCCTGACATTGTGATTTACAATTTAAAACATAACAACAGGCCACCAGTGACTCTGGCATTTTTAATAGGCACTCTTTCTATTCAGCAGTAAAAGCATCTTAAAGAAAACATGTCAATTCCATAAACTTTTAATAAGAACCTACTATGTTTAAGGTATAGAGGTAGGAAATTGAGATACAAAAAACAAACAAGCAAGAGGCCAGAGCCACTGCCTTCTAAGTATTTTTGTCTTAAAGCTAATATTAATAGAAACATTAGCCAATTTAGTACTTATAGCATCATGTCTGGCACATAGTATGAACATGATAAATCCTTATTGATTGATTATTCTTTATTTTCCCCACCCTCAAGTCCTTAATTTTAAGATAGGATTATAGAACTAAGAGAAAGGACTTCAGATGTCCTTTAGGCCAAAGTCTAATTGTTTTGATAGGGAAGCTGAAATCCAAGAAAATTAGATAATGGGTCATTCAAGAACTGAGGATAAGTGGTGAAATTTGAATATACTTCATTTGACTCTAAGATAAATGTTCCTTGTACTATAGCTTAAAAAAAAAAAAAGTGATTTTATTTTTTGGATTGCAGGATGGGATAAAACTATTTAGCATAGTTTTGTTGATAAAAACTTAAATGGAAGGAAAAGAAATTTGTTAAAAAATAAGTCAAGTCAAATCAATAAGCATTTACTAAGACTATGGTATGCCAGGCACTATAGGAAAATGCTGTCCATTAGGATAGTATAATTGTCAATGAAATATCATTTCTATGTCCATTCAGTTTTTTAGCTTTATCCAATTTTGAAAATATTATTCATTAATTATTTAAACCAAAATCAAAATCTTGGATAAACTTTCCAAAAACTTAATAACCAAAGTAAATATTGATATGCCACTGGGAAAGTTGGGTTCATCTTTGCTGAAGGTCTTCAATTAAAGATATCACTTGCTAAAGTATTAGTCAGGTATGGATTGAACAAAAAATGACATCAGAAATCACTTTTTTTTATGACCTCATTAAACTTTACTAAAGAATAATTTTTTTTAAATGTTCATTTTTAGTGAAAATAAACATTTTATTTAGAAAACAATGTTCAAGATAAAAGACCATCATATGTAATAAATTGTGCATATTAACAATGGGAGCAACTTAAGTGTGCTTTTTTGCATGTGAAAATCTCTCAAAGTGCCTTTAATGACGATGTTATAATTCATTTTCAACACGTTCAAAAAAAATGTAACATGCTAGTAAGCTAGGGAATATTCTATTATTTCTTTTTTATTTTTATTTTTATTTATTTCTTTATTATTTTTTAATAATATTATCCCTTGTATTCATTTTTCCAAATTATCCCCCCCACTCCCTCTACTGCCTCCCCCCGATGACAGACAGCCCCATACATTTTACATGTGTTACAATATAACCTAGATACAATACATGTGTGTAAATACCATTTTCTTGTTGCACAATAAGCATTAGATTCCAAAGGTACATGTAACCTGGGCAGACAGATATTAGTGCTAACAATTTACATTCACTTCCCATTGTTTCTTCTCTGGGTGTAGTTACCTCTGTTCATCATTGATCAACTGGAAGTGAGTTGGATCTTCTTTATGTTGAAGATTTCCACTTCCATCAGAATACATCCTCATACAGTGTTGTTGTTGAAGTGTACAGTGATCTTCTGGTTCTGCTCATTTCACTCAGCATCAGTTGATTTAAGTCTCTCCAAGCCTCTCTGTATTCCTCCTGCTGGTCATTTCTTACACAGCAATAATATTCCATAACCTTCATATACCATAATTTACCCAACCATTCTCCAATTGATGGACATCCATTCATCTTCCAGTTTCTAGCTACAACAAAAAGAGCTGCCACAAACATTTTGGCACATATAGGTCTCTTTCTGCTCTTTAGTATTTCTTTGGGATATAAGCCCAGTAGTAGTACTGCTGGGTCAAAGGGTATGCACAGTTTGATAACTTTTTGGGCATAGTTCCAAATTGCTCTCCAGAATGGCTGGATTCTTTCACAACTCCACCAGCAATGTATTAGTGTCCCAGTTTTCCCACATCCCCTCCAACATTCATCATTATTTGTTCCTGTCATCTTAGCCATTCTGACAGGTGTGTAGTGGTATCTCAGAGTTGTCTTAATTTGCATTTCTCTGATCAGTAGTGATTTGGAACACTCTTTCATATGAGTGGATATAGTTTCAATTTCATCATCTGAGAATTGTCTCTTCATATCCTTTGACCATTTATCAATTGGGTTCTTATAATGGTTCGGGTTCTTATAAATTAGGGTCAGTTCTCTATATATTTTGGAAATGAGACCTTTGTTAGAACCTTTAACTTTAAAAATATTTCCCAATTTGTTACTTCCCTTCTAATCTTGTTTGCATTAGTATTGTTTGTACAGAAACTTTTTAGTTTGATGTAATCAAAATCTTCTATTTTGTGATCAATAATGATCTCTAGTTCTCCTCTGGTCATAAATTCCTTCCTCCTCCACAAGCCTGAGAGGTAGACTATCCTCTGTTCCTCTAATCTATTTATTATCTCACTCTTTATGCCTAAATCATGGACCCATTTTGATCTTATCTTGGTATATGGTGTTAAGTGTGGATCCATATCTAATTTCTGCCATACTAACAGTTTTTTCCAAATAATGAATTTTTATCCCTACTGTTGGTATCTTTGGGTTTGTCAAAGATTAGGTTGCTATATATGTACCCTTTTTTGTCCTTTGTATCTAATCTGTTCCACTGATCTACCGGTCTATTTCTTAGCCAGTACCAAATGGTTTTGTTGACTGCTGCTATATAATATAGCTTTAGATCAGGAACACTTAGACCACCTTCCTCTGAGTTTTTTTTTTTTTTTTTTTTTTTCATTAGTTGCCTTGCAATTCTCGACCTTTTATTCTTCCATATGAATTTTGTTGTTATTTTTTCTAGGTCATTGAAATGGTTTCTTGGGAGTCTGATTGTTATAGCACTATAGCACTAAATAAATGGATTAGTTTGGGGAGTATTGTCAGCTTTATTATATTCGCTCGACCTATCCAAGAGCACTGAATGTCTTTCCAATTATTTAAATCTGACTTTATGTTTGTGGCAAGTGTTTTGTAATTTTTCTCATATAATTCCTGACTTTTCTTTGGTAGATGGATTCCAAAATACTTTATACTCTCCCCATTTGTTTGGAATGGAATTTCTCTTTGTATTTCTTGCTGTTTCATTTTGTTGGTGATATATAAAAATGCTGAGGATTTATGTGGATTTATTTTGTATCCTGCCACTTTGCTGAAATTTTGAATTATTTCTAATAGCTTTTTAGCAGAGTCTTTGGGGTTCTCTAAGTATACCATCATGTCATCTGCAGAGTGATAGTTTGATTTCTTCATTTCCTACTCTAATTCCTTGAATCTCTTTCTCGGCTCTTATTGCCGAGGCTAGCGTTTCTAGTACTATATTGAATAGTAATGGTGATAGTGGGCACCCTTGTTTCACTCCTGATCTTACTGGGAAAGGTTGCAATATATTTCTATTGCATATTATGCTTACTGACAGTCTTAAATATATGCTCCTGATTATTCTAAGGAATAGTCCATTTATTCCTATACTCTCAAGAGTTTTTAGTAGGAATGGATTTTGGATTTTGTCAAATGCTTTTTCTGCATCTATTGAGATGATCATATGGTTCTTATTAATTTCATTATTAATATGGTCAATTATATTAATAGTTTTCCTAATATTAAACCAGCCCTGCATTCCTGGAATAAATCCTACTTGATCATAGTGTATTATCCTGGAGATGATTTTCTGAAGTCTTTTTGCTAATATCTTATTTAAGATTTTAGCATCAATATTCATTAAGGAAATTGGTCTATAATTTTCTTTCTTAGTTTTTGATCGACCTGGGTTAGGTATCAGTACCATGTCTGTGTCATAAAAGGAGTTTGGTAGGACTCCTTCATCCACTATTTTTTCAAATAATTTATATAACATTGGGGCTAATTGTTCTTTAAATGTTTGGTAGAATTCAAATGTGAATCCATCTGGTCCTGGGGATTTTTTCTTGGGGAGTTGATTAATAGCTTGTTCTATTTCTTTTTCTGAAATGGGACTATTTAAGCAATTTATCTCCTCCTCTGTTAATCTAGGGAGCCTATATTTTTGGAGGAAGTCATCCATTTCACTTAAGTTATCAAATTTATTGGCATAAAGTTGGGCAAAGTAACTCCTTATTATTTCTCTAATTTCCTCTTCATTGGTGGAAAGATCCCCCTTTTCATTTGTAAGACTAACAATTTGATTTTCCTCTTTCTTTTTTCTGATCAGATTTACCAAAGGTTTATCTATTTTATTGGCTTTTTCATAAAACCAACTCTTGGTTTTATTTATTAATTCAATAGTTTTTTTTTACTTCCAATATTATTGATTTCTTCATTTAATTTTTGTATTTCAAGTTTAATTTTTGGTTGGGGGGTTTTAATTTAGTCTTTTTCTAGCTTTTTAAGTTGCAGGCCCAATTCGTTAATTTTCTCTTTCTCTATTTTCTTCAAATAAGCCTCTAGAGATATAAAATTTCCCCTTATTACTGCTTTAGCTGCATCCCACAGATTTTGGTATGATGTCTCATCATTGTCATTATCTTGGGTGAAATTATTAATTTTTTCTATAATTTGCTGTTTCACCCACTCATTCTTTAAGATGAGATTGTTCATTTTCCAATTACTTTTTGATCTATTTACCCCTAACTTTTTACTGAATGTAGCTTTTATTGCATTGTGATCTGAGAAGAAGGCATTTATTATTTCTGCCTTCCTACATTTAATTTTGAGATCTTTATGTCCTAATATATGGTCTATTTTTGTATAGGATCCATGAACTGCTGAGAAGAAAGTATATTCCTTTCTATTGCCATTCAGTTTTCTCCAAAGGTCTATCATTACTAGTTTTTCTAATGTTCTATTTCTTTTTTTAATTTCTTTCTTATTTGTATTGTGGTTTGATTTGTCTAATTCTGAGAGTACAAGGTTGAGATCTCCCGCTATTATAGTTTTACTGTCTATTTCTTCTTGCAATTCTCTTAACTTTTCCTTTAGAAAGTTACATGCTATACCACTTGGTGCATATATGTTTAGTATTGATATGGCTTCATTATTGATGCTACCTTTCAGCAGAATACAGTTTCCTTCCTTATCTTTTTTAACTAGATCAACTTCTGCTTTTGCTTGATCTGAGATAAGGATAGCTACCCCTGCTTTTTTGGCTTTACCTGAAGCATAATCAGCTCTGTTCCAACCTTTTACCTTTACTCTGTATGTATCTCCCTCCTTTAAGTGTGTTTCCTGCAGACAACATATTGTAGGGTTCTGCTTTTTGATCCAATCTGCTATCCGTCTCCATTTGATGGGACCGTTCATCCCATTCACATTTACAGTTAAAATTACTAATTCTCTCTTTCCTGCCATCATATTATCCCTAGATTATGCTTTTCCCCTTGACCCCCCTGATCCCCTTCCCCGATATTTAATTTATAGATCCCCCTTGTGACGCGCAGCCCTCCCTCCAAGTCCCTTCACTTATTCTCCTTTTCCTTTTCCCTTTTCCTCTCCCCCCTTTTAATGAAGTGAGAGAAAATTCTCTGAAAAACAAATATGTCAATTATTTACTCTTTGAGCCTCTCCTGATGAGAGTAAGATTCACACAATGATTCTCCCCCGTACTAAATTCCCTCAGATATGGTTTATTTTCTATGCCTCTTCCTGGGATGTCTAATTCCCTCTTTTTATCATTCCTTCCCCTTTTTCTGAAATGACCTACATTCCTTTACTACACCCCCTTTTTTCTTTTATATCAGTAAAATCAAATTATCCATGAGTACTTTTTATATACCCACAACAGAGTTACAGTTCTCAAGGATTCTGTGTACCTTTTTCTGTTTCTCTTCAGTCTTGTGTATGTAGATCAATTTTTTTGTTTAAGTCTTGTTTTTTTCTTAGAAACATATAGAATTCCTCGATTTCATTGAATGACCATCTTCTTCCATGGATAAAGATGCTAAACTTAGCTGGGTAGTTTATTCTTGGTTGCAGTCCTTGATCTTTTGCCTTACAGAATATCAGGTTCCAGGCCCTTCTATCTTTTAATGTGGAGGCAGCCAGATCTTGAGTGACCCTTATTGTGGCACCTTGGTATTTAAATTGTTTTTTTCCAGCTGCTTGCAAGATTTTCTCCTTTGTGTGGTAATTCTGCAGCTTAGCCACAATATTCCGTGGTATTCTTTTTTTAGGGTCTATTTCAGAAGGAGTTCGATGAATTCTTTCGACATCTACTTTCCTTTCTTTTTCTATTATCTCTGGATAGTTCTCTTTGATAATTTCCTGTAAAATAGAATCTAGGCTCTTTTTTTGGTCATAGTTTTCGGGAAGTGCAATGATCTGCAGATTATCTCTCCTAGATCTGTTTTCCAGGTCTATAAATTTTCCCAGTAAGTATTTGACGTTATTCTCCAGCTTCTCATTTTTTTTTTTTTTTTTTTGTTTTGTTTTGTTTTGTTTTGATCTGTTTGACTGATTCTTGGGTTCTCTGTGAATCATTCATTTCT
Organism: Sminthopsis crassicaudata; assembly: GCF_048593235.1. Lineage (NCBI taxonomy): Eukaryota > Metazoa > Chordata > Mammalia > Dasyuromorphia > Dasyuridae > Sminthopsis > Sminthopsis crassicaudata. Next base: position 46,416,025 of record NC_133620.1, read on the forward strand.
ATTTTTTCCAACCTGACTTTTAAGGAGTTATTTTCTTCTTTCACAGTTTTTAGTTCTTTTTGTAAATGCCCAATTTCTTTTTTAAATGAATTAATTTGCTCTATTGAATTTTTTTCCATTTCCCTAGTTTTTTTTGAGAATTATTTTCTTTTTCCAATTCAGAAATTTTATTTTCTTGAGACTTTTGTATCTTCCAATTCAGAAATCCTACTTTCCTGTGATTTTTTAACCTTTTCTAATTCACAAATTTTGTTTCCCTGCATCTCCTGTGAATTCTTTATTTTTTCCAACTCCAATTTCAGGACATTGTTATTCTCTATCATAGCTTCCCTTTCCTTTCCCCATTTCCCTTCAAACTCTTTTAGCTTTTTAATAGTCTCTTCTAGGAGAGAGTTATGTGATGGGGAGCAGGAATCGTTCCCCTTTAGGTTGTTATCTGCTGACTCTCTGCTGTTAATTCCTCGGGGTTGGATACCCGCTCTTTCTCTGTGTAGAAGGAATCTATAGTTTTTCTTGCCTTTTTGCTCATACTTAAAACATCTTTTGGGGTCTGTCCCTGGGGTAGGAAATTATTTATTTATTTCTTTACCAGCTTCCTCCCCGACAGGATGGATGCAGTGGCTCCTGTGCCTGAGCTAAGAGAGAGCTCTGGGAGAGAGTTTCCCAACCCCTCCCTGGAAGTGCCTCACAGGTGATCAGTACTGCTGTACTTTGAGGGCGCTGTGTTCTAGCGGCTTCCCTCAAGTTTGAGACTGAACAGTAAAGGCGACACAAAGCCCAGCCTATGTGTCTGGGTGGGGCGTGGATGTCTTCAGCAGGTGACGTGAAAAGCTGCTGTGCTCAAACTGGAAGTGTCTGCCAGAAACCGTGGTCCCTAGTTCAAAGGTTCTGCTTCTCTGGGACTTCCTGGGACTGAGTTCCACAGCCTTCAGCTGAGCCAGGCATTGTGTGTTGCCTTGGGCCATATCAGTACACTTCTCAATCTCTTAACTAGTCACAGGTGAGAGCTAGGGGCCACACCCACAGTGCCGAGATCTGCTGAGTCACCCTCAGGATCTGGGAAGTTCTAATCTATCTTTGAATTTTTAAAGTTGTTTAGATTTCTTTTCTGAACTGTTGTATTATAAGCAGAGAAGAGCTAACAGCCTGTGCCAGATTTCTTTATCTCAGTGGCTTCTCTGATCCCAGAGCCCTTCCCAGCGCGATCAGTGCAGTGTGCTAGCACCCAGCCGTCTGTGCTGGCCTCTCTTCTTCCTTCCCTGGGAACTGACCTTTTCTGTTGAAACTCCAGATTTTCTTCAGCTGGTAAGTTGTGCTTCTAGTCCTTGTGGTATCTATCAGTCCAGCACTATTTCTGAGGCTGATTTATCTAATTGGTTGTGAGGGAGTAAGGACATTCACAGAGTAGTGTGTATCTTCTCTGCCATCTTGGCTCTTATTCTATTATTTCTTCTTTTATTTCTTTATTTTTATTTTATTTCTACTTTTATAATTTATTATATATTTTAATCAAGCCTAATGAAAAGTATTGACATTTAAAAAAAAGGTTTTTAAGGTATCATAAAAGATTCCTTTTCAGTACATTTGTTCTTCATTTATTATTTATGAATTCCAAACAACATTACATCAAAAATATATTAAGTTTTTCAAAAAAAGGTCTATTTTCACTAAATTAAAAAAACAAACAAACAGTATTTAAAGGCCCCGTTATTTGTGGTATCATGCTTTAGAATCTGGATAATATTATCTCAAAATTCCAATACTGTACTAAAGGTTAATTGTGTCTTGGGCTTAGGGTTTTATTGAAGACAGAAAAGTAAAAAATTGGGAGCTTCTCATGATTTTTATAATGACAAAAAATAACATTGTCTTAAACATTAAACATTAGATTACATTAGTGGCCAGTAACTACAATGAATGCTTCATTGTAATATAATCCACTTGAACAAGTGCTGTGAATTATAGGATGCTAAATCTTCTAGTACTAGTCTAGTTGATAATGAAGAAACTGCATTGAAATTTGATTCTGTGGGTCTATAAATGGTTTCATGCCATTCTTATGAAGTTATTTGAAAGGAAGTATAAAAAGAAAATTTCCATACATATTTTTTGTTGGTGTTTCTCATCCTAAGGTAGTTTATAATTAGTTTGAAAATAAGGACTATTTTCTCATAAATAAGTTATCGAATCTGACTCCTAGAAGACCTGGCTATAAATCCTAAGTAATACAGTTTTTTATGACATCATTTAATCTCTGTATACCTATTTCATGATCTGTTATTTTTTTTAATTGATGGCCTCTAAAGTACCTGCTATCATCATCTTCACCAACATCATAATTTTTATCTTAGTCACAATAAGCATTTATAAATCATGCTTAAGTGTATTAAGCACTGCTATACATATCACACTTTTGAAGTAGGTTATCCCTGTTTTATAGTAAAGGAAAGTTTAGCTAAGATAAAGTGACTTGTCCAAGATCACATAGAGTTAATAAGGGACAAAGGGTGGATTTGAATTGTCTTCCCACCTCCAACTATTTCTCAGAGTCCTGGGCCATCAGAAAACCTGATATAAAGGTATGATCCTATGATTTATGTTTTATTTTAAATTTAGGAGGGAAATATTTTTCCTTCTATGAAGAAGAAAAATATGAGAAAGTAATCTGCTGCTTATTATTTCTTATCCCACTTTAAGGAAAACTTTGAGTTTAATGACATATGAAAATAGCCTCAAGACCAAATGATAGATTTCACTAGGGCAAATCTGTTCTTTGTGAAAGTATTTAGCAACTATGGCACTTATCTTGAGAATGTCCTTGTTAACAAGTTTAGAATCTTTTGGGATAAGGTGTCAGAAAAAAAAAATGAAGTCTGGGGATTTAATTTGTTCTTGCCCCCATTTTCTTAAGTAGAGGAAAACTCTAGTCTAAATTATATTTACTGTTTCCTCCCTGCTCATCATTTCTTCCTTCTCATCATTCTAGGTAGCTACTGGAAAATAAGGAAGTCTTGTTAACTGTCAGCACATCTGAAAGTGTGTATGACAGGAGACTAGCATTTCCTTGTGACTTCTTTGTCTCCAATACAGATTCATGTCATTCCAATTCCTTTCCATCATTCTAGTTTTTTTTTTTTTTTTGCCTACCTTATTATATCACATTTACTCTGTTGTTTGATCATCATTTCCCTCCTACTTTTTCTTGGCATTCCTCCGACCTAATATTTTTACTTTTTTTGGATTCTAATGGCATATGTCATTAGGTGTTAATAGGTCATGATATGCCAAATGAGGGGAAGATATTATTTAAAAAAATTTTTAAAGATAAACTCCACAAATATCCAAAGTAGAGATGGACTGAATCTTGAGATTTGATAACTAATACCTTTAATAAATATAACAGGGAATTTTATGTATTAGGTCTTCTAATGTCTGCAAGAGTTTTTAAAAAAACACATTAGTTTGACATTTTTTGGTAGAAAAAAAATCCACTTTCTATTATTCTGGGAATATTATATCTTGTCTATATATTCAACTGGTCAAATTAAATTAATATTTTACTCATATAGTGAAAATGACCTTGCAATCAGAAGATCTAAGTTTAAATCTCATACTGTCTTTTTATTTCACCTTCAGAAAGTTACTTAATGTATCTGAAGGATTAGATTATGGATTTTCCAAGGTATCTTCTAGTCAATATCAATGATGATTGCATGTTTCTTTATTGGTTACAATGTTTTTTTATTGGAGAAAATGATAGTTTCTTGTAGAATTTATCATCATTCTCTCCTGTTTAAGTACAGACATTGTTAAGGTATTGAGGGGACAAACTTTGCCTTTGTTTTTAAATGTACAAACAAAATCTTCAATTCCTTGAAACTGAATCTGTAAAAATAAGGTTCAAGCATTTTTCAAGTTCCTCCCCCCTTTTTATACCCTGTCAAATCACTAGACAAATACCACAGATATTTGGAGGACTCTTTTCACAGCAGCCAAATAAACTGACTTCAGGAAAGCTTAAGGCTCTATGTGAGTGACGAATTCTAAGTAGACTCAAGAGATTAGTTGCAAATATTTTCAAAATTAGAAACAGCTGATGGCACTTCTTAATATCTGGTCCATAAGCAATCTATTTTCATTTACTTTTCAAGCACATACTGCTAACATAATAGCTGTGTTTATTAAAAATGGATTTTATTTTACAAAACTTGCCTACAGAATAATGATATTTTATTCTAGGCCATCAATGAGCATTCAATTCATGCTTCTCCAAAATTACCTGTCGGCTCTAATTTTTTTTTTCCTCTCTCTGCACACTGTCGTGTTTAAAAGTATAGAAAAGCCACTAAGTAATACAAAATGTGGCTGCCAAACTTAGTCAATAGTTATATAACATTTTAACAATGATTAAAATAATTTCTTCTGTGTGTCCATGCAGAGAGCTCCAGGGTTAATTTGGGTTAGATCACTGAAATATTATATCCACAAGGTATTTCATTTGTAACAAATAGTTGATTGATTTATGAAAGAAAATCATGTCATAATTGTAAGCATTTCCTGGAAGCTTATCTTCTACAATGAAAATGATTTTTTTGATTCAGCATTGAAAAAGAGTGATTTGAACTGAACATATATCGATAGTGAAAAAACACATTTCAAATAATTTGAACATATAATTCCTGAATTTATAGATTCATCTTAAGCCATTCTTTATATTGTATTTAAACTAAAAATAAATCCCAATTGACTGATTTTCACAAGAATGAAAGAGACAAGTATTTATTAATTATCTAGAACATGCAACATCTATGTTGTATGCTGAGGGAGGTCCTATATTTAGGGATGTCACTGGTCACTGATTTTATGAACCATATTATCAAATAGTATGTAAGAATATAAGAAAAATGATGTCACTATGTACTGTATGGAACTATGATAAATAAATGAGAGAACATTAAAAAGATAAATCATTAGTGAAGGTAGGACTTGTTGCTGACTTGGGATGAATATTAGGGACTACCCGAAGGATACAGCATTTGACATAGTTCTAAGAAATGACTGCAAATTCACCAGTTAAATACAAAGAGGGAAATGGTATTTTTGATATAGACTCATATTCCCATATCTATCTGATTTTCAGATAATTTGTGGCACTCCTGAGAGATCAAGGGTGTATATTCTCTAATGTTACAATCTAAATTTGTCAGTTTCCTTATTGTTAGCCACCAGACTGGCAACTCTGTTTTATCTAACAAAATAATATCAGTTGACTTTTACAAAGAGTTATTTACTGAAGACATATAGCAAACACAGTACTGCAAATATTTTTACTCACATCATCACCTGAGATTATGTTGTTTATATCACCATGGTTTCCAAAGACTATGGATCCAAACCTTAAGTAATTTATTTGAATAGATAAGATGGATATAAATATATGGAGCTATATATATATATATATATATATATATATATATATATATATATATATATATATATATAGAGAGAGAGAGAGAGAGAGAGAGAGAGAGAGAGAGAGAGAGAGAGAGTCTCCTCCAGCACACTTCCAAATGCAGCATGGCTGATGGATAAATTAGTTGGCATCTTTGCTACTGCTAAACTATTTGAAGTAGGTCAATGGGGACTTCATTCTTTAATATTTGCCATCTGGGAAAAAAAAAAAAAAAAAAAAAACTAAAAAAGAAACTCAAAACTCAATCCCTGAACTTATGGTGGCATGTTTTCCTGAATTTTTGTAGCTGAAGAGCTAGTATCCATCACCCATATTACCTATTTCTTTCATGGAAGAATCAGAAAAAAAATAGTTGCAACAATAAACGAAGCAAAAACAGGGTCAAATGCTCATACTATCTCAGTGAAGATAAAGGCCTGTGTCTTCTTTCTGTGAAGATCAATCTTTTTATTCTCATTTGAATAAATGTGGGGAGTAATGAAGATGAACCTCTTATTTTGGCCTGTCAGTGGCTTTTTAATGCTCTTTTATTCCAGTTATCCAGCCAATCAATAGTCTCTCTCTTCACTTAGTTGGAAAATGTATTACTGAATATGAATGCCTGCTTGAAACCAGAGAGGAGGAAACTTATATCATGTTTTCATGTCCTTCCACAAACAAGTCCCCCAATTTCTTCTTCAAGACTAATTTTAGCTACTCATATCATAATGCTCATCCATTTTTTCCCCATTATGTTGTGCTTAAACTCAAGAAGGAACAAATTCTTAGAAGAAAATTATATGTAGTCTTTTACTACTACTGAGACAAAACTCTGAGCTTTACACATATTCAGATCTGGGTCACAATCCTGGGTAGCAGTTTCAGGGTGAGAAGGAGCACTACCAAAGTAAAACTTGTAGCTATGGTAGAGAGGTGACTTAAATACAGGACAAAAGAGAGTGCTTGTGGCTATTAACAGATCAAAGCATAGGCCAAGAAAGCAATAAACACAGCTCTCTTTATAGCTCCATCTTGGAAAAACTGAACACTTACAGGACCCATGAAGACTCTCTGAAAATAGCTGCAGAAACCCCCTGAAGCTTGGAAAGGTGTACCCTTCAAGCTGAAGCAGAGGCCTCATTGAAAAAAAAGAGAGAGAGAGAGTTAAAAGTCAAGAAAGAGGTTGGGGAAATGACCAAATTACAGAAAAATCTGACCATTGAAAGTCATCATGGTGACAATAAACCTGAAAACACACACTCAAAAGAAGATAAACACAATCAAACCCACTACATCCAAAGTATACAAGAACATTAAGAATTGGTTTCATGCCATGGAAAACTCAAAAACTATTTTGAAAACCAAGTAAGAGAAGCAGAATAAAATTTTGGAAGAGAAATAAGTGTGACATAAGAAATTATGAAAAATGAGTTAATAGTTTGCTAATAGAAACAGAAAGACAAATACACACACACACAAAGAGAGAGACAGAGACAGAGATAGACACAAACACACATACAACTATCCAGCAAAATTAGGCATTATTAAAAAAAACAGACTAGACAAAATAGTAATATATATTATGTATGTGTGTATGTATGTATGTATTTATAAATCCAGTGAGGAAAAAAATGCCTTAAAGTGAATTGGCTAAGTGTAAAAGTAGGTACAAAAGTCCATTGAAGAGAATACTCCCTTAAAATTAGAATTGAATGAATGGAAGCTACTTATTTTAGGAGAAAAAAAAATGGAAAAAAAATAGAAGACAATGACAAAAATCTCTTTGGGAAGGAAAAAAAAAAACACAAAAAAACCACTAATCTGGAAAATAGACCAGAAAAGATATTTTTAAAATTATTGGATTACTTGAAAGTCATACTTTTTTAAAAATAGCTTCATTGTCATCTTTCAAGACATTATCAAGGTGAGGGTGAGAGTGGTAGGGAGGTGAGTGGAGTCAAAATTGCAGAGGATAGCCGATCTTTGTCTTCTTGGCTTCAAACAGATCAATATCAGATTAAGACTGAATGGGTTCGGAGTGACAGAACCCTAAAATTTGGAGTATGGGGAATTTCCAGCAGAAGATATTTTGGAAGAATTTCAGGAAAAGCCTGTCTCAATCAGGCAGGGGAGTTGCAGTCCAGTGCAGGCTCAGTACAAAAGAGGGAGCCCCAAAGAAAAGCAGCCTGTGCATAAGAGGAATCTAGTGAGAGACTCTTAGTCAAATTATAGCAGCATTTGCTACTCTGTCCTGTTTCAGAACCAATGAATGAGCAAATTAGCTTTGAAAACTTCAACACAACTACAGAAGGCAAATATTAAGCATGTTAACCCCAGCATAACAAGAAGCACTTGGCCATGCCCATTCAACCCAAACAAGAAGCCAGGGCAGCATAAAACTCCTATTAGCTTTAGAGTAAGCTTGAGACAATCTCCCCTTTTCACTAAAAGCAGACCTCAACCTTTAAAAATGAGCAAAAAAAATCGTAAAAAAAGTTCTGACCATAGATAGTTTTATGGAAACAGAGAAGAACAAATCTCAAACCCTAAGGAAAAATGTCTCCAGATGATGCCTAAAAAGGAGATATAATAAGTTGGTAACCATCTTAAAAGGTTCTTTTGGAAGAATACAAAAAGATACTTAAGAGTTAGAAGATATGTTTTACAGGTATGGGATTACCTGACATTTATGGGAGGGGGTGGAGGGAAGGAGTGAAAAGTTGGAACAGAAGTTTTTGCAAGGGTCAATGTTGAAAAATTATCCATGCTTATGTTTTGTTAATAAAAAAGCTATAATAAAAAAAGAAGAAAAAAGCCTGAAAGAAATAGAATAGTTGATCAGTAGAACAGGTTAGATTCACAGGAAAAAATAACCAATGATTATATTAATCTAGTGTTTAACAAATCCAAAGATACCAGCTTTTGGGATAACAACTCATTATTTGAAAAAAAAAAAACTGTTGGGAAAATTGGAAACTAGTATGGCAGAAACTAAGCATTGACCCACACCTAATGCCATCTACCAAGATAAGGTCAAAATTGGTTCATGGTTGAGATATAGTGATATTATAAACAAATTAGAAGGAAAAATTATAGCTTAATTCTCAGATCTGAGGAGAAGGAAGGAATCTATGGCCAAAAAAGAACTGAAGTTCATTATTGAACACAAAATTGATCATTTTAATTACATTAAGTTAAAAAGATTTTGTACACACAAAACTAATGCAGACAAAATTAGAAGGGAAGCAAGAAACCAGGAAAACATTTTTACATTTAAAGGTTCTGATAAAAACTTCATTTCTAAACATATAGAGAATTGACTCAAATTTGTAAGAATCCAAGCCATTTTCCAGTTGATAAATGGTCAAAGGATATTAACAAACAATTTTCAGATGAAGAAATTGAAAATGTTTGTAGTCATATGAAAACATGTTATAAATCATTATTGATCAGAAAAATGCAAATTAAGTCAACTCTAAAACACCACTACAGATCTCTCACATTGGTTAAGACAACAGGAAAAGATAATAATGAATACTGGAGGCAATGTGGGAAAACTGGGACACTAATACATTGTTGGTGGATCCAACTATTCTGGAAAGCAATTTAAAACTATGCCAAAAGAGTTGTCAAACTGTGCAACTGTGCATACCTTTTGATCCAGCATTATTTCTACTGGAATTATATCCTAAATAAATCTTTAAGGAGGGAAAGAGACCCACATGTGCAAAAATATTTGTGGCAGCCCTTTTTGAATTGATAAGAAATTGGAGACTGAGTGGATGCCTATCAATTGGAGAATGGCTAAATAAGTTACAGCTTATGAATGATATGGAATAATATTGTTCTGTAAGAAAGGGTCATCAAGATAATTTTAAAGAGACATGGAGAGACTCACAGGAATTGATACTAAGTGAAGTGGGTAGACTGAGGAAATCATTATATATGGCAACAATTAGATTACAAAATGATCAATTCTGATGGACATGGCTCTCTTCAACAATGCGTTGATTCAGACCAGTTTCAATGATCTTATGATAAAGAGAGCCATCTTCAGCTAGAGAAAGTACTGTGAGAACTGTATGGTACACAACAAAGCATTTTCACTTTTTTGTTGTTGTTTACATTTCATTTTCTGTCTCATTTTTATCATATTGATCTGATTTTTCTTCTTCAGCAAGATAATTATATAAATATATATGCATATATTGATTTAATGCATATTTCTACCATGTGTAACATATATTGAACAACTTGACATATAGGGGTGGGGGTGGGGAAAGAGGGAAAATTGGATAATAAGGTTTTACAAAGGTTAATGTTGAAGAATTATCCATGCATATGTTTTTAAAATAAAAAGCTTTAATTTAAAAAAAAAAAAAGAAAGAAAAAAGAAAAGAAAAAAGAAAATAAGAGCCAAGACAATGTCTTTCAAGAAATCATTTAGGAAAATTTCACTGATGTCCTAGAACCAGAAGAAAAATAGCCATTGAAAGGATCCATTGATCACTTTGTGAAAGAGATCTCAAAATGAAAACTCCAAGGAATATCTTTGCTAAATTTCAGAATTATCAAATCAGAGAGAAAATACTACAAGCAATCAGAAAGAAGTAATTCAAATATTGAGGAGCAATAATCAGGATTGCCCAGGACCTACTAACTTCCATTTTAAAGGATTAAAGAAGATGGAATGTGATATTCTGAAAAACAAATGAGCTTGAGATGCATCCAATAATCAACTATCCAGCAAAATTAAGCATTATTTTTCAGGAGAAAAGATGGACATTAAATGAAATAGGAGAATTTTTATTTATTTTTGATGGAAAAGACATAGCTAAACAGAAAATTTAATCTTCAAAGGAAGAAAAAAGTTATAATTTTTTTACCTGATAATGTAATCTATTTATTTTTAATTCACATTGCTTTTTGAATCATTTTAGAAGGGAAAAAAAATCAGAGAGAAGTGAAGAACCATGGGAGAGAAAAAAAAACAGAAAAAAGCAATGAAAATAGCATATGTTAATGTACATTCAATCTCCATAATCTTTTATAGGATGCAGATTGTATTTTCTGTCGAAAGTCTATTGGGATTGCTTTGGATAACTGAACCATTGAAAAGAACCAAGTCTTTCATAGTTGATCATTGCATATTATTGCTGTTATTGTGTACAATGCGTTTCTGGTTCTTGTTTTGCTCATCAGAAGTCCATGTAAATCTATCCAGGTTCTTTTAAAGTCAGCTTGTTCATTATTTTTATAGAAGAATAATATTTCATTATCTTTATATACCACAATTTGTTCAGACATTCCTCAATGAATGGGTATTTATTAATTTTCTAATTCTTTGCTACCAGAAAATAAATGCTGAAAAAAAATGCTGTGCATGTAGGTCCTTTCCCTCACTTTATTATTTTCTTGAGGAAAAAAAAAAACATTTTAAAAGATGAAAATATTTACATCTCTATATGGGAAGATGATAAGTTTAAGTTCCTGAGATATGATGATATGATAAGTTCTTGAGAATTGTCTCTTTGTTAGGACTGTACATAGAGAGTATAGATATAAATTAATTTTACTTTGATATGTAAAAAGGAAACTAGGTGTGGAAGAAGTGGAAAGGGAAGGTAAAATGAAGTAAATTATATCTCATGAAAAAAACAAAAAAAATCTATTATATGGGGAGGGAAAGAAGGAGGGGAATGATCATTGTGTGAACATTACTGTCACTGGATTTAGCTCAAAAAGAGAATATTAGACATATTTAGTTTGATGGAGAAATTTAGCTTACCTTATAAAAGGAAGTAGGAGTGAAAAGGGAAAAGAAAATGGAGAGGCTAATAGAAGGGATAATAGAAATGAAAAAGACAAGGTATGAGAAAGAGATTGGGGCTGTAAAAGCAGTGGGCAGATTGAGGAAAGTGATGGTCAGTAGCAAAATATTGGGGATTAGGGAAATGGAGAAAAGAAAGAGCAAAATATACCTGTGGAAAAATCAGATGATGGAAAATACAATGTTAGTAATTCCCTAAAATGGAAGGAGATAATAGAGTGAATTAAAAGCCAGAATCCTACAGTATCTTGTTTGCAAGAGTGATTTAAAAACAGAGTGAAACATAACAGAGTAAAGGTAAAACATGGGAACAATATGTATATGCTTCAGTTGAAGTTAAAAAAGAAGGGATAGCAATACTGATCTCAAATCAAGCAAAATAAAAATAGTTATAATTAAAAGAGATAAGGAAGGAAACCACACTTTGTTAATGGGTGTCATAGATAATGAAGTACTACCCATAGGAAACATATGCACAAAATCATACAGCATCCAAATTCCTAGAGAAGTTCAGAGAACTGCAAGGAGAAATAGCAAAACTACATTAGTGCTGGATCTCAATCTTGCTCTGTCAGAATTAGATAAATCAAACCACAAAATAAACAAAAAAGAAGTTCAGGAGGTAAATAAAAATTTAGAAAAATTAGGTTTCATAGACCTTTGGAGAAAATTGAATGGAGATAAAAAGGAAAATATGTTTTTTCTTGGTGGTACATGGAACTTACACAAAAATTGACCATGTATTAGGGAATAAAATTCTAAAAATAAAATGCAGAAAAACTGAAATAGTAAATGCATCTTTTCCAGATCACGATGCAAAGAAAATTACATGTAATAAAGGACTAGAGAAAATAGACCAATAATTAATTGGAAACTAAATAATCTACTCCTACAGAACTAGTGGGCAAAACAACAAATCATAGAAATATTTGATATTTTCATCAAGAGAATAATAATAATGAGACAACAAAACAAAATATATCAGATGAAGCTAAAACAGCTCTTAGAAAAATGTTTATATCTCTAGATACTTCCATAATCAGAGGAAAAAAATATCAATGAATAGGTCATACAAATAAAAAAAAGCTAGAAAAAAATTTAAAATCCCAATTTAAATAACAAATTTGAAATTCTGAAACTCTAAAAAGAGAATAATAAAATTGAAATTAAAAAAACTACTGAACAAATAAATAAAACTAAAAGTCGGCTTTATGTAAAAGCCAACAAAATAGATAAATTTTACTTAATTTGTTAGAAAAAATGATAAAATCAAATTGCTAGTGCCAAAAATGAAAAGACCAAATTTTCCACCAATGAAAAGGAAATTAAAGTAATAATTAGGAGCAATTTTGCCCAACTATATGATAATCTAAGCAAAATGGATGAATACTTCCAAAAATATCGATTTTACAGATTAATAGAAGAGGAAGTTAATTACTTAAAGTGTTTCAGCTTAGAAAAAGAAATTGAACAGGCTTTTAATCAACTCCCTAAGAAAAAATTGTAAGGGCCAGATGGATTTGCATGTAAATTCTAACAAATATTTAAAAAAAAATAAATTCAATATTAGGTAAACTATTTGAAAAATAGGGAATGAAGGAGTCCTACCAAATTCCTTTTTTTGACACAGATATGGTGCTAAAACCTAAACTAGATAGGTTGAAAATTATTTCCCTGATGAATATTGATGTAAAAATCTTAAATAAAACATAGCAAAGAGATTATAGAAAGTCATCCCCAGAATCATACACTATGACCTTGTAGGATTTATACCAATAATGCAGGACTGGTTCAATATTAGGAAAAATATTGGCAAAATCACGTATATCAATAACCAAACTTGTAAAGGGCTGAAACTAGGAAAAGGTGTACTTGAATCAGACAGCCAAGCACTTAAGGCTAATTATTCGATATGAGACAATGACTATTAGTATATGTTTGGATAAATGGCTCTTCTCACTGTTGATACTGGCTCAATGTTTAGTGTAAAGATAATCTTAGGCAAGGATTAGAGGGTAGGGTGAGACAGGCCAGAGTCACTTGGTGGCGGTACGAGGAGAAAGGTGAAGATTCTGGACTCCAGAATCAATAAGAGATCTTTGGCAAAACTCCTGAAAGTTTGCCTGCTTCTTTCACTTCTTCCCCTAAAGACCAAGGATTTTTACTTATCCTGACTCTATATAATCCTGAGGCCTCCATGGAACTAGGTTAGATATAATAAAATTAACAAAAATCATATTATTATCTCAATAGATACAGAAAAAAACATTTAATAAAATCCAACAACAATTCCTATTAAAAAAAATAGTACAGTAACATCATAAGTAGCATCTATTAAAACATCAGCAAGCATATGTAATGAGGACAAATTATAACCACTCCCAATAGGATCAGGGGTGAAACAAGGTTGTCTATTATTACTATTACTATTCAACATTGTATTAGAAATGTTAGCTTTGGCAATAAGAGAAGAAAAGGAGATTAAATTGAAGTAGGTAATAAAGAAAACAAATTATCACTCTTTACAGATGATATGATAGTATACTTAGAGAACCCTAGAGAATCAACTAAAAATAACTACTAGAAAAAAAATCACAACTTTAGCAAAGTTGCAGGATATAAAATAAATCCACAGAAATCATCAACATTTGTACATATTTTTTACATATTACCAACAAAGTCCAGCAGCAAGAGATACAAAGAGAAATTCCATTTAAAATAACTGTTTATAAAATTAAATATTTGAGAGTCTACCTGCCAAGAAAAAAAAATAGATACTATATGAACAGAACTACAAAACACTTTCTACACAAATAATGTCAGATCAAATCAATTGCAAAAATATCACGTACTCAAGTAGGTTGAGCGAATATAATAAAAATGACAATATTACTTAATTTAATCTACTTATTTAATGCCATATCAATCAAACTCCCCCAAATTGTCTTACAGATCTAGAAAAAAATAATAGCAAAGTTCATCTGGAACAACAAAAGATCAAGAATTTCAAGGGAATTAAAGGGAAAAAAAATGTTAATGAAGATGATCTAGCTGTGACACACCTAAAACTGTATTTTAAAGTAATGGTCACCAAAAGCTTTTGGTACTGGCTAAGAAATACAGTAGCTTCACAGGACAAAATAATCAATGGCTGTAGTAATCTAGTGGTTGAAAAACGCAAAGACCCCAGCTTTAGGGATAAAATCTCACTATTTGGGAAAAAAAAAAAAAAGATAGGAAAATTGGAAATTACTATGACAGAAACTAGGCATTGATCCACACCTAACACTGTATAACAAGATAAGGTTGAAATGGATTCATGATTTAGACATAAATAGTGATATTATAAGCAATTTAAAAGAACAAAGAATATTTTAATTCTCAGATCTGAGAAGGAAGGATTATGTGGCCAAAGAACTGGAGTTCATTATTGAACACAAAAGAGATAATTTTGAATATATTAAGTTTAAAAGTTTTTTGTACAAACAAAATTAACGCAAACAAGATTAAAAGGGAAGCAATTAACTGGAGAGGAAGGTGAGTGGGTAAACTTTACTCTCATCAGAATTTGCTCAAAGAGGAAATAATGTATATATTTAATATTTTACCCTGTAGGAAAATAGAAGGGTAATGGGGTATCAGAAGGAAGGAAACATGATAAAAGAGAGGGCATATTAGAGGAAGGACAGGGTAAGAGAAAGATAATAAATGGGGGTAGGTAGGGAATACAGTTAGCCATAGTAATTGTAAAATATATATATATCCTCATTTTTCAAAGATAGAGGGAAAGACTCAAATTTCTATAAAAAAATAATAAGAGCCATTCCCTGATTGACAAATGATATCATATGTTCCCAAAGGGGGGCTATAAATTCATGCATGTCAATTGACTGAACAAAACCATTACTAGACTAATGAATATCAAAAAAATATTTTTTAAAAATGAAAATAACCTATTTGTATAAAAATATTCATAACACCTCTTCTCAGGACAGAAAAAAAATGAAATTGAGGGAATGCCCATTGATTGAGAAATGGTTCAATTAATTGTGGTGTGTATTTGTGATGGAATATTATTGTTCTATATAAAATGATGAGCAGGATACTCTCAGAAAAAAAAAAAAAAAAAAAACACTTGAAAACTCCTCCCTAAACTGAAGAAAA
This sequence comes from Sminthopsis crassicaudata, assembly GCF_048593235.1. Taxonomy (NCBI): domain Eukaryota; kingdom Metazoa; phylum Chordata; class Mammalia; order Dasyuromorphia; family Dasyuridae; genus Sminthopsis; species Sminthopsis crassicaudata. Next base: position 46,431,471 of record NC_133620.1, read on the forward strand.
ATGAAATATATCGTATCAAAAATTATCAGGTTTTGAAAATTAATATTTAATATTCAGAATTAAGATTCTGAAAGATCTGGTAGAAACGCTGCCTAGAAGGGAAGGCAGAGAGGCAATATGGATCCAGGTAACCCTGGGATAGGGCTCAAGGATACAGCTGAACATAATACTTATATAAGTAGGTAAAGAGCCAGATAGAAGATCTTTTAACAAAGATCACCACTGAAGAACAGCAGGAAACTTGTAATCCAGCTGGAAGGCTACCCCACACCCATTAAATAGAGCTCAAAGAGGGAGCAACCTAGAGCTAATACATATGTATGACAGTATAGAGCATAAAATGCAACAACTAGAAGTTGAGTTAAAAATAGAATGACAATTAAAAAAGAGTTACTGGAACTGCAGGTTAAACTACAGATTGAGATAGAGAAAGAAGAAAAAGCTAGGTTACTACAGTTAAAACAGGAAAAGTTCAAACCAGTGACTGAAGCTAAGGAGGGAAATAAAGGAACCACATGGACTTCAGTTGGAAAAATTCTTCTTAGCATTTTGTTCATTTACTTTGTGCATTGTCTTAAGCAATCTATTGATTATCCTTCCATTGAGAAGAGGTTTAGTTCTTATGTGCAAAGCTCAGTTTGGATTTTAAATAGGCCTTTGGGGAATTTTCCAATTCCTGCCCCTCTTCCCTCAACCCCACCTTAGTGGGCCAAGGGAGAAGGAGGAGGAGGAAAAGGAAGGGAGATACTATCATAAGCACTGCCCATTCAAAACTCGTGTGTCTTCATTTCAAAAGATAGAAGTAGGCTTTAAGGCCCAAGGCAAAAAGGAATTGTGGTGTATTGATTATAATCAGAAAAATGTTAAAAATACAGTTTGGTCAATTTCTAAGAAACCTTAAAGGATAAGATCTTGCAATTAGAGAAAGTGGAGTTTTATACTTATAAAACTGCTAGGATAGTCTTTGGAGAGTTGGAACTCCTCTTTTCTTATCTTTTGGATTTTCCACTTCCACAGGTGGGCTTGATTTCCCAACCCCCTACGAGTATTTTTAGAATGGTTTGGAAAATTGCTATTTTAATCACTAGAATAAATAGACTGTGTGTGATCTTTGACCCAAAAGGAGAAGTAACATCAGATGTGTTGATTCACACTCCTGAAGTACAATTCTGTATCAGAAATTCAAACTTTGATTTTAGGCAAAAGAATTCAGGGATATCAGGGACTGAAGCTTTCATGGCTGAGTGTCCTTTTCTCATCTGTATGAGCAGCAGACCACTGAAAAGGTATCAGCTCTTTTAAGAACTTCGAGAGCTAGTGAGAAAGCGCTCAGATAAATATTATACCCTACATGTTTATTTTCAGAGTGGATCTTCAAGTCATATCTTTTATAATCAGGCTGCTAGAATCTTATATTTGCAAATTGTGTTAACTAAAGAGGAAGATAGGAGCATGGCAGAAGGCTATACAGCTTATCTTTCTTTTCACTCTCCTATGTTCCCTATAGGACAAAACCCTCATGTTTTGAAATTTAATGTTTTAAGACCAATGGACATTATATCTTCATTCCAATCTGGAGAAGCAGCTAGACATGTGATCAACCATTTTTACATTGTAGAAATTTCATATGCATTTAAGAGAGTTTATGGATTGGCTTACAAATATTTTGCCTTTAGGTGTTTTTGCATTGAATTTAACTTTGCCCATTCCATTGGCATTTCTTATAATCCTACTAGTAAAGTCATTACTGCACAGACTATATCCCCAAGATCTTCTCTTCTAAACAAGAGAAAAGAATTTTGGGATATGCACAAGATGTGGCAATACATATAAGTGATTGCTTGCAATTTTTAAATTTTGATTTTACATTTTTAAACACTTTTGATTTTACATTTTTAAGTTATTTTGATTTTACATTTTTAAAGTATTTTGATTTTACATTACTAAGTTATTTTGATTTTATATTTTTAAGTTATTTTGGTTTTACATTTTTAATCTATTTAGGTTTTACACTTTTAAATTATTTTGGTTTACATTTTTAAATTCTTTGCATTTTACCTTAGCAATGCACTTCGGGCATACACAGAAAGTGCAGCTAAGTGACAGACTGACTTTTGTCTGACTTTTGTTCATCTTTTTGACAAGAACTTTCTTTCCACTGTGATATGGAAAGACCTGGATGGCATTTGGAAAGGCCCAAGCTGGGCCAGGGTTTGGGGCCCCAGGTACATTCCTTTCATTCTAGATACAGATCCAGCAGCAGAGCAATTGATCCCCACCAGAGACATTTGTGACCTGGGGATCCAAGAGAAGGATCAGACCACAGCCCAGAGGGACCAGCCAGATGTCAGCAGCCCTTCAGACGCTGATGGCAGCAATGTCCCTCCTGACCGTGACACCAGAGACAGCAGACAGTTCCAGTGTTGCAGCTGAAATGGACTGTCTTGGGTGATATGCAATATAAAGACTGTAAATGGACAATGGGCTACTTGCCATATGGTGGTCTGGGGAGAGGCTTTGCCCTATGCTTTCTATTGAAGGGTTATGCTTTTAAATTAGTGGGTGAAAAACCAACACACCCACCTGCCATTGTTATTGAGACAATGTTACTGGACATGACTTTGCTTATGTGCACCTGTGAAACTAGAATTGCTCTAGAATTGTGAAAAGTGCAATAGAGAATTGTGAGAAACTAGAATTGGTCTAGAATTGTGATAAATGTAACTAGAATTGTGATAACCTATCTCACTGATATTTAATTGTTAACTAGAATTGTGATGTTTTACCTTGTTGACTTCTCACCTCAGTGTTGACATCCTACCTCATTGGTATCCAACATTTTTGGCTTATTATCTCGAGTATCACTTTCATGATTGGGTTGAACATTTGGCCACTGTTGAGCCTAGTTCTCATTGTCATACTTCTGTTTACTGATCTGCTGCCTTGTACCTCCTTGGGTATAACACTCTGTCATCTCATGGATCAAGTGAACTATAGCTGGTGCTAAAAGTTAAGCTTGATGAGATGTGCGGTTCCCACAAAACAAGAGAAGGGAATTGTAAGGGCCCTTTAAATGGGCAGTGCCACAGCACAACAGGAGATTTGAGTGGCCCAAAAGTAATATCTGTGGATATAGGACTGCCCTGTGGGTGGGATCCTGGCCATATTGAGATAGCTTCGTAATGGATGATGGCTCTTTCGCTGGTTGGCTATGTGTGTGACCTCACAGGCCCTTTATAAGCCCACTGCTTTCAGCTAGTCGATTTCTTTAAGCTGGCTCCCTAGCCTGGGGTAGCTGAGCCAAGTGGATGGATAGCCCAGAGAGGTAAAGAGTTTGGTAGTGAACACGTGGGTCTTCAGACCAGGTGTTCACTAGGGAGCTAACAAGTCAGGGCATTAAGTCAGGCATTATGCGAGTAGGTATAATAAAGGCTTTTAAGATTACACGTGGCTGTTCTTGAGTGCACTATAGATTATTGAACTATAGATTCAAGAAATCATGGCCAGAGACCTATGAAGGCTTCAGAAGAGGCAAGCCTGGTAGAGTCGACACTGCAAAGGTCAGTGGTCAAAGGTACTCTGTTGGGCCTAGGACAGACTGGTAATAGTAACTGCCAGGAAGGCATGTTACACTATTTGATATTCTCAGTTGTACAACCATCCACAACTACTGCAAATGACTTATTGTAAAAATCCTATCCATAGGCAGAGAAGGAATTGATTGTGTCTGAGTATAGGTGGAAGCTTTCCTCCTTCCTTACACCATGTTATAACCTTACTGCACCCTCTGAAGTGCTTAAAGCACAGAAGATAAAGAAACTTGGGGTTCCTAGAGATGCCTTCCTCTTTCCAGTGGATCACATTGTTAGCAAAAACTATATTAGTATCAAAGAACAAAAAGGTGATTGGCATCATATGGTATACCATGTAGAGACAATTTTTGGCATTTGAAGATGAAGGAGAAGAAATTTTAATAGACCTATTTTTTAGTGAAATTAATAATTTAAGTGGTCATTTCAAGGGGTATGAGTAGGTTTAAATCTAAAACAGCAGCTACAAACTATGGAAGTAAAATAGGGCTTCTCCACATGCATCTATAAATCTGATCACAGCAATGATAAGTGACCTTGGAAAAAAAGCAAGCCTTTTCTCTTTTGCATCTTTTTCTGATTTTAGTGACTTGTTAGTTTATGGATTTTCATGAAATAATTAGAAGAATAAATCTGGTAGTTTAAAACATTCTGGCTATTAAGGTAATCCTGTACAGAGACCCAGAATCTCAACACACCCAAACATAAAATATTTTCATAGGCCCCTAATATTTAGATTTATGGAAAGGTGAATAAATACACTTTTAATAAATCACCTCCTTTTCCAAGAACATATTTGAACTAAAGATTAATTAGACATTTTCCCAATCGTTAACAAATTTGAAAAATTGTATCTCATACATTTTGAAATAAAGGGAAATATCTTTGTTCTTAGTATGTTCAGTGTGTATTACAGTGTTCTGCAGAGAAAAAGCCCATTCGTTCTTCAATATTTTGAGCATCCTTACCTCTCCACTTAATAAATAGCTAGTAAAGAATTCTATGGCTAAAAAATAAATAATTTTTTGTTGTGTTTTGTTTTGTTTTGTTTTTTTTAATTTTATTTATAAATTTTTGACAGTATATATGCATGAGTAATTTTTTTTAAATAACATTATCCCTTGTATTCATTTTTCCACATTATCCCCTCCCTCCCTCTACTCCCTCCCTTTGAGGACAGGCAATCCCATACATTTTACATGTGTTACAAGATAACCTAGATACAATATATGTGTGTAAATACCATTTTTTTTTTTTTTTGGTGCACATTAAGTATTAGATTCCGAAGGTATAAGTAACCTGGGTAGATAGACAGTAATGTTAACAATTCACAGTCACTTCCCAGTGTTCCTTCTCTGGGTGTAGTTGTTTCTGTCCATCATTGATCAGCTGGAAGTGAGTTGGATCTTCTTTATGTTGAAGATTTCCACTTCCATCAGAATACCTCTTCATACAGCATTGAAGTGTACAGCAATCTTCTGGTTCTATTCATTTCACTCAGCATCAGTTGATGTAAGTCTCTCCAAGCTCATTTCCCAGTGTTCCTTCTCTAGTTATAGCGGATGCTGTCCATCATTGATCAATGGATCTGAATTAAATCTTCTCTTGTTGAAATTATCCACTTCCATCAGAATACATCCTCCTACAGTTTTGTTGTTGAAGTATATAGATCTCCTGGTTATGCTCATTTCACTCAGCATCAGTTCATGTAAGTCTCTCCAAGCCTCTCTGTATTCATCCTGCTGGTCATTTCTTACAGAACAATAATATTCATATAACATAACATTCATATACCATAGTTTACCTAACCATTCTCCAATTGATGAGCATCCATTAATTTTGCTGTTTCTAGCCACTACAAAAAGGGCTGCCACAAACATGTTAGCACATACAGGTCCCAATTCCCTTCATTAGTATTTCTTTGAAATATAATCCTAATAACAGCAATGCTGGGTCAAAGGGTATGCATAGCTTGATAACTCTTTGGGCATAGTTCCAAATTGCTTTCCAGAATGGCTGGATTCTTTCACAACTCCACCAACAATGTATTAGTGTCCCAGTTTTCCCACATCCCCTCCAACATTCATCATTATTTGTTCCTGTCATCTTAGCCAATCTGACAGGTGTATAGTGGTATCTCAGAGTTGCCTTAATTTGCATTTCTCTAATCAGTATTGATTTGGAACACTCTTTCATATGAGTGGATATAGTTTCAATTTCATCATCTGAGAATTGTCTGTTCATATCCTTTGACCATTTATCAATTGGAGAATGGTTTGATTTCTTATAAATTAGGGTCAGTCTCTATATATTTTGGAAATGATAGCTTTATCAGAACCTTTAACTTTAAAAATATTTTCCCAATTTCTTACTTCCCTTCTAATCTTGTTTGCATTAGTATTGTTTGTACAGAAACTTTTTAGTTTGATGTAATCAAAATCTTCTATTTTGTGATCAATAATGGTCTCTAGTTCTCCTCTGGTCATAAGTTCCTTCCTCCTCCACAGGTCTGAGAGTTAGACTATTCTCTGTTCCTCTAATCTATTTATGATTTCATTCTTTAATCCTAAATCATGGACCCATTTTGATCTTATCTTGGTATATGGTGTTAAGTGTGGATCCATATCTAATTTCTGCCATACTAATTTCCAGTTTTCCCAACAGTTTTTTTCCAAATAATGAATTTTTATTCCTAATGTTGGTATCTTTGGTTTTGTCAAAGATTAGATTGCTCTAGATGTACCCTTTTTTGTCCTTTGTATCTAATCTATTCACTGATCGACTGGTCTATTTCTTAGCCAGTACCAAATGGTTTTGGTGACTACAGCTATATTATATAGCTTTAGATCAGGTACACTTAGACCACCTTCCTCTGACTTTTTTTTTTTCATTAGTTCCCTTGCAATTCTTGACCTTTTATTTTTCCATATGAATTTTGTTGTTATTTTTTCTAGGTCATTAAAATAGTTTCTTGGGAGTAACAATTAAGAATTCTGAAAACTTGGAGATAAATTTCTCTGGACTTTGGTGCATATCAGACAGCATCAGACTTAAAGCTTTCTATTTTGTCTATATCTTTCCAAATTTTACTCTCCCCTTTCCTAGTTTTTAAGAACCCAGACTTATTTCCCCATCATGATGAAGAAATAGACTACGATTTACGTGAATTAAATCTTCTTTAACTTTAAATACTTTTCATCTGGGTCCAGTTCATAAATAAACACTGAACACTTTTACACAGCTCTAACATTAAAAAGAATGTTTCCCTATAGCTTCCCATATTTTCCATCACTTAAAACATATTATACTTGTAGTGATAAATGAAAAAAAAAACAAAAGTTTTTTTTTTCTTTTAATGTACATCTAGGAACATTATTTCTATCAATGATATTCAATCCTCAATATTAAAAAAAAAAGGTTTCATTGCTTTTAATTTTTTCTCTCACTTCCAATACTCAATTATTGAATCCTATTAAATCTAATTCCATATCTTGAATCTGCCCTCTAATCTTTATGTTCATTGCTGACTCCCAACTATAGATCTTCTGAAACAAATACTTGGACTGTTATAATAAGTTCTTGACAGATCTTTAAATTTCTATTTTTTCCCATCCCATTGCAAATATAATGCTATATGACCTTTTATATTGCTGCCAGTGTAATAGCTGATGCAGAGATTTGGTTTTAGGAAAATCTGCTTATTCAGATGTCATAATTTACATGAATAATTCATACAAATTTTATCTTCCAGAAGTTTCGAATTGAAGGGATTGGAACTCTTTTCCCTGTTTTCCCTATTCTAGTAAGGAAAGCTTACTCCACTGAGTCAATTTCAGTTAATTCATTTTAATATCATGTGATTATGATGAATACCTTTTGATTTCTAATTGATTTATCTTTCAGGGAAAAAAAAAACACACGCAAAAAACCCCAACAAACAAACATAAAAACATAGGGATCTGGTCAGAGCCATAACTTCACATATTTTCAGATTGAGCAAAAGTTGGAATAAAAAAGTACACTATTTTCTCTGACACTAAGGAAGATGATGGACTAGGTAAGACTTTACAAGAAGTTGAAGAAATAACATGAAGATATAATTCTTTGGGGGGACACTAGTACACTCTCTTTCTGCTTAGCCAATAGAACAAAATACTTTTGACTGCTTTGTTTCTTTCTTTCATAGGGTTTAAAACATTAAGAGATATTGTGCTCTTTACCTCCTTGAACAGCAATAAATAGAATGTTGATCTACTAGGCATAGTAGCCACCAACAGTTTAACTCTTTTCTTTTTCTTCTTGTTAGGATCAGAGAAGGCCATTTAAGTCATGAGGTTGAACTCATAGACCAGAAAGGAATTTTTCTTTAGAATATCAAAATTAGTTTCTAACCAAGTTTGGGTAAATCCTTTATTCTCCAGGGTAAATATGTATTCCTCAATGGTGAAGTAAAGAGACTAGGGAATGTTATTTTGATGTCCCTTCCAGCTTAGTTGAATACTTTATAATGTATTCTACAATAAAAGAAAATTTGATATGTAATCTATTTTTAAATTTGGTTTTTAATTTATGGAATATTATTTTAATATTGAAAATTCTACTATTAAAATGTATCAAATACATTTCCAAACCAGGTACAACAGATATATTCTCAACCAAGCAAGATGGAAGGATAATTTTTTTTAAATTTTTATAATTATAACATTTTTTTTTGACAGTATATATGCATAGGTAAATTTTTTTTTTACAACATTATCCCTTGTACTGCTTTCTGTTCCAAGTTTTTCCCCTCTTTCCCTCCACCCCCACCCCTAGATGGCAGGCATTCCCATACATATTAAATATATTATAGTATATGTTTGGTACAATATATATATATATATATATATATATATATATATATATATATATATATATATATATATATATATATATATATATATATATATATATATATATATATATATGTGCAGAACCGAATTTTGTTGTTGTTATTGTTGCAAAGGAAGGATTGTATTCTCAAGGTAAAAATAATCTGGGAAGAGAAACAAAACAAAACAAAACAAAACAAAACAAAACAAAAAAACAAACAAACAAACAAACAAAAAAAAAAAACAATGCTCACAGTTCACACTCATTTCCCCATGATCCTTTTCTGGATGTAGCTGATTCTGTCCATCATTGATCAATTGGAATTGGATTAGCTATTCTCTATGTTGAAGATATCCACTTCCATCAGAATATATCCTCCATTGTTGAAGTGTATGATGATCCCCTAGTTCTGCTCGTTTCACTCAGCATCAGTTGATGTAAGTCTCTTCAAGCCTCTCTGTATTCCTCAAGTTGGTCATTTCTTACAGAACAATAATATTCCATAACATTCATATACAATAATTTACCCAACCATTCTCCAATTGATGAACATCCATTCATTTTCCAGTTTCTAGCCACTATGAAAAGGGCTGCAACAAACATTTTGGCACATACAGGTCCCTTTCCCTTCTTTAGTATTTCCTTGGGATATAAGCCCAGTAATAGCACTGCTGGGTCAAAGGGTATGCACATTTTGATAACTTTTTGGGCATAATTCCAGATTGCACTCCAGAATGGTTCGATTCTTTCAAACTCCACCAACAATGCATCAGGGTGCCAGTTTTCCCACAGCCCCTCCAACATTCATCGTTATTTGTTCCTGTCATATTAGCCAATCTGACATGTGTGTAATGATATCTCAGAGTTGTCTTAATTTACATTTCTCTGATCAATAGTGGTAAAGGGCTAGAACTGAGCAATGCACTTGGATAATGAAGCACATGAGACTAATTGCCAATTGGACGGTTTCCTATTAAATTGTTTGAAGGTTGACCCTCCCCAGCTGTTCTGTGCTGACTTGATTGGTGGGACAAAGAGGAGGAAGTGACTTGTGTGGGAGGAGTAGGAGAAACTTGGGTGGTGGAACTCATGCTCTCTTGCACTTGTGACCTGGCATTGGAGGGGACAGAAAAGAACAAGAATAAAGACATTTAGTCATCCTGACTCTGGCTGATTTCTGGGAAGATAGAGTTCCAGCATTTGGGGTCCAAACATGGGGCTGTCACCCTACTTCCACCAAAGTCCTCTAGTAACCAGGAGATTAGGTGAGTATTCTAATAGAAATAAGGAATTTACCTTGTTAAGGATTAAATCAGCATTCTTTAACAACTGAGATGGGGCAGATGTTAGGTACAAACATTTCCTCACCCTCAGCTGACCCTGCTCCAACCCCAGCCCCTCTTCAGTGTCATCTAGAAATGCTATAGAGGATATAATTAAGATAATTGATGAGAAAAGTTTACTTGTTACCATCCCACAAATGAATAATCTCTTAGACTCATTGAATCACAGGTCCCCTTGATTCTTAAATGAAGAAAAACTATGTATAGATTAATGGAAGCCAGTGGGATTTGAAATGAAAGAATTTTACTCAAAAAATGGGCTTTGTTCAATTTCCCCAGAGGTATTTTATCTATACAACATGATTCTATTAGACTTAAGTTATCATGCAGAGTTTAGGAGAAGGAAAAGTTCTAAAAATGTACAGAGAAGGAAGTGTGAGGAACAAAAGATAGAAGATAAGCAAACTCAAGACATTGCCAGAGGGCAAGGGGATTTGAATGAGGAATCAGAGTGTGTTGACTCTGATTGTCCAGAAGAAATTTCAGCCCCACCTAGAGAGCAGATTATTGATCAGCCCACATCAACTCCACCTTCAGGGAGGAGGAGTAGTGGGAGGGGTGGTGACATCATCAGATCCTCCCCCCCAACAACTACCAACTCCTATAACTAGGTTACAGAAAGGGCTTATTGAAGTGATTGAAAATGGAAAAGAAATAGATAATGATTTCAAACTTCAAATTTTTCCCATCATTCAACAGTATAATTCTGCAGGTCAAGAGAGTAGAAGATATGCTCCTTTTAATATGGATGTCCTTAAAAACCTGAAAAAATCTTGCACTGTCTTTGGGGGCTACATCAAATTATGATAAGATGTTAATACACAATTTGGCTTATGAAACCTTAACCCCTAGTGACTGGAAAGTCATTGCAAAGGTGTGCTTAGAACCTGGACAAAATTTGTTGTGGTTTTCTGAATTTAGTGAGCTCTGTAGGATTCAAGCCCAACAAAATAGTCAAAGTGCAGTTAATACTTCAATCGCCTATGACCTAATAACAGGTGTAGGTTCTTATGCAGATGCTTCAGTACAGACTAATTACTCCATGACAGCATTTGAGCAAATTGCTGCTGCTGCTATGAAAGCATGGGCTTCTCTCCCCAGTAAAAACGACAAGGGTGAGACCTACACAAAAATTGTACAGGGACCAAATGAACCTTTTGCTGATTTTGTGGCACGTTTGCAGACAGCTGTCATACAGACTAATGGTGAAAATGAAGTAACAGTCACTTTGGTAGGGCAACTTGCTAGAGATAATGCCAATGAGGTTTGTAGAAGGATTATACTAGGACTAAATAGGGATGCTCCTTTAGAGGACATCATAAGACGCTGTGCCACAGTGGGCACAAATACCTTTTATAGCCAGGCTATGGTGCAATATTCCCTAGATCCCAACATGGGGAGACAGGGTCCCTTTTGGCAAGGGGTTTCCAGAGAGACTCGTCAATGCTTTCAATGAGGTAAAGTAGGCCATCTGAAAGCTCAATATTGGCATAGAGACAGAATGAGAAAACAGGCTGGGAGAACAAGACCCAAAATCCCATGTCCAAAATGCAACAGAGGACTTCATTGGGCCTCAGAGTGTACACTGATTCAGGGAAATGGGATGAGGGGCCCAGCTCCAGGGCCCCAGGCACAAAACACTTGGGGCATGATGGCAGCCGATGCCAAAACCAGAGAGTGCCTAGAAGTTCAGTACCCAGACATGACCAATCAGCCAGGAAGCCATCTGATGAGAGAAAGGGATTACACAATCAGCCAGCCAGGAAGCAACATGATAGGAGAAAGGGACTACAATTAGGGAGGATAGAGTTGTATGCAGCTGGGACAACTGAGATACCTCCGGAAGAGGTGAAATCTGTTCCTCTCCAATCTATGGATCCCTTGCCTCCAGGGACAGTAGGCTTGACCATTTCACCTTCTGAGAGTACTTATAAGACAGTGTTCATTCATACACTGATGTGGGAAACTGGGGAATGTGTAGATAATATCCCAGTCACTAACACAGGGAGACAATGTGTGACTTATCAACCAGGGGAAGTAGTAGCATCGGGTTTATTGATACAGATCCCTAATAAGCAACCTGGTGACAGTCACCCATGTTCTGACTCCAAACAGAAAAACCCAAGAATATACTGGACAGCAGCTGTGACAGCTGACTGACCTATGCTCACCATCTATATAAATGGCATAGCATTAGAAGGACTGGTGGACACAGGTGCAGATTGCACAGTCATTAGAGGTGCCAACTGGCCCAGTCACTGGTCAAAGAAAAAGGCAGACACCTACATGTCTGGGGTAGGAGGATCAATAGCAGCTGAAGTTAGTGCTACCCCTTTAAGATGGGTATTTGAAGGTGAAACAGGAGTTTTTACTCCTTTTATAGTTGAAAAAATCCCCATCAATCTATGGGGAAGAGACATTTTACAACAATTAGGGTTAAAAATGAGTACTTCGGTTTTTTAGGCAGGGTTGTTGTTGAAGGCCTGCCAACACTTTCACCTGTTCCTATCCAATGGAGAACTGATACACCAGTGTGGATAGAACAGTGGCCCTTAGGTAGCGATAAAATTCAGGCCTTACTAGACATAGTACAGGAACAACTTGACCAAGGACATTTACAACCTTCTCTAAGTCCTTGGAATTCCCCAGTATTTGTTGTAAAAAAGAAATCTGGAAAATGGAGGATGTTGACTGATTTAAGAAAGGTAAATGAACAGATGGAAACTATGGGAACTCTTCAACCTGGAATTCCATCTCCTAGTCAGTTGCCAAGAGAATGGCCTCCGTGGGTTATAGACATTAAGGATTGTTTCTATTCTATCCCTCTAGATAAGGAGGATATGAAAAGATTTGCCTTTTCAGTGTTTCCAGCGTTAACTTAGCTGAGCCTTATAAAAGATATGAATGGACAGTTTTGCCACAGGGAATGAAAAACAGCCCTACTATGTGTCAAATGTATGTTGCTGCTGCTCTTACTCCAGTAAGAAAAGCATTTCCAAAAGTAATATTATTACATTACATGGATGATATATTGGGATGTTCACCTGAGGAACAAATGTTAGAAGCATGTCTACAAAAAAAACGTAGACAAACTAAGGAATTATAACTTGCACATAGCTTCAGAAAAGATTCAAAGACATGCTCCTTTTCAATATTTAGGATATGAAGTATATCCTAAGGTGCTTACAGTACAAAAACTCTCCTTAAGAACAGAGAAGCTAACCACCTTAAATGACTTCCAGAAATTGATAGGATTTATCCAATGGATGCATCCCATGTTAGGCTTGACTACTTGTCAATTGCAACCATTATATGACATTTTAAGGGGAGACAGTGCTTTAAACTCACCACGCCAGCTTATAAAAGAAGCTCAAGAGGCTTTGAGACAAGTTGAACTGGCTTTATCCAATGTGGTTGAAAGAGTCACTCAAAAACCCTTGGAAATATCAGTTTTTGCTACACAAGAGGCACCCACAGCAGTCCTTCATCAAGGAGACAGTGTGATAGAGTGGGTGAACCTCCCAGCACAACAGAACTAAGCCTTATTCCTTACCCAGTGCTTTTGGATAGAAATTTATTAAAGGCCATTAAACGAGCAGTACAATTATCTGGGATAAGACCTGACAAGATATACACCATTTATACTAATGCACAAGTTAATGTGTTCTGTGAAACCATCCCAGAGTGGCAAATTTTATTAACCATGGCTCCAAATTTTGCACAGGGGTCTCCACTAAAGATAACCAGACTGCTACATAATTGGCAATGGATTCTTGAAGTAAAGGTTTCTAAAGTTCCTCTTAAAGGACCAACTATCTTTACAGATGCATCCAAACATAATATTTGCACTGTGTATTCTCATGACTTAACTATAAAGAAAGTAATCAGAACTCCTTTTCAGTCCACTCAGCAGAATGAATTGTATGCAATCATTCTAGCTCTTGCTTATTATCTGGAAGACATAAATATAATATCTGATTCAGCCTATTCAGTAGGTGTGGTACAAAGAATTGCCACAGCCCAAATAAAATTTGTAGCCTCCAATATATATCAGCTCTTTAAAGAACTTCAAGAGCAAGTGAGAAAGCATCCAAGTAAGATTTATATTTTGCGGGCGGAGCCAAGATGGCGGAGAAGAAACACACGACTCAGTGAACGTCCTCACTCCCTCACAACCAATTAGATAAATTAAGTCTCAAAATTAGCTCAGGACTGATAGATACCACAAGGACTGGAAGCACGACTTACCAGCTGAAGAGAATCTGGAGTTTCAACAGGAAAGGTCAGTTCTCAGGGGAGGAATAAGAAAGACCAGCACAGACGGTGGGGTAGGGGCACACTGCGCCCATTGCGCTGGGAAGGGCTCTGGGATCAGAGAAGCCACTGAGGTAAAGGAATCTGGCACAGGCTGTTAGCTCTTCTCTGCTAATTATTTAGCAGTTCAGAAGAGAAAGCCAAAATATTTTAAAACTCAGATTAGATTTTCCCCGGACCCTGGGGGTGACTCAGGCACAGATCTCGGCACCAGGGGGTGTGGCCTCAGCTACCTCCTGAGAATAGTTAAGAGACTGACAAGTGGGTGGATAGGGCCCAAGGCAACACACACTGCCTAGCTTAGCTGGAGGGAGTGGAACTCAGCTCCAGGAAGTCCCAGAGAAGCGGAACCTTTGAACTAGGGACCGCGGTTTCTGGCAGACACTTCCAGTTTGAGCACAGGGGCTTCTCACGTCACCTGCTGCAGACATCCACTCCCCACCCGGACACATAGACTGGGCTTCCTGCAGTCTTCACTATTCTACGCCCTCGAAGCACAGTAGTGCTAATCACCTCTGAGGCACTTCCAGGGAGGGGGTGGGGAACTCTCTCCCAGAGCTCTCTCTTAGCGCGGGCGCAGGGGCGGCTGCATCCATCCGGTCTGGGAGGAAGCTGGTAAAGAAGTAAATAATTTCCTACCCCAGGGACAGACCCCAAAACATTTTTTAAGTATGAGCAAAAAAGCTAGAAAAACTATAGATTCCTTCTATACAGAGAAAGAGCGGGTATCCAACCCCGAGGAAGTTAACAGCAAAGATTCAGAAGATAACAACCTAAAGGGAAACGATTCCTGCCCCCCATCACATAACTCTCTCCTAGAAGAAGCTCTTAAAAAATTGAGGGAGATCGAAGAAAAATGGGGAAAGGAAAGAGAAGTTATGATAGAGAATAACAATGTCCTGAAATTGGAGTTGGAAAAAATAAAGAATTCACAGGAGATGCAGGGAAACAAAATTAGTGAATTAGAAAAGGTTAAAAAAACACAGGAAAGTAGGATTTCTGAATTGGAAAAGATAAAAAAGTCTCAAGAAAATAGAATTTCTGAATTGGAAAAAGAAAATAATTCTCAAAAAAAAAAAATTAGGGAAATGGAAAAAAATTCAATAGAGCAAAATAACTCATTTAAAAACGAAATTGGGCATTTACAAAAAGAACTAAAAACTGTGAAAGAAGAAAATAACTCCTTAAAAGTCAGGATGGAACAAATAGAAATGAATGATTCACAGAGAACCCAAGAATCAGTCAAACAAAACAAAAAAAATGAGAAGCTGGAGAACAACGTCAAATACTTACTGGGAAAATCTATAGACCTGGAAAATAGATCTAGGAGAGATAATCTGCGGATTATTGGACTTCCCGAAAACTATGACCAAAAAAAGAGCCTAGATTCTATTTTACAGGAAATTATCAAAGAGAACTGTCCAGAGATAATAGAAACAGAAGGGAAAGTAGATGTGGAAAGAATTCATCGAACTCCTTCTGAAATAGACCCTAAAAAAAGAACACCACGGAATATTGTGGCTAAGCTGCAGAATTACCACACAAAGGAGAAAATCCTGCAAGCAGCTAGAAAAAAACAATTTAAATACCAAGGTGCCACAATAAGGGTCACCCAAGATCTGGCTGCCTCCACATTAAAAGATAGAAGGGCCTGGAACCTGATATTCCGAAAGGCAAAAGATCAAGGACTGCAACCGAGAATGAACTACCCAGCTAAGTTTAGCATCTTTTTCCATGGAAGAAGATGGTCATTCAATGAAACAGAGGAATTCTATATGTTTCTAAGAAAAAAACCAGACTTAAACAAAAAATTTGATCTACATCCACAAGACTGAAGAGAAACAGAAAAAGGTACACAGAACCCTTGAGAACGGTAACTCTGTTGTGGGTATATAAAAAATACTCAAGGATAATTTGATTTTACTGATATAAAAGAAAAAAAGGGGGGTGTAGTAAAGGGAAGGAGGTCGGTTCAGAAAAAGGGGAAGGAGTGATAAAAAGAGGGAAACTACATCCCAGGAAGAGACATAGAAAATACACCATATCTGAGGGAACTTAGTGAGGGGGAGAATCATTGTGTGAATCTTACTCTCATCAGAAGAGGCTCAAAGAGTAAATAATTAACATATTTGTTTTTCAGAGAATTTTCTCTCACCTCATTAAAAGGGGGGAGAGGAAAAGGGAAAAGGAAAAGGAGAATAAGTGAAGGGACTTGGAGGGAGGGGGGAGGGATCCAAAAAAAAAAAGAGGGAGGGTTGTGCGGCACAAGGGGGGTCTGTAAATTAAATATCGGGGAGGGGGATCAGGGGGGTCAAGGGAAAAAAGCATAAGCTGGGGATAATACGATGGCAGGAAATACAGAATTAGTAATTTTAACTGTAAATGTAAATGGGATGAACGATCCCATCAAACGGAGACGGATAGTAGATTGGATCAAAAAGCAGAACCCTACAATATGTTGCCTACAGGAAACACACTTAAAGCAGGGAGATACATACAGAGTAAAGGTAAAAGGTTGGAACAGAGCCTATTATGCTTCAGGTAAAGCCAAAAAAGCAGGGGTAGCTATCCTTATCTCAGATCAAGCAAAAGCAGAAGTAGATCTTGTTAAAAAAGATAAGGAAGGAAACTATATCCTGCTGAAAGGTAGCATAAATAATGAAGCCATATCAATACTAAACATATATGCACCAAGTGGTATAGCATCTAACTTTCTAAAGGAAAAGTTAGGAGAACTGCAAGAAGAAATAGACAGTAAAACTATAATAGTGGGAGATCTCAACCTTGCACTCTCAGATTTAGACAAATCAAACCACAAAACAAACAAGAAAGAAATTAAAAAAGTAAATAGAACATTAGAAAAACTAGGTATGATAGACCTTTGGAGAAAACTGAATGGCAATAGGAAGGAATATACTTTCTTCTCAGCAGTTCATGGATCCTATACAAAAATTGACCATATACTAGGACATAAAGATCTCAAAATTAAATGTAGGAAGGCAGAAATAATAAATGCCTTCTTCTCAGATCACAATGCAATAAAAGCTACATTCAGTAAAAAGTTAGGGGTAAATAGACCAAAAAGTAATTGGAAACTGAATAATCTCATCTTAAAGAATGACTGGGTGAAAGAGCAAATTATAGAAACAATTAATAATTTCACCCAAGATAATGATAATGATGAGACATCATATCAAAATCTTTGGGATGCAGCTAAAGCAGTAATAAGGGGAAATTTTATATCTTTAGAGGCTTATTTGAAGAAAATTGAGAAAGAGAAGATTAACGAATTGGGCTTACAACTTAAAAGGCTAGAAAAAGACCAAATTGTAAACCCCCAACCAAAAATTAAACTCGAAATACAAAAATTAAAAGGAGAAATCAATAAAATTGAAAGTAAAAAAACTATTGAATTAATAAATAAAACCAAGAGTTGGTTTTATGAAAAAGCCAATAAAATAGATAAACCTTTGGTAAATTTGATCAAAAAAAAGAAAGAGGAAAATCAAATTGATAGTCTTACAAATGAAAAGGGGGATCTTTCCACCAATGAAGAGGAAATTAGAGAAATAATAAGGAGTTACTTTGCCCAACTTTATGCCAATAAATTTGATAACTTAAGTGAAATGGATGACTTCCTCCAAAAATATAGGCTCCCTAGATTAACAGAGGAGGAGATAAATTGCTTAAATAGTCCCATTTCAGAAAAAGAAATAGAACAAGCTATTAATCAACTCCCCAGGAAAAAATCCCCAGGGCCAGATGGATTCACATGTGAATTCTTCCAAACATTTAAAGAACAATTAGCCCCAATGTTATATAAATTATTTGAAAAAATAGGGGATGAAGGAGTCCTACCAAATTCCTTCTATGACACAGACATGGTACTGATACCTAAACCTGGTAGATCGAAAACTGAGAAAGAAAATTATAGACCAATCTCCTTAATGAATATTGATGCTAAAATCTTAAATAAGATATTAGCAAAAAGACTTCAGAAAATTATCTCCAAGATAATACACTATGATCAAGTAGGATTTATTCCAGGAATGCAGGGCTGGTTTAATATTAGGAAAACTATTAATATAATTGACCATATTAATAATCAAATTAATAAGAACCATATGATCATCTCAATAGATGCAGAAAAAGCATTTGACAAAATCCAACATCCATTCCTAATAAAAACTCTTGAGAGTATAGGAATAAATGGATTATTCCTTAGAATAATCAGGAGTATATATTTAAGACAGTCAGTAAGCATAATATGCAATAGAAATAAACTGCAACCTTTCCCAGTAAGATCAGGAGTGAAACAAGGTTGCCCACTATCACCATTACTATTCAATATAGTACTAGAAACGCTAGCCTCGGCAATAAGAGCCGAGAAAGAGATTCAAGGAATTAGAGTAGGAAATGAGGAAATTAAACTATCACTTTTTGCAGATGACATGATGGTATACTTAGAGAACCCCAAAGACTCTGCTAAAAAGCTACTAGAAATAATTCAAAATTTCAGCAAAGTGGCAGGATACAAAATAAATCCACATAAATCCTCGGCATTTTTATATATCACTAACAAAATGCAACAGCAAGAGATACAAAGAGAAATTCCATTCCAAACAAATGTTGAGAGTATAAAATATTTGGGAATCCATCTACCAAAGAAAAGTCAGGAATTATATGAGAAAAATTACAAAACACTTGCCACAAAAATAAAATCAGATTTAAATAATTGGAAAGACATTCAGTGCTCTTGGATAGGCCGAGCGAATATAATAAAGATGACAATACTCCCCAAACTAATCTATTTATTTAGTGCTATACCAATCAGACTCCCAAGAAACTATTTTAATGACCTAGAAAAAATAACAACAAAATTCATATGGAAGAATAAAAGTTCAAGAATTGCAAGGGAACTAATGAAAAAAAACTCAGAGGAAGGTGGTCTAAGTGTACCTGATCTAAAGCTATATTATATAGCAGCAGTCACCAAAACCATTTGGTATTGGCTAAGAAATAGACCGGTAGATCAGTGGAACAGATTAGATACAAAGGACAAAAAAGGGTACATCTATAGCAATCTAATCTTTGACAAACCCAAAGATTCCAACATTAGGGATAAAAATTCATTATTCGGAAAAAACTGTTGGGAAAACTGGAAATTAGTATGGCAGAAATTAGATATGGATCCACACTTAACACCATATACCAAGATAAGATCAAAATGGGTCCATGATTTAGGCATAAAGAGGGAGATAATAAATAGATTAGAGGAACAGAGGATAATCTACCTCTCAGACTTGTGGAGGAGGAAGGAATTTATGACCAGAGGAGAACTAGAGATCATTATTGATCACAAAATAGAAGATTTTGATTACATCAAACTAAAAAGTTTCTGTACAAATAATACTAATGCAAACAAGATTAGAAGGGAAGTAACAAATTGGGAAAATATTTTTAAAAACAAAGGTTCTGACAAAGGTCTCATTTCCAAAATATATAGAGAACTGACCATAATTTATAAGAAACCGAACCATTCTCCAATTGATAAATGGTCAAAGGATATGAACAGACAATTCTCAGAGGAAGAAATTGAAACTATATCCACTCACATGAAAGAGTGTTCCAAATCACTACTGATCAGAGAAATGCAAATTAAGACCACTCTGAGATACCACTACACACCTGTCAGATTGGCTAAGATGACAGGAACAAATAATGACAAATGTTGGAGGGGATGTGGGGAAATTGGGACACTGATACATTGCTGGTGGAGTTGTGAAAGAATCCAGCCATTCTGGAGAGCAATCTGGAATTATGCCCAAAAAGTTATCAAACTGTGCATACCCTTTGACCCAACAGCGCTACTACTGGGATTATATCCCAAAGAAATACTAAAGAGCGGAAAGAGACATATATGTGCCAAAATGTTTGTAGCAGCTCTTTTTGTTGTAGCTAGAAACTGGAAGATGAATGGATGTCCATCAGTTGGAGAATGGTTGGGTAAATTGTGGTATATGAAGGTTATGGAATATTATTGCTCTGTAAGAAATGACCAGCAGGAGGAATACAGAGAGGCCTGGAGAGACTTAGGTCAACTGATGCTGAGTGAAATGAGCAGAACCAGAAGATCACTGTATACTTCAACAACAATACTGTATGAGGATGTATTCTGATGGAGGTGGAAATCTTCAACATAAAGAAGATCCAACTCACTTCCAGTTGATCAATGATGGACAGAAATAACTATACCCAGAGAAGGAACACTGGGAAGCGAATGTAAATTGTTAGCACTGATAGCTGTCTGCCCAGGTTGCATGTACCTTCGGATTCTAATGTTTATTGAGCAACAAGAGGATGATATTCACACACATGTATTGTACCTAGACTGTGTTGTAACACATGTAAAATGTATGGTATTGCCTGTCGTCGGGGGGAGGGAATAGAGGGAGGGGGGGCAATTTGGAAAAATGAATACAAGGGATAATATTATAAAATATATATATAAGAATAAAAAAAAAATATTTTTAGAATTTCAAAAAAAAAAAAAAAAAAAAAGATTTATATTTTGCATTTCCACTCCAATAGTGGACTTCTAGGTCCTATTTTTGATGGTAATTCAAAGGCAGATAGCCTTCTAACCATGCTGGCCAGTACTCCTTTATTTCAAGAAGCACAAGACTCTCATTCTAAATATCATCAGGCTGACTGAGCTTTACATTTGCAGTTTGGAATAACAAGAGTAGAAGCTAGGAGCATAGTAAAAGCTGTACAGCTTGCCTTCCTTTCCATGCTCCTACACTCCCTCCAGGGAAGAACCCTCTTGGTTTGAGACCTAATGAAATTTGGCAAATGGATGTGACCCATTATAAATCTTTTGGTCGTCTATCTTTTATCCATGACGTGGTCGACACCTTTTCAAAATTCACATTTGCAATGCCAGCAGCAAAAGAGACAGCTCGAGTGGGCACTGAATTCCTTATACAAGCATTTGCACTTATGGGTGTGTCACAAGCAATAAAAATAGACAATGGACCTGCATATACATCTAAACATTTTACACACTTTTGTGCACAGTATAAGATTTTACACACCACGGGCATACCCTTTAATCCTCAAGGGCAGGCAATAGTAGAGAGAAGAAACAGAGATATTAAGACACTCCTCCAAAAACAAAAGAAAGGGGGAGCCACGGGTAACCCTAGAGAACTTCTAAATTTAGTTCTCTATACCATTAATTTTTAAATTTTTGACAAAGATGCACTGGCTCCGGGAGACAGGTTTTATAACCCACTGGAAGGGCAGTGTCCAGTGGGAGCAGCTCCACTGTCTTTAGATAATCGCCAAGTGATGTGGAGAGACCCAGACAGTGGTGAATGGAGGGGACCAGATAGGTTAACTGCTTGGGGGAGAGGGTTTGCTTGTATCTCCACAGATGGAGAAGGAATCAGATGGGTGCCAACAAGCTGTATTCACCTTGTCCATCGGGGAGAAGGAGAAGACCCAAGAAACATCGGGTGGTTCCATTGCTGACTGTGCCCACCACTGAAAGAACCTGGCAGTTATGGTGTTTGACTAATGGACATCAAAAACTGTTGGACTTGAAAATCCTCAGGAATCATTGGATTCTCTGAGACATCATAAGACTATTGTAGGACTTGAAAATCCTCAGGAATCATTGCATTCTCTGAGGAATCATAAGACTGTTGCTGGACTTCAAAACCTGTTGGGATCATTGAATTCCCTAACATATAAAAAGACTGATGTGGGACTTCAAAATCTTGTGGGGATCATTGGATTCCCTAACAGTGAAGCAATGGACAATAGATTGGTTTTGGACTATCACTTGGTTGCTAAAGAAGGAGTGTATCTGTGACTGATGTTTACATACCTTCCTTCTAGGACTTCTGGAAATCTCTTACAATACCATGTTGATTTATATTGTTTGTTATATCACTACTTGCATGTATAATTCCTGTTTGTTACACCACAACGAGTCTGTACTGACTGTGGGGAGAGTCATCACTAATAGCCTCTGCATTATTGCTATGTGCATGTGTAATAACTCCCATGTTGATGGGTTTGTGCATACTTGTCTCAAATAAGGCCCTTCAATCCAGAAACCCACTAGCAAATCCCCACTTCTCTTTGGTGCTTTTCATCTCCCCTCCTGAGGAGTCAGGGGGAGGGTGATCACCTCCTTTTTGGGGTTCTTATCTCCCTGAAAAGTCAGGGATGGCAAGACCACCTGTGGTCTAAAACAAAAGAAAACGGGAGATGTAAAGGGCTAGAACTGAGCAATGCACTTGGATAATGAAGCACGTGAGACTAATTGCCAATTGCACGGTTCCCTATTAACTTGTTTGAAGGTTGACCCTCCCCAGCTGTTCTGTGCTGACTTGATTGGTGGGACAAAGAGGAGGAAGTGACTTGTGTGGGAGGAGTAGGAGATGCTTGGGTGGTGGAACTCATGCTCTCTTGCACTTGTGACCTGGTGTTGGAGTGGACAGAAAAGAATAAGAATAAAGACATTTAGTGATCCTGACTCTGGCTGATTTCTGGGAAGATAGAATTCCAGCAAATAGTGATTTGGAACACTCTTTCATATGAGCGGAAATAGTTTTAATTTCATAATCTGAAAATTGTCTGTTCATATCCTTTGACCATTTATCAATTGCAGAATGGCTTGATTTCTTATAAATTAAAGTCAATTCTCTGTATATTTTGGAGATGAGGCCTTTATCAGAACCTTTAACTGTAAAAATGTTTTCCCAATTCGTTTCTTCCCTTCTAATTTTGTTTGCATTAGTTTTGTTTGTGCAGAAACTTTTTTAATTTGGTGTAATCAAAATTTTCTATTTTGTGATCAATAATGGTCTCTAGTTCTCCCTTGGACACAAACTCCTTCCTCCTCCAGATGTCCGAGAGGTAAACCATCCCATATTCCTCTAATGTATTTATGATTTCGTTCTTTATGCCTAAATCTTTGACCCATTTTGATCTTATCTTAGTATGTGGTGTTAAATGTGGGTCCATGCCTAGTTTCTGCCATACTAATTTCCAGTTTTCCCAGCAGTTTTTGTCAAATAATGAATTCTTATCCCAAAATTTTGGATATTTGGTTTGGTCAAACACTAGATTGCTATTTTTATTCACTGTCTTGCCCTGTGAACCTAAACTATAAGCACTGATCAACTGGTCTATTTCTTAGCCAATACCAAATGGTTTTGGTGACTGTTGCTTTATAATATAGTTCTAGATCAGGTATAGCTAGACCACCTTCATTTATTTTTTTTTTTTCATTGCTTCCTTTGAAATTCTCAATCTTTTGTTGTTCCATATGAATTCTGTTGTTATTTTTTCTAGGTCATTAAAATAGTTTCTTGGGAGTCTGATTGGTATAGCACTGAATAAATAGATTAGTTTAGGGATTATTGTCATTTTAATAATATTCGCTCAGCCTAACCAAGAGCACTAAATGTCTTTCCAATTATTTAAATCTGACTTTATTTTTGTGGCAAGTGTTTTGTAATTTTGCTCATATAATTCCTGACTTTCCTTTGGTAGATATATACCCAAATATTTTATACTATCGACCGTTATTTTGAATGGAATTTCTCTTTGTATCTCTTGTTGTTGGATTGTGTTGTTAATGTATAAAAATGCTGAGGATTTATGTGGATTTATTTTGTATCCTGCCACTTTGCTAAAATTCTGAATTATTTCTAATAGCTTTTTAGCAGAGTCTTAGGGGTTCTCTAAGTATACCATCATGTCATCTGCAAAGAGTGATAATTTGATTTCCTCATTTTCTACTCTAATTCCTTGAATCTCTTTCTTGGCTCTTATTGCTGAGGCTAGAGTTTCTAGTACTATATTGAATAGTAATGGTGATAGTGGGCAACCTTGTTTCACTCCTTATCTTATAGGGAAAGGTTTTAGTTTATCGCCATTACATATGATGTTTACTGAAGGTTTTAAATATATGCTCTTTATTATTTTAAGGAATAGTCCATTTATTCCTATACTCTCAAGCATTTTTACTAGGAATGGATGTTGGATTTCATCAAATGCTTTTTCTGCATCTATTGAGATGATCATATGTTTTTTATTAATTTGATTATTAATATGGTCAATTATACTAATAGTTTTCCTAATATTAAACCAGCCCTGCATTCCTGGTATAGATCCCACTTGGTCATAGTTCATTATCCTGGGGATGATTTTCTGAAGTCTTTTTGCTAATATCTTATTTAAGATTTTAGCATCAATGTTCATTAAGGAAATTGGTCTATGGTTTTCTTTCTCAGTTTTCAATCTACCTGGTTTAGGTATCAGTACCATGTCTGTGTCATAAAAGGAATTTCGTAGGACTCCATCAATCCCTGTTTTTTCAAATAGTTTGTATAGCATTGGAGTTAGTTGTTCTTTAAATGTTTGGTAGAATTCACATGTAAATCCATCTGGTCCTGGGGATTTTTTCTTAGGGAGCTGGTTAATAGCTTGTTCTATTTCTTTTTCTGAGATGGGACTATTCAGACTGATTAGTTCTTCCTCTGTTAATCTGGGCAAGCTATATTTTTGAAGGTATTCTTCCATTTAATTTAAGTTATCGAATTTATCGGCATAAAGTTGAGCAAAGTAGCTCCTAACTATTGTTCTAATTTCCTCTTCATTAGTGATGAGTTCTCCCTTTTCACTTTCAAGACTAACAATTTGCTTTCTCTCTTTCCTTTTTTAATCAGGTTACTAAGGGTTTGTCTATTTTGTTGGTTTTTTCATAGAACCAACTCTTAGTTTTATTAATTAATTCAATACTTTCAAATTTATTAATCTCACCTTTTATTTTTTGAATTTCAAGTTTTGTGTTTGTCTGGGGGTTTAAAATTTGTTCCTTCTTTAGTAATTTTAGTTGTAAGCCCAATTCGTTGGCCCTCTCTTTCTCAATTTTATGCAAGTAAGCCTGTAGAGATATAAAACTTCCCCTTATGATTGCTTTGGCTGTATCCCACACATTTTGGTATGATGTCTCATTATTGTCATTTTCTTGGGTGAAGTTATTAATTATGTCTATGATTTGCTGTTTTACCCAATCATTCTTTAGTATAAGATTATTTAGTTTCCAATAATTTTTTTGGTCTATTTTCCCCTGGCTTTTTATTAAATGTAATTTTGATTGCATTGTGATCTGAAAAGGATGCATTTACTATTTATGCCTTACTGTATTTGATTTTGTGGTTTTTATGCTCTAGTATATGATCAATTTTTGTATAGGTTCCATGAACTGCTGAGAAGAAAGTATACTCCTTTCTGTCTCCATTTAGCTTTCACCAAAGATCTATCATATCAAACTTTTCTAGTATTCTATTTACCTCTTTGACTTCTTTCTTATTCATTTTGCGATTTGATTTATCTAATTATGAGAGTGCAAGGTTGAGATCTCCCACTATTATAGTTTTGCTGTCTATTTCTTCTTGCAGCTCTCTTAATTTCTCTTTTAAGAATTTAGATGCTGCCCCACTGGTGCATATATGTTTAATATTGATACTGCTTCATTATTGATGCTACCTTTTAGCAGGATATAATGCCTTTCCTTTTTGTTTTTGCTTGATCTGAGATAAGGATGGCTATCCCTGTTTTTTTGGCTTCACCTGAAGTATAGTAGATTCTGCTCCACCCTTTTACTTTTAGTTTGAATGTATCACCCTGTTTCAGGTGTGTTTCCTGTAAACAACATATAATAGGATTCTGACTTTTAATCTAGTCTGCTAACTGCTTCCTCTTTATGTGGCAGTTTGCCCCATTCACATTTATGGTTAGATTGACTAATTCTATATTGCTTGCCATCCTATTAACCCCTGCTTATGCTTTTCCCCTTTCCTTCCCTCTTACCACGTACCCAGTATTAAACTTGTGAACACCACTTGCTTTTCACAGCCCTTCCTTTTTAGTATCCTTTCCCCACCTTAATGTTCCTCCCCTTATTTTACCCCTTTTCCTCACAATTTCTGCATTCCCTTCCCCTTAGCTTATTCCTTCCCTCTCACTTTTTAATGAAGTGGAAGAAGTTTCACCATAAATCAAATATGTCTATTGATACATACTATGTTCTTCTCCCTCCTTTCTTTCTCTCAGATATAATAGGTTACCTTTGCCTCTTCATGAGATGTAGTATCACCACTTTACACTTTTTTATGATTTAATTTCCTTTCCACCTCTAGTTTCTAGGACAAATTATACATACATTCTTAAATATTTTTATGGCAGAAGTATAGTTCTCATGATTTCTTTTTACCTTTTTAGAAATCTCTTGAGTTCTGCATTTGAAGATCAAACATTTTATGTCAGTCTGTTTTTTTCATCAAGAATAGATGGAATTCATTTATTTCATTAAATGTCCATCTTCTTCCCTGGAAAACAATGCTCATTTTTACTGGGTAAGTTATTCTTGGCTGCATACCAAGTTCCTTAGCCTTTCAGAATATCATGTTCCATGCCCTTTGTTCTTTTAATGTGGACGCTGCTAGATCCTGGGTTATCCTTATTGTGGATCCTCCATATCTGAATTGCTTTTTTCAAGCAGCTTGCAATATTTTTTCCTTTGTCTGATGGTTCTTGAACTTGGCCACTATATTTCTTGGCATTTTGATTTTAGGGTCCCTTTCAGTAGGTGATCGATGAATTTTTTCAATGTCTATTTTACCCTCTGTTTCCAAAACGTCTGGGCAGTTCTTTTTTTTTTTTATATATATATATATATATATATATATATATATATATATATTTTATAATATTATCCCTTGTATTCATTTTTCAAAATTACCCCCCCCTCTCTCTATTCCCTCCCCCCGACGACAGGCAATACCATACATTTTACATGTGTTACAATATAATCTAGGTACAATACATGTGTGCGAATATCATTTTCTTGTTGCACAATAAACATTAGAATCCGAAGGTACATGCAACCTGGGCAGACAGATATTGGTGCTAACAGTTTTCATTCCCCTCCCAGTGTTTCTTCTCTGGGTGTAGCTACCTCTGTCCATCATTGATCAACTGGAAGTGAGTTGGATCTTCTTTATGTTGAAGATTTCCACTTCCATCAGAATACATCCTCATACAGTATTGTTGTTGAAGTGTACAGTGATCTTCTGGTTCTGCTCATTTCACTCAGCATCAGTTGATTTAAGTCTCTCCAGGCCTCTCTATATTCCTCCTGCTGGTCATTTCTTACCGAGCAATAATATTCCATAACCTTCATATACCACAATTTACCCAACCATTCTCCAACTGATGGACATCCATTCATCTTCCAGTTTCTAGCCACTACAAAAAGAGCTGCCACAAACATTTTGGCACATATATGTCTCTTTCCACTCTTTAGTATTTCTTTGGGATATAATCCCAGTAGTAGCGCTGCTGGGTCAAAGGGTATGCACAGTTTGATAACTTTTTGGGCATAATTCCAGATTGCTCTCCAGAATGGCTGGATTCTTTCACAACTCCACCAGCAATGTATTAGTGTCCCAATTTCCCCACATCCCCTCCAACATTTGTCATTATTTGTTCCTGTCATCTTAGCCAATCTGACAGGTGTGTAGTGGTATCTCAGAGTGGTCTTAATTTGCATTTCTCTGATCAGTAGTGATTTGGAACACTCTTTCATGTGAGTGGATATAGTTTCAATTTCTTCCTCTGAGAATTGTCTGTTCATATCCTTTGACCATTTATCAATTGGAGAATGGTTCGGTTTCTTATAAATTATGGTCAGTTCTCTATATATTTTGGAAATGAGACCTTTGTCAGAACCTTTGTTTTTAAAAATATTTTCCCAATTTGTTACTTCCCTTCTAATCTTGTTTGCATTAATATTATTTGTACAGAAACTTTTTAGTTTGATGTAATCAAAATCTTCTATTTTGTGATCAATAATGATCTCTAGTTCTCCTCTGGTCATAAATTCCTTCCTCCTCCACAAGTCTGAGAGGTAGATTATCCTCTGTTCCTCTAATCTATTTATTATCTCCCTCTTTATGCCTAAATCATGGACCCATTTTGATCTTATCTTGGTATATGGTGTTAAGTGTGGATCCATATCTAATTTCTGCTGGGCAGTTCTCTTTGATAATTTCCTCAAAAATAGTGTCCAAGCTCTTTTTTTTTCCTCACATTTTTCAGGGAGTCCGATTATTCTCAAATTGTCTGTCCTGGATCTGTTTTCCAGGTCTGTTGTCTTTCTAATAAGGTATTTGACATTCTTTTCAATTGTTTCATTTTTCTGGTTTTGCTTGACTACCTCTTGGTTTCTCCTTGAGTCATTCATTTCTACTTGTTTGAGTCTAATTTTCAATGATGTATTTTCTTCACTCACTTTTTTTATATCTTTTTGTAATTGTCCAATTGTGTTTTTATCTTCTATGGAATTTTTTTACATTTTATCCATTTTATTTTTTAGAGAGCTGATTTCTTTATTCAGCTCACTAATCCTGTTTTCCTTGGAGTTGTTTGCCTTTTCCAGCTCATTAATCCTGTTTTCCTTGGAGTTGTTTGCCTTTTCTAATTCACTAATTTTATTTCTTAATGATTTGACCTCTTTATCCACTCTGGATGACTTCTCTAGCCTCTCTTTCCAAGCTTCCCTTTCCTTTTCCCATTTCTCTTCTAGCTCTCTTGTGAGAGCCTTTTTGATTTCCTCTATGAGATTCTTTTGTATTGAAGAGCAGATCATATCCCCCTTAGGGGATTCCTCTGGGGACAGTCTGTTTTTAGTGTCCTCAGTATTTGAAGTCTGCTCTCTCTCCATACAGAAGCTGTCAATGGTTAGAGCCCTTTTGAATTTTTTGTTCATTTTGTCTAGAGCAGAATCGAAGAAAACCAATTGACAAGAGCAACAATTGGTCTGTTTTGGGGGGGATGGGGCTGGATGGTGTTAATGGGCTTCCTCTACAGACTGGGGGTAGGGCAGCAGAGATCCACTGACAGAACATCTATGGCTGTGCTGTGTCTGTGTTCTGAGGCTCTGAGAACTTGATGTCACTCCAGGTGGGGGTTGGGGTGGCCGGGTTTGGAGAGAGGCTAACTTTCTGGGGTTTTAATCTTCACCTCCGGTGTTTACACCCTTTAGGCTGCTCCTGGCTTGCTGCCAAGACTGAAATCCACAGTGGGGTAAAAGTCTTTTAGTAGAAAAGGCAGAGATTGTACCCCTCCCCCCTCTGGTCTGAGCTGTGTGAGCTGCCTGTCTTGCTCTGGCTTGCCTGCCCTCAGTCTGTGCCCAGTCTGTTCTACCCTCCCCCAAGCAAACACAGACCTTCTCTCGTGAATTTCAAGGATGTCTTCTCTTAGTCATTTTCTGTGGGTTTCTTTTCCGGTCAAGCATTATTCCGAGGCTGGTCATGAAGTAAGTCCTGTGAGAAAACATGGAGTTCAAGCAGCTGTCTGCCTCCACGCCGCCATCTTGGCTGGAAGTCCTAGAAGGATAAAATTTAAAACTGATACTATTACATGTAAATGATAATTTTTTTATCAAAATTAATTCACATAGAAAAAAGTGAAATTTTATATTATATAGGAAAATTTATATCAAATTTTTCAATATTTTGGTATCAAAGATATATAGAAAACACAGATGTATATATGTGCATTAATGCACACATACATACATATGTTTATGTTTTTGTATGAATATGATATAGTGAAGAGTAGATGGGAAGAAGGGAGATCATTTAGAAGGCCTTTTTTGAAAAAAAATATTTCTAATTATAAAATATTCAATGGTACATGAATATCACACTTTTTATTATAATTAATCCATAATAAATAAAATAGAACTGTCATACAATATTTCAGGCAACAATTTGTGAGAGACTGAAACCACTTGCTAATGGGTTTATTTGGGAGCTGAAACAGACATAGCAGTAGAGCATTTTTTTGGTATTCTACATCTATACAATAACTAAAAGTGATGCATAGCACTAAAATAAAATTTGTTTGAAGAATGGAGAAATAAAATTGTGTTGTAAGCACAAATGATTGCTTCCACTTAGAAAATACTAAATTTGATTTTCTTACAAAATACAAATCAGGCTTTGTTGGAAACCTGCTATATGCAAGATGTTGTAGATAATTTGGGGAAATTATAATGGCTTTATAGTCTTCATAAAGGAATAATCTAGTTGAGTATTAAAAAAATATGAATTAACAGAGATCTAAAGGAATCTAAAGTCAAAGATGTTGGATTAAATCCAAACTCTGCCACTTACTAGTTATGTAATCTCTGATGGATCATTGAATTCCTCCTCCATACCTTAGTTTCTTCAACGGTAAAATAAGAATTCTGAATGAAATAACATCTAAGAGATATCATCATGCATTGGGACTATGATTTTGTAACTAGTTACATGTACATAGTAATTTATTTACACACACTAAAGAGATGTAAGAAAAAGCTTTTATAGTGGAAGGGAATAAGTGGGAAGTGAAGGGAAATAAATGAACCTTACTCTCATTAAAATTGGCTCAAAGAGGAAATACACATTCAAGTGAGTATAGAAATCTATCTTACCTTACAGAAGGGGAAGAAGAATAAGAGAGGAGATGGGTGATAGAAGGGAAATTATGATATAGGAGGAGCTAGTCAAAAGTAAAATACTTTGAAGACAGTCAAGGTGAAGGGAGAAAGAGAACAGAATAAACAGGGGAGATATACACAAATGAAGCAAGTTTCTCTGATAAAGGCTTCATAACGCAAACATAGAAAACTGAGTCAAATTTGTAAAAAAAACAAAAAAACCCTCCAATGTTTTTATGATGAAAAATGCTATCCATAGACAAAGAAAGAACTGATAATATCTACATAGAGATTCAACTATATATACTTTTTTTCTTTGAGAGGTGTGTGTTTGTGTGTATGTGTGTTTCCTATTTTTTCTGTCACAACATAGAAATCTTTTTCATGATTGCATATTTATAACCTATATCTAATTACTTTTATGTTCAATGTGGGGGATGGGAGGGAGAAAATCTGCAACTCAAAAATTAAAAAAAAATAATTTGAAAATGTGTTTTTACTTATAACTAGGGAAATATAAAATAATAAACAAAAACATACAAATCAAAAGCTACAGCAAAATTTGTTCTCTTCATTCAAAGTATCTCTAAGGTTCTTAACCTATCATATCCCTATTGACAAGTCCATATCATAGTTTCTTTCCAACTAATTAATTATCTATTCTTAGCCCTTAAAAGAGCCACTTGAACAATTTTTTGCTACTCTGAAAATTTTCTTCAAATATGAAGACTTTAAAAAATAATTTAATTAATCAAAAGTCATATACATTGCTTTACAAATAATGTTGGAAGAGAAAGATCAAAACAAAAGGGAAGAACCATGGAAGAGAGGAAAAAAAACAAAAAACAAAACCAAAAATAAACAAAGCATATTTATTCAGCCATTCCCCAATTGATAGGGGTATTTTTTTATATTGCTAAAGAGGACTTTAATTTTGTCATCTGAAAACTTTTCATATCCTTTGATTTATTATCAATTGGAGAATGACTTGTATTCTTGTAAATTTTGCAGAGTTCTTTATACATTTTAGAAATGTGACTTCTATTGAAAATACTGATCAGAAAGTATTTCCCCAGCTTTGTACTTCCCTTTTAATCTTATTTTTGTTAGTTTTGTTTCTGCAAAACTTTTTTTTTTAATTCGATGTAATCAAAGTTGCCTGTCAAAAATGAAAACTAAACATAATAACCAATATGTGACTATTTTCCCAATAACTTGAACCAATTATTCTCTGTCCAAAATGAAGAAGAATTTAGGCAGGGATTTGGATTTGATATTTAGGTTAATCTTTAGGTTATTTATTTCTAGTTTCTTTCTATTCTCTCTCTTTGATTAATCTGAAAAATATAACAACATCAGAAATTAAATATAAAAAGGTGATGATGATGATATTTATGATCATAACACTAAAGTCTATAAGTTCTTATACATATATACACATCTACATATATACACTAAAATCAAAAAAAGTAATATCATTTCTGATGGGCAAAAAGTATAATGACAACTATTATAACTCTATAAAAACTAAAAGATGGCAGCACTACATATTTTTAAAAAATATTGTTTCAAATTCTTCTAGGTCTTGTTCAAAAAGTTTGACAGGGGCAGTTAGATGATATAGTGCCTAAAGCACTCACTCTGAAATCAAGAGGACTTCAGTTCAAATCTGACCTCAAACATTAACACTTGCTACCTGTATGATCTTGAGCAAATAGCATAATCCCAATTCCCTCATAATAACGAATAAAATGATTTGCCATATTCCTCTCAAGACAAGCCTAGCCCCCCCTTTTTTTTAACAGAAGGGTTTCCATACTTAAATAACTATCTTCTCTTCTAACTATGTTTATTATGTACTAATGTACATAATAAATAAAATCACAGAATTTGAAAATTAGAAGTTATCTCAAGGTTCATTTAAACTATACTACATATAGTAAATAGATTGTCACCTTGCAATTACTAACATCACATTTAGCCTCTGATTCTGTCTAAGACTAACAAAATTATGTGACATTGGGCAATATATTTAAAACTTCTTTGCCTTATTCCCTCAATTTTAAAATAAGGATCAAAATAGAACATGTCTTCCAAAATTATAAGGATCAAATGAGATAATATTCATAAAACAATTGGTAGATTTTCTTTTATATAATAGTTATTTAACATGGTTGATTTCTTTTGTTCTTATACCATGAATTCCTTACTACAATAAATCTAGCAAATGATCTGCTCAAAGCCTTACAAGTAGGGGGAACCCACCAGGTCTGAAATCAGGATATTATACATTTGTGTATATGTTAGGACTTTACTCCTCAGTACAGAACAAGTCTAAATTAATCATCATGAAGGAAAAATAGATTAATCTTTCCACATCTAAAAAACAGAAAAAGGATTATAACTCTTCTTCAGTTATATGATAAACAGGTAAAAATAAAAAAAAATAAGGGCAATGCACCAAGTAATACTGAATTCTAATAATAGATATTCATCATTGAATTTGCTTAATGCAATTGAAAGTGGTTTGCTTCCAGATAGAGCCTATTAAGTCACTAAGATCCACAAACAGTATTGAAACTCCTTCTGAGTGTCAATTTTGTATTAATACAGTCAACTGTATATTGATTTAAAAAGTTGTACAAATGACTGAGTTATCCAGATATATTACAGAAAATTAAACATACTTCATCCACAAAAGAATTACATTTTTTCAAGTGGGAATGTTTATAAAATTGCAACCACATTTAAAACTATAATATTATGTATTTTTCAATTGTAGAGAACTCAGGCTAAAAAGCTGGGGAAGATTTGTAATAGTATTCCTATGTAAAATATTTACATGCATGGTCTTCAGGTAAACTTTAACATAAATCCTTCCACCTTAGAGTTAGTGTCTTGTGATGATTATATGCATTATATATTAATAATATTACACATAATCATATATATAAACATAAAGTGTATGTGTGTATACAGACACACAGTTTAAACATTAGGAACCATAAGAATATGAAAATTGATGCTGCTACATTGGGTATGGTATTATGTCCATAGTTATTAATACAACCCCCTTGTGTCATATTGTTTTTTACAGCTTTTTAAAGATTTCCTTGAAATCATATTCTACAGTAATTATGTATTCTAAAAAAAACTTTTTTTGAAATGGTGGAATACAAAAATAAGTTTGCATTTGGGACCAAAAGAGCTAAATTTGAATTTTCAGCTCTTCTCTTACAACCAATGTCTTAAACAATTTACAATGCAGTGTTTGCTTTCCTCATTTGTAAGTTGAGGGGGAAGGAGCAGCTAAATCTCTATTTCTAAATATCTTCTGATATTTGTAAGTATCTTGATAAGAAACATATAATGGAAAGATTCTTGAATCTGAAGTCCGAGAAGATAAGTTAAAATAAAGATTTGGTCACTTGCTATCTTTATGACATCAAGCAAGTCTCTTAACATCTTTGACACTTGGTGTTCAGTTTGATGGAATGAGGGATTTCAACTATATAACTTCAGACATCCTTCAGAATAACACAATAATCAAACTTGAGAGGTAGAAATGAATCTTAGAAACAATCTACACCAACTCATTTTTTTTCTTATTTCTTTGGCAAGGAAATTACATATAAGTGACTTGTCCAGAATCACACAGCTAGTAAGTATTAAATATCTAAGGCCAGATTTGAACTCAGGTACTTTTGATTTCAGGGCCAGTGCTCTACCTACTGTGCCATCTAGCTGCTCCTAAACCAGCTCATTTATTTTCTAGTAAATTTAATACTTTTTAATACACATTGTTTTATGAATCAAGTTGAGAGAGAAAAATCAGAGCATAAGGGGAAAATCAATGGAGAGAGAAAAAAAATAGAAAAAACAAACAAACAAAAAAAAGTGAACATATAGCATGTGTTAATTTACATTCAGTCTCCTTAGTTCTTTTTCTGGATGCAGATGACATTTTCTGTGCAAAGTGAACTGGGATCGCTTTGAATCACTGAACTACTGAGTAGAACCAAGCTTTTCATAGTTACTAATCACAAATTCTTGCTGTTCTTGTGTACAATGTATTCCTCGTTCTCCTTGTTTCGCTAAGCATCAGTTCATACAAATTTTTCCAAGCCTTTCTATAATCAGCTTGTTCATCATTTTTTTTAATAAAACAATAACATTCCATTATCTTTATATACCATAACTTGTTCAGCCATTCCCTAGTTGATTAGCATTTTTCCAATTCTATGCTATCACAAAAACAGCTGCTACAAACATTTTTGCACATGTGTGTCCTTTTCCCTCCTTTATTATTTTCTTGGGTAATAGACCCAATAATGATTCTGCTGGGCCAAGAGTATGCACAGTTTTATAGCCTTTTGGGTATAATTACAAATTGTTTTTCACAATGGTTAAATCATTTCATAACTAAAGCAACTATGTATTAGTGTCCCAGTTTTCCCACATTCCCTCCAACATTTATCAATATCTTTTCTTGTCATCTCAATTAATCTGAGATTTTTCTTATCAATAGTGATTAAGAACATTTTTTCATATAACTATAAATAATTTCATCATCTGAAAATTGTCTGTTCGCATCCTTTGACAGTTTATCAATTGGGGAATGACTTGTATTCTTATAAATTTCAGTTTTTTACATATTATAGAAATGAAACTTTTATTAAAAACATTGACTATAAAGATTTCCCCCCAGTTTTGTACTTCTCTTTTAATCTTGATTCTGTTGGTTTTGTTTGTGGGGAAAAAAAAAAAAAAACAACTTTTTAATTTAATGTCATCAAAATTATCCTTTTTGCATTTCATAATGTTCTCTAGTTCTTCTTTGGTTATAAATTCCTCCCTTCTCCAACGATCTAATAGATAAATTATCCCTTGTCTTCTAATTTGTTTATGGTATCATCCTTAATGCCTAAATCATGTACCCATTTTTTTTTTTTAATTTTTTATTTTATTTTATAATTATAACATTTTTTGACAGTACATATGCATGGGTAATTTTTTACAACATTATCCCTTGCACTTACTTCTATTCAGATTTTTTCCCTTCCTCCCCCAACCCCCTGCCCCAGATGGCAAGCAGTCTTATATATGTTAAATATATTACAGTATAATTTAGATACAATATATGTGTGTAGAACCGAATTTTTTGTTGCACAGGAAGAATTGGATTCAGAAGGTAAAAATAACAGTTTACATTCATTTCCCAGTGTTCCTTTTCTGGATGTAGCTGGTTCTGTCCATCATTAATCAATTGGAATTGGATTAGTTCTTCTCTATGTTGAAGAAATCCACTTCCATCAGCATACATCCTCGTACAGTATCATTGTTGAAGTGTATAATGATCTTCTGGTTCTGCTCGTTTCACTCAGCATCATGTACCCATTTTGACGCCAACTCAATT
Organism: Sminthopsis crassicaudata; assembly: GCF_048593235.1. Taxonomy (NCBI): domain Eukaryota; kingdom Metazoa; phylum Chordata; class Mammalia; order Dasyuromorphia; family Dasyuridae; genus Sminthopsis; species Sminthopsis crassicaudata. Next base: position 46,467,579 of record NC_133620.1, read on the forward strand.
TTGAAAAGAAGGCAACATAACAAGTCCAAGAAATAGCTGAACAATTTCTGCCTGAAGACCTTTAAGAAGAGATAAATACCCCTTCATGAGTCATTACTTTCTACTTTTTGGATTGCTCTAATTCTTTATTGTCATTATTATTATTAAAGCTTTTTATTTACAAACATATGCATAGATAATTTTTCAACATTGACCCTTGTAAAACTTTTTGTTTCAAATTTTCCCCTCCTTCCTCCCACCTCCTCCCCTAAACAGCAGGTAATCCAATAGATGTTAGATACATTAAAATGTATGTTAAATCCAATATATGTATACATATTTATACAGTTATCTTGCTGCACAAAAAATTCTGTTAAAGAGGAAAAAAAAAACAGAAATAAAAGGAAATCCAAGTAAACAACATCAGAAGGAGTGAAAATGTGGTCTACAAGTAGTTCCCACAGCCCTCTCTCTGGGTGTAGATGGCTCTCTCTTCATCACAAGATTATTGGAATTGATCTGAATCATCTCATTGTTGGAAAGAGGGATGGTTCTAATTTTTAATAATTATATAACAAACTTCACTTTGCCTCTTCAAGAATTTATGAGTATTGGTCATTTTTCTGTCATCTAGGGTCAGACAGAAGCATTTTAGTTTTCCATTCACATGGTAACTGCCCTTGAGAAAATGAAGAGAATGAATTCCCCCTCAAAAAACAAAAACAAAAACAAAAATGAAACATTTCTACTACAGTTTCTATAGTGCCATTTTTAAAAACCTCATCTTAACATGTCACACACTCAAGGCACTTCCCCAATTACTCTTTTTGATCTTACTAAGTTATACTATTATGTCTCCTAGAATTTCTCCTAGAATTCTGTTTTGATTTTTATCTTTATAGGAAGTTTTTTTTTTTTTTTTTTTTTTAAGGAAATAAGGAAAGGGTCTATGGTATTCTTTGTGAAAGAATTCAAGTTCTAGGTTTAAAAGTATTCTGACTGTTAATTATAAGAAAATATTCATGTAAAACTATTTAATTCTGATGTCACTGTTTTTACCTGGTTTTATAACCATTAACACACAATGTCTTATAGCTGGTTTGTAGCTAGTGGGTTGTCTTATTCATTAAATCTCATGTGGAAAAATGAATAAAAAATTATGGAGAAAAAGATTACAGGGAGCTTAAAGAAGCATAGTTAAAAGGAATTTTTGCTAGCTTAAGTGTGAATTCATTGAAATTTAATTTACTAAATATTTACTATGTATAAAAGTAATGATCTACCAACAATCTAATTCTTTATATTTAAATGGGAAGATGTAGAAGTGTTGAAGAATTGTAGAGTTATTTTAGTCTCACTATAAATTTGAGTCCAGGATAAAAGATAGCAATCTGCTTAAATTGTGTGGCATTTTTCACTGTAAACATTTATTAAGTAATTATTGGTTGATAGATAAGATGACACAGATTATGACTGACAAAACTAAGATTTGAGCACAAAAATAATGACTCTTTATTTTACCATAATGCTTCATTCCCATGCTATAAACTTTGATAAAGACAAATCTAAAATGACTGTTGAGGAGAAGATTCTATAATGATTTCTGTCTACTATTAATATAAAAGAAGAATCACTTTGGAAGAAATTAAAATTAGAATTAAATGATATGGGAGAAATTCAATCTAATCTAATTGCAGTCAAAATTTCCCACTTTTATAGATTTTATGATTGAGCTATAATGAGAACATGCAACATATTCCAAAGGTATTTGTGAAATGTGAAGTAAACTTGCATATGTTTCCCAGAATGTTGGCTGCATCTCTGGTACTGAACTTATTGATGAACATAGATGAAAGTTACACAAGATCAGCAGAAATGTGTGGAATGCAATCTGCACAATCTGCATTAATCTGCATGTGATGATCTCATGCTTAAGAGATCATAGTTCAATGGTAATATTTAGAGAATTACAATATGCTTACTTTTCTTAAACAGACAATTCAAATATAACTAAGAATTCCTATATATATTTAAACTTCAACTTTGGTAATGGGATTTTTAAATTGATCAATAGAAATTCTAGTAAATTTCCTTCTGCCTCAGGCAATCTCAACTTTTTTTGTCCTATGGATTGCTTTGACCATCTGGAAAAGCTCTTGAACCACATCACGGGATAATGTTTTTAAATGCACAAAATAATACATTTAGAACTAAAAAATAAATCTATTATACTGAAATATAATTATTAAGATAAAATAAAATAATGGATCAAAGATTTAAAATACATGTCTAGGTAATATTCAGGGACCATATTTGTGTGTTTTAATTGCATTTATATATGTTTTGATACTACCACATAAATCTATTAAAAAAGACAAAATAAATTATATGTAACATATTATGATTTGGTAATATCATTAATATCACTCAGATTATTTTTAAATGAAATACATACCAAAAGTGGTTAATACCAATTATAAACTCATAGCTCATTATATACTATTCAAACTAATACAGATACAACATGATTTAAGATAGGAAACTGTGGCTAAAGGGATTAGTGTGCTCTGCATGGAACTAGGTTTATTTAATCAATGTTGCTTCTACTAGAAAAGTGGATTAGTTTTCCTTTAAGACAGAGTTAAAAGTTTTGTAGCTAATTTATTTTAATAAGCATTCAGTCACTGACTGCTGGGGGAAAAAATGTTAAACTGTAATGAAGCACCAGGAAAGAAAGCATGACTTAATTATTTTTTCTGGGATGGATAATGAATAAATTAGCCACACGGCAGGCTTGCCGTTTGTATAGAATTTATGACTTTTTCTTTAAGAACCATATCATGACAAAGTCAATTTCTCTCCTGACTGCCAGTTGATTGATGGGGCAGTGTCTGGCTGTGAAAAAATTCCTCTTCATCATTGTTTTGCGGATGTTGGTCCCATAAAGTGAGTTTGAAGTTCTCTTGGGTTCATGTTCTCCTACATAATTACAGATGACAATTATGTTAACTCTTTATTACAAGCCTTTTAATCATGTAAACTACAGAATGTGTCCATAGTGTGTGTCCATATTTTTTGCTATTTTCTTGAACTTTCTTTCTTTCCTTCTTCAATTCCTTTTCTTCTTTACTTTTCTTCCCTTTCCTCTTCCTTCCTTCCTTTCTGTCTCTTTCTCCCCTTTTTTTTTTCAAGCAAAATTGCCCAGTGATTTTTTAAAAATTCCATTAACCCAGTCAAAAATATATATTTTTTAAAATGTATATATTATGTGTGCACAGTGCTTTGCTCTCTGCCACTGGTCCCCTAAACCCTAAACTTCACTTTTTTCTTTTATTTTAAATTCTGAAAAATTCATTTATAGTATCTTATATCTGCTGTTCTCCAGCTTCCTTACTTTCTTCTTCTCCATCAAATAACTAGTTAATTGTCCATTTCCTCTTAATCCAATTGCACCCTTTTTAGTCTATTGCAAAACTCAGGAAAGAAATCTGAAGATATCATGTAAAAATAAAGACAAATTTCTTGATGTTCAAAAGGTAAATTTTTTTCTGCAATGGTTTTCATACAGCAAGGGAAAGGAGATTTTTTTATGATAAAATCAGTAGCTACATGTTGAAAACGTGAGTCAGCAGCTTATGTGAGGTTAACAATGAAACCATAAACATTTTTCACAAGGAAATGGAGCAAACTGATATAGGATGTTTGGTACCTAGAATTCCCATGGAAAAAAAAATCTATTCCAAAATCTTCTCTGCAACTTAGAATCTTGAGAAAAGCCTAGAATGCTAGAGGAAGAGAGCCTTGCCTAGGATCATTTGACTGTAGTGTCACAGGAAAGACTTGAACCCTGATCTTTCCACTAAAGCCATTACACAATGCTATCTCAGAAAGGAAAAAATAAATAAATAAAAAAGAGAAAAGAAGGTAGACAAAGGAAGGAAGAAAGGAAGGAAGGAAAGAAGGGAGGGAGGAAGGAAGGAAGGAAGGAAAGAAAGAAGGGAGGGAGGAGATGGAAGGAAAAGAGGGGGGGGACAAGAAAATGAAGGAAGGAGGGAGGGAGGAGATAATAAAAATTCCTTTTGAAGGTTTATCTTGATGGTGATGAAATCATGATGGTGAGACAAGAAGTTTGTGATAACTCAAATAAAATAAAGTTGAAAATAGCATACTATAATGGTACTTGTAAATGTTATTTAATGAAAGCAGGTAAGTGCCCAAACGCAATAACTTTTCTCTTTGTTCTATCATTCAAAATGCAATTTTAAAAGCATAAGTATGTCAAGAAATGTTCTTTTACATTTCAGTTTGAAGTGCTATGCCAATAAGAGGCAGCCTATTAATTAATACTATAGTAAAGGAAATGAGTCCATTTGAAAACTAGATGGCATCAAAAGTGGACCTGAATGTGTAGCTCAGCATATTTAATCCAAACAACATTTTTTTTATGGAAATATTGGATCTTTGCTCATATCTTTCTTCATAGTCATCAAATTAATGTAATGCTTTTTTTTTTCTTGTTCTCTTTTATCCTTTCTTTTCTTTTATTCTTGAATGGAGCACCTGTTTTTTTTTTTTTTGTTTTTTTGTTTTTTTGTTATTTTTTGTTTGTTTGTTTGTTTTGTTTTGTTTTGTTTTGTTTTTTTTTCTTATCTATTTGCCTTTCAGTTCAGGGATTCCTTTTGTTCCAAAATGAGTCTTAAAAAGATTTAAATAACCTTGGCTACCAAGTCCATAAAAATGAGCTCAACTTCTAGCTTAAATTAGAAAGTTACTCTTTTACATCTGGACAGAACCTCCTGAAATGCCTACCTTTCAATTCTTTGGCTCTAATTGTAGGTACATAAATGGCCCAAATCACTTTGGCTATTCTTTCCAGGAAAGAGTGGGAGATATGTTTTACCTTAAATTGAAAACCTACTTTTATATGTAGGATTCATTCACTAAAATCTCTACCTGAGAAATCTCTTTGCAAAAACATTTTTAACTTCAGTGTTAAATCACATGTGCAATTTAGAAAATATATGGGAATTATGCCTCAAAACTAATCAAAAATTAATTATGAGTGTATTCTGTTGTGAAGACTGGCAACACATTTATATTACCATATTAATTATAGGATTTGTAGGTATTATAATTTTTACCTTTTCCTTTTAGTTTAAATTGAATAGCAAGGGCATTTCTGATTCCATTTCAAGATTATTTAATTACTATAATAGTGTCCAGTTTTGTAAATTTTTTCCCCTAAGAGTAACATGTTTAACTGTAAAATGTACATCTTCTCTCTCTCTGAAATTTGCTTTAGTAAGAGACAAATTATGAGTTATGGTCTTATTCAATTATCATTTATATACTCAGTTATCTTCAGGTTTGGCATTTTAGAGTTTTTACTTTTAGCAACAATATTATAGGATCATAGATAATTGCCTCATGGATCATCCCTCAGAGCATGTATCAGTAAGAATGTTGCCCCAGAATATGCTGGGACATCTGGTCTGTAGTTTTATGAAGTTATGTTCACTAATTTGCCTGGAATACTTATTTCTTTTGCAATGAAAAAGCATCAGATATAAGATTGGAGGATCTAAGTTCAAATCCCTGTTCTGACACTTATTATATGTGATTTCATTTCTCTCTAGACTTCACTTTTCTTATTTGCAAAATAAGCCTTTGGGGGGCAGCTAGGTGGCACAGTGGATACAGCACCAGTCCTGAAGTCAGGAAGACCAGAGTTCATATCTGGCCTCAGACACAACACTTCCTAGCTGTGTGACCCTGGACAAGTCACTTAATCCCAATTGCCTTAGCAAAAAGGAAAAAGAAAAATAAGCCTTTGAACTAAATTACCATTGAAATTTCTTCCATCTCTGCATCTTTGAACACTGCTAATAGCCATGTCAGATTAAGTTCATTCTAAAACTAAAAACTCCCAAACATGCTCACTTTGATCTTGATATTCCCTAATGTCTTATTTTCATTCTATTCCTTTTTTGAAGATCATTTAGAAAGACCAGTCTATATTCAGTCCCTCCAATCCCTCATTATTCACCACTCATTGATTTTTAATATAGTTTCCATCCACATATCTCTATTGATATTAATTCTTTTTATGTTTTCCTCTCCCCCCATTTAGCCAACAATCATATTGACAGCATTTTTTTACAGTATTTGTCCCTGTTTATTACTTTAAAAAAATTTACATGGTTTCTTCTACTTTGGCTTTTACACATTTTTCTGAATTTTATTCTTCTTGTTTGTTAGTTTTTGGTCACTTCATTGGTTTATCCCCCACTCCACTGCCAGGTAGACTATGAGGATAACTTTCCCAAGGTTTTATCTTTTACCATCCTTTCATCCTCTTTATACTCTCTCCCTTGGCAATCTGAATTCTTTCACTTTCCCCTCAACAAATTTCAATCATTAATTGTTTGAAGAGAATTTTCTAATCTATATTGTGAATCTCATATTTTCTTCAGAGTTCAGTCCCTCCTTACCAAGTGCAGTAGACATGAATTGAGCAGAACAGTATAAATCTTTCTTCTGCTCTTCCTCTTTATATCTTCTAATCTAGTAGCCACAATGAAAGGGAAAACTAGATAACTGGAGTGAGAGAGTGATATAGGGAAAGAACCAATTATCCAAGAGAAAAGAGCAAGACTTTCATCAATCTAATTGGAAAGATATTGAAAAAAATAAAATAAAATACCTTGCATGGGTAGGAAAAGTATGTAAATCAGGCAGAGTCAATAAGATCAGATCTTGTCAAAGAAATTATGAAGCTAATTGGAGATGTGAACTACTGACCCATATTCTCACTCTGGAATATCTATAATGGTTTCCTGATAAAGATATAAAAAGAGATCCAGAAAGATATCCTAATTGATCTTCTATAACAGAACACATTTTTGTAGTCAAATAAATCTATTAAGTAGCCAAAATTTATTACACACGTCTATAATTTGTTAATCACTTTGCAAAGCACTGAAGAGATACAGAAAGCAGATACTTTTCTGATGTGAATCATATCCTATCAATGAAGACCACCAACACATGTGTAATTATATATAGAATAAGTAAAACATAAAAGCAATATAATTAAACACAATAGTTTTGAATGGAGGCCTAATAATTGTAATCATCCAGAAAGGCTTCATACAAAAGTAGAGCTTAAGTTTATTTTGAAAGGAGCAAAGGCTTCTATGGCACACAGTTGATAAAAAAGATACAGGGCATATGAGAATATGTAGTTGATTATATTGAACAGTAATTTAGTAGAATAAAACAATACCTTAAGTGTTTTACTCCAATAGGCATTACCCACATACATCTCGTCATATGATTTTCAGAAAAAATGCAACAATAGTGAAAACTTAATGCAAAAGATTACTTTTGACTATATTACATAAGTATTTGATAGGAGGCATAAAGTCACTAAGGATGTTTGGCACTATCATAGCTGATTTTCTTCTCAGCATCCAAATGGAAATACAATCTTCTTTCATGGAAGGAAAATGCTCTCCTGTGTTCTTTTTGAAAATAACATTATTACCTTGACAGTAAGCTCTCCTAACTCAGAAACTGTCCGCTTAATGATCCACAGAATTAAAATCTCTGAAAGAAGAGGACCAAATGTCCAGATAGTGATATGAATTTAGGGAATCCTATTGAAATGATCTTTGAAAAACTGGCCATTGAAGAATATAAAGAGCTGGATTGTCTTTGAAAACCTATGCAGTACTCTTAAACACTTAAAAAATTTTCCCTGAAACAAAGGCCCAATTTTCTAGCACCTAGATTTTTCCCATTTAATGAATTTATGGTTCTTCAGTTTGGAATACCACAGCTACTGATCAATTAAAGCTGCAGACTAAAAATACTGCAGAGAATTATATTAGCCATGAGTAGACTGAAGCATGTCACTGACATAGAAGTGCACAAGTTAAAAGTCATCATAAAAATGTTTATCCAAAATAGAGGGTGAGAAGTTTGTAGTGCAGAACATTCATATAGCATTTTAATGTTTACAAAGTATTTCACAAATGCATTATTTTTCTCATAAAAATCCTGGGAATTAAGTTTTAGTGTGATACCCATTCTATCTGGACAAGCAACTTACCTAGTTTTGCACAGCCAATAAGTTTCTGAACCTGAAATTGAACTCTGGTCTTTCATACTCCAGGTCCATTGTTTTAACCACTGTGCCATCAAGATGAATTGTTCTTCTTTTCATTTGTATCAGTGCAATATCAATAAATCCAGACCAAAGTGTCTTCCTGTTGTGTAAACCTTCTGTGAAGGACTTGTGGAAAGTGTAGATAAGAATGATACAGGAAGAGAAAGCATGGAGAAATTGCTAGAAAGTTATTCCATTTGAAAAACTTCTCAAACTGATGAGATCAATGATGAAATTTGCTTAACATCATTCTTTTCATTAAAAGAAAGCACAACATAATGAATAGGAAACTTGGCTTTATTGTAAGGAAGATCTGGGTTCAATTTCCACTTCATATAAGAAGGTCATGTGATTTGGGGCAAATCAATCAATATCTCAGTGATCTAAGTCAACTCACTGATATAAATTGTGAAGAAAATACTGACTTTTATGAGAAGAGGGAGTTTTATTACCTGAGAATTCAATGTAGAAATGTATCACAGATCCATTAAAATATAAATGGACAAAGGATATGTATTTTAGTACTCACAATATTGGTGATGTGTACCTGTTGCTCTAAGGTATACAACACATTGTATGTTCAGGGCATTGCATTTGTGTATCACAACTTACTGCAGACTTTTGTATTATATGTATTATTATGCTCATTTTATAGGAAAAGAAACTGAGTTCTAGGTACTTTGCTAAGTCCTAGAGATATAAACACTGGGTGGCAGTTCCTACTTTTAGAGTTTTCACTATATTGATGACATTAGACATATTACAAATAAAATTAGGAAGTTAATTGAAAAGATCTGAAAGATGAAAGATACAATAGAAAAGGGACTTTTAAGCTATTATAAATGTGTCAATCACTAATGTACTTACTGATGTGCTATTCCTTGAGTTTTCCTAAAATTATTTTTATATCTAGCTCAAATGAGATTTTCTAAAACAAATTGCTTTCCTTTGTGGTATTATAATGCCATATGGGAATCCACCGACACATACATATGCAAATATGTCACACATGTGTATGTACACATACACATACATAGGCATCTATGTATGATTATATATATGCATATATATATATATATATCATACATGTGTAGTATGTCTGCGATGCTTCAATTAGTATGAATGATTTTTCATGAATTATTTCATTTAAGTCTTACAGCAAAATTTTGACATAACTACTATAGTTAGTATTTGCCCATATTATAGATAAGGGAATTGTTTGTCTGAAGAAATAAATGGATTTGTCAATAAGACAGTTACAGAGTATTAGAGGCAAGTATCAGAAGCACTAGACATTTCAAGTAACTTTCTCTTGTACAAGAACTAGGACTCTTGTTCCTTCACTTTTTATTGTCTGGCATATATTCTCTTATGTATACTTTCTCTGATTTCTGTTTCACTATCAAATTTGATAAATTGATTTCATGGCTAATTGCTAGTTATGTTTATTGTACAATTGGTATTTAGTAGGAAAGCAAGAATATTTAGAGTCTTCCTTTCCCAAAAATGAAACAACTATCAGAATTTATATTGATAAAAAATGTTATCTACCTGCAGAGAAATAATTAATGAAGCCTGAATGCAGTCTGACTAAACTATTTATCTTCATTAGTTGTTGAAATGTAGATCATTTCCAGTTCAAATTCTAGATCTACCTAAAGATAATTCAATTTTTGTTGACTAGGATTTTCTATATGTGCTTTTGCACAAACAAAATCAATGCAGCTAGAAAAATTAAATGGGGAAAAACATGTTTGCATTAAATACCTCTGATAAAAGTATAATTTCCAAGGTATATAGGAATGACAGAAACACACTTTCATTTCTCCCTACATATATTATATATCTACATATGATTGCAGGCATGTGTATATGATGCATGAAGATAATGATGCATAACTATATATATAATAGACATACATATGTCTATTATATGTACATAAATATAAAACTATATATGTATGATATACATATATATACACATAATAACCATTTACTAATGCATAAATACAATCATGTTCAAAGGAAGGAATTCAAATAATATACAACTATATAAAAATAAATTCAACTTGCTAAAGATAAGAAGAGAAAAGAAAATTAGAAGTCTTGATTTTTTTTTTAGTTCTACTAATGCAGCTATTAAACTGTCAAAAAAGAAAAAGGAGAATAGGCATATTAATAAATTCTTGGCAGACTGCAAACTAGTTCATAATTTAGAATTATTTTATAAAGAGTAAATATTTATATACTTTGACTTAATGATTTTACTAGATAGAGTACATAGACAGCTAAAGAGATCATAGAAAGAAATTTCCCATAAGTTCCAAAAGAGATGTAATAGCACTTTTGTAGTGACAATATATATATATATATATATATATAAATAACATGGAAATGTCTAAACAAATTATGCCATAAAAAAGTAACAGAACATTTTTACAGTGTAAGAAAAGGTAAATAGTAATACATTCTAAAATGATATTTTATGAAATTGAGAAATTTCACTATTAAGTTAAAATGTACACAATGATTATAGTAAGAAGAAATTAAATATTAATAGAAGAAAAAAACCAATCTTGACTATAGAGGATTGATGATGATACAATATACTATTTTCTCTGTATAGATGATATAACAAGGCAGCAAAGTTCAGTGGTAAAGGTCACTGAAAATGGGATCAATTGTCCTGAACTTAAGAACCTAATTCTGTACTTACTGAATAAGAAAAAAAAAAAAAAGAGGTGGTTTAAGGACAACTCCACATCATGAGGAACTCAGATCTCTCCTCACTTAATTCCATTTTCCTAAACTATGATTGAATAAGATTATTTCCCTATTCACTAAACTCCACGAGCTTCCTGTTGCCTTCTGGTTCAAATAGAAAAATTCTTTGATTCCTTTACATCCTTTTACATCCTTCTTAGCCTTGCAGATTTTTTATAACTATTCATATTCATATACTCTAAATTTCAGTGACCAGTGTCCTTTTTAGTATTGGTTAAATATATATTCCTTCACCTGACTTGTGGTTTTACACTGTTGAGCCCTCAAACCTTGAATTCTGTCCTTATCATCTGTAGTTCCTGACCTCTCTAAATCTTTCAAGTGAAATCTCAGCTAAAATCCCAATTTCTGCAAGAAGCCTGTCCTGGTTCTTCTTAATCCTATGGCCTTCCCTTTAAGATTATCTCAACCTTGTACTGTATATATTTTACTTGTACATAGTTGTTTGCATTTTGTGATTGCCCTTCCTCCCCTCACATTAGATCATAAGCTTCTTGAGGTGTGGGATTTTAGCCTTTTTTGTATCCCCTAAAATTATTATAGTGACCAACAAATAGTAGGCAGAGGTACTCTCATTGCTTTTCTTTATTCACCCTTACTGGATAATTAATGTATTCACAAACTGCCTTTTCTGTAGGCTAAGGGAATACATTGCATGATACAATTTGGACTTCTGCAGTAATCCAAATGTTGCATGAAGCTATCACAAATGCAAGAAATACATTATATTCATATCAGTTATTATGCTTACATTTTTAGAAAAATATCAATAGTATTTACATAGCATGGTTTATATTTTCAGTTTCAATAGTAAAATTTTCCTTGTTTTTTCATGACTATTTTCTAGCCTTCTTCCTTAATATATTTCATTTGTAGACTCAGGAGCCATTAACATTTTGGAGGAGCACTGAGCTCAACAGTTTAATCATTTGGGGCTCTCCTGGTGTCATAGCCCCTCAACCATCACTTTTTATCATTTTCATGCTGCTTCTCTTTTCCTCCTAATGACAAAACTTATTCAACCTCCTAGTAGCTGCTCCACAATGTGGAGCTCAAGCAGAGAATGTTTTCATTCCTGCTTCCCCGTCCCATGGAAATAAAGTGATAGCAAAGTGATTGCAAAACAACCCATCTTCTGCCTGGAAATAATTCAATTGTTCATGAAAATGCACTCATTATTAGTGCTTACCAAGGGCACCTGTGAGCCCTCCAGCCCCACCACCCTTGGCAGATTGAACACAGGGAAGTTAATTGTGGAGGGGAAAAAGAATAGTCCAGTTTTGTGGAGCAGAAGGTCCCATAGGCTTTTTCTTCTTTACCTCATTAAACCTGAATAAATTGCAGCATCTTCAAGTAAAACTATGGGGAAGACATTTTGTTGTTGGCCTGATGGTGATCCACAGGTGCAGGTAATTGCAGATACATTTAGATGAGTCCTTTTTCCACACCTGTGCTGATGATGGACCATCAGCTAACAGGAAGGTTAAGGCAGCCATTAAAGCTGGGCCCTTGTCAAGGGGACCAGCAGTCTCTGGGGTGGATTGACATCTGCATGAATCTCCTCACTTCTTACTTCAATTACTGGCTGAAATATCAGTTCCTTAAAATAGTTTCCATTGTCTCACTGAGCTTTTGTTAACCTCTCTTTTAGACAAAGTTATCTCTTGGGGCACAGAGGGTAATAAGGTAAAATATTCTAAAATAATTCTTTAACAAATTCAAAACCTTATGCCACTTTGACTTTAGTCATATTTAGCTTGCTCACCAGGAATCTTGGCAGTCACTTAGGAGCCACTCAGGACTTGAATTAAATATGTTTTCACCTCCTCTTTTCCCAAATTCAGGCCTCCAGATCAGACATTTCCAATCTATGCCTCTCCCACCCATCCCTTCCTTGATACCAATATTCCCATTACTATTATATTGTAAGTTCATTGTGGGTAGAGTCTGTGTTTAATATTTGTATTCCTATTTTTTGATGCCGTGACAGAAGCATAGAAAATGCTTAATAAAGGCTCTCTTTCAGAGTCTTTATCATCTAGAGATATAATTACCCTGACATTCTTTTTACTTTGTCTTTTTTTTTTCTTAATGATTAATCTTTGGACTGGATCACCAGTTCATGAGGTGTCCATGCATGCTATTCTCACTTCACTTCCAAGGCAAATTCTAATTATTTGAACATTTCTACCTTTTTTTCATTAGCTTTTCCACTCTCTTTATTCCAGGTCTCATTTATGTGATGTCACCTCAGAATATCAGCTATATTAGATAGGAATTGTTGCTATTTGTATTTGCATCCCAAGAGACTAGTACCAATTCTAGACACAAAACTAAGGGCTAGAAATTAGGAGAAAGACAAAAGGAATCCTTGCCCTCATGGAGTTTACATTCTGATAGAGGAAAGAACATGAACAAAAATAGGTTGTTAAAAATGCATATTGAATAGTTGGATATAAGAGAATAGTTTGATGAGAAGACATTAGCAGCTATGGGAGGGAGAGAAATAAGAATGTTCTCCTCCCAAAGTAATATTTCAGCTGGCTATTAATGGAAACCAGACATCTTAAATCCTTCTTAGAGATGGGAATAAGTATTTATTAAGTATTATATTCCAGATACTGTGCTAAAAATGTTTATAGGTATTCCTACTTTCCTTTGATCCTCAAAACAACTTTGTAAAGTAGGTCCTATCATTATGCAGATGAAGAAATTGAGATAATCAGAAATTAAGTGATTTGTTCAGAGTTACAAAATTGGTGCATAGGACCAAGTTTGAACTGTCTTCTTGACTCTAGGTCCAATGTTCTATCCAGCATTCTATCTTAGCTACCTCTTAGCCATGTACGATGAGATAACAAAAAAAAAAAAAAAAATAGAGATGGATCCCCACTTGGTGGAATTCCTGAAAAATATATGGCATATGAATGAATGAATCAAGCAACTAATGAAGCATTTATTAAGCGCTTACTCTGTGTAAAGTACTGTATTAAACACTGGGGATACAAATGGGAAACTCAGACATTCCATCCTCTCAGGGACTCAAACTGACAGGAAATACAGAAGGTTTAACTGCAAATTAGTTGGAAAAAAAAGCCCCATAGTTCTTAGAGAGCAGCAGCAAGGCTTTTTGTTCTTTAATGTCATCTCCACTCATCAAATCATTTAAGTTTCTGTTGTATAAATGTTTGAGAGTTTGAAGGGCTTTGTTACCAAGAACTAATTTTTTCCTGCTTTATCTTAAGTAATTATTGCTATATCACTTGTAGAAGTAGTTGCCAGGCTGCATCTCCACAAGCGTTGCTTCCCAAGATTATGGAGGCATAAAATAATGGGCTGGAAGACTTGGTATTCTCAAAGTTTTTATATTCAGAAATTTGGATAGTCTCCATCAGAATCTGAGGGAAATTTGTGGCTAAGCTGATATGCTTAGTAGTATTCTGAATGGTTTGTCACATGCTACCTTACCTAGGAGATTCTTAGAAAATAATATTATATATTGTATCAAAAATGTTTCTATTTTCCATACTTTTGTTTAATTATTTTTCATTGTTATAAAAAATTCATTATGGAGGATGCTTAGAAAATGACTGTGATATGAAGACAAAATATACCAATAAAATATATAAACAAAAGAATGATGATTTATGGTCTAGTTTTATTCTTTTTAGTCATTGGAAGACTGCAGAAATTTTCCAGAGGAAATTTTTCAATATTTAAATGAAGATTTACATTAATGTTTACTGTTCTCACTTCACCACATCTTTCTCTTTACATTGAATATTTAAATATTAACACCTCCTTGTATTGACTTCACACATACTCATAGCAAAAGAAAGTTAGTGTTGGAGTTTGAAGCAATAGAGAGAACTTACAACTGATTGATTTTTCATTTAGTTCCACCTACTGATCAAATAACTTGCAACACATGAATTAGTCCCCACTTTTATATCATTCCATGTCTGAATACAGACCATGATGGCATTATGTATAGAACTGTTTTAGTTTCATTAGAAGTTTAATGATCCCCCATTTGATGGTACCACCTCTATAGATTTTCTGTTCCTTCTGTCTTTTTTCATTGAAGGTTATAAAAACCACAACTATCATTATCTAGAGAATGGACTAAAAAAAGAAACACAACTTACAATAAAATACTTTTAAACCAAGAAAGAGAATGCTTATGAACACTTGTCATATTTAGTTATAATCCAAATCCATTTCCACACCTCATGTAAACACATTCCTTCTTTAAGAAAATGAACTAATGTTATTTGTTTTTAAGCAGAGGTAGCTTAGTAAGGAAGAAATAGGGTCAAATTCTTCCTCAGACACTTTATGATCTGTGTACCATTAACAAGACACTCAAAATCTCTGTCTTGGCTTCTTTTTTATGTAAAGTGAATGAGTTTTGTTAGATTGTTTTCTGAAGTCTTTTCCTATTCTAGCTAAAAATCTATGATCCCATATAATTGTTTTGTTTTTGTTTGTTTTTAGCAGAAGCAATGTGGTGTAATACATAGAAACCAGGTTGCAAAGACAGGTAAACCTAAGCCAAAGTCATAACTGATACATATATTACTGTCTGTGTAAGCCTGAGGGAATCACTTTACCTAAGTACCCCAGAAAGTTCTAAGGCGATATGTTGCAGAAAGAATATTGCTGACCACCCTACCCCCAACAATAACTTGACAGAAATTCAACACTAAGAATTTTTTGAACTAATGAATCATAGTTGTGGTAAAATATATATTACAACAGAATAACTATAGAATGACTACTTGAGCCAGAAAATTTAGGTTCAAGTTTTTCCTCTGGTAGATTTCCTATCTGTGTAACCTTTGTAACCACCTGTAGAACTAGTTTCCTCATCTGTTTGATTCAGTATATTTGGAAGGGTTTTTCAGTAAAGATTATGATTTCATGGCCTCAATACCTGGGTTGTATTGCCATGGAGTTCAACAAGCAGGCTTCCTACATTTTAGAAATCCATCTTTCCTTCTCCCTCTTTTTTTTTTAACCTCTCCTTCTCTCTCCTTTCTTTTCCCTATCTCTTCTATCTACTTGTCTAATGTTTCAGTCACTTTGACTCTCACTCTTACTTTCCTTCTCTCTTATTGTCTTCCTCCCTTTCTTTTTCCACTCTCCCTCTTTTCCCCTCTGTCTCCTCTTTCCCTTTCCCACTGTATCACTATGATTGTTACTCTTCCCATAGTTGTCCTTCTCTTTTCCTTGATCTCTTTTTTCCTCTCTTTTTTTCCTATTTCTCTGTCACTCATTTTCTTTCCCTACCTTCCAAAAGCAAGCCTTGATTTTGAAAGCAATGTACTAGTTTTAGCAATAACTCCTACTGCCTTCCCTTTATACCCTGAACCCTACAAACTTATTTCAGAATGAAAAAAGGATATGGATTTTCCTTCTAATTCTTTAATATTCAAAACAGCTCATAACTCTCTCTCTGTCTCTGTCTCTGTCTCTGTCTCTCTCTCTCTCTCTCTCTCTCTCTCTCTCTCTCTCTTTCTCTTTCTTTATGTGTATATATATACATGTTACAAAGGAGGATCAATACAATAAAGAAAAGACAAAAAATGCATGAAGCCATAGCAGTCTGTCTATTCATTCTAGTGCTAAAAACAAATATGAAGGTCATTGTGCTGCCCACAACTTATCTCACTCCATCTGCAAGGAAACTGCTAACCAAAAGCTATATTCCTTTTAAAAAATGTTCTTAGGCTGGTTGCTCATATGATTGCCCTTTCTTTTCTGTTTCAATAGAAAGTCTATTCAGAAATTTCTACCCCCTCCCCAAATAATCTATTTACTATCTCAGAAAAAGACATTACATATAAATCTGGCATGTTTAGGTGCAGGAATAATTAATCTCTATTTTAGTCTTCCATATTGATTAAGTTGCAAAATTGTCTTGTTGAAGATTTGGGATGGGAAGAACCTAAAGCTATTTCTGCATTGTTAAGGTTTATTTGTACCATGAGAACATCCCAAAGCAGATCTGCATCTAGCACAGGGAAATCAGGTATTTGCCCTAGGATGCTGAATCTTTAGTGGATGCTTTTGAGAAGATTCCCATTTCTTTTCCAACAAAGCACTTCAACTTTCTGACCCTCAAATATAAAATTAGGAGGTTGGACAAGCTGACCTATAAGACTTTCCTTATAGGATTGTTGTTAATCTCAAAGGAGATAGGGTATATAGCTTTGCAAACTTTAAAGTGATATGGGAATGTCAGCACTCATCGTCATTATTAAGCATAGACACAGTCAATATGCCATGGGGTCTACTCTTCTTTACTGTAGGTAATTTTAGATCAGCTATCAATCTTCAGTTTAGAAGAGATTGCTGTTAATTTGGAATAACACTATCGATTTGGTTTTAGTTTATACTTCTCCCTACTCTGGGGGTGGGGAGGAGGAAGACAGATATGATTTCTGTCTCTCTTGTATGCATTTGCACATACATCCCAATGTCAGAGACCTATATAACCTTTCTTATTTGAATAAGGCTCCTTTCTGACTACTTGACAGACTACAAATTATGTCAGCTGTGATGAATTATGTGAATTTGTTAGGTTAAGGAGAAATATTTATAAGAAATTTCCTTTTACTCTTTAACATGCTTAAATTTTCTTAAACATACTTTTAATGATCCCCATTGATTTACCCAAGCACTCTGTAGTCAAATCTTCCTTTTAGCAATTCTCTATACATGATATTACCTTTCCTGCCTTCACACCTTTGCATAGGAGTACCCCAAAAATGGAATATACTTCTTGATCACCTCTGATTTGTAAAATTCCTATTTTTCTTGATGCTGTAGATCATCTTTTGTTGATCTCTCTAATTTAATACTCCCTATGTCTTGAAACTGCATTGTATACATTTTGTTTTATTTAATTTTGTTTAAGTTGGAGCAGCTAGTTGATACTGCTAGCGTCAAGAGGAGCAGAGTTCACTTCTGATCTCAAACATTCAACATTTTCTTGCTGTGTTACCCCAGACAACTCACTTAACTCCAATTGCCTCTCCAAAATAAGAGATATATAAATTTTGTGTATGTGGTTTCAAGATCCCTGAGGGCTGGGTCTGTTGCCTTTTTATCTTTTATTTTTATCTGTCTCTTATAGCTAGGAGGATACCTGGCAAATGACAGTTCCTTAATAAAGGACTCTTGAAAGGATTTGAATTGAACTCTAGCAGTAGACCCAATTAAAAGGTAAGCACTAACCACTATACTCTTTTATAAACAACATGAAGTTTACAGTAAGAGGTCATGGGGTTTTCAATGAAGGTCCAATCAGCACATGCAGAAATCTTACATAATGTATTCAATGTTTAAAAATAATGTTGAATGTTTGTTCTATTTAGGACAAGTATAAAAGTTTCAAAGAAGATGGTTTAATTTAAATGCCCCTTCTAATAGCATCTCCTTTCTTTTCAGCAACCCAAACTATTTCAGCACAACCCCCACTTTCATAGCTGAGATTTTTCCCTATCTCTTTTCCAATTCTTTTCTATTTTCATTTTACATTTTATATGTTAGTCTTTAAGCTGTCCTGATTTATAATCAATGATGGCTGATATCAATAGCAGTTTTCCTTTTCTTTTTTTTTTTTTAAACTGGAAGAAAATATTGTTACAGATAATATATAAAATGCATTCCCCAGAGGAAATGGCCCATAAATGGAAAATGTTTCTAGTAGGTAAGAAGGAATTATTCTGATAACTATTATTCCTTAGTTCTTTTTGAAAGTTACTTACAAAACGTGTTAGTATTCTGAACTTTGGAGCAATTGAAGGTGTGCTGAATTTGAAGATAGGAAACCCACATGTGTGCTGAGGGTCACTTGTTCTGCCTTTCAATTGATCAATCAGAGACTAATCTTAGGATAAAAAAAAAAAATAATTCTTTTTCATGAGAAAGCATGCATAGTCTCTGTCACACAAAGAATGGTTTGAGAGACATACACACAAACAAAGGTCAATAGTTTATTTATTTATTTATTTATTTTTTTTTTTTTTATTCCCTAAATCCCCAACTCCCTGGCTCCTTTCCCCAGTGATTAGAATGTCTAAAGTGCAGTTTATAAAACTGCAAAATAATATAGCCTGGGGCTATTAAATGCTTAAAAGGACAGGGTGTTTCCCACTTGATCCAGTCTCTGCCCCCAAGGAACTTCCATTCTAGAAGATGAAAACAACAGAGGAAAATTAGAGACAAAGAACAAAATATTATTTTCAAAACTCAGGGTACCACCTCAAAGCCCAATCCCTGACTCCAAGAAGTTTACATTCTCACATTATTTTGGGGAGATAAACTCTACCTGGACTACCCCTCCAAGTTTTGTGGGTTTCAATCTTCCAGGTCAAGTTTCATTTCTCTAATTCAGTCTTTACAACTACGAAAATAAACAAATGTCCATCTATTTCTCATACCTGGATTCAAATTTGGGCTCTTAAGCTTACTATAACTTTGTTGTTGTGGTGGTTGTCCAGCCATTTAGTCGTGTTTGAATCTTTGCTATCCCATGGACTATGATCCTTCTCTATTTGACTGACTCCAAAAATCTGTCCAAGTTCATACTCATTGCTTTCCTGCCACAATATCTGTTCTTGTTGCTGTTATCTGACCTTTGTTATTGAAGAGGACCATTGATGTAATATGATTTTCTGGTTCTCTGACCTTGGGTGGCAATAAAGCAATAATTCTAAATCCTTTAGCTTTAGAATCTGCCTCAAGAAACTCCCATGCTCAATCTATCTGATTATGAATAGATTATTTCTCAATTCATTGATGAATAGAAATCTTGTCAATAATAATATGATCAACAGAGAACAACTCATTTCAGAGATCCACTCCTTCCTACTATAAGCCATAGAATTAGCATATCTATGATTTAAAATTGTATATAAATATCTCCTTTGCTTCTGTTTCTTTACTGAATTCCCTAACAATTCAGCCTTCTTTGTAATAGTGTACCATTACTTTCAATAAAACTTTGCCCCTGGACTAGGAGATGAGTTCAAGCCTGCAAATTCTTTTGAGACACCTTGTGACACCAGTCTAGGACTTTTGGGCCTCCCCCCCTTCCCAACTTCAATACCATGACATCAGTGAGGTGATACCACAACATGCATATGAGTTGGATTTAAATGAGGTAGTTTGGTGCAAGGTCACCTGAATCACTTTTCCCTCCATAGCTATCTGATTCCAGTGGCCAGATATAGGTCAAGATAACTGTAGATGGCCCTGGATGGAATGGAAGATGTTGACCTTTTTAAGCTAAGGATTTCAATAAGTCTTTGTTTGACTGAGATTTCATTCATTCATCAATTAAAGCTAGGTAGCAATTGAGGCAAAAAAAAACAAAAACAAAAACAAACAAACAACAACAACAACAACAAAAACTGTTACACCTAGCCCCCTTCCTTTCCCCCCCAAATAAACACATAAATAAATAAATAAATATGGGAGAGAAAGACCCTCTGGTTTCTAGACAAAATAGAAATGATTGCTATTTGCATTCTATCTAAATCATTCAGGACTTAAACAGGGAACAAATGGAGCTTGGCCTAGGACCTATTGGTGGCCAATGAGAATGACATTGGTTCTGCTTTAAGGCCTGGTGCTTAAGAAAGAAATCTAACTAATAAACCTCAAGATATCTTGAAAGAGTTAAGAAGGGCAAAAGAAAAGAAAAATAAATAATTCTCTGATGTTCCCTCTCTTTTTTTTCCTTTTATCTTTCCCAACATCAGTCTTTTCCAATGAATTCTGTCTTCTTATTCTGTGGCCAAAGTATTTTAGCTTCATCTTCAGAGTTTGTCTTTCCAATGAATATTCAATGTAACTATGGGCAAATCACTTAGCCTCCCTCTGTCTTAGGCTTGTCATCTATAAAATGCTTGTATTGGAGAGCCTTGCCTTTAATCTCTGTCCTAAATCTGAATCTGTATTTCTTTATCTTATACCTTATATATGGTAAAATGTGATCCTCACCATAACCCTGAGAGACAAATAATTAAAATATTATCAAACTGTTTTATAGATGGACATTGAATTATTATGAAGTAAATTATTCAAGATACCTTACCTAAGGTATGTGGCAAAAGTAAGACACACAGATGAGAATACGAGTTTAAGGAAGGCTATATAATTTATCTAGGATCACATATATAGTAAGAAGAACCAAGATTTAACCTTCAGATCTCTAATACCAGAATCATTTCACTAGACTTTCATGTCATATAAAGCAAGAATAACATTTGAATATAAGATTCACAGGTAAATAGGTCATGTCCTCCATATTTATTACCTCTACTGCATCCTTTGTAAAATACACAGAAATGGATGTTTGTTAAATTGGGTCACATGTCAAGATTTTTTGATAATTCCATAGGTGAATGAAAAATCATAAATTTTTTGTGAAATCCCCCCCCTCCAAAAAAAACCAAAAGATTTTTGTCTCAAAAGCTGTCTAAAACTGATTACAGTGTAGTGACCAGGTTCTTCAATTGTGGTTCATCAATCCATTATGTGTGGAAGGCTGCAGACAGTGGGGGAACTCTTGGTGAGTTATAAGACCCTTCAGCACAGAGAACCTGCTGACAATGTCTGCTTCAGCTCTTATCTCCACTTAGGGGAGTCAGC
Organism: Sminthopsis crassicaudata; assembly: GCF_048593235.1. Taxonomy (NCBI): domain Eukaryota; kingdom Metazoa; phylum Chordata; class Mammalia; order Dasyuromorphia; family Dasyuridae; genus Sminthopsis; species Sminthopsis crassicaudata. The sequence goes on from NC_133620.1 coordinate 46,489,177, forward strand.
CTTCCTGAGAAGTTGGGGGTGGCAATAACAATCTAGGTTCTACTTGAAGCAGAGATATTTGCAGTAAAGAGACATTTATATAATAATAGCAGGATGCTTATAGTTGGCACTTGCTCAGTGTGCTGTGGTGATGTAATTGTACTAAGGTATTTAAGGCTGAGAGAACTTGAAATAAAGGGACTCCATATTTGACCATCCATGTGGGTCCCTGGCTCATCACTCCTCCTCTAAGACCAAGGACTTCTGATGGTCCCTAGATCCTCCAGAGAGCTAGTCTGGACATTGCATTTGTCACCCCAATATGAAGTCCTAGAAAGTACACTACAATTATGGATTCTCAAAACTGAATATGGGGGTTGTGGAAATTATGATTTATTATCTATAAATGTTTGATTTGTATACCTATTTTATATATCTGTACACCTGTCACATAAAATGTTTTTGAGTGAGAAGAGGTCATGAGTAAGCAGTTAGTCTTGGCACTAGTCTAAGAGACAGAAAGGTCTTGGTTCATTTGCTGCCTCTCACATGTAAAGGTAATGTGACTCTCCTCCACAAGAGCATTTAAAAAATGCATTACCCTCCAAGATACCCAAACTCATAACCTTAGTATCACACTCAACTTCTCACTGAATGTAAACGTACATTTGCAAATATTAAAGTGCTTCAGAATTTTAGATATTTTAAATAAATAAATGAAGAGTTGTAGTTCCTCATATTACAATTCCTAAATACATCTATCTTATGTGATATACATTTATCTTATATCATTATCCAATTTTATGAGCACCATTCCTTAATGCCACAAGGCAGATTTGTGTTATTGAAGTAGACATTATTTACAATGACAAATCTGATGCAGCTACACTTGAAGTCTGTATCAACATTTGAAACATTTCTTATGTTTAAATGATTATGTTCCAATGGGCATATTTTCAGAGTACTTACTATCTAAATCTCCAATTAAAAAAACAAAACCAGAATAAGATGCTGAAGGACTATTGGCAATTAAAAAGCACAGTGATTTACTGAGTCAGAGAGTCAGGATTCAAATCCCCCTTCTGGTTTTTGCTCACCATGTAACTTAGGCAATCATTTAAACTTTTGGAATTTCATTTTTTATAGAGGGACAGAACTCTGAAATGGTGTACTTGAATCAAGGACAGAATGGTGCTTATGTAATGCCGAAGACACTGAGCAAGATAGAGATTAGAGAGTATTCAAAACAGCATTTATTAAATGGAGAGACTTACTGGGACCAAATGGATCCATTGTTGGTCCTAGGGCTGAAGGAAACTATCATCTCAAAGAATCCAGCCTTGAATATCTGATACAGGATTTTTTATAGGGTAACAAAGAACAATGACATGATGGGGGAGGTATATGGATGGGGATGACCTAATGGAGGGAGGCACCTAGGATAACATGATGGAGGGAGGTACTGGAGAGGCTCCTGATATTCTAATGAAGTCTAAAATGGATAAAGAGTTTTATCCCATCAAACATTAAAAGGGAATGACTATAGCCTAAGGTCTAAGATATAAGACCTTTATCCTAACATTAAAAGGGAATAGAGTAACTGAATGGGACAATTAGGCAAACTAGGTCAGGACATTAAAAGAGAACTGTGGCATAACACATATTGGTAAGCACCTACTCAGTGTGAGATAATGGTTCTCTATATGGTGATGTAATGGCTCTCCTAACAGTTGGCAAGTGCTCAGTATGCTGTAATAATGTAATTGTACTAAGGTATTTAAGGGAGTCTCAGACACAGAAGTCTCTCAGCCACAGCTCTCTCCACCACAGACACAGAGAAGACTTCAGGTTCCAGACTCCAGATTCTGGATTCCATCATTGACCAGCCATTTGGCTCTCCTGCCTCATTCACTCCTTCACTAAGACCAAGGACTTGGCTGATCCTGAGGTCTCCAGAGAGCTAGTCCGGACATTACAATTTTTCCCATCTATAAAATTGGGAGATTTGGCTAACATCATATGTCAAAATTTGGAACAGACAGAGGAGGTTATCTAGTTCTATTTTATTTTATTTTAGTTTATGAGAAAGTTATGATCCAGAGTGGTTATCAAAATTACCCCAAGATTTCATAGGTTAGAAAGAATAAAATTGGGTTTTAACTCAGGCCTTTTCATTCCAAGTTCAGTGCTCTTTCCGTTGTGCAAAGTGCTCCCTAAATTGAAGGGCCTTCTTAGTGTTAGAGCTGGGATCCTACATTCCTAATTCAAATGATCACAGTTACTTATCTAACACTTTTGTATCCCCAGTGAGTATTAGAACTACCTAAAGTATTTGGAGAACATGTACATCCTTGCCTAGTTTGAATGACTTAGAGGATTTCCTGATTTTAGTCTTGGATTTTTTACTATTTTAATGACACTGTTTTTAGATTTATGAAAAGCAAAGTTCTAAAGTAAATCAAAAATATTTCAATTAAAAGACATTAATCCAGAAAAATCTACTTCATTTTTTCTTCTCAATTTAACATTGTCTTTCACCACTGCAGATCATATATCATCTCATCTGTAGCTTAGAATACAACAATCAAATCAGAACTATCATTAAACTATCATTCTTGGACAGTGTATAATATCTAAATGTCCTATGACTCCATTCACTTTCCTTTTGACTTATGGTCAAAAATACCACTTTCTCACAATTACTCTCCTTTGTGTCCTGTATTCTCTTAAAGAATTGACAAATTATGGTCCCAGAGCTAAATCTATTCTAGTATCTATTGATCATCACCAGCAAGGAATAATGTTTAACATTTAAATAAAGTTTCATTTAAAATGAAAAAAAAAATGCATTTGAAATATTTACAAACATTCTTAGGTCACAGCTACACTTAAAAAAAAAAAAATCTACCAGTGGGCTATTGTTTGCTATTCTAAGAATGTAAAGCCTTAAGGACATAAATTGTATGATTTTTGTTTGTTTTTTTTGTCTTACTTTTATATCTTTATCCTAGCACTTAACACAGTGTTGGGCACAGTGTGTTTAATTCTTTTTAGATTTATTTACTTTATGCCCTTCTTTCACATTTTGAAAGAATAGAAATGATTATCTTGGATATTTTAATATGATTGATTGAAGGATGTGGATGATAAATCCAAGGAAGAGCATATTTGAGACAAATATGATATATATCTTCTTAAATTTAAAGGGCTATCATATAAAGGATGTATAAGACATACTCTGCTTTCTTCCAGAGAGGAAAATTAGGACAAATGTATCAAAACTGCAAAGAGATAAAAACAAAATAAGAGTAATAGCAGCAAAAAGCAACTATTGTTACCTAATTGTAACTAGACCTTACCCAAAATGGAATGGAATGTCATAGAGGTTAACCTATATATATATAATTCTGTTTTATTCTATCTATGTCCATCATCTAGATAAACTCTTTTTTTTTACTGTATAGATTGGTTTCTATGACTGTAAAGATCCCTTCTCTCTCCCCTGGCCCTCCTCCTGGCTCTCTCTCTTTCTTTGTCTCTCTCATACACACACACACACACAAACACACACACACATTCCTTTTGTAATAAATTACATGAGAAAAGTCTAGGGAAACTAGATTTGCATCTGGAATTGGTTATTATAATCTCTGAGTCCAAAAAGAGAGATCATAATCAAAGTTCTAACTCAAACATCTATAAAAGTTGATGAAACAATCTCTATACATTCTCCACTTGCATGGGAATATTCATGAGTAGTCCTCAGCAATTTCTACTAAATGTCATAGAAAAGTTGGAGTCTTATATACCCACAAAATCATAGTTGTAGCATCAAAAATACCTAAAATCTCTATAAGATATAAACTTGAATTTAATATTTTATGGAAATAAGAAGTTACTTATTATTATTGATGTTAACCTACATACAAGATGGACAATATGGTGCAGAAAATGGAGAGCTGACATCAGTGTCCCAAAGACCAGGGTTCAACATCTGTCTCTTATACTAGCTGTGTGACCCCAGACAAATTGTTTAACACTTAACTGTCCCAAGAGGTTTTCTATGTTTACATCTTGCTTGCAAAACAGTTGCTGAAATGCATCTTAGAGGAAATTTCCATTCAGAAAGTTCTCTTTTTCCACAAGTTTGGTCCTATATGATTTCTCTGTGTGGCCACTGCTGCTTTGTTATTATCCTCCTTACTTTCTTTCATGCCTACAGTGTAATGGCCCCAACTTTTCTTGAGGACAGGATATAATTGAGCCTTGATTTATCTATTGCCTGTCACTTTGAGTATGATCATTTAAGGAAAAGATTAAACAACCATTTTCTTCAAGTGTTTGGCAATGTTTTCTGTTAGAATTGGCAAGATTACCCATGCTTATCATGATTAAATGCCATACTTATTTGATCAAAATAATTATACGAAAACATGACATTTAAGCTTGAAAAATTTTCAAGCACCATTTTCAAAAAGTATTATATTAAAGGCAGATCAATATTCCTTCCACTATCTCCCAGCTATATCTTCAAAACCTGAGATAATTGAGTATTTCAACAACCACAAATCATGTATTGATCTGGAGAATTTAGATACTACATTGAGAATAACATGCCCACATGCTCACACAGCACTTGTTGATGAGACACTTACATTTACTTTCATCTATCATAGCAGTTTCAAAGATCGCTCAAATTATAAGGGAACATAGCTTTGGGTATTCAGGCTATTTCAGAATTTCACTTATAGAATGGTCTGACCTAACTAGGTCAGACTACTTCTGACAAATTAGAACTGGTGATGTTTAGTCTGCATAAGAGAAAAGTAAGTTCTAGTTTTTGAAAAGTTGGCTTTGTTTTATTTCCGACAACGTCAGCCAGCCAACTTTTACCAACTTTACCTTTTTGTAATGAGGCTCCAGATGTCGCAAATCCCTCATGTGTAATGAGGACTTCATATGTAGAAAGGATTATCTCCCCTATGTAGAATGGGGAGTAATACTACATGATTTAAAGATAGGTAGGATAAATATCTCTAGCCTCTTTTTACCCATTTTTTAAAAGGGAAACTTTAATTCTGATAAGGAAAGAAGCAAGGAATTGACTCCAGAGGCTGCCTTCCTGGTCTTCTCAGACAGAGTATGGATAGTGGGGTAGAATTACAGCCATATAATTCCTTAAATATTGTGGGTCTCAGAAATATGTTCAGAATCAATATAATTTTTGATTGTTTTTTTAACATTGGAGCAGGGAAAGATACCAAGCTTAAAATCCAAGTATTAACTCAATTCCCAGCACCTACTAATATCATAATTAACACACATAGTGAATAGCAACAACAAAAAATTTAAAATAAAACAGAAATCAGAGAAAAAAAAAAAAATATATATATATATATATATATATATATATATATATATGAGAATACATGTCAGATAATATAAGGTGAAGGCACTCTCTCAATGAGAATGAAGTGACTTAGCTGAACCAAGAGAAAAGGAAATTTCTAATGAAACAATCAGGAGATAGGGATATGATAAAGACTTTTCAGTTCTTCCCAAGTAATCTCATTTAAGAAGCAATATAGTCTTATACAACTTAAAATGCCACTCAACTACCACTTTCCCATGTATTTGCAATTATCAGTTCACTTTTCTGTTATGTGTCTGAAGCCAAGGACTCTATTTTTTTTTTTTTTTTTTTTTTGCTGAGGCAATTGGGGTTAAGTGACTTGCTCAGAGTTACACAGCTAGGAAGTGTCTGAGGCCAGATTTGAATTCACATACTCCTGATTTTAGGGCTGGTACTCTTATTTACTGAGCCACTTAGTTGCCCCAGGGGCCTCTACTTCTATGTGAGCAACCTGAAGTCCTTTTCCCCACCCTGGAGTTGTGCCCAGGGTCCTTGCTCTCTTGTAGTTGCAACTATGTATGGGCAATGCAGCAGAGCTCTGAATCCAGTGCCAGCAAAGGATCCCTTGTAATTTCTTTTTGCTAAATTATCTGATCCCTTTACTGTCTATGGCTAGTTGAGGATTAAGTACCTTCTTATAAAACCATGTTTTTTAAAGAGATTTGCTTCTGAAGCCAAAATGGCAGACTAAAGCCAAGAACTCACTTGAATTCTTCCATATTCCACTCCAAAACTCTTCAATACCTCACATCCAATTCTAGACAAAAAAAAAGTGAAACAGAAAAACAGAAAAAAAAAAAAAAAAAAAAAAAGGTTGAAGTGAAACAACTTTCCAGCCAAAGGCAACTTAGAAGATTGGAAGGAAAGGTCTGTCTAAACTGATGATAGTCCTGGAATGAATGCAGTTCAGTGCAGCACAGGCCAATTTTGGCAAGCCATAAGCAGGCCTTGGAGAAAACTTCATCAATGGCAGCAACCAGTTCTGCAGACAGTAAAAGTGTTGGATAACTTATCAAAAGGAGATTACAAAGGACACTATGCAAGCATCAGGTGCAGGGCTTTGTTGCATTGCCCATACATACTGCCCAACCACATTTCCACAGTGAAGAGGAACACTAGTTCACTAGTACTTGCAATTACAAGAAAGCAGAAATCCTGGGCACAGTTACAGAAATGTGCTTCTTGTCACTCACATGGAAGAAGAATCCCCAGCCTCAGATGCAACGCAGAAAAGAGCACTAACAATTGTAGCTGGAAGACAGCAAGAGTTGAGTTACACTTTAAAGGACATGAGGAGGAAAAGCTTTAGTGGACAGAAGAAACAGGAGCTCTACTTGCAGTTCCTAGGTGAATAGGGCTTATGGCTGTTCACATAGCAGAGAGCAGAAGAGGAAAGTTAGACAACACATCTCTTCTTATACAAAACTACCTTGGAAAAGCCAAGAACTTATAGAACTCTAAAACTAATTCAAAAAGACAAGACAAGTGAAATGAGCAGAACCAGAATAACATTATATATAATAAAACCAACTTTGTGGGATGATCAACTTTAACAGACAGCTCTACTCATCAACACAATGATAAAAGATGATTCCAAAAGACCTATGATGTATTTTGCTATGCACATTCAGAGAAAGAACTATAGAGTTTCAATGCAGGCTGAAATGCACTATTTACAATTTTTGTTGTTTCTTGTGTTTTTTCCCTTTTGTTCTGATTCTTCTCTCTCATAGCATGATTAATGTGGAAATATGTTTAAAATGATTTTAATATGTATAATTAGTATCAGATTGCTTGAAATCTTGGAGAGGGCAGAGAGGAGGAAAGGAGAAAGTGGAATTCAAAAATCTTATAAAAGTGAATATCAAAAACTGTCTTTACATGTAATTGGAAAGAAACACTATTAAAAATAAAGATTTTGGCCAGAAAGGGCAAAAACAAAAGTAGCACATACACACACACACACGCGCGCGCACGCACACACACACACACACACACACACACACACACACAGATACACACCCAGAAACAGAGATAGAAAAAGAAAGTTACAGGTATATAGAAAGAGACAGAAAAAGAGAGAGAGACAGAGACAGAGAGAAACACAGAGAGACAGAGGGAGAGAGATGAAAATGACAAGAAAAATTGAATAAGTTATAGGAGAAAATATACAAAAAAACCATAAAAGTAGGAGACCAACATTCCTCTTTAGATAAATATAACCATAAATAAAAATAAAAATATTTTTTCCCCCTCTGAGGCTGAGGTTAAGTGACTTGCCCAGGGTCACATAGCTAAGGAAGTGTTAAGTGTCTGAGACCAGATTTGAACTCGGGTCCTCCTGAATTCAAGACTGGGGCTCTATCCACTGCACCACATAGCTGCCCCCCAAAATAAAAATAATTTAAGGAAATGAAGAGAATTTTATAAAGTTAAATGTAGTAGATGTTTAGTATAAATTGAATGGAAATGGAAAATATATTTTTTTTCCTCAGCTGTACAAGGTAACTATACAAAAATTGGCCAAATATTAGGGCATAAAATCACACAACCAAATACAGAAAAACAAAAACATTAAATGCATCCATTTAAGATCATAATAAAATTTAAATTATTTTCAAGAAAGAGTCTGAAATTTCAGTTAATAATGATAACTGTGAATGTGAAAGAGATGGAATATCCCATAATAAAAGGAATGGATAGCAGAGTGGGTCAAAAATTTAAATCCTAAAATATGTTGTTTATAAGAAACACACTTGAAACAGAGATACACACAAGGTAAAGAAAAAAGGTAGGAGCAGAACCTATTATGTTTCAGGTGGAGTTAAAGAAAAAAACAAAAACAAAAACAAAAATAAAGCAAAACAAACAATAAGACAACCTAGGGGATCTCAGACAAAACAAAAGCAAAAATAGACCTAATTAAAAGGGATAAGGATTCTTAAATGAGAAATGAAATGATCTGCAAATTCATGAGCAAACAAAAATAAAGAGCATTAAAAATATAAACTAGATAATGGTGATATATTAAATTAAAAGCTTTTGCACAAACAAAACTGGTGCAACCAAAATTAGGAAAAAAGCAGGAAGCTGGGAAACAATTTTTCCAATAAATGTCGTTCATAAAAGTCTATTTTTTTTTTTTTTGATATAGAGAGAACTGAGTCAACTATATAGGAATACAAGAGATTCCCCAACTGGTAAATGGCCAAAGGATTTGAATAAGCAGTTTTCAGATGAAGAAATCAAAACTATATCTATGCAAATGAAGATGTGCTTTAAATAATTTTTGATTAGAGAAATGAAAATTAAAATGTGATACTATTTTATACCTATCAGCTTAATTAATATGGTAAAAGAGCAAAATTATAAATGTTGGAAAGGATGTGGAAAAATTGGGACACTAATCACTGTTGGTGAAGTTGTGAATTTATCCAACCATTTTCATGAGAAATTTGGAACTATCCTCAAAGGACAACTAAACTGTGCATACCTTTTGATATAGCAATATGCCAAAAATCTCTTTTTTTAAAGGAAAAACAATTTACATGTGAAAAATATTAATGGCAGCCTTTTTCATGGTGGCAAATATTAGAAAATCAGAGGATACCGATCAGTTGGGAAATGGCTGCAAAAGCTGTATTGTATGAATGTAATGAGATACTATTGTGCAATAAGTAATGATGAATAGGCATATTAAAAAAAAAACACTAAAAAGACTTGTATAAGCTGATGCAAAGTGAAATGAGCACAACAAGGAAAACATTCTACAAAGCATAAGCAACATTGTGTGATGATCAATTATGAATGATTCAGCTCTTCTCAGAAATAGTGATCCAAGACTAGTACAAAAGATTCATGAAGGAAAATATTATTCTCATCCAGATAAAAAGTTGATTAACTCAGAAGAACTCGGAATACAGAACAAAGCATACTCTTTTCATCTATTTTATTCCTTTCCATGATCTTTTTCCTTTGGATCTTTTTCTTATTTCACAACTTTGACCCATATGGAAATATGCTTTACATGATAGTACATGCATCATCTTTATCAAATTGCCTATCATCTTTGAAAGAGCAGAAGAGAGATAATAAAATAGCTCTTCTTTAAAAAAGAAAAAAAAATAAAATAATGGACTATGTGATAGAAAATATCTTTCTAGCTAAATATGGTATATTTAGGAACAACAAGGAATATAGGTTGCTCCTTTGACTTCATAGAGAACTCTAAGGTGAGCAAGCAAGATAAAAGTCTGTTATCTTTTACTTTAATTTACAATCTCTGAGAATTTCCTAGATTTTTGAGAGGTAAAATGATCGAGGACGAATCCAATAGAATGTTTCAAAGATGGGATTTGAATCTAGGACTTCTTGGCTTCAAGCTTATCTCTTTAGTCACTATCCCAAATTGTTTCTGCTGAAAGATAAAAGAAATAAGGATAAAAATAAATGGCCAACATAAACAAATTGGAGGGACAATAGTTTTCTTCTTGAACCACAACATTTTAGCAGACTTTATCCGTGTGGCTCTCTAAGTAATGTTTCAGCCAATACTAGGGCATTCAATGCATTCATGATTTGTAATTTAAAACTAGAGTTGTGCGAAATTGCAGGTTCAGGTTGTATGGATCTGTACCCATTGAGTTTGAATTAAGATTTACAATTATGTATTAGGCTTAATAGGACAGTCCTTGAATGGTAAATACAATTTAAAGGAATGAAATGTAGCACAAAAAATGAAAATTTATTAGGTACCTGTACTGTAATTTAAAAATATACTCATTAGTTCTCAACTATTGTGTATAGTATGTTCTAGGAATCAGAGTAAATATATATATATATATATATATATATATATATATATATATATATATATATATATATATATATATATATATATATATATATACACTATATGCAATGATTCTGAAAATAATTACTTTAAACATATATTAGTAGAATATACAATAGAATTTTCCATGAGAAAATTCCAATAGAAATACCTCCTTTACATTCTACAAATGTAGAGTCAAAAGGTTAATAAACTGAGACAACCTTTAAAATAACTATTTTTTGCAAGTATGATACTTCATCATCATCATCATCAATGATCATTATCATTATTTGGGGGGAAAGCAACACTTAAATAATTCACTCTTATGCAAAAGAGCTATAGAATCATGCATTTTTGGAAAAGAACAAAGAGGTCATATTTTATGCACTAATAAAAGCCAATCGCATGGGTCTCCATGTTGCTATAATGCATAATTCAGAAATAATCTACCAGCTCAGTGCCTAGGAATTCTGTATGGTTGTAATATTCTGTATATTCTCCTTCTATTCAAGAGGAAATACCTGAAAAGTGTGACTAATGAAAAAGTGCAGTGGAGTAGAACCAGATAGGAAATTAAAATATGCTAATTTGGATGCCCTCTTTAAATATTGGTACTAGAAAGAGACATAATCCTTCTAATGAGAAGGAAAGACCTCACAGAATGAGGGTACTGATGAGAAATAAATTCAATGTCCAGAACTGTATTGCAGATGAGAATCCTAAGGAATGGGGAAGAAGTTCAGAGGAATGCAGCCAAGTGGAAAATGTTGGGATAGTTGACCTAATTCTTCTCCTAAAATGATGGTGAAAAATAAGATAACCATGGAGAGATTAGGATGAATGAATGAAACGGAACTCAAAGAAATTTCTATAAAATGAAAACATTAGTTTAAGAGGAAAAATATTATAAGAAGATTAAACTCTGATTAAAAAAAATTATTCCTCCTCAGAGGAGATAAATGGAAGACTATGATAACAGAATGATCTACACATAGTCACATGCATTAATCATATAATCTTTTTTCCCTTGGCTAGTTTTTTTTTCTTTCTTTCATTTTTATGATAAAGGCTTGAATTTGGGTTGAGAAAGTATGAGGAGAGGGTATAAGCAGTTAAATATTACATCTAAAAATGATTGAATCAAAATATATTGATGGAAATTATTTTTATATAAGATATATTATGAATTATAAAATTATATATTATTGGATAAAATATTAGTTAGACAAAAGAAATATCAAAAATAAATGCTAGAATAAATTGTGAGAAAGGAAAGATCATATGTTAATTTGCTATACTAATATGATTGAAGATGTCATCCTGAAGACTTCCAAGTCACATTCAGCTGAGTCTAAAAAAAAGAGAAAAGCTTTAATTATAAATTTAATTATAAATGACCATTTTTCCTCAACTGAAGTGAATCACATACTGAGTGATCAGAAACTAGATGACTAATTCAATACTACTTTAATAAATCAATTAATTAACAAATATTTATTAAGAGCTTAGTATGTGCCATATGAGATATGAATTAGAAGTATAAATCAATAAGATGAAAATTTGTAAGAAGAAAGAGCCAATTCCCAATTAAATAATGTCATGAAAATATGTAAACAGTTCTTCATGGAAGAAACTTGCATTTTAGACTCATTTTAAAAAGTTCTAACTCACTACTAATTAGAGAATAATAAATTAAAGCAATTCTGAGATTCCATTTCACCTTCACAATAATGGGGGAAAAATGAAACAAAGTGAAAATAATACATTTCAGAGGTTTGAGGGAAAACAAGTATATTGATACACTATTGGTGGACTTGTGAATTGGTAAAAGTATTCAGCAAATCAATTTGCAATTATTCACAAAAAATTAGTAAACAGTGAATGTCCTCTATCATAACCTTATTATTTTTATTATGACCAATAGATATTAAGGGGAAAAGATCATGTATACAAAACACATACATGTATGCATGTATGTATGTGTACATATATATGTGTTTGTGTATAATATACATATACACACCTTTTTGTGAGGACAAAAAATAAACTTAGAAACTATGAGGATATTCAACTTTACTGAATAACTGATTAAGTTGTGAAACATTAGTATGGGATGCCATTTTTTGTAAGAGAGGGGGAAATAGATGATTTCAAAAATAAATTGAGAGAAGTAAACAAATGATTGTTAAGTAAAATAAGCAAATCTAGAAAAAATAATTTATACACTAATTTCAATATATAAAGTGAGTTATTTTGAGTATTTATATAAACTGATTAAGAATTAATTTATAAGAAAAAAATAATTATATAATAGCAAAAATGTAGAAAAAAATGAAAGCTTTAAAAGTCATTATTAACATAATACTATTTCATAACTCCAGAGGTCTTCTATTACAGAGTTGATGATTTATTGCATATAATAAAATATACATGTTTTTATATATAGATATTGAGGGAATGTTTTTGATATATATATTTATTATAAAATTGTTTTTCTTTTTTTCTCAATGGGGCGGGGGTGGGAAATTATTTTCTTTTAATATGAAGAAAATAGAGATAGTTGGAGATGCTGCAAATGTGAAAAGTGGCATAGACTTTCAGATAAGGAGAAGTGAGAATAAACTATAAACATAATGTTAAAAATTAGTAAAGTTTTTTGTGTATTTTTGGTTTTTATTCTTGTATAAAACACTAAATTATAGCACATATCCTAAAAGCCATGAAAATCTGATTTCCTCTATCTTTATACCTACAATTGATATTTTTCTGAGCAAATCAGTTTCCCTATTCAATCAATTCCAAAAGCTCCCTGGTATCTCCATGAACGAATAGAAAGTTTTTAGTCTTTTAAAGCTCTTCTCACAATAGCCCCTTTTTTTACCTTTCAAGTCTTTCTTTCAGATTTTCTTCATGATACAAAAACTATTTTTCAACTCTATTTAGCTTATTCTGTTCTTTGCAAAATATGTGCAAGTTCAATATGTGCAAGTTCCCTGTTTTTTCATTGGTCATTTACCACACTTTAATGTTCAACCTAGTAACAATGGCTATTAAGGCCTTAGGATTCTTTTAAGATTCAGCTCAGCTGCCAAGTTCTACAAGAGAATTTTCTCAGCACTCCCAACTAATATATCTTGCTTCAGACAACTAATAGCTGTATGATCCTGGGACAGTCACTTAATTACACAGTGCTCTATTCACTACACCATCTGATTGACCCTTTGGGGAATTACAGGATATCAAGTGAAAACTAGACCTCTTGTATCAGAGCTGAGCCCTTTTCAGGAATTTTCATCCAAATTTGATGTCTACCTGGTCCTCAATTCTCAGTTGTGTTTCCATGAATCTAGAGTATGAAGCAGCTATATATCAGTATCAACAAAAAGTTTAAAACAAGTTTAGGATAATTAATAGGATATAAAGCCAATGGTGAGTTAAAAGAATATCTATCCCCACTTTGTGAAGACCTCCCCACTGAAAATTGGGGACTAAAATTAATCCCAGGGGCCATGAAAGTCACTGAAGCAGGTATTATGAAACACTAAAAACTTGGTAAAACATGTAAGAACACCAATGTTATCCACTATATCCTGAACTGTCCTTAGGCATCTTGACATGTCTTGCCACAGGATTTTGTTGACTCTAGAGGAGAGAGTGAGGTGATGACTTTGTGTCTAGCTTAAACACAGTTCACATACAAGTTCAGACATTACCTCATGCTGTATTGATTCTCTTTGAAAATTAAAAACAAACCCCACCAATTTATTTCACTTATAAATAAACTCTGTATTTATTTTAAAAGAAAAATAAAAGCAAAAACAACTACTTCCTGAAGCCAAGATAGTGGTGCAAGAAGTGAATTGCTGTAGTTCTCCCATGTTCACTTAAGGGCCACCACAAAATATCACCCTAAATCACGTCCTGGAACAGCAGAACCTACAATCTTTCAACTCAGAAAACTTCGAAGCTAAGCAGGAATGGTCTATCTCACTCAGGTAAAGTAGTGTGTGGTGGGAAAAGAGTGCATACTCCAAAACAAGAAGTTTTTCAATGAGCTGGAAGAAATTTCTACCAAGCAGAAGATTAGAAACCCCAATGGGATAGAGCAGATACCAACAGCAAGACCCACTGTGTGCCTGAACATAGACAAGGGAGACGGCAGGTTCTAGTGCTAAGAACTTTATGTTTTGGCATAGCCATGAGCAAAGAGACATCCTCCAGGGACCAGACCTCCATGTGCTTCAGTATAGCCTCAGGGAAATATTGAAACCCCACACTGGGCCTCAAGACATGCCCGATGACAACATCAGAACCACAGCACAACACAGGTAAGCTATAAAATCCCACAAATTTTAGCATCAGCCCTCATCTGGCCACTTCCACCACGATATATCACAAGGCATGGTGGTACACCTGAGGACCCATAACAGTATTTGTGAAACATAAGGAAAAATATTCAGTCATTGACACAAGGATCCTGAGATAATATTCCTTTCACTGTGGGAGCAGACCTCAAATTTAAAAAGAAAAAAAAATCCCCACTTCCAAAACACTCTCCCACAAAAAAAAAAAAAAAAAAAAAAAAAATGAGGAAAAAAAATAAAAATGAATCTGATCATAAAAAAGTTATTATGGTGAGAGGCAAGAAAGAAACCCAAATTCTGAAGAGGACAACTGAGTCAAAATATTGAAGGGCAAATCCCTAGAGGAAATTGGGAAGTGGTCACAAGCCCAGAAAGAACTCATGGAGGAGCAAGAAGATTAGAAACCATATAAGAGAAAGACTAGAAAAAGTGGAAAAGAAAAGAGAGTGGTACAAGAGAATTATGAAAAACAACTGCTTCAAAAATAAATTCCAATAAATTTGAACTATGCCTTCAATGCTTAATAATTTGCCTAGAAATATAATTATTAAGACTATATTATAGAAGTCAGAGAATGATACAATACTTTTCTGCGCTGAGAAACATTTGTCATAGCTCTTTTTTGTAATAGTGAAAATGTAAATTGAATAGCTGCCTACTTGTGAGTAGTGAAACAAATTATCAATATTGGGACAAAAAATGAAATGATGATTTTAGGAAAAACTTAGAGGATCTTTATGAACTAACACAGAGTGAAATGAGCAGAATGGGAAGAACATATTCATATAGTAAGAGTAATATAAAGAAAACAACTTTTAAAAAACTTGATAATTCTAATTAGTGGAATGCAATATAATTCTTAAAAACTGGCAAGGAAATTTCAGCTACAACCTTAATGAAACAGAATAAAATGAAAGCAGAATAAATATAATATTTCTGGAGTTGGCTAATGTGAGAAATTGCTTTACTTAATTATGCATATTTGTTCTAAGATATATTTGAAATGGGAAGAGAAGGTGGATTCAGAGCAGAGAGGAAGAGGAAATGAATACTTGTTTATTGAAAAAAGAAGTTTTATTTTAAAATGAATTCTTGTTGCTAACAAGTCTTGGTATCCTAAACCAGAGGTATCAAACACATATCTGCAATGTTCCTAAATGCTATTGAACTAGATTAAATGTAGACAGAAATATTTTAAAATATAAAAATTAATTTTAAATATAGATAATACCAGTGTATGATTTTCTAAGACAATATGGACTTGTGTATTGTTTAATTATCCCATTTCTTTGCAAATTTGGCATAACTACTCTAGGCAACTCCCTAAAATTATGATTTGCAGAAACTATGTTAACCTCAATTGGTAGAAGGAGTTTCTACATCCGAGAATTCTTTATATCAATGAAACATAGACTTAGTCCCTCTCTTAAGTCTATAATAGTACAGTTGTCATATAACATGTGATTAACTAATTATTTTTTTAAGCTGAATTGCTATAAGAATACTTGAAGAATCTATCCTTATGTAGGGATATAATTTTCTCTATAAAATCTCTCTCCATAGCAATGGATTGCAATTAAGGAAAATGATAAACTTCAGGATCATTGATTTAGAATTAGGAAGGTTATATAAGGTCATCTACAAATTGTTTGGCAATTGAAAGCTGAGAGTTCCTGGTCTTGATTTGTTGGGCAAATTGCATGCACTGTCTAATAAATGAATATTCTTAGAAGTTCAAACACTTGCTTTCACAGTTATCTCATCTTTTCCTGCTACAAATCCAGTTTATCCTACATCCAAACCTCATACTCTGTTATTTATAGTACATTTTCATTATGATTATGTTTTCATTAAATGATGATGTTTCATGTGATGACAGTTTGTGATGTATTTGTGATTACAGATGACTTCTGCCAGTCCCCACATAAAAATTTAAGTATTGCTGGCCCTAGTCTCTGGAGAAGATAATCCACTCATCTTTGAATTTTTCACTTTAGAAGCCAACTTAGTTAATGGGTGGTTAAATGCACAAACGAATCCACTTTCCCAGTATGTCTATTAGCTAATAGGAGTTCATGCTTCAGCTTCATATCCCATCAATTTAAATCATTTACCCAGGCAGTATCATCTGACTTTTACCACTGAACTGTTTCTGTTTTGATACTTGTGGAATCCATACCCCAGTCTCTGAGGAAGTGAATCCACTGATCTATCTAGCCACAATCTAGCCCTCACTAACTCAATTGGTCAATTGCATCTGCTGGCTGCCCCTAAAAAACAGACTCTAAAAAGTTTTACATCCTCTTTATTCATCAGCAAATGCTCTTATAAAAACATATATCTAGGATATTCATCCCACCTATCTAGGATTATCTATCCCACCACTCACCTTTTGTAATCACCCCACAACAAAACTCACTCCCTTCATTGTTTGTTATTCTATATCCCCTTTGATAATCGGCAAATGCTCTTATACAAACGTCCACCCATTTTACACAAAAGTCATTGCCTCCATTGGTTACCACTCTGCTGTTAGGATGTTAGCTCTATGATGAAACTTTCACATTCCTTCTTTTAGTTTTTTTCTTCCTTCTCTTACCCTTCTCCTCAATTTTTTTTTATCCCCATACATTAGTACAGTATATAGCACATGTAATTCATTCACTCAATTCATTCACTCAGTAGCTCAGCCAAAGCACATTCTAGATATTGTGCTGACATTACAGAGTAATTATTCTATTGGGTAGAATCTTCAAGGATGACTGAGGTTACAATAAGGAGAAAAATGACCGACAGAAAAACAGGAATTAATTTTCTAGGCAGATCCATTAACATTCTAAATTAGGACAATATCAATAGTTCAAGACCTTTTAGAAAGAAATCAATATGAATAGAAATATAATACTCTTTTCATGTTGCAATGAAGTATTATTCTAGTTATTAATACTCTAATTATGTGAAAACATAGATATTGGTGCATTTCTATAGTTCCTGGGAAATAGCATAAAATATCCTATTTAGAGCTGAAGGAAAGAAATCAGGACATGAGTACTGAAATGACTAACAGTTTATAAAATAGGAGAGAGTACTGTCTTCATGAAAAAATGAGCCAAGTATCTAGAGAACAGATGTTTCTCTTTAGTAAATTTTCAAGGCAACAGGGATCCTTATTTAGTCAGGAAATTGGCAGTGCATTTGGAGCCATTTTTAAGTGGCTACAAGAGTTGAGAAAAAGTCCTTGAAGACCCATGCTCTGGTTAAAATAAAAGTTCAGTTTTGGGCAGATGGCACCTTCAACCACTTGCCAAATTCTTTGAAATGTATGACAGCTCGTGTGGCTGCCCAGATAGTGATTTGGCTACACCTCAGATCGGAGGCCATGCTTTTCAAAGCACACCTCACAGGAATTCCATTTGGCAAAGGTTTGCTTTTTGTCAAGAGTGTGGAAGGACTTCTTGACTAAGTTTTGTAGAATAATTTTGTCTGCCTGAGAGTATATCTCTTGGGAGAGGAAGAGAGAGAAGGAGGCAGCACATGAAGCAAAGGTAGAATGTTTTCAGCCCTAGCAAGAGACTGGAGAAATTCTCAGTCAGTAAAAAAGATCCCATTCCAGACAAAATTTGGACTGATCTTCAAAGAATCCATAGAAATCCATAGAAAGGGAGAGTGTCTGGTTACTTAGTCATTGTTCTGGATGAGGGAATTGGGTAATAAAAATCATATGTGAGCAAAAAAAAAAAAAAAAAAAAAAAAAAAAAAAGGAGGGTCTAGAAACAATCCAAGTGAGCATTTTACCTAAAAAAAAAATAATGTGTTCTGAAATATGTAAAACACATTTCAGTTTGTAGAAAAGAAACCTGGTGCCACACTATTCATGGGTATTTAAAATACTAACCTAAATTTACAAACCTCACTTCCATCAACTTTCTCCATTTCTTTCTTTCTGCAATCTTTTTGAGGACCAGTTCCATTCAGATGGTGAGTATCACTTGTGACAAGTGGCAAACAGTATGTGGTATTTGGCATCTGCATGCAGATGTGTTGAATAGTCTACATTTCAACACAGTGTTTACAGTTTCATCAATTTTAGAACATCATAATTCCACAATCACTTTTTTATGTGTTCCAATAGATATAACACTGATATTCATTGATTCAATGGGCAAAATATAATATTCATAGCTTGTATTTTTTAATTGCTCAAGAATATATTCTAACAGCTTTTTATTAATTGTGAAAGAAGCTTGTTAAAAGTGTCATTTTCCCTGATAATGGCACAGTGAATAGGGTTCCAAGTTGTATTTGGATTCAAGGAGACTTAAGTTTGAACTTACCTTGTACTTTGTGATATTGGTCAAGCTACACGATATTTTTCCTCTTTTAATTCTTCATCTATAATGGGGTCATTAATAGCATCCATGTGAGTCACTATGATATCAATACAGATCACATATGTAAAAAAAAATCTGCAAACCTTAAATGTTAGCTCTTGTTATTGTTATTATACTAACTACACTGAATATGTCTATTAATATATATATATATATATATATATATGTATGTATATGTGTATATATATAAAATTTTTCCTTTGAGTAAGATTCCCTTAGAATCCCATTTTTGCATCTCAATAAATAAATCCCCTTGGATGAAGGCCAAGATGGAACCACCTAATACCCACCTATTTTGTATAAAAAACCTCAGTTTAGGAGGCCTTCTTTGATATGCCTATTAAAAGCCCTCTTTCATCAGTTATTATGTGTTTTAGGGCTAATAAAGATCCTATAATTATTAATCTTCATAAACCTTGTTTCCCTTTCTCTAGTAAAATGTAAATATTAATAAGACAAGGATTATTTCATTTTTTTGTTTGGTTATGTTCAAAACACATAGAAAATTGTTTGTCATATCAGAGGCCTTAATCATTTTTGATCAGTTTTCTAGAATAAAATTGAAGTATATCAGTGTAATATTAACCCCTTCCTTTTTTCCTTTATAAGTTAAAAAAAAAACATTTAGAAAATAATTTATGTGGTGCAATTTTATGTCAAGTATTGCAGTTAGTATTTTACTAATATTATTTAATTTGACCCTTATAATATTACTTTTGGAGGTAGATGCTATTATTACATCCATTTTAGAAATGGAGAAAGCTAAGGCAAATAGAAGTCATGTGTCTGAGGCTGGATTTGAACTTTGGTTCAAACTCTCATTTATACATTGTTGAATTGTTATTTTTTAGCCATTCTATAATTATGGGCACCACCTCAATTTTCAATTTTATGTTGTGGCTAATAATAATAGTGGTTACTGATATTTCTCTAACAACTTTTTTTAATGCAATAAATTTCATGTTCTATCTCCTTTGACCTTAAAGATAAATAATACAAATGTATGCTGCCTCTATTTTACAAATCAGAAGATCAAAAGATTAAAAAAAAAAAAAAAAACCTAAGTAGAAGTCTTAGAAGACATCCATTCCAATCTTACCATTTTATAGAAAAGCAATTGATGTATAGGGTTTAACTCACCTGTCTCATCATAGCTTATAAATATCTGAGACAGGTTTGAGGAAACCAACCTCTCAGAGTGAATTACCTCATTTCACATATTATTCCCATTTTACAGATAAAGGGAAAAAGATCATAATATGTGTGAATGCTCGTATTACATAGCTAATAAAGGCAACAGACAGAAATACTATTTTTTTGAAAAGTGTTCACAATAGAGTACTTTTTAAAAATTTTATATCAAGTATTAAAGAAAAGAAAAAAAAACTCTTCTAAAATTAAAAGTAAAGTTTATATAATTCAATAGATGACTTTAAAATACAAATATTTTAGAATGAATAGAAGTAGCTGATAACTTGAGAGATTCCATTTTCACTATTTGAATGAAGGAACAAAGATGCTAAGTGTGTTTTAAATGGTAATGTTAAACAGATTGATGTTCTTCCTTTTAGAAGATACTTAATCAGAAGACAATTTTATACTGTTTACTGGAGGATATTTGGTTTCCATGGATAATTGCCTAATGCAAAACTCCAAAGACACAAATTTACAGTCAGCAATTATAAGTAATAGCCCCACCAAATATTCAGGTTTGCAAAGTGTTCTTCACTTCATCATCATTATTTTAGTAAACAAAAAAAGACTCATAATCACAGGTCAAAAGATGGAAATCTAGGAAGTTGATCAATTAGATATATGCTGACCATTTGGTCTTTTTACAAATCACCTCCAATATATAACAAGGAAATAAAAATTTATTTTAACCAGAGTTGTAAACAGTACCTTAATAAATATCCCAGTCAAATGTTTTCTTTTAGTAAATATAAACACTACCTAAAGCTCCGTACAAATTTTGAATATGCTCTACCAGTAACACTGATTAAGTTTTAGATGCTCACAATAATTTTTTATTATTATTAACTGTCTGTTCTCCCTTAAAAAAAAACCACTAGAGAATAAAAGCACCGATTTGAACTTATATATGTATCAATGTAGATGCATATGAGTATGAGTATATGCATGTGTGGATATATATGCATGTGTGCATGTATGTATATATGTATACATATATGCATGTGTATATTTTTTCTCAAAAAATATGAAAGAGAATTTAATTATAGATCTTTTACACTAACAATAAAAATTGCATTTAAGGATTTTTGCTTAGAATTACATTAATTTTTATACAAGAAAATTTCATGTTTCCTAAGGTTCAATTATGATGACTAGCAATAAGTGACTATTGAGAGGGAGAGCAATAGGGGTTACAGCTACAATTTTTTTTCTGCCAAGAGTCATTTTCATTTTAATAATATCATTTTCATATTAATAACATCATTTGTTGACCATACAAAATAATTACTTTATAAAACTAGAACAGTAAGAGATATACGTACCTAGCTTTCAGCTTATCTTCACCTTCTATTGATTGTGCAAATGATTTATTTCTTTTTTTTTTCAATTTTTTTTTATTTTTCAAAATACATGCAAATATAGTTTTCAACATTTATTCTTGCAAAACCTTGTAATCCAAAACTTTTCTCCCTCCCTCTCAAGTTCCCTGCTCTCCTGAACAGCAAATAATTCAACATAGGTTAAATATGTGCAATTCTTCCAAACATATCTCCACATTTATCATGCTGTGCAAGAAAAAATCAGATGAAGAAGAGGAAAAATGAGAAAGGGAAAAAAAACAGGCAAACAAACAAGAACCAAAAAAGGTGAAAATATTATGCTATGGTTCACATTCAATCTTCATAGTTCTCTCTCTTAATGCAGATGATTCTTTCTATCACAAGTCTATTGGAATTGCTTTGAATCGCCTCATTATTAAAAAGAGTCAAGTCTATCACAGTTGATAATCACATAATATTTTCATTGCTGTGTACAATGTTCTCTTGGCTCTAGTTTGTGCAAATGAAATATTTTACAAGCCTATACAACTTGCAGGCAGGCATTGCCCAAAGTTGGTATATAGAGACACTTGGTGGAGAACTTCTACCAAGAATGGTAGGGATCTTTTACTATAATTGTATAAAGCTTTCTTTCAAACCTTAGAGGTTGAAAGTCAATCAATAGGCAACTACTAAGTGAATTAAGTGCAAAACATTGTTAAATGGGCCATTAGGTCAGGCAGAAGAGAGCAGGGCTTGGAGATAAGATAATTAATTTTCATATATTTGACTTCTTCCTCAGGTATTTACTAGCTGCCTAACCTAGGCAAGACAGTTAACTTAATTTCCCTCAGTTTCTTTTGAAAAATTAAATGGCAAACCATTCTAATATTTCTGCCAAGAAAACTCCAAAATGTGGTTACAAATAGGCATGACTAAAAATGATTAAAATAAAAATAACTGTGCTACACAATGGGAGATGCAAAGAAAGGCATAAACATCTGTCACTCTCAAGGAATTTACCAGTAATGGAGAAGATGGAACATTATTAGGGCCTGTAGAGAAATGGAAGTGGACTTGAAGTTTCCCACAATAAAATATATACTTTTGTTATATGACAAATGTATATAGCTAAGAAATGGATGTATACCTGGCAAGAATATCCATCAATTAAAGAATAGCTGAATAAATTATGGTATATTATTGTGATGGAATATTACTGTGCTATAAGAAATGATGAGTTCAGAAATTTTTAGAGAAAAAATACAAAGTAGAAAGATTTGCAAGAAATAATGAAAAGTGAAGTGGGATGGTAAACATGCAAACAACTAGGTAAAAAGATACAGATATAGATATAGTACTAAACATATTCCATATACCATATGTATATATGTATGTATATGTGCATATAGTGTGTATACATGTATATATGTATACATATGTTTGCAAAATTGGAGATAATCTCAGAGACCAGATACTACCACAAATTTTATTTAGTTGTTTTTAATAGACCTTGATAACTATATTTCAATATGCAAGGTGGCCAAAAATACTCTATATTCAGATAGAGTACTGGATCTGGAATTGAGAAGACCTGACTTCAAAGCTGGTCTCAGACACTTACTAATTGTATAAAATTATTTAACTCTACCTGCTTCAACTTCTTCTTCTCTTAAATGGGGGTAATAATATCTTTATCATTTATAAATATTTATCATTTATAAACCTGTCTTTCAGCATCATTGTAAGGTACAGATGAGATAAATACTCTAAAATATGTAACAGTGCCTGGCCAGCACCTAGTAAGGATTACATAAATGTTAGCTATTGTTCTTATTGTAATTAGCATTTCCCTTGACATATTATGGTATTTTTAAATTGTGGTTATTCATTTAATAATATTATTCTGAGAATGAGTACATGGGCTTTATGAGATTGTCAAAGAGGGCCATCATACAAATATTAAGAATTTTTGCTCTATATACACAAAATGCCAATTGCCAATATACAAATGAGTTTTATACAATGACCTTTGAAAATCATAGTAACTGAAAAATATAATCTACCTCCTATGAATTACTTCCAAAGGAGCTCAGTTTGTCTCTAGGTGTCTAACCAAATCTTAGTGCCAGGTTCAGTAATAGAATCATGTTCTCCAACAGGATGGAAAAGATTTTTCCTAATCTTGTTCTCTAGAGTCACAGTAATGGAGAAGCTAGGGTCACCTCCACCCCATCATGAGACATGGGAGTAGGCATTTAGTATATAATAAATAAGTGAACTTAATTTCACATGGTTCCTATATAGTCAAGTAAAGTTTAATTGACTTTACACTACAAAGATAATAATAGCTAGACCCAAACGACCATATTCACCAAAGACCATGCATCAAATAAAATATATTTTATTTAATTTTTCTGAAATGTGTCCTTGAACATTACAAAGCCATAAAGACTTGGACATATGGGGTGAGTTTGTTGGGAGAAATCACTAACACCTGGATTGTTGCAGTAAAGCTCAAATTCTCTTTTGTGTGTTTCCAACTGGCTATATTTATATCCATGCAGAAATAAAGACATAACTTTGAGTCATTTACCCTCATCCAGTTTATCTTATCTCCCTCATCACCTTCCCTATCGTTTTTTATGAGATTCTTTAATTGAAATAAAATTGATTTTATCCTAAATTCTATACTATCTGTTTAGACCTCTCTTTTTCATTTTCTCTTTTAATTTATTTATCAGAACTTAAATTATGTGCTGGAAGAGTCAAACAGCACTTAAAGTGATCTGTTGAACTTGTATTATGCTTTTCAACATAAAAGTTTATGGCCCACATTTGACCTCTTTTAAAACCTCTCTAATCAGATGACTTTCTTATTCAGGATCTACTATGCTTCACACTGAAGAACTAAATCATTTTCAATATGGGAAGTCTAAAACATTCTATTGTACTCTTTGAAAGTGTTCTGAGCCAATAAGTAATACAATGGAAAATATTCCTTGCACCTGGAATTCAATCCCAGGGGACTTTTTTTTTTTTTTTTTTTTTTTCAGTTTGCTAAGTTTAGAAGAGAAATAGACTTTATATTATGGAGATTTAAAGTGCATCTTTCTTCAAGGTTTCTAAGCTAGATTTCAGACCTTTGGAACTTGTAGGCTTTTTTTTTTTTTCAAGGAGAAAGCAAAAAAGTAACATTGGCTAATTTTTTGAGTAGTTCTAATTCAGAGTTGTTTATATATATATGTATATTTTTGCTGTGTGGTTTACCACTATCATTACTGCCAACTTCCTAAAAATATTCTACTATCTCAGTTTTAATAAGCATATTAAGGGTTTGTGTTGCCATGATAATAATAATAATAATAATAATAATAATAATAATAATATATATATGTATATATATTTATATTTATATTAATGATGCTAAAGTTGACCGACAACACTTGTTAAATCATTCATTTGCAAAGTGCCAGAAACAAAAGCAAACAAATGGTAAATATAGAGTTGAGTCTTTCCTTCTGGCTAAGGAAGATGTAATAATACACTGCAGGAGCCAAAGGAGGAAAGAAAACCTCCCACTGCATACCCTCCCCTTAAATTTTACTTAACTATAGCTCATATGTATTTCAAGGAAGGGAGTTCTGATTGTAGCGCACAAATTAAAGACAACTACTTGCTGAAATGCTTTGCTGGGGATTTCAAGAAGAGATTAAGTAAATGTCACAAGTTTTTGAGGATTATTCTTTTACATCTTAATGGATGCCTAAAATTATATCTTAGTTTTTTTCTCTATATTCCTTAGTTTTCCTTCCAGCACACATTGTCACCTAATGCTGCCAGGAACAAAGTGGTCACAGAGAGGGAGAGCACAAGGATTACACATTTCTTTCCAGTCCTGTCTAAGGAATTCTTTTCTTTATGCTCTATACCCCTTTTCCCTGGTTCTCATTCCTTCCACCATGGCTCAAAACATCAGAGGGAAGATAGGAACATTATATAGTTCTTAGAGGAAATAATGACATGCTCCTAAAATGATACAGCTTAAACCTCTTGTAACTATTCTAATCATTTCATTGGTTAAAATATTCCATTGAATCATTCTAAATTCAAAATCTGTAATGAAATATAAAAGTCTCCAAAAAACTTTCTTCCTTTACTATGAACCCATAGCCTTCCATTTGCTTGTATTACGCTTTTTCACTAGGGTTATTTTCTTCACTTTCTGACAAGGTTCTTGTATGAATCTTTCCCCTTTTCCTCTCTGCCTTCACATGCCTTTCTATTGGAAAGAAAGCTTTTCAGCCCAAATTTTCCAGTAGGACTCTCTATCCCACCCTAAATTGGAAAACTCAAAATTGGTTTGATAGAAATTGTTAACATCTGGACCCGTGCTGTACTGTGGAATTTGGTTATAAGAGCTCAGGCCATGTAGGAGTCTTCAAAGTTAAAGCAAGTATTTCCTCTTAAAATTGTCTTAAACATATAGATTCCCCCTTATATTATTTGCCATTAAACAATGAGAATATTGAAGGCTACAGAAAAGTTTTAGCTAGATCACACATCCAGAATCAGAGTTATGTTATAAGATATCTTAGAGGCAGCCGAATCCAGCTCCATCATTTAACAAATGAAGTAATTGATGGCTGGAAAAGTTAAGTGACTTGCTAAGGAGTGCAAGTAAATGGATTTAATTAAAATAGCAATCATAAAACTTCCTTAGAAAATTATTTCTTGTACAATAGAAAAAAAGAAGGTTTTCATGCAAAGCATTGCCACATTTAGGATATCATATTGAACCCACCCATGTTTCTGAGCATGAATACCTACATGAATCATAATGATATTTCACTTCATTTGTAATTGTTTCTTCTGCTTCTTTTTGGTCTTCATTCTATCTATCATTTAGCTTGATATACATAGACATTAATCATTTCTTAAATACTGACTCTGTTCCGATACGTGCATATTCTTTTCTTTTTTTTTTATTATACCTTTTGATTTACAAAACTTATGCACGAGTAATTTTTCAACTTTGACCTTTGCAAAACCTTCTGTTCCAACTTTTCTCCTCCTTCTCCTGACCCCCTCCCCTAGATGGCAGGTAGTCCATACATGTTAAAAATGTTAAGGTATATCTTAAATACAATATATGTGTACATACTTGTACAGTTCTGTTAAACAAGAAAAATCGGATTTAGAAAGGTAAAAATAAACTGGGAAGAAAAACAAAAATGCAAGCAATTCACATTCATTTCCCAGTATTCTTTCTCTGGGTGTAGCTGGTTCTGTTCATCACTGATCATTTGGAACTGAATTGGATCTTCTCATTGCTGAAGATATCCACTTCCATCAGAATTGATCCTCATATGGTATTGCTGTTGAAGTGTATAATGATCTCTTGGTTCTGCTCATTTCACTTAGCATCTCCAGGCCTTTCTGAAATCATCCTGCTGGTCATTTCTTACAGAACAATAATATTCCATAACATTCATATACCACAATTTGCCCAGCCATTCGCCAGTTGATGGACATCCATTCATTTTCCAGTTTCTAGCCACTACAAAAAGGGCTGCTACAAATATTTTGGCACATACAGGTCCCTTTCCCCTCCTCAGTATTTCTTTGGGATATAAGCCCAATAGCAGCAATGATGGATCAAAGGGTATGCACAGTTTGATAACTTTTTGGGCATAGTTCCAAATTGCTCTCCAGAATGGTTGAATCTGTCCACAACTCCAACAACAATGTATCAGTATCCTAGTTTTCCTGCATCCCCTCCAACTTTTGTCATTATCTTTTCCTGTCTTCTTAGCCAATCTGACAAGTGTGTAGTGGTATCTCAAAGTTGTCTTAATTTGCATTTTTTTCTGATCAATAATTATTTGGAACACCCTTTTATATGTATAGAAATAGTTTCAATTTCATTATAAGAAAATTATCTGGGGGGGTAGCTAGGTGGCGCAGTGGATAGAGAACCAGCCTTGAATTCAGAAGGATCCAAGTTCAAATCTGGTCTCAGACACTTAACACTTAACACTTCCTAGCTGTGTGACCCTGGGCAAGTCACTTAACCCCAGCCTCAGGGGGGAAAAAATTATCTGTTCATATTCTTTGACCATTTATCAATTGGAGAATGGCTTGATTTCTTATAAATTAGAGTCAATTCTCTATATATTTTGGAAATGTCCCTCCCCTTTTCTTAAACCTTTTCCTTACAATTTATGTATCCCCTTTGGTGTAGCTTACTCCTTCCATTTTCACTTTTCCCCTCCTTTTCAATGAGGTGGGAGAAGTTTCTCTCTAAATAGAATATATCTAATATGTTTTCTCTTTAAGCCAATTCTGATGAGAGTAAGATATATACTATGTTCCTCCGCCTCCCTTCTTTCCCTCAGATACAGTAGGTTTCCTTTGCCTCTTCTTGAGATGTAGTACCTCCACTTTTCCCTTTTTCTGATACTATTTACTTTCTACCTTTAGTTTCTTTTTTGTTATAAGAGTAAAATCAAATTATACATGTATTCTTTTGGATACTCACAACAGAAATACAGTTACCAAGATTTCTTTTTACCTTTTTATGTTTCTCTTGTGTTTTATATTTGGAGGTCTAATTTTGTGTTTATTTCCATTTTTTTTAATCAGAAAGAGATGAAATTTACCCATTTCATTGAATGTCCATCTTCTTCCCTGGGGGGGAAATGCTCATTTTGGCTGGGTAAGTTATTCTTGGGTGCATACTCCAGAGAGAAAAGGGGAATGAGCCAACTTAGTGAAGATGAGAGATTCAAATGTATAGCCAAGAAAGAAATGGACATGATTTATGTCTTGCCTTCCAAAGTTACTTGCTATGTAATTATGAATAACAAACACCTTCACCTTTTTAGAGTCATAATTTTTCATCTACAAAACAGAAATATTATTATTTTAATTACCTGATTTATACTTTTAAAAATGATTAAATCACTTTTCAACCTTAAAATCCTATATAAATATAAATTATATTAAGCCCCTCATCCTCCGTCTCTTCCTCATCATAATTGTAATTGCTGATAATAATAATATTATTCTTCTAATCTTTTTCAATGCAGTTTAGATAGACTTGGCACAGATATAAGTTCTTATTCTGCTATTTTTCTTTCATAATTAATCTTATATAAAACTATTACAAATATAGATTTTTTTAAATTTAATTTTTAAAATGGTATATCAATTCATTTTTCTGTAGGCTCACTGAGGGCAATGTGGGGACAATTCCAGTTTCAATAAAAAAAATCAGGTGAAATATATTTTATCCTCTTCTATATGCAATATTCCTTTTTTCTGGATTTCTGTATTTTGAAAATTGATACAATGTGTAAGGTACCAGATTTGGAGGTGGAACTCTTATCTTTAATATGTTAAACGTGTAACCCTCAGCAAATGACAACTTCTGTCTTGGTTTCCTCAGTTGTGATATGAAGAGCTTGAATTTGATGAACTCCAAAGTCCCTTCTAACTATATGATCCTGATCTTGGAGACTTATCTCCCCACCCCCTGCCCTCAATACTTTGGGGATTATTATTTGATATGCCAGCAACTCTTCAAATTTTGCAACTTAGTTTGCAGACAATTTTAGTAAGTGCAGACAGTTGTAGTCAATATTTCTATCTCTGATAAAAAGTGTAGTTCCAGATTTTGTTTGTGTTTTTTTTGGTTGGATTTTCATAAATATTTTGAGATTTATATTTCTTCACTCATGAAAAATGGAGAACTTTTGTTGAATAATTCTCATCATCAAGTTGCACCTGGTTTTGTATATAGTATATTCAATTTTGTGTAGCCAGTAGTGATACATTTGTACAATCTCCATGATTCCTTTTGTATAACTTGCATTGTTTAATTAATTTCAGCTCCTAAGATACAGTCCATTTATAATTTCTGTTGACAAAAACCTTGTTCTCAATGACCATAATAAACTCATCCATTTGTACACACAATCTAGAGGATTATGCTTGCTTCCACTTCTTTCTTGACATGTTTTTAATAGACTATATATAGACAGCTGGGGATAGAACAACAGATAGATGGTAATCTGACCTCAGATACATCCAACCTATATGAGCCCGGGCAAGTCACTGAACCTTAATTGCCTCAGCGTACTCATCTATAAAATAATCTAGAAAAGAAATGGCAAACTATTCCAATATTTTTTACCAAGAAAACCCACAAATGGTGTCACAAAAAATCCAAAAAGACTAACAGCAGTATGTATGTAAGCCACTGGATTCTATTCTTAAGATATTATTGCTTAAACTTGTTTCAAAGGTAATAAACTGTCAGTCACATTTAGTGATTCATATGAAATATACCTTTTCTTCAGTTCAGTAATATCTGGTTCTTTGAAAAGTGTTCTAAGTTTTAAACTCTTCATTATGTTGTTTTTTGCAGGTCTAGGAATCCTATTCATCTTTTCTTTTCAAGTCACATATCTTGACCCTAAATCTTCCTCTTAAAAAAATCAAGTGTTAAGAAGTATGTCATAGTGTAGAGAATAAAGGAAATAGATTAAGAAGACCTGCATGATTTAATGATATAGCCTTCATGTCTCTAAGTATCAGTACTTTAACTTTTACTTTGGGGATGTTCAGGCCTGTTTCACTTCCATAAAAAACTTCTGGGAGAATCATAGGGAAAAAGATCACAAGTTACTTCTAAATATTGAGGTACAAATTATAATAATTCATGAATACAGGAGGAAATTCATAGAATAATACATTATTTAAAGATTGTTAGTAAGAAAAATATTAATTTAAATCTGGATATTTGAAGGGACTGTATCAAAAGAGAATGGAAAGGTGTTGGTAAAAGTAAAGACAAAGATAATCATAGTCAATACCAGCTAAATACTTATATTTTGAATTATTAATGATGTAAGCATTTTGGGGTCCAATTCTAACAATCCTTCATCCACATCCCACTTAGCACTACTACTGGCTAATCTTCTTATTAATTATTTTCTGGTCCAAAGGCAGACTAACAAATATACTTTGGAAAGCTTGAAAAATTACCAAATTTTCAGTAACACTTTAATTAGTGCTATCCTTACCTCAGAATAAAATGAAAAATTCTTCTCCCATAGGCTAATTTCTCCTCTCTCTTATTAATTGTACTTACTAATTGTAATGAGATTTATTGCCATTATGAAATAACTTACAAATAAAAATAAAATTTTAAACAAAGTATAGAAGACTGTGATGGGACTAAGAATTGAAGATACATCATTCTAAAGAAAAAAAGGAACTGGAATTAATTTTGACTATAATAATTGATAATTTTGATTTGCCCTAGAATTTATTTCAGTATATTCCAATCTATTATGTTATTGTGTTCTCTACTTTCATTCTCCACTATAGGTACTCAATTTGATTTTATTGTCCTTTTTCCTCATTCCTCTTGCTTGTCATTCTCCAGATTTGAGAAAAAAAAATCTTTTAAAAAAGGGGAAACAACAATATACACTATGTACTTACTTATCAGAGACTTCAAATTGTCTAGCCCCAATAGTATTCCTTTTAGTTAAATCCTGCAATGGATCTTTATGATCCTAGATCTTGACAAATCTATGCTACAATTGATTCAATATTTACTAAAGATTTGTCATCACTAAATTATTGTAAGAACTTAATGGTAAAATATTATCACAATGTAGAATTGTATCATGGGGAAGGACAGAAGGTAAATCCCCTAGGTAAATGTCTTCAGAATTAGATCTTGTTCCATTAGCATAAAATATTCCTTTCTTACCTTGGTTTCTTTGGTTTTCAGGCTTGCTTCAAAATTCAGCTCAAGCAACATATCCTACACAAGAAATAACCTGAACCTCCTAATTCCTAGGGCCCTCACCTCCCTCTGCTTTACATGCTATGTAGCATAGTAGCAATATCGACAGTGGTAGTAGTTATGATAGTGGTGGTTGTGCTGATGATGGTCTTAATACTGATATTAATAGTATTGTTAGTAATATTAGTTGTATTAATACTAATAGTAAAAGTAGTAGTTATAGTGGTTCATAGTGGTGATAATGGTAATAGTAGTAGTGGTAGTGAGAATAGTAGTAGTAGTAGTAGTAGGGCTATACATAGTGCTTAAAATTTGCAAAATGCTCCCCAAATGGTTAAAGGTTATGGCAATTTTCAGATAAGGAAATTCAAGTTATTTATAATCACATTAAAAATCATATACAAATCACTATTCCTTAGGAAGGCATAAATTAAATTAATTTGGAGGTACCTTTCATATTGACTAACATAACAAGAAAATGAAAACCATAAATATGGAAATGTGAGATAATTCAGACTTTAATGTATTGTTAATGGAGTTGTTAACTAATTCAGCAATTATGGAGAGCTATTTGGAACTATGCCCAAAGGGCAACCAACCTGTACACACCCTTTGAACAAGCAATATCACTACTAGGTCTGTATCCCAAAGAGATCCTAAAAATCGAAGAGAACTCATATGAACAAAATTACTTATAGCACCTCCTTTTGGGTTACAAAGAATTAGAAATTGAAGGGATGACCTGCAATTAGGGAATGGAGATCAAAGCATATTAATTTCATTTTTTTGTTTGTTTGTTTTCTTATTCATGGTTTTTCCCTGTTCTTATTCTTCTTTCACAACTTAACTAATGTGGAAATAAGTTTAACAAAATTGTACATATATAACCTATATTGCTTGGTTATATATCATATTACATCACATTGAGGAGATTGAGGGAAATAAAGGAGAAAAATTTGGAACTCAAAATCTTATAAAATGAATGCTAAAATTAGTTTTATGTATAATTGGAATAAAAAATAAAATACTGCTAAGTGGAGGGGTTGCAAGACATTCTACATATATTTTATCATTTGATCCCTGCAACAAATGTAAGAAGGTGTTAATATTATCCTTATTTTATAATTGAGGAAACAGTTCTCATAAGTTAAATGACTTGTCCATGATCACAACACTAGTAGTTATTTGAGACATATTTGAATTCAGGTTATCCTAAATTCTGGTATAATGGAAACAGATCTATATAATGCACCATTTCATTGCTTCTGAAATAGATTGTTTTATTTCTATACCAAAAGGAGAATGCTAAACAATGATAAATCATAGGATGATTATAAAGGTGAGGTAATGACTTGTTGGAACATTTAATATGGCTAATCATTAACTTATGCTACGTCTCAGTTTCTCCAGTAGCACATTCTCAGTTACTTAGAAACTGGGAAAAAAAAAAAAAAAGCAGATGACAATTGTATTTGAAGATCTCACATGTCCCAGGTGTCTAGGTCTTCATTTTGACTCAGGGGGAAAAACACCTCACCTCCACCAACCTTTATGAACTAAGACAGTCAGCTTTGGATTTTTTTTTTTTTTTTTTTTTTTTTTTTTTTTTTTTTTTTTTTACTTTGTCCACAGAGATCTGTTTTAATATCCAGTTAAAGAATTGCCACAAACAATTTGCTGACACAATGGATAAAATGTCCTTGGAATCAGAAACACTTGATTTTGAATCTCATCCAGATACTTAGGGTGATCAAGGGCAAATTCCTCAACCTTATTCACCCTTAGTTTCCCTATCCGTATAAGGAGGATAAAAATAATATTTATTGAATGATTTTTTTTTGGTGGATCACCTGGGATAGATAACATGTATAAAACTTTATGCAAACCTTAAACATAAAGTAAATTACTACTGCTGCTGGAACTACTACTATTACTAAAACTACTTATTCTGGCCAATAGTGAGCAGTTGGAGTTTATTTGAATCTCCTTTGGGGTGAGGGGGATCCTTCATGCAGCTCAAAGGTATACTATATTTTTCTTAGCAGGCCAACCTTCTGTACTGGAAAGGACATTTTTTTTTCTCTTGATTATAAATTATTTTAAGTAATTCACTGAAGGAAAAACAGAAGTAAATCCCTAGGCTATAATTGATTTCTGGAACAAAGCCTATCCAAACATCATGTTTGTTATTTTCAGGGTTGTGTGTCCAGTTGAAATTTTAATTGCAACCATTAAAGCTGAGACTTGCCTAAGGGATAAGGTCATTGGAAGAATTTTGCCTAATTGCTGAGAGAGGAACCACTAAACAAGTTACTCTCAGGAATAGATTGTGCTCCTGCATTTCCTATTACTCTCACCTTGGCAAGGTGAGTAGAAGCATCTTACTCTATCTTGTTGACCAACTGAAAAAGGGCCCATTAAATAATTTAAAATTATAGCAAAGAGAAAGGAATAAAAATATTGCTCATAAGGTATTTTCACTTGGGGGAAAAATTGTTTCCTCTCCTCAGTTGACAGGAATACAGTACAGTAGAACATAAGGAAGAAAGCAAATTTCTGTCTCCAAAAGGCAAGTCACAAGAACCTTATTGGACTAAAAGGAACTAAAGAAATTATTTACCCATTAAAATAAGGGTAGTTATACTAAAATAGCTATTCAAGAAATTGGTTTCAAAGCCTTCTGAGTGATAGAACAAAGTTATATGAGTGAGTTGCTTAAGCCCTAATTAAATAAATGATGTAATTTAATTAAAGTTCACTAATGTTAGTCAACAGGAATTTTGTCCATTTCAACACAGACTGAGTTCATAGACTGTATTATATGTAATATGAAAGTCAATCAAAAATCATTCTGGGTCTTGATTTCCTCATCTGTAAAATAAAGTGGTCAGACTTGATGACCTAGAAGATTGCTTCCAACTAAAAGTCTATACATTAAAATTATTCTTTTTCTTTAAAATAATATTTCTAATAAAGATAGCAATTTAATTTTAGTAGAACATTATTTTATTATGTAATTGAATTTAAAAGAAAATTAGTTTAAAATTATGTATTAATATTTTAATCAAATCTTGATTTACCAAAGGGGAACCCACTTACTTATGGTCATGCAAGAAAAGCTGACTATAATTAAACGTCTTTTAACACAGCTAAAAGTTGGACCAGATGATTTTTAAAGTACCTTCTATTTGCCTTCCTTCCTAATTCCCTCTCTCCAGCTTTCTTCATTTCTCCTCTTCTGCTTTCCTTCTTTCCATTTCCCTGCCTTCCTTGCTCTCTTTTCTTCTCTCTTTTCTTTCCTCCCTTCTACTCCTTTTCTTTCTTTCTTTTCTTTCCTCCCTCCCTCCCTCTCTTCCTCTCTCCCTTCCTCCCTTCCTTCTTTCCTTCTTCTCTTCCTTCCTCTCTACCTTCCTTCCTTCTTTCCTTCCTTCCTTTTTCTTTCCTTTTTCTTTCTCTCTTTTAGTTTCTTTCTTTCTCTCTTTCATTTTTCTTTTGTTCTTTCCTTTCTTCTTTTTCTTCTTCTGCCCTTCCTCCCTCCCTCCTTCTCTCCCTCCCTCCTTCTCTCCCTCCTTCCTTCCCTCTTTCCTTCTTTCTTCCTTTCTTTCCTTCTTTCCTTCTTTCCTTCTTTCTTTCTTTCTTTCTTTCTTCTCTTCTTTTTCTTTCTTTCTTTCTTTCTTTCTTTCTTTCTTTCTTTCTTTCTTTCTTTCTTTCTTTCTTTCTTTCTTTCTTTTCTCTCTTCTTTCTCTTCTTCTGTCTTCTTTCTTTCTTTCTTTCTTTCTTTTTTCTTTCTTTCTTCCTTCCTTCCTTCTTCTTCTTTCTTTCTCTTTCCTTCTTCCCTTCCTTCCTCTTCTCCTTTCTTTCTTTCTTTCTTTCTTTCTTTCTTTCTTTCTTCTTCTTTCTTTTCTTTCTTCTTCTTTCTTTCTTTCTCTTCTTTCTTTCTTTCTTCTTTTCTTTCTTTCTTTCTCTTCCTTCTTTCTTTCTTTCTTTTTTCTTTTTTCTTTCTCTGTATTTTAGCTTCTTTCTCTCTCTCATTTTTCTTTTATTCTCTCCTTTCTTCTTTTTCTTTTCACCTTTCTTCCTTTTTCTCTTTCTTTTTTCTTTCTTCCTCTTCTATATCATCATATTCCTCCTCTCCTATTTCTTCTGTTTCTTTTTCTTCTTTTTCTGTTTATCATTGCTGTTTTTATTGTTGTTCTTCTTTCTTCATCTCTTTTTCCTCTTCCTCTTCTTTGTCTCTGCAGGTTTCTCTGTGTCTCTACTGTTTTTCTCTATGTGTATGTCTCAATGTCTCTGTTTCTTTCTCTGTCTTTGTCTCTGTTTCTGTCGGTCTGTCACTCTCTTTATTTCTCTCTCTCTTTGTCTTTGTCTCTTTCTCTCTCCTCTTTTCTTCTCTTCTCTGTTCTTCTCTCCTTTTCATTTTGTAATCCCAGATTGTGGTTAGGCAGATTTTTCCATCTCAAATTCATTTCCAAAAGTATTGTTTCTTGAACAAAACCATATAACATATTCAATAGCCAGAAATAAATATAAGAGAATTAACATTTGAAAATTAAGTATCATGTATTTTAATATTTTCCTTCAAAAAGCATTTCCTCTGGAAAATTAAATGAGGCAAAATTTAGCCTAATTGAGGAATCAAGAGAAAAAAAAAGTATAATTTGTCTCAGGTACTTTTGATGTCTTTTCTGGAATCTTTGTAAAGAACTTTATGATATTCATATTAAAAGGGTTTTAAGAGTACAGGCATGGAATTAGCCAAATATTTCTATTTCACAATTCAACATAACCTATATTTTTATTTAAAACACAATTTATTCTTTGGCACCATTGTAGGTTCTTGGATGTCCAAGACCACATGAAAACTACCTTTTGGGGGAGGAAGTAGTAGGGGCAAGATGCTATAAGTTATATAGTTGATTGCTTAAAATAATTTTTACTCAGGATATGTTATACCTAATTTTTCAAATCCAGTATAATGTTAGGTCTAAATTAGCTGCAATGAGTCACAAGTTGAATTATTTCCAAGCTTTTATTTTCTTTTACGTAAAAATAAAATCATCACTGAACTCAATAGGTATTTTATATCTGCAAGTAGAAAAGAACATACATAAAAAGATCTATTCACTATTCACTGTAAAAAAATTATGGAACCTAATTTTGGAAGTAGAGTTAAGTTACATTTTATTCATAATTGACCTATTGTTGTCTTCAAAGAAAATATCTTTCTAGAATTCTTAAAGCTGAAAGAGGAAATTTTTTAAATTGTTTGAATTAATGCTACTAGCCTAATATAAAACCAGTCTTAAAGCTCATATTATTCAAATACAATCATTGTTGGATATTTCTAAAACATATTTTTATATCATTGCTGTTCAAAGCATAAGCCATTGAATCTGTCTTTGTTAGTTGCTTTCCATATATAAGATAAAGTATGCTAACAAAGAATAGAACCCTATCAAAACATTTCTGTTTTCTTTAAAATGAATTGGAGTTGATTTCAGAATCTTCCCCAGAATTCAACTACATAAACCAAATGCCTGATATAAAATGGCTGTTCTTTAAAATTGGTTTATATAATATCCTTAAATTTAGTTTTAGAGGAAAATGTTTCATTATATAACTAATTATATCAGAAAAGAAATAAGCCAAAGAAAAAAATTCTTGAAGGAATCTTTTTTTTTCCTTTTCAAATTGAAGCAAACTTCATTTAGCATTTCCTTTTTTTTTCTTTATACTTTTAAAATATTCCCATAGATTTATTCTTACTACTTAACCACAACTGAATCAAACAATTTATATATAAAAGCAAAATTTCTCCTTAAATGATGGCATCTCTGCCATCATACTGACATTTTGGTGAACTAAGGGTTCTCAAAGATGACAATTGTTCAGCCATGAACAATTTCAGTCATGCCTGATTCTTCTTGATCTTATGTGAGATTTTCTTGGTAAAGCTCTTATTTTCCATCTCCTTTTCCAGCTCATTTTTATAAATGAAACTGGAAAATGAGGATAAATGAATTCATTGGGTCATGCAGCTATTAAATTTCTGAGGCTGGTGTTGAACTTAGGACTTCCTGATTCCTGGGTTTGTGCTCTATTCACTGCACCAAGTAGCTAATCCAAAGAAAAAAAATAAAGTCCTACCTTTAGTTTCTATCAAGTTGGAAATGGTTCAAACTGTTGGCACAATAGAAAGTTGAGTATAGAGTCAAGAAAGCCTATGTTCAAATGTAGCCTCAGATCCTTTCTTCCTTTATGGTCTTTGATAAATTATTTATATCTTTGCTTGATTAGTAATATAATAAAACACTTTTCTCTAAAACTAATTTTCAAGGATATAATTTATATCTATTTCAATGTGTTTCCATCTACTCAAGAGTTAAATGAGGATCTCAATAGTACCTATCACAACAGGAGGTTTTGGCAGTCTACTGGATGACATTTTTCAGGAATTTAGCATAGAATCTGGTAAATAATTTTCACTTGTTTCTTAGTACCTAAGTGTAATGAGGCTCATCAGTAAAAAGTTAGGTATTGTTGATGATTACTTTTTGGCTATTGGGCACATGAAGTATATATTTAAAAAATCCAAGTCAATGATATTCTTTTCTCCTTTCACAATGATAAATGAGAAAAAAATGGGTGCTAGAAATCACTATTAAAAACAGTAAGTCATGTACAAAGATTCATTTAATTATACCTATTTTAAAATGTACTATTTTTTCCACAGGCAAAATAGATTGTTATTAGACCCATTGAATCATACTCATTTTGGAATTCTTGCTCTAGAAAAGCTGAATAATACTGTTTATATTTGGTCAAACAAGCTATAAATGCCAAGAATTGGATATCTAGGCAACAGAAGTTTTCTTTTTCTTTTTCTTTTTCTTTTTCTTTTCTTTTCTTTTCTTTTCTTTTCTTTTCTTTTCTTTTCTTTTCTTTTCTTTTCTTTTCTTTTCTTTTCTTTTCTTTTTCTCTTCCATTCTTTGTCTTCTTCTTCCCCTTCCCTTTATACTATCTATGTAGGCTTTTATACCCTTATGTACAAGTGCTCTGCCTAAAGAAATGTAAGTTTCAACTATTAAAATCTCTGAATGTATATATGGGTTTACTCACTAGATTTATTTCTTATGTGTCATGCCTTAAACCATACCAAGTCCCACTTGATCATTGTTTGGGCCTTGACTAGCTTAGTGTGAAGACCGTGTTAGTGTGAATGCAAATAGCAATTGTTTCTATTTTTGCAAGAAACCTTAAGTGTTTTCTCTTCTTAGAATGATTTTTTTGGGTAGATAAAAGATCTCATTTTCTGCCTCATTTTTTACCTAACCTTAGTCACTGAATGGGCCTTGCCTCAGTCAAACAAAATTCCATGGTCATCTACTTCATCTAGGGCTATCAGCAGTGAACTTGATCTCTTGCTACTGGATCTAGGTGACTCAGGAGAAAAAAAAAATGAGGCAGGTGACTTTGCAGAACACTCCCTCATTTAAATCCAATTCACTTTTATGTAATGTCCTCACCTACCTGATGTTATTCTTCCCTCATCATATTTTTAGCTCCTTTGGACAAGGAAGTCTTGTAAAAATTGTTTCCCCACATAAATATATGCAATTTATATTATTATTGTACTAAATTATTTAAATTTGTATATAAATACAATACATATAATTCATTATGTATATAATATTATATATTTAAAGTATCTACATTATTAGGTAACTAGACAAAACTGCAAATATAGATATTTACTTATGATGATATATATATATATATATGTATATATATATATATATACATCTATGTGTATATATACATATATATCAGTATATAGATGTATATGCATATCTATCAGTATATACATGTATATATTTTTTGGAGGGAAATGTTTTCTTTATGAAACATGATGATGTCATCATGACATTTCTCCTTCATGCCCTCTCTCATTTTTTTTAATACTGATTTCCTCCATACTTAGAATTTTCTATGCTTAATACCTGCCAAGTTAGAAAATTCCAGTGTTGTTTTTTTTTAGTTGATTGGCACATCAGTATATAAATGTTAGCTATTATTACTGTCAGTCAGTCAAACAACAAGAAGCATCTTATTAAGCTACTACTATATGCCAAGCCCTCTATAAGATGATAAAGATACAAAAACTAAAAAAAATAAACAGTGGCTGCCTTCAAAGAGTTTAATCCATGTGTACTCAGGTATGTGATCTTTAAAATGAGGATCATAATGTTGGAAACATCTAACTTGAAGGATTTTTCTGATACTACACAATAATGGATAAAGGATATAAAGGCACTTTGTAATGATAAGGGAACAAAGACAGGAAATTGTCATTTCTTTTAATAAAGAGATCTCCTATTTGAGGATACTCTCTCCACTGATGAAGATTGACAGTTTCTCTTTCTTCCAATCTTTTTTATTATTATAGCTTTTTATTTACAAAACATATGCATTGGTAATTTTTTTAAACATTGACCCTTGCAAAATTAAGACAACTCTGAGATACCACTACACACATGTCAGATTTACTAGAATGACAAGGAAAGATAATGCAGAATGTTGGAGGGGATGTGGGAAAATTGGGACACTGATATATGGTTGGTGGAATTGTGAAAACATCCAGCCATTCTGGAGAACAATTTGGAATTATGCTCAAAGAGCTATCAAACTGTGCATATCCTTTGATCCAGCTATGTTACAACTGAGCTTATATCCCAAAGAGATTTTAAAGAAAGGAAAGGGACCTATATGTGCTAGAATGTTTATGGCAGCCCTGTTTGTATTGGCCAGAAACTGGAAACTGAGTGGATTGTGATCAATTGGCTGAATAAATTGTGGTATATGAATATTATGGAATATTATTGTACTGTAAGAAATGACCAGCACGATGATTTCAGAAAGGCCTGGAGAGACTTACATGAACTGATGCTGAGTGAAATGAGTAGGACCAGGAGATCATCATATACTTCAACAACAATACTATACAATGATAAATTCTGATGGATGTGGCCCTCTCCAACAATATGATGATCTAAATCAGTTCCAATAGAGCAGTAATGAACTGAACCAGCTACACCCAGTGAAAGAACTCTGGGAGATGACTATGAACCACTACATAGAATTCCCAGTCCCTCTATTTTTGTCCACCTACATTTTTGATTTCCTTCACAGGCTAATTGTACACTGTTTTAAAGTCTGATTCTTTTTGTACAGCAAAATAACTGTTTGGACATGTATACATATATTGTATTTAACTTACACTTTAACATATTTAACATGTATTAGTTAACTTGCCATCTGCAGGAAAGAATGGGGTGAAGGAGGGGAAAAGTTGGAACAGAAGGTTTTGAAAGGGTCAATACTTTTTTCATTTTTTTTTATTTTTACAAAAAAAATTATGCATAGGTAATTTTCCATCATTGACAATTGCAAAATTTTTTGTTCCAACTTTTCACTTCCTTCCCCCCACCTATTTCTCTATTTGGTAGGTAGTCCAATACATGTTAAATATGTTAAAGTATATGTTCAATACAATATAGGTATACACATTTATACAGTTATCTTGCTGCATAAGAAAATTCAGATTTAGAAAGAAAGTAAAAATAACTTGAGAAGGAAAACAAAAACGCAAGCAGACAATAACAGAAAGAGTGGAAATGCTATGTTGTGGTCCACACTCATTTTCCATAGTACTTTCGCTGGATGTAGCTGGTTCTCTTTATTACAGAATAATTGGACCTTATTTGGATCATCTCATTGTTGAAGAGAGCCACATGCATCAGAATTGATCATCATATACTATTGTTCTTGAAGTGTATAACAGTCTCCTGATTCTGGTCATTTCACTCAGCATCAGTTCATGTAAGTCTCTATATTCATCCTGTTAGTCGTTTCTTACAGAACAATAATATTCCATAACATCCATATGCCACAATTTATTCAGCCATTCTCCAATTGATGGGCATCCATTCAATTTCCACTTTCTAGCCACTAGAAAAAGGGCTGTCACAAACATTTTTTACACATATGGGTCCCTTTCCCTTGTTTGAAATACCTTTGGAATTTAAGCCCAGTAGTAATACTGCTGGATCAAAAGGTATGCAATGTTTAATAACTTTTTGAGCATAATTCCAAATTGTTCTCCAGAATGATTGGATTCATTCACAAGTCCACCAACAATGTTTCAGTATCCCAGTTTTCCCACATCCCCTCCAACATTAGTCATTATCTTTTCCTGTCATCTTAGCCAATCTGAGAGGTATGTAGTGGTATCACAGAGTTGTCTTAATTTGCATTTCTCTGCTCAATAGTGATTTGGAGCACCTTTTCATATGACTAGAAATCCTTTCTATTCCTTCATCTGAAAATTGACTGTTCCTATCCTTTGACCATTTATCAATTACAGAATGGCTTGATTTCTTAAAAATTTGAGTCACTTTCTATATATTTTGGAAATGAGGCCTTTATCAGAATCATTGATTGTAAAAATATTTTCCCAGTTTATTGCTCCCCTTCTAATCTTGTCTATATTAGTTTTGTTTGTCCAAAAATTTTTAACTTGATATAATCAAAGTTTTCTATTTTGAGATCAATAATGATCTCTAGTTCTTCTTTGGTCACAAATTCCTTCCTCCCCCACAGGTCTAAGAGATAAACTATCCTATGTTCTTTTAATTTATTTATAATGTCATTTTTTATGCCTAGATCATGAACCCATTTTGACCTTAACTTGATGTACTAGTTCCAAGTGCCTAGTTTCTGCCATATTAATTTGCAACTTTACCAGTAGTTTTTTGTCAAATAGTGAATTATTATCCCCAAAGCTGGGGTCTTTGTGTTTGTCAAACACTAGGTTGTTATAGTTATTAAATATTTTGTCCTGTATATTCCATTGATCAACTAGTCTATTTCTTAGCCAATACTAAATCTTTTTGGTGACCACTGCTTTATAATATAGTTTTATTTCTGGTACAGCTAGGCCACCTTCATCTGATTTTTTTTTTTCATTAAATCCCTTAAAATTCTTGACCTTTTGTTCTTCCAGATGAATTTTGTTGTTATTTTTTCTAGTCACTGGCTTCCAGTCTTGAAGAATTATCTAGGTCAGTGAAAAGTGAAATAAGTTTTCAAGGGGCACACAGTCAGTAGATGGATTTAACAACATAATATCCTTAAATAAAAGGTGATATTTAAACTAAGTATTTC
The DNA here is from genome assembly GCF_048593235.1 of Sminthopsis crassicaudata. Taxonomy (NCBI): domain Eukaryota; kingdom Metazoa; phylum Chordata; class Mammalia; order Dasyuromorphia; family Dasyuridae; genus Sminthopsis; species Sminthopsis crassicaudata. The sequence continues at coordinate 46,531,717 of NC_133620.1, forward strand.
ATTATTCCAAAATCAGATCTCTCTATTCAATATACAATTTCTCTTTTCTTAGAATCTTAGAAAACACTTTATAAACTTTGCTTTGATTTCTCATACATATATCCCTTTATCCATAGATAATTTGAACTAAAATTACCTTCTAATAAAAGAGACTATGGTCACAGAGAGTCTTTGATGTTCATAACAAAGTTCATAAGTGTTAGTGAGTTTTTTTTTCCTTCTCTAACCCCTCTAAATTTTATTTTCTATTTGACCATCAATTGAATGTTTAAATAAAGCCACAAAGACTTTTCTTTTTCCTAAGATTTTTATTTTACGTAACCTTCAGAAATAATTTTAATTTATTTGGCTCCCAACCCTATTTCTTTTCTGTCTACTAATTCTCCCCTCATCTTTCAAATTCTCCTCTTTTAGCCCTCATAGATTATATCTATGCACATATGTATACACATGTATAGACTCACATATACACATAAACATGTATACACTTACACACATATGTATGTAGGGGGAATGGGGTAAAATATTTACCCAGGTCACATTGCTAGTGTCATGAGACCATAATTGAAATCAGGTCCTCTTGACTTCTGGGCTGGTATACTATCCACTGTGCTACCAATTTACCCCTATTATATTGCATCTTATTCAGTAGTTTGGTTGGCTTATATGTTTCATCTGCATTACTTACATTTTAAAAAAATCATTTTTTAAAAATACACACTTACTCTCAACCTTTCCATTATAATAAGTATATTTTTAGTATCTTAAGATAGCAGTCTAACAACTGAGATGTCACATATTTCAGTGTAAAGAGAATTGATTTGGAGAAAATTTATAGAGGCAAATCATAGCTCTAAAATTTATTATATAACTATGTGAAAACATAAAGCATGAAGGTCAGGTACTGATGGTAAATTATTTAACTTGAAAGAGACACCTGTTAAGATTAAAAAGGAGAGTCTATGTGTGACTTATAGATGATTATGTATTCAATTAAGCTCCTGAGACTAGATACAACTAAGTATATATTGATTCTGTTAGTGGTCCTAATTTTGACTTAATGATCTGACAATATAAAACAGAATTTCACCATCAATAAGCACCACACCATCCATTTGTAGAACAAAAGGAGAAATTTTGAACACTATGGATAAGTTAATTTACTTTGGAAAGACATTTTCCAGGGATGTACACATGGATGGTAAATCAATCTAGTGTACATATTACCAGGCTACCTTAGTGTTTTAAGTATTTTAGGAGGCTCTAAAGGAAAGTCTGGAAGAGAATTCAAACTACTAAATGTCTACAGAGCCATTGGGCTGACCTCATTGTTGTATGCATGGAAAAGTGGAAAATATACTAATGGCATCTCCAGAAACTCAATCTCTTCAATTTCAAATGCCTTAGGAAGATTCTAATGACTAGATATGGTACCAGAAACTAAGGTCTTTTCTCAAACTATGCTACCAAGCATTCAAACTCTCCTGCAGAGAGATCAACTCTGATGAGCTGATCTCTTAACAAATTATTATTTAAGGTATATTTCTCTAAAATACTTTTTTATGGAGAACTAACACATGGCAAACATCAGAAGAAGTGATATAAGCACACTCTGAAGTTCCTTGTGGTATGGGAGATACTGGCTCAGGATAATCCAGCATAGCATTCTTACATCAAAGAAATTTATGTTCGCTGTGAGACAAGCTCAATTGCAGAAGTTCAAAACAAATGTGAGAAGCTTAAATTTAGAGATATTTTTCACTTAAAGTGTTCATATGGACTATTTGTGCCTGACCTGCAGTAGAACTTTTCAAGTTTGTATTCATCTGACCAGCCACACAGTCAAACATAGTGTAGCTTAACCCCAACATAGTGATGTCCTGTTGGTCTTCTTCAAGAATGAAAAGACAGCAACTAACTTGGAAAAATACCTTGATCTCTATAGGTTTCAGTTTTCTTCATAGTAAAAGAAAAATCATTACAGTATAAGGTCTTGATTATCTTTACATTTCTAAACTTATCAAAGTTATGAAATATTAGAAAGTAATTTTATAACCTAAACTATCTCTATTTCATAGGGTCATAATTTCTAAAAAGAGTCAGAGAATTTAAATGAAACATTTCTCTAATACTTGTCTACAGTTTTAATTTCATATTTTTCTCTCTCTCTTTTTAAAGTTCTAAGAAAGATTTGTTTTTGCCTTTTTTCAATAAAATTGCAATTGTTTTCCTCCTCTCTCTTTTGCTTAGAAACCTATGATCTTAACATTACAACTATATAATCCATATTCAATAATAATTACCTAAAGCCTATATGGAGCTCACAAGTTCCAATAATATCATTTTTTAAACATATGTTTTCTCAATTTTTTCACTCTTATAATTCTGTGTTTCAAGTAGAGTCTAAATACTTTCCAGCAATATTCAGTTGTGTGTTCTAAATTTTCCCTTCCTTAATATGAGATGCTCTTCTTTTTTTTTTTTCTTTTAGAGCTCAGTTTTTTATCCCAATTCATAGTATTATGTATCTTCTTTCTTCTTTCAAACTTTTAATTATTTTACTTTCCTAACATACCATTTTGTAGTTTCATACTTATGTCCAGTAAGAACCATCACTCTTCATTTCTATAATATTTATTTAGCACAATATATACTTTTTTTTGAAATTATTGCCTCATTTACCTTTCCTGTGTTCAATTATCTGATTTGAGTCTGATGTTATGGCCAGGCCTCTCTAATGCCCTTCCATATCTGTTTTTAGTAGGCCTATTACCTGCCATGCCCTACTCATCAGAATTTGACCTCTCCTATCTTTTGACCCTTCTTTTTTCTTCTGTTAACACTGAATGATTTCATCTCATGAGGGTTGGTGGTGAAGCTGCTGCTATCTACTTATAATGTAAAAATTCCATAGTGGCATGAAAAATTTGGAATATATTTTTTCTCCTCAGATAAGTCCTTTCACTAGCTAGCCTTCCCTCTCTTAGTCACTTAACACCCTCTCCTCCATTTCATATATGAACATATTTATTGATTTGTTTATCCTAAGATTCTGGAGTCTCTATATTTCCTATGTCAAGTAGTAGATCACTTGACCATGGCTAAAACTAGGGCAAGATAAAATGCACTGCCATTGAAACTCAGAATAAAGATTTGTCCATATTGGTTACACAGAGTGTTAAGAATGATTGAAGGGACAGGTGAATTCTTTATTCTTTCCTATAATTTGCTCTGACTTTATACTGTTATAACTCATTAAATGTATGCTTTGTAATTTCCAGTACTTTATTTAGTGTATATTTTTCTACTCTGAGATAATTATTATCACCTATGTTGAGAGAAAAAAAAAATGCTAACCTAGCCATCTTGCCACAAATTTCCAGCTTTATGAATTTTTAAAATGGTACATTTTAATTTCATTCAGTTTTCTTAATGGTTTTGTGAGATAGGTACCTTTATTTTAAAGGTGGGCAAACACAATTTCTTAGCCTTATTGACTTGGGCAAGTCCACAAACCATGTTACTTAGAGACTTGGCACTAGAGCTCATTAATACTGACTTATTCACTAACTTTATTTTTGCTGTTGTGTATACGATGAACTAGACATTTTTTGGATTGTGAAAAGTTTAGTTTTAATGGATAAATGCAGAAAATGTAGGGTTAATCATTTTGTTATGTAACATTTTATGTGAAATTTGATATTTCTGACAAGCCCTTTCTTCTGTAACTGAGTTTTATTTTGATTATCCTTGATTCTTCTGTAATTTAATTTAGCATTTCATTCTTACTTTGGTTTTTTCATGTGATATTCTTAACATTTAAACAATTGGAACTAATCATGGCAGAATTTTAGTCTTTTATCACACATTTGAGTTTACCTGCTCACATGACCAACTTTACAGAAATGATTTCTAAATCTTCATCATCATCCCTGGCCTCTAATCCTCTCTCCAGTTGCATATCTCATTTTGGATGTGCCATTGACATCTAATACCTGACAAGAAGAAATACAAAATTCTTATCTCTACTTTTTCACATGTAACCTGTTCTCAATTTCCCCATCACTGTCACCTTTTCTACAATACAAAAACTGCCACTTTATAAGTAACTGAGCCATCATTCCCTTTGCTCCAAAATTAGATCTCAACCATTCAAATGTGCTGCAGATATTTTCTCTATCTTTTATTCTCTTCCCTTCTGTATTTTTTTTGTCTTTTTTCCTACTTCACAAATTAGTAATATAAATTATGTGCCTAGTTATTCTTCTATCAATGTCTGTTTTAATTGTGTACCCAACAAAAGAAAAATAGCATATAAGTTTGTATATGCTCATGTATATACACAAAAGTCTATCTATAAAGGTACATATCTCTGCATATATACATATGAAAATAACTGTATGCACACATGTATTATATTATTATTGTTATAAATTGTTATGTATCATACATTGTTATGCATATATTATATTATGTGAGTACCACTGACTTGAATTAATCTCTAAAGTTGACCAACATTATGCTTCACTCAATTATTTTAAAACTTTAATTTATATTTTCCCTAAAATGACATATTAATTTAAGTATGGAACCCAAATTAATGGGTGCATCTTTAGAGGACATCTAATCTGATTTATATGTGCAAAGTAATTCCTTCTTTCATATCCCTGACTAATGATTTTTTAGCCTTGCTTAAGTAGTTCAATTGGGGGGAACCAATTATATGAGAAGTTGGATCTCAATATTGGTGGATTAATTGTTACAAATTTCTTTCTATTTCAAGCTTTACTTTGCTTTTTTCCTATTTTTGTTTATTACTCCTTAAACAGAACTCTGGTAGCAAATGAAATAAGTCTAATAACCATCCTTCCAGGTAAAAACCCTCACAATATATGAAGACAGCTCTCATACAATTTACTATAATTTTTTTTTGTCTTCCACAGATTACATATTCCTATTCCTTTCATCTAACAGTATTCATTTATATGCTATTAAAATTATTACTTTATTTTATATTGTTTTATGAATTTTCTTAGATCATAAGCCTCTTCAGTGAAAAAATAATTATTTTCTAGCTTATTTACACTTTAGAATTTCAATATATCTACGATCTTACTGAGATTTCCAAATTCTTTATGAGATCAAATCCTACTCATACCATCGAAAGCAAAGCCCTAAAGGACAAGAGCTTCCATTTACCTCTTTATGTTCCCACCATCTAGCATGATGTTTGACACTTAATAGCCACTTAATAAATGTTTTTTTTTTTTTATTTAAAATGAATTGTGCCTGATAAAATCATTGGAATTCAGTTTTCTTTGAACAATAATAGCAAATAAAATATACTTATTAAATGACTATTTTAAGTGGCCATGTCCCTAAATTTTTAGGGTAGCTTTCAATTGTCAATTCTTCAATTACCTAGTTTGTGTTCACCAACAAATTTAAAGTTTTGAATTTGCTTATTATATAATAGTTCATAAATTATTTTCTCTATTGTCTGGAGAGTATACTAATTAGTTTCATTGAATGATTGTTGTTAAATAATTTTTCAGTTATGACCGCATTTGGAATTTTCTTGTCAAAGATACATTAGTAGCTTGTCATTTTACCCCCAGCTCATTTTATACATGAGAAATCGGATGCAAACAGAATTAAGTGATTTGCCTAGGGATTTAGCTAGTAAGTATCTAAAACCTGATTTGAACCCCAGAAAATGTCTTCCTTATTCTAGTTCAATTATTTCATATCCATGAGTAACTTTTATTTCTAAAAATTTGCATATGCTTTAAAATAGCCTTTCTTTTTTTCTTATAATTCAAGTCTTTGCTTGTATTGAGAATGTTATCACCAAATATTAACAGGAAGAGATGAGAGTGAAGGTAATACAATGTCATGAACTATGACTTTGAAGTCAGAAAACATGAATTGAAATCCTTTGTCTACCATTTGCTGTTTCTGTGACCTTGGTAAGGTTTGTAGTAAACTCCCACTTCTAAATCCACCATGCTGTGAAGCTGAGTAAAGTAAGCAGAGCCAGGAAAACAATACAAGCAATGATTGAATGATCTTATTATTTTACAAAAAATGACAGAATATCTGCTGTGAACTTCAGATCAAAAAGCTGTGAACAGAAGAAGAAACATATTTCCTATCATTTATAGAGAACTAGAAAGGGGGAACAAGAAGGAAATGTTGCACTGCAAGAAATTTTAACTTTACCAGTAAATTTTGCTTAAATGTTTTTGCTTGTAGGTTTGCTTTTGTTATAAGGAAGGAATAAATATTGGCTTGAGTGGTAGGAATTATATTGAGAAATGAATGTGGCAAAAAGGAATCTCTACTTTTTACCCCCAAAATTAACACCATCATAGTCTGAAGCTTGATGTAATTCAATCTGACGTAATTCCCATTTGAAAGAATCATGATATCACACACACACACACACACACACACACACACACACACACACACACACACATCCACACACACATCCACACACACATGCACGCAATTTTTTTAAAAGACATTTTACAGCTAGTGTCAAAGAGATTTTGGAAAGCAGGGAGATTCGTAATAGATTACTCACAAACAGCAGTAGGAAAAACACCAAAAGAAAAAAAAATAAGAATATTTGAAAGACTAATTAAAAATCAATAAAAACCAGATAGAAAAAGAGTAAGGTGAAAGAAGGTGTCCATGCAATTAAAAACAATGCTTCACAGTAAGAGAAGCAGTTTAAGTACCAGAAGGACTGCTTATGGTAATAGAAACAACCTAGGGTATTTTGATAGGACTCTAAAGAATAAATGATGTACAAAAGGGAGTTAAGTAAGACATGAAATTGGTAGCAAAGCCATAAGAGCAAATAACATATGGAAAACAAAAGAAAGCAATCAATTGGAGAAAGTTAATCTAAAAATGCCATTGATTATAGAAAGGGAAGAAACTTGTTTAAATGACCGATACAAACCATATAATATCAAAGCTGAAAAATGACACTTAATCCAGGAAATAGAGAAGTATGTCCATAAAGTGAATTAATAACTTTAATAAATGATCACTATGGAGGGAAAATGGTGAGCTTGAGAGACAAAAGAGAAAGAAACATGAACAAACAGAACACCCATAATCCCTGAAATTCCAGAAAAACTAAGGAGAACAAAATAACTTGAATATTATAGATTAAAGAATAATCAAGGATATTGTTCATGATAAATAACAATGAGAGTGGTGACATGGAACAGCAATATGCAAATAGAATTCACAGAACTCAAGAATAGAAGTATAACAGAATGGGGAGAAAGGGAAGCATTCCCCTAGATGAGCTCAACTAAGCATATATTACAGAAACCGGAATATAATAAAGAGAAGGAAAAAAAAGATAATTAGGGCAAGACGAAGGAGAATAATAATCTAAGTCATATAAATTAAGATCCTCATGAATTTTTTTCAAATAGACAAATAATTCCTAAAGTTATCAATATATAATATAGACAATGTTTAGAAGCATAAAGTGTGAACTGAGGTTTACCTGTACAAAAGAGAAATAAAGAGATGGAGTTTATAAAAATCTATTGGAAATTTGTAAAAGCATTTATGTCTCTCATATATATATATATATATATATATATATATATATATATATATATATATATATATATATATATATATAGTCTTAAAACACCAACAAAGCTTTTTAAAAGGAATAATAATAATTATTATTATTATTCAAAATAATAAATACTTGCCTGATCAACTTAAATGTAAAATGAAAAAAAAAACCTTAGAAGTCTATATTGGCATAAGTAAAGTACTAAATGTTAAAGAACATTTTTTTCCCATAATAACAAAAGAAAATTAAGAGAGAAAATGCTGTGAGGGAATGATAATTCAAAAGCAAAGATCATAGCTTTCATTAAAAAAAAAAAAGTTCAGTTAAAGAAATATACATAGTTGATAGTGTGGCAAGAGCAGTTAGGTGGCACAGAGATAATGTATCAGGACCATGGTCAAGGAGACTCATTTTCATGAGTTCAAATCTGCCTTCAGACACTTACTACTAAACAAATTATTTAGCCATGTTTGCCTCAATTTGAAATAACCTAGAGAAGGCAATTGCAAATCACTTTAGTATCTTTGATTAAAAAAATACTACAAATGTGGTCATTAAGAATTGGACATGAAGATGGTGAAGAAGAAGAAGAAGAAGGTGGAGGAAGGTGACTTTCTAAGCTCCTCTCATGCCCTCACAACCAAATGTTGAATTCAGCTTCAAAAATAGCAAGAATTGACTCTAATTTATAAGAAATCAAGCCATTTTCCAATTGATAAATGATCAAAGGATATGAACAGACAATTCTCAGATGAAAAAATTGAAACTATTTCTAGCCAAATGAAAAGATGCTCCAAGTCATTATTAATCAGAGAAATGCAAATTAAGACAACTCTGAGATACCACTACACATCTGTCAGGTTGGCTAGAATGACAGGGAAAGAGAATGTGGAATGTTGGAGAGAATGTAGGAAAATTGGGACACTGATACATTATTGGTGGAATTGTGAATGAATCCAACTACTCTGGAGAGCAATTTGGAACTATGCTCAAAGAGCTATCAAAATGACAAACCCTTTGATCCAGCAGCATTACTACTGGGCTTATACCCCAAAGAGATTTTAAAGAAGGGAAAGGGACCTGTATGTGCAAGAATGTTTATGGCAGCTCTTTTTGTAGTGGCCAGAAACTGAAAACTGAGTGGATGCCAATCAATTGGAGAATGGCTGAATAAATTGTGGTATATGAATATTATAGAATATTATTCTTCTGTAAGAAATGACCAACAGGATGATTTCAGAAAAGCCTGGAGAGACTTACATGGACTGATGCTGAGTGAAATGAGCAGGACCAGGAGATCATTATAAATTTCAACAACAATGCTATATGATGATCAATTCTGATGGATGTGGCCCTCTTTAACAATGAGATGAACCAAATCACTTCCAATAGAGCAGTAATGAACTGAACCAGCTACAACCAGTGCAAAAACACTGGGAGTTGATTATGAACCACTACATAAAATTCCCAATCGCTCTATTTTTGTCCTCCTGAATTTTGATTTCCTTCACAGGCTAATTGTATACAGTTTCAAATTCTGATTCTTTTTGTACAGCAAAATAACTGTTTGGACATTTATACACATATTGCATTTAACTTATACTTTAACATATTTAACATGTATTGGTCAACCTGACATCTGGGGGAAGGGGTGGAGGGAAGGAGGGGGAAAGTTGGAATAAAAGGTTTTGCAATTGTTAATGCTGAAAAATTACTTATGCATAAAATTTTTGTTAAAATAAATAAATAAATAAATAAAATAATTTGATGTGATGGAATAACAACAAAACTAGTTTAACAGAATTTTAATTATATTTTTAAAGTGTACTTCTAACAGATAAGATATTTATCCTCTCTCAATAAGTTGAATGGCAATGCAAAATAAATTTAAAAAAGATTATAACTATACTTATCAATGTAAGTTAATATCTATTGTCAATAAAAATATTATAGAATCAATAATCAACATGTTTAGCACATAAATTCATAATTTTGCCATTTTTGCATATATATATATATATGCATGTGTTTATGTGTACAAAATTTTTAAAAATATCTAGTTTCCATTAAAATTGTTTATTCATAAAAATGATAAGTACATTTAAAAATAAGTGTAATATCTGGTATCCATATGCCTCTTTAAGGTTTACCTAAAACTTTACAAGTATTCATATGATAAAAATATCCTTATTTTAAAGATGAGGAAACTGTTTAATACAAATGTGAAGTAATTTATTTAAATTTACAACCCTAATAATCTATTACATAATCTATCTTCCCTGTTAAAGTCAAAATAGTTTACTCATAAAGCATTTAGTAAGTACTTTTCATGTGTCAGGTATTAAACTAAGAGCTGAGCATTAAAAAATGGCAAAATATACCCCATGCTCTTGAGAAAATTTTTGCATATATATAAGTACATATATCTATGTCCATATGTGTCTATGTATGTATACACACATATGTTTTATATGTGTATCTATGTACATACTTCTCTCTATATGCAGACATCTAACTTTTTATTTATATAAGAGAAATTAGAAATAATCTCAGAGTAAAGGCATGAGTGCTAAAATGAATTGGAAAGACTTCTTGGAAAGAAGAATTTTAGAAAAGAATTGAAGAAAGCCAGGGAAAGAAGTAAGTACAGATTAGGAACAAGAGAATCCAAGCATAAAAGACAATCAGAGAAAAATCTAAGTCCAGAAAGAGAGCTATTTTGGGAAGAAATCACAAGAAAGGTAATATCACTAGATTGTCAATATGACAGAATATATGAAAGGTAGTAAGGTTTAAGACGAGTATAAAGCAAAAGTTTATGAAGTAATTTAAAAGCCAAATGTTGATGCCAGGACTCTTAGTGAGCAATAAAGAATTTCAATGTAAATTAGATTTTAATTTTATACACACATCACATATGTATGCATATAAATATGTAAATGACTATATAACATACCTATGGAACATACGTACATCTTCAAGATATATATTTGTTCATATCTCTAGGTATAATTTTATCATCTATCTATCCAAACAGGTCAAGTCAACAAACATTTATTAAATGAGTACTTAGAGCCAAAAATTGGATTTTGTGTTAGTGATACACATGCAAGCAGAAAGTCAACCGTTGTCCTCAAAGAACATTATCAGAGCCCACACACGAAAATATATGCAAAGTGGGGGAGGAAGAAGAAGATTCTACCAAAAAGTCTAGAGACTAGATAAGACAAATATACATGTATGCAAAATTATTTGCAGTAGTAGTTGTAATGTAATGGACTTACAGAATAAAATAGAAAATAGTGGAATATTTAATATCTCAGTGTAAAATATAGTAAATCAAACAAAAATAATGAGGAAAGAAATAATGTAATTGAGTAGTGTATTAAGGAACATATTGTTACTACATTGAGGGAAATAAATCAATAGAAAACACAAAATTTGAGTTGATGGAAATATTAAATGAAGAAATAATTAAAGCAGGGTCATAAATAAAGATAATTGTAGAAAACTGTTAGTCTTATAAGGTACCTTTATAACTAATAATATAATTAGCAATATAATGAATTAAAGAGGGTTGCTCACATGTGTATATGTAAAAAAAAACAGTGAAAAATGTAAAGATGTAACAATAAGAGATTAGATTACAAATAATGACAATATACACTGTACATATTCTAATCCATGGCATATTGTCAACAGGGTGTTCAAGGGAAATTCATCACACTGAATGACTGTGGTATTAAAAGAGGAAAACAATGATATGTTTGCACTTAAAAAAAAAAAGGTTTAGCAACATGAAAAAAAAAATCAAAGTATACTATTGAAAATGAGAAAAATTTTAATAAATTAATAAATAACAAGAGCTGATTTAAAGGACAAATTAAATTTTTTTTTCAAAATAACAAGAGGCAATACTATTGCCAAATCTATATTATTATAGAAGAATTTTCTCATCAGGATTTTCTTACATAGAAATAATAGCATACTTGGACACAAAAAAGCAATTGTTTAAAGCTAAACAGGACCTTACTGATCAGCTTGCTTAACCCTATCATTTTATAAAAGTTGAAAATGAAAGCTAGCAAAATTTAATGACTGGTCTGAGGTCTTTCTTACAATGAATACATAATAAGAGTTGTCATTTGAATTCAGGTTTTCTTATAATATATCCTCCATTACTATTAACATTTCCATTTCATCACTCTGCTGATAAAGATAACCTCACATCACTTAATGTCAATATATTTGAGAATCTATAAGAAATAAGACAATTGTGAAACTATAATTTACCAGTATTATTTTTTTAAAAAAAATGAAGTTTTAAATAGATGAATCTCAAAAGGAAAGGTAAAACACAATATTAATTTGCTACCCTACAAAGTCATTTTTAATGCACATTTATCAAAAGTTTTAGAGTGTTCACAAAAGAATTTAGTAGCATATCAAAACAAATTATTCATCATGGCAAAGCAAGATTTATAACTGTAATGTAAGTAAATTTTAATAATAGAAAATTGTCATTATGATAAATCTGTCAAGAAAAAATACAAATATTAGATCACTATATTCACAGAAAGGCTTTGAAAATCTTTACACAAAGTTCATTTGTGTTTCAAATAATGAATATGTAATGATAAGAATTTAAATTTAATGTAAATGTGAATATTCATGACATGCACATATGATTGAAAGAATACACCCCAAATATTTGTATGTATATAATATATTCATAAATATTAGCATGCAGGTATATATATATACATGTATAAATTCATATGATAGATGTATATAATATATGTATAGAGATAATAAATAGTATAAGCATTGTTATTGAATACAGAAATAAACCTAAGCTACCAAGTCTCATTATACCCATTTGAGTAATAGCAACATTAGGAATAGTAAAGAAACATTTAATATAAATTTAAGGATTCTAATAAGGAATAAGTTAAAATATCTCTGCAAATAATGAGTTCATAAGCTAGAAAATCTAGCATAGTTAAAAACAAAATCAAATTACATACCATTTGATAGCATGTGCAAAATATATGCACTAATTGTGTTGTGTACTATTTTTAATGTAGTAAGGTATGACATTTTCATAAAAATAAAATATATCTATGAAGTATCATATGTCAAGGGAAAAACATAGAAAGAAAAAGAACACAAAATGCATAAATAGCTGAGATGTTATTATTTAACTACATAGATGTATGTGATGTGATGGCTACCTTAACTGAATTTTTCTTTTCTAAAACTTATTTAAGAGTAGTAGGAAAATGGAAAAAAAATAGATTAACATCATGTAAGCAATCTCAGAAATATAAAAGAATATATACAATCCATAAAAATAAAATTTTGAAATACTTATCATATGTCAGATAGTGTTCTAGACAATTAAGATATAAAGACCAAAACAAGAAAAGCAAAATAAAAGAAAATACTCATGATTTCAAGGAGTTTATGTAGGAGAAACGATGTTTAAGAAATGCCAAGAAATAAAATAAATTTAATAAAAAATATTTTAAAGTAAAGAATAAAAGTGTAAGTTTGCATCATTACTTTACACATTCTTAGAACAAAATTAAATTTGTGATGTAAATATTTATTTCCAGTTTGAATGTGGAGATAATTTGCCATCAATAAGTTAGTAAAAAATAATTGAAACACTTTTGGTGGTTATGCATAGATAGATGATTTTCTACAATTAAAATTTTATCAAAATTATTTTTGATTTATCAAAGAAATCATTTATTGTGATCAAGTGAGATACAGAGCAGGGCTGCAAGGACTACCCAACACCAAGAAAACAACCAGCATACTTATATTAAAAATTAAAACATCTAAAACCACGTGATCATCTCAATGGACTCAGAAAAATTCTTTGAATAAGTATAATATTCTTATGATAAAATATGCAACTGTAAGGACAGAGGGAACATTTATTTTATTAATTTATTCATATTTATTTGTTATTTTAGCTGATTGATTCATTTATTTTGGGGTTTCAAAACTTTTATAAGATTTTCAGGTCCAAATTTTTTTCTCCCTTGCTTCTGCTATTTTCCAACCCTAAGCAGCCAAATAATTTGATGTAGGTTATGCATTTACAATCATATTAAAATAATTTCCATATTAGTCATGATTTAAAAGAAAAATCAAGGCAAAATGAAAAAAAAAACACAAGAAATAAAAACCAAAAAAGTGGAAATTATATGCTTCAATCAGCATTTGGACTTCATAGTTCTTCCTTTGGATAAGGAAAACATTTTCTATCATGAGTCTTTTGGAAATTTCTTGGCTAACTACATTGCCAAAAAGAGCTAAATCATAGTTGATCACTGTATAATGTTGTTAAGTGTATAATGTTTTTGTGATTCTATTCACTTCACTCAGGATCAGGTCATGTAAATCTCTATAGAGAAAGGCACATGTTTGTTTTCAGGAAGCAAACAAAATAAATTGAAACAAAAAAAAAAAGAAAGAAAGAAAAGAAAAGCATTTGGTAGAGAATTTGGAAATTGGGGTGGGAAATTTGGTTAATTCAATTCTGCTTTGCTCATAGAGCAAATTCTCGCATGTCATATAATTAATTCCATAGTTCTTGAGATGCCTTGAGAGGGTCATTGTATTGCTTTTTTTTTTTTATTTTTTTTTCTTTCTTACTACTTTGTGAATGCTTGCCCTATGTGAGTTACCCATAAAAATCTCTTTGGCAAGTGTACATTTGGCATTTGATCAATGTGGCCAGGACAATGGAGTTGCACTCTTTGCAATAGAGTTGGAATGCTTGGCAGTTAAGGTCAAGAAAGGACCTCAATGTTTTGCATCTTATCCTGCCAAGTGATCTTCAGAATCTTCCTAAAACATTTCAAATAGAAGCAAGTCAGATTCCTGACGTGGAACTAGAATATTGACTATTCACTTGAATACAACAATGAGGTCAGTGCAAAAATTCTGTAGATCTTCAGTTTGGCAGTCAATCTAATACCTCTCCTCTCCCAAACTTTCCTTAGGAGTATCCCAAATAATAAGCTAGCTCTTGCAATGCACATGTCAACATCATTAGCAATGGGGACATCTCAGTAAAGTATACTGCCAAAGTAAATTAACTTATCCACAGTACTCAAAACTTTTCCTTTGTAAGAAAAAAAAATAAACTAAATATTTCTTCAGAAGCAAAAGTTTGAAGATTTTAGGTCAGGACCTTTGCAGTTAAATTTGTTGCTCTTTACACTGTAGTATTTCTTGGGGAATCTAACCTTCTAGTTAATCCTTTTCCAGAAGAAAAGGAAAAAAGAAAAGTTGTAGTCACAAACTATGAAAATATGATTAGATTTAGTCTACAATATGTGTAAGAATTGTTTCATTATTTGTACTTATATTTCCAGCATTTAGCACAATTCTGGAATCAATGAAACTTAAAATACTTCCAACAATATGATTTATTGAATAATTGATTTATGAAGATACTAATGAAGCAGTTTAAAAAGCTAAAACAATTATATATACATGTTATTATTTTGTATTATATACTTCATAGGACAAGAATTAGACCAAGGTTAGAAATTTTAAAAAAATCAGAAAAATAAAGAAAAAAAATTAAATTTTCTAAAAACTACAGCTGTTCAAAGGTATCCTGGGTTTCCTAAGAAAGTGGGTTCTCTTTCCTTGAAGGTCTGAAAATAAAGTTTGAATCAACTATTATTAGCTAAGCTATCCTTAAGACTTCATTTGTTTATTGATTGGACTAGGTGACTTCTGTGGCCCCTCCTTTAAATGTATGAGCTCACAAGTTATTAAACAATTTTGAAGGGCAAGATGGAACTGTGCCCCCAAAGCTCTAAGATTCTGCATATGCTTTCACCTAGAAACAGTCCTACTAGAATTGTTCCTGAAAATGAATGAAGAAAATAAAGACCTATATGTAGACAAACTATTTGTCGCAGTTCATTTTATGTTGACAAATAATTGGAAGCTTAGGAGATACACATCAATTGGAAGATGGTGAAACCACTTGTGGTATACAAATTAGATGGATTACAAGTATGCTATAAGAAATGTTGAAGTAGATGGTTTCACAGAATTCTGGTATGTCTTGTTTGAACACATGCAAATTGAAATGAACAGAACCAGAAGTATAAGCTACACACTTACAGCAATATGACAATTAATTGTGAAAATTTTAATGTAGGATCAATATGATTCATCACAATTTCACTGAATTCATTAACCTGAAAAATGCTATTTACCTATAGGAGAATTGATGCACTCACTGCATATGAAGACACATATTTATTTATTTAGTCAGAACATGTCTTGCATGACTTCATATGTATTATGAGTATTTTATTTCTTGAGTTCTCTATGGATGATGTAAGGAGTGAAAGGAGAAAGAGAATGTGAAAAGATTAAAGGGGCAGAGCCAAGATGGTGGAGAGGGCACATTCATCTTTCTGAATTCTCCTTTACCCTCAAGCTATTTTTATGAAACTTAGCTTCAGAATTGGTGCTTGACTGTCAAAACTCATGGATATTGGGAGTATAACACATTACCAACAGAATATAATCTTGAAATTCATTAGAAAAGGTCTGTTTTTGCTTAAGCAAGGGGATGGAACAGGGTTAGGCCATGTGTAGATTCAGGCAGATAGGCATTGAAAGCCATGGAAACAGCTGATGCTGAGCAGACTGGAGGAGGTGGAGGGGTGGTCTTTGCTGGATGAAAATCTGAAGGGAAAATTCTAACACAGTGTCAGCTACTATACTCTTGCAGCAAGCCAGTAGATCAGCAAAGAAGCTATAAACTCAGAGGGTAAAGAGTATAACCCCACAAAGCTAAAATCTATTGGAACCTGGCACACCCAGCAAGCACTGGGAGAGACTCAACACAATATCAGCATGTAACCTCTGATCCCAGCACAGCCATTGCTGTCCCACTGATGCTTCACTGCTACTTCATGTTGTCTGTTAGGAAGCTTGGTAATTCCATATTGCTCCAAAAGCAGACTGCAACTTTGTTGTTGTTAAAATGAGTAAAAAGGTAAAGCAGGCTATAACTATAGATAGCTTCTATACTGAAAAACAACAGATTTCAAACCCTGAGGATACTAAAAACAGTTTGTCTCTAGATGCAAAGGTGGATATGATCTGGATCCCACCACATGAGGCTCTCATACAAAAAAAAATAATAATAATAATTAAAAAGGCTTTTAAAAGAGAGCTAGAAGAAAAATGGGGGAAGAAAAAGGAAGCTTGGCAAGAGAGTCTGTATAAAATATGTAATTCATTAAAAGATAGAATGGAATAAGAAATCAACTACCTGAAAAACAGAATTAGTGAACTGGAAAAAGAAAATAACTCCTTAAAAATAAAATTGGCAAATTGGAAAAAAATGCATAGGATAAAACAACTCATTTAAAAATTCCATTGGACAATTACAAAAAAAGAAATGAAAAAAATAATTAATTAAAAATCAGAATTGAACAAATAGAAATGAATGATTCTTTAAGACACCAAAAATCAGTCAAGCAAAACCAAAAAAAAGAAAAAAAAAAAAAAGAAAAAAAATTTAAATACCAACTTAGGAAAATAACAGACCTGGAAAATAGATCTAGGAGAGATAATCTAATCTAGCTACCACAAACCAGAAGTGACTCAGCACAGATCAAGGCACTCTGTGCAGACCCCTTCTGCTGTCCGAGCTTTTCTTTGGGGCAGGTAAGAAACTGCAAGGCAGTGAGACATAGCAGGCACAGCCTCTAATTTCACAGTGCGGGGCTCAGCCTGAAGCAGTAGGAATTCCACAGCAGCAAAACTTCCACAGCAGCAACTGTGCTTCCCTGGGCAGAGACATTTCTGTGCCAGGGCTATTTGCTGATCAGCTGCTAATATTCATGGCCCCACAGGGGCCAGGGGTTGTGACACTTGCACTGTTCAGCCTTTAGCCTCAAGGCAGTCAATAGACCACACAGCAGTGATCCTTCACAGGACATTCCCACAGAGCAGCCATGCTAACCAGCTCTGAATCACTTCCCATGGTGGGGGGAACTCTCTCCCAGGGCAACCTCATACCTTTGCAGCCCTTACACAAGACAGCTGCCATCAAAACATATCTGTTCTGCAGAGGAAGCTGGTAATTTCCTTACCCTGAATATCAGATCAGGCAAAAGCAAAAATTGATCTAATTAAAAGAGATAAGGTAAGAAACTATATCTTGCTAAAGGGTAGCATATCAATACTATACATATATACTAAACATATATGCACCAAGTGGAATGGCATCTAACTTCCTAAAGGAGAAGTTAAGAAAGTTGCAAGAAGAAATAGACAGAAAAACTATAATAGTGGGGGATCTCAACCTTGCACTCTCAGATTTAGATAAATCAAACCACAAAACAAATAAGAAAGAAATTAAAGAGGTAAATAGAATATTAGAAAAATTAGGAATGATAGATCTTTGGAGAAAACTGAATGGTGATAGAAAGGAATATACTTTCTTCTCAGCAGTTCATGGAACCTATACAAAAATTGACCATATATTAGGACATAAGACCTCAAAATTAAATGTAGGAAGGCAGTAATAGTTAATGCTTTCTTCTCAGATCACAATGCCATAAAAATTACATTCAACAAGAAGTTAGGGGTAAATGGACCAAAAAGTAATTGGAAACTAAATAATCTCATCTTAAAGAATGATTGGGTGAAACAGCAAATTGTAGAAACAATAATTTCACCCAAGATAATGAAAACTGGGAGACATCATACCAAAATTTATGGGATGCAGCTAAAGCGCTAATAAGGGGGAATTTTATATCTTTACAGGCTTACTTGAATAAAATAGAGAAAGAGAAGATCAAAGAATTGGGCTTTCAACTTAAAAAGCTAGAAAAAGACCAAATTAAAAACCCTCAACCAAACACAAAACTTGACATTCTAAAATTAAAAGGAGAAATTAATAATATTGAAAGTTTAAAAAAAACCTATTGAATTAATAAATAAAACCAAGAGTTTGTTTTGTGAAATAAACACTAAAATAGATAAAATTTTGGTAAATCTGATCAGAAAAAGGAAAGAGGAAAATCAAATTGTTAGTGTTACAAATAAAAAGGGGGAACTTTCCACCAATGAAGAAGAAACTAGAGCAATAATAAGGAGTTACTTTGCCCAACTTTATGCCAATAAATTTAATATCCAAAGTGAAATGTATGACTTCCTCCAAAAATATAGGGCTCCCAGATTAACAGAGGAGGAAGTAAATTGCTTAAATAGTCCCATTTCAGACAAAGAAATAGAAGAAGCTATTAATGAACTCCCTAAGAAAAATCCTGAGAAGCAGACAGATTTACATGTGAATTCTTGCAAACATTTAAAGAACAATTAGCCCCAATGTTATGTAAACTATTTGAAAAAGTAGGAAATGGACTGCTACCAAACTCCTTTTTATGGCACTGATATCTAAATCATGTAGGTTGAAAACTGAGAAAGAAAACTATAGAGCAATCTCCTTAATGGATATTGATGCTAAAATCTTAAATAAGATATTAGCAAAAAGACTTCATAAAATCATTCCCAGGATAATACACTATGACCAAGTAGGATTTATAAAAGAAATGCAGGGCTGGTTTAATATTAGGAAAACTATTAGTATAATTGACAATATTAATAATTAAATTAAGAAAAAAATATGATCATATCAATAGATGTAGAAAAAGCATTTGATAAAATCCAACATCCATTCCTACTAAAAACAATTGAAAATATAGGAATAAATGGACTATTCCTTAAAATAGTCAGGAGCTTATATTTAAAACCATCAGTAAGCACCCTATGTAATGGGGATAAACTGGAACCTTTTCCAGTAAGATCAGGAGTGAAACAAGGTTGCCCACTATCACCATTACTATTCAATATTGTATTAGAAATGCTAGTAATAAGAGTCAAGAGATTAAAGGAATTAGAGTAGGTAATAAGGAAATCAAACTATCACTCTATGCAGATGATATGATGGTATACTTAAGACAATCCCAGAGATTCTAATAAAACGCTATTAGAAATAATTCACAACTTTAGCAGAGTTGATGAATACAAAATAAACCCACATAAATCCTCAGCATTTTTATACATCACCAACAAAATCCAACAGCAAGAGATGAAAAGAGAAATTCCATTCCAAACAAATGTTGAGAGTATAAAATATTTGGGAGTCCATCTACCAAAGAAAAGTCAGGAATTATATGAGCCAAATTACAAAACACTTGCCATAAAAATAAAGTCAGATTAAAATAATTGGAAAGACATTAAGTGCTCTTGGATAGGTTGAGAGAATATAATAAGGATGACAATAATCCCTAAACTAAGCAATTTATTCAGTGCTATACCAATCAGACTCCCAAGAATCTATTTTAAATACCTAGAAAAAATAATAACAAAATTCACATGGAAATACAAAAGGTCGAGAATTTCAAGGGAATTAATGAAAAAAAAAAAGTCAGATGAAGGTGGTCTAGCTGTACCTGATGTAAAGCTATATTATAAAGCAGCAATCACCAAAACCATTTGGTATTGACTAAGAAATAGACTAGTTGATCAGTGGAATAGGTTAGGCTCACAGGACAAAATAGTGTACAACTATAGCTGTCTAGTGTATGACATACCCAAAGATCCCAACTTTTGAGTTAAGAATTCATTATTTGACAAAAACTGCTGGGAAAACTGGAAATTAGTATGGCAGAAATTAGATATGGACCCACACTTAACACCATATACCAAGATAAGATCTAAATGGATCTATGATTTAGGCATAAAAAATGAGATCATAAACAGATTAGAGGAAGGATAGTTTACCTTTCACACTTGTGGAGGAGGAAGGAATTTGTGACCAAAGGAGAACTAGAGATCATTATTGATTACAAAATATAAAATTTTGATTACATCAAATTAAAAAGCTTTTGTACAAGCAAAACTAATGCAAACAAGATTAGAAGGGAAGTAACAAATTGGGAAAATATTTTTACAGTTAACGGTTCTGATAAAGGCCTCATTTCCAAAATATATATAGAACTCTAATTTATAAGAAATCAAACTATTCTCCAAATGATAAATGGTCAAAGGATATGAAAAGACAATTTTCAAATGATGAAATTGAAACTATATCCACTCATATGAAAGAGTGTTCCAAATCACTATTGATCAGAGAAATGAAAATTAAGACAACTCTGGGATACCACTACACACCTGTCAGAATGGCTAAGATGACAGGAAAAAATAATGATGAATGTTGGAGGGGATGTGGGAAACTGGGATGCATTGTTGGTGGAGTTGTGAAAGAATCCAACCATTCTGGAGAGCAATCTGGAATTATGCCCCAAAAGTTATCAAACTGTCCACACCATTTGATCCAGCAGTGCTACTAAAGAAGGGAGAGGGACCTGTATGTGCCAAAATGTTTGTGGCAGCTCTTTTTGTAGAGGCTAGAAACTGGAAAATGAATGGATGTTTAAATAAGAAATTAAGATTTCATATTAGAATTATAAGCTCACTCAAATCTAAAAGGCCTGACCTTCTAAATTATAGGAACTTGAACATTCCATAAACTCTGTATATCCTTGACAATAGATACCAGTAACTAGCCATTCTTGGAAAAGTTTATGCTTAGGGCTGGGTGGCTTTCTCCCTGTGCATATGCAATTGATAAGGAAAGCTTCAAGGGTTTGGAATGAGTGAACATGAATATATAGATAAGTTTTGGCCAGGAGCCTTCTTTATCTGAAAACATAAAAAGCCCACTTTCTAAACCATAGTTGAGCTTCACCTTTGGGAAGGACTCTTCAACAGGGAAAATCTTTACACAATTCAAGTTGATTGAGGCTGAAAAGGGCTCCCAGCCATTTGAGTTTTTGAGCTTCCCTTAAATTGGTGATGTATTCTCTTCCCCTATCTGTTATAACTGTCATATTGTAAATTGTTCTTATTTCTATTTGTTTTTTTTTATGAGAATCTAAACTATCTATACCTTGTCTTATTTGATTAAAACTTTACTTTCATTTTCAAATTAGTCTGAGAGTGTCATTTATAGGAGTGAATCTGAACACATACAACTTTTCTTAATACAATGTTCCTCAATTGGAGAATGGTTGGGCAAATTATGGCATATGAATATTATGGTATATTGCTCTACAGAGAGGCTTGGAGAGACTTGCATGAACTGATGCTCAGTGAAATGAGCAGAACCAGGAGATCATTATACACTTCAACAATGATATTGTATGAAGATGTATTCTGATTGAAATGGATATCTTCAACATAGAGGAGATTTAATTCAGTTCCAGTTGATCAATGATGGACAGAATCAGCTACACCCAGAGAAGGAACACTGGGAATTGAGTGTAAACTTTTTGCACTATTGTCTTTCTACCCAGGTTATTTTTACCTTCTGAATCCAATTCTTACCATGCAACAAGAAACTCTGTTTTACACACATATATTGTATCTAGGATATACTATAACACATGTAACATATATAGGATTGCCTGTCATCTAGGGGAGGGGGTAGAGAGAGGGAGGGAAAATTCGGAAAAGAAGTGAGAACAAGGGATAATGATGTAAAAAATTACCCATGCATATGTAATGTCAAAAATTATAATTATAAAATCAATAAAAATAAGGAATTCATCAATCATCTACTGAAAAATATTCCAAAATCAATACTCCAAGAAATATTGTGGCTAAACTCTAGAAATATCATACCAAGGAAAAAATACTATGAGCAGCTAGGGAAAAAAAAAAAAAAAAGTCAAATACGTAGAAGCCACAATAAGGATTATTCAGAATCTAGCAGCATCCAAATTAAAGGAAAGAAGAGCCTGGAATCTGATATTCCAAAAGGTAAAGGAAGTTCACATGCAGACAAGAATAACTTATCCAGGCAAAATGAGCATTTCCTTCCAGGAAAGAAGATGGACAGTCAATGAAATAGGTGAATATCATTTATTTCTGAAAAAAAACCCAGAGGTAAACAGAAAGTTTGACTGCCAACTATAGACCTCAAGAAAAGCATTAAAAAAAAGAACTCTTGAGAACTCTTTTTGTTGTTGTTGTTGTTGTGATGAGTATTCACAAAAATTATATCCATAATTTTGTTTTACTGTTATAATATAAAAAAGGATCTAGAGGTAGAAAGGAAATTGTACAAGTAAAAGGGAAACATGAAGTAACTACATCTCAAGAAGAGGCAAAAGGAACCTATTATATCTGAGGAAAAGAAAGGAGTCAGAAGAACATAGTTTGAATCTTTCTCTCATCAGAATTTGCTCAAAGAGAAAATATTAGACATATTCGGTTTACACAGAAACTTCTCCACCTCTTTGAAAAGTGGGAAGGGAAAAGTGAAAAGGGAAGGAATAAGATAAACAGAAGGGCATACAGAAATTGTAAGGCAAAGATTTAAGAAAAGGGAAGGGCCTCTAAAGTTGAGGGGGGATCCTAAAGTGAGAGGGCTGTGTGAGGCAAGTGCTGCTCATAAATTTAATTCTGGGGAAGGGTGTAAGGGAAAAACGAAAGAGAAAAACATAATCTGGGGTTAATAAGATGGAAGGAAATACAGAATTAGTAATTTTAGCCATAAATGTGAATTGGGTAAACTCCCCCATAAATCAGAGGTGGAGAGCATACTAGATTAAAAGCCAGAATCGTAATATATGTTGATTACATGAAACACACTTCAAGTAGGGCAATATATACAGAGTAAAGATAAAAGGCTGGAGCAGAATCTCCTATGTTTCAGGTGAAGTCAAAAAAGCAGGGACAGACAACATGATCTCAAATCAAGCAAAATCAAAAATTGATCTAATTAAAAGAGATAAGGAAGGGCAGTATATCTTGCTAAAGGGCAGCATAAATAATGAAGCAATATCAATATTAACATATATGCACCAAGTGGTATAGCATCTAAATTACTAAAGAAGAAGTTAAGACACCTGCAAGAAGAAATAGACAGCAAAACTATTATAGTGGGAGGTCTCAACCTTGCACGCTCAGAATTAGGTAAATCAAAACACAAAATAAATAAGAAAGAAGTTAAAGAGGTAAATAGAACAGTAGAAAAAATAGGTATGATAGATATTTGGAGAAAACTAAATGAAGAACCAAAAGAGTAAACTTTCTTCTCAGTAGTTCATGAAACCTATACAAAAATTGACCGTATATTAAGACATAAAGATCTCAAATTCAAATGTAGAAAGGCAGAAATAGTAAATGTATCATTTTCAGATCACTAAGCAATAAAAAAATTACATTCAATAAAAAGGCAGGGGAAAATAGACCATAAAGCAATAGGAAATGAAATATTCTCATCCCATAGAATGACTGGGTGAAACAGCAAATCATAGATGCAATGGATAATTTCACCCAAGAGAATGACAATAGTAAGACAACATACCAAAATGTGTGGGATGCAGCCAAAGCAGTAATAATGAAAAAGTTGTATATCTCTAGAGATCTACTTGCATCAATGAATTAGTCTTGAAACTAATAAAACTTCTAGCAATTAAAAACCCCCCAATCAAACACTAAACTTGAAATTCTAAAATAGAGAGATTAACAAAATTGAAAGTTAAAAAAAAACTATTGAATTAATAAATATTGAATTAATAAATACTTCTCATATGATGAAATTGAAACTATTTCCACTCACATGAAAGAGTGTTCCAAATCACTACTGATCAGAGAAATGCAAATTAAGACCACTCTGAGATACCACTACACACCTGTCAGATTGGCTAAGATGACAGGAACAAATAATGATGAATGTTGGAGGGGATGTGGGAAAACTGGGACACTAATACATTGCTGGTGGAGTTGTGAAAGAATCCAACCATTCTGGAGAGCAATTTGGAACTATGCCCAAAAAGTTATCAAACTGTGCATACCCTTCCATCCAGCAGTGCTGCTATTGGGATTATATCACAAAGAAATACTAAAGAGGGGAAAAGGACTTGTATTTGCCAAAATGTTTGTGACAGCCCTTTTTGTAGTGGCTAGAAACTGGAAGATGAATGGATGTCCATCAATTGGAGAATGGTTGGGTAAATTATGGTATATGAAAGTTATGGAATATTATTGCTCTGTAAGAAATGACCAGCAGGATGAATTCAGAAAGGTTTGGAGAGACTTACATGAACTGATACTGAGAGAAATAAACAGAATCAGAATATCACTGTACACTTCAATAATAATGCTGTCTGAATTTGTATTCTGATGGAAGTGGATAAAGAAGATCCAACTCACTTCCAGTTTATCAGTGATGGACAGAAACAACTACACCTAGAGAAGGAACACTGGGAAGTGAATGTAAATTGTTAGCACTACTCTCTATCTACCCAGGTTACTTATACCTTCGGAATCTAATACTTAATGTGCAACAAGAAAACTGGATTTACACACATATATTGTATGTAGGTTATACTATAGCACATGTAAAATGTATGGGCTTGCCTGTCATCTAGGGGAGGGACTGGAGGGTGGGAGGGGAAAATTTAGAAAAATGAATACAAGGGATAATGTTATAAAAATTACTCATGCATATATACTGTCAAAAATTTTTATAATTATAAAATTAAAAAAAAATTAAAAGAAAAAAAAAAGATCAGGAGTGAAACAAGTTTTCCCACTATTACTACTCAATATTGTATTAGAAATGCTAACTTTGGCAATAAGAGATGAAAAAGAGATTAAGGGAATTAGAGTAGATAATGAGAAGCCCAAATTATCATATTTTGCAGATGATATGATAGTATACTTAGAGAGCTCCAGAGATTCTACTACAAAGCTATTAAAAATAATTCACAACTTTAGCAAAGTTGCAGGATACAAAATAAACCCACATAAATCCTCAGTATTATTATATATCACTAACAAAATACAACAGCAAGAGATACAAACAGAAATTTCCTTTAAAATAACTGTTGATAGTATAAACTATTTGGGAATCTATGTGCCAAAGGAAAGTCAGGAACTATATGAACAAAACTACAGAACACTTTCCACATAAATAAAATCATATCTAAACAATAGGAAAATATTAAGTGCTCTTGGATAGACTGAGTGAATATAATAAAGATGACAATATTACCTAAACTAATCTATTTATTTAGTGCTATATCAGTCACACTCCCAAGAAACTATTTTATTGACCTACAAAAATAACAACAACATCCATTCAAATAACGAAAGGTCAAGAAATTAAAGGAAACTAATGAAAAAAATCAAATAAAAGTGGCCTACTAGTACTTAATGTAAACGTATATTATAAAGCAATGGTCACCAAAACCATTTGGTATCGGCTAAGAAATAGGCTAATTGATCAGGTTAGGTTCACAGGACAAAATAGTCAATAACTATAGCAATCTAGTATTTGACAAACTCAAAGATCCCAACTTTTGGGATGAGAATTCATTATTTGAAAAAACTGTTGGGAAAACTGGAAATTAGTGTGCCAGAAACTAGGCATTAACCCACACTTAACATCACAGCAAGATAAGATCAAAATGGGTTCATGATTGAGGCATAAAAAATGTGATTATAAATAAATTAAAAGAACATAGAATAGTTTACCTCTCAGAGCTGTGGAGGAAGAAGGAATTTGTGATCAAAGTAGAACTAGAGATCATTATTAATAGCAAAATAGATAATTTTGATCATATTGAGTTAAAAAGCTTTTGTACTAACAAAACTAAATGCAGACAAGATTAGAACGGAAGCAGTGAACTGGGAAAACATTTTCACAGTTAAAGGTTCTGATAAAGGCCTGATTTCCAAAATATATAGTGAATTAACTCTAATTTATAATAAATCAAGCCATTCTTTAATTGATAAAAGGTCCAAGAATATGAACAGACAATTTTCTGATGATGAAATTGAAACTATTTCTGCTCATATGAAAAGGTGTTCCAAATTACTATTAAGCAAAGAAATGCACATTAAGACAACTCTGAGACACTACCACACACCTGTCAGATTGGCTAAGATAATAGGAAAAAATAATGATGAATGTTGATGAGGATGTGGGAAAACTGGGACACTGATTTATTGTTAGTGGAGTTGTAAACAGATCCAACCATTCTGGAGAGCAATTTGTATGTATACTGAAAAAGTTATCAAACTATGCATACATTTTGATCCAGAAGTGTTACTACTGGGCTTTTATCCCAAAGAAATATTAATAAAAGGGAAAGGGATTTGTAAGTGGAAAAATGTTATGACAGCTCTTTTTTGTAGTGGCTAGATGGTAGGATTACAAGGTGCTAACTCAGGTTATCTAAACAATTCTCTAGCTCAGAATTCACACCTTTACTTCAAACCTTTAAAAGGAATTTACACCTTTAGACTTCTGAAAAGGAGTTTACACATTTAAAGGAGTTTACACCTTTAAAAAGAGCAAGTTCATTGGTTGTAGGAGTTCTCACAAGCCATTCTCTTTGAGCATAAAAGAAGGCAGCATTGAATCTGAAGAGCAGTCTAGACTGGTACATTGAGTTGGGACAGAATTCTGGATTGAGTCAAAGAGAAGATGTCCCATGGATTCACAAGTCCAGCAATCCCACACTTTTGGAGGGAAAGGCTCCAGAATCCTCCCAAGAAACCTGATCACAGAGGAAAAGATTATACAGAAAAGAAACTTCCTCCCAGAGAAGGGTTACAATTGACAGACAACAGGACCTTGACAGCTAGAAACTGGAAATTGAATGGATCAATTGGAGAATGGCTGAATAAATTGTGGGATACATATGTTATCAAATATTATTGATCTGTTAGAAATGACCAGCAGGATGAATACAGAGAGACTTGGAGAGACTTACATGAACTGATGCTAACTGAAATGAGCAGAACCAGGAGATCATTATATACTTCAATAGCAATACTATAAGAGGATCAATTGTCATGGAAGTGCCTGTCTTCATCAATGAGAGGATCCAAATCAGTTCCAACTGATCAGTAATGAACAGAACCAGCTACATCCAGCAAAGGAACACTAGAAAATAAGTGTGGACAAAAACATAGCATTTGTACTGTTTCTATTGTTGTTTGCTTATATTTTTGTTTTTCTTCCTAGGTTAGTTTTTACCTTCTTTCTAAATGCAATTTTTCTTTTGCAGCAAGATAATTGTACAAATATTTATACATATATTTTATTTAACATATATTTTAATATGTTTAACATATATGGGACTGTTTGCCATCTAGGGTAGTAGATGGAGGGAAGGAGAAACAAGTTGGAAGGATCAATGTTGAAAAATTACCCATGCTTATGTTTTGTCAATAAAAAGCTATAATAATTGAAAATAAAATAAAATAATATTAATAAAACAAAATACATGATCATTGTACTTAACAAGCATTTAGTATATGATACCTTCCTATTTATTTGCTCATTATCAGCATATTTTATTATGTCATCAGAGTTATCTTGTCCAATTTCCTCATTAAATAGATGAGGAAAATGAGACACCGAAGATGAAATGACTCATCCAAGAACAAACAGGCCCTATGTAAAAAATATTTAAAATATTGTAAAATTTAAAATATATAAAATAACATTTGCATCCAGTTCCTAATTTTTACACTACCTTGCTCTTTTTATATTTTATTTTAAAATCTCTTTTATTAATTTTCATGTACCTTAAATGCATTTTGGAATCATACCATCATAAGCGCAAGCTATAATCACCCTCTTGTAAACAATTATAAACATACACAGACATATAACCAATCAATATAGGAACTATAAATGACTATAAATTACTTTTTTCAACTTGTTCCGCCACAACCCCTAATTTCTACTCTTCAGCAAGCAAACTCAATGTTTTCTACCTATTTATGTAAGGGAAAATTATCTTTAAAAGTTATATTGAGATAGTGTTTAGAATTGTCTTGAGCTCTATTAACTAAAGCCTATAGTTAATAAAAGGATCTTGTTGAGTATAAAACTTATACTACAATATTTAGAACATACCAATGAAAGAAGTCTGTTTTATATTATTGGAGGAATTTCTGAGTTCTGTTTGAAGTGTTGTAAATTGTTAATATTTCATGTATATTCATAATAAAAGAACAGCATAAAAATGCAATTCTAAAGATAAACAGAATGAGATAAGCATAAGCATGCATAAATATGATACATGCACATATTCAGCCATGTACATATACAAATACAC
This sequence comes from Sminthopsis crassicaudata, assembly GCF_048593235.1. NCBI lineage: Eukaryota > Metazoa > Chordata > Mammalia > Dasyuromorphia > Dasyuridae > Sminthopsis > Sminthopsis crassicaudata. The sequence goes on from NC_133620.1 coordinate 46,560,547, forward strand.
GTACATTAAGTATATATTTATATAAATATGTATACATTTATTTTTATATAATGTGTATATATAATTTTGTATAATGTGTAGATATGCATACATACATAAGCTTAGAGACTTTAAACTTCTAAATTCCTATTGTCAAAACTTCCCTCTGCATTTTTAAATAGATTAATTCCATGGTGTATATTTTCTATCTCAAAGAAAAAAAAATACTTTGTTTTATAGAAATGCCTAATTTTTCCAGCTAGAATAAAATGCTAATCAGGGACTTTTGTTTCAATTCTGACTGAGAGAATCAGTGTTCTCTTGCTCTGTGTATGTATCTGTATTTCTGTCTGTCTCAGTCTCTGTCTGTTTATCTGCCTATCTTTGTCTCTCTCTCTCTCTTGCCTCTCTCTCTCTCTCTCTCTCTCTCTCTCTCTCTCTCTCTCTCTCTCTCTCTCTCTCTCTTTCAGTGTCTCTGTCTCTCTGTCTCTGTCTCTGTCTTTTTCTATATGTCTCTGTCTCTCTCTTTCTGTCTCTCTCTCTCTGTCTTATCTTCCCACTTGAAAAGCCAGAAGATTGGATACAATAACATCTAAATTTTAAACATGTAATTTTCTTATCTTCTCCTACACTGAACAATGATTGGGATACTGTTCCATAGGTATGACAAATTTTTGTGAAGAAAAACAAGATTTAAAAATAATCTTATTGTCTGGTGATTTTAAAAGTGGTAGGGATTATTAATTCATCTTCCTTTTTTACCTGAGGGCAGCTGTAAAAATTATCTATTCTATGAAGGAAATTCATTACAGCTGGATCTTTTTAAATGCATGAGTTTTCTGACCATTTGTGTCTGTAGAACCAATATTTTAAAATATAACCAGTAATCCAATAATGACATTGCCCTTAAGATAGTTCAGACTCAACTCTCCTTGAGGAGTGTTATTTCATTTACAAGTGTAATTTGTCCAAAAATATAGCTGATTTTTTTTTCTTTCTCAGAGTGTTTTATTTCTCTCATGTTATAAAAGGAAATAAATGCTCATGTAAACATGGCTGTGAAAAATAAACCTTAGAAAATAACTTTGTGAATAATCAGAGAAATGAATGTTGGGAACTCTGAATCTGTCTATATGAAGGCACTGAATGAAAGAAATAATAAAGGCCCTAGTCAGCAAAACTACCACTTATCCTGAAAATAACCAATTGAGTTCAAGCAAATGACCAGTAAATAATCTTCTAGTTGTTTTCAAAACTTTCAAAATTATCGGTGGTTGAATTGGCATTCAATCTTTACAAAAAATATATATATTCCATGAAAAAACAAAAAACTCTATCTCCCTCTCTCTTTTCCCTTTTGTCCCTCTGCTTCTGTCGCGCTCTTTGCATTTCTTCCCTATTTTTCTCTGTTTTTCAGTCTGTCTGTCTCTGTTTCTCTGTCTCTGTCTGTCTCTGTCTGTCTCTCTTTCTCTCTCTCTCTCTCTCTCTCTCTCTCTCTCTTCCTCTCTGTGTCTCTGTTTTTCTCTATGTCTGTCTTTCAGTTTGTCTGTCTCTGTTACTGATGTAATGAACTTGTACATATTAACATGTTATATTGTTTTGTCTTTATATTATAATCATTTCACACTCTAGATTGAATTCTTTTCTGTGAAAAATAATACAATTAAAGTTTTACTCTTCACAGTCAGCTTCATTACAGAACCAAACACAGTTCATGGATAATGTTCAATCACAGATAATGAAATTAATAATAGATTAGAAACATTACAAATCAAGTCAAACACTTTTAGATGATAGTAGAGAAAAGAATAGGTCTGAATCTCAAAAAGAATCACTGCTTTATGAGCAGGGACAAAAAGCGCTAACCCTTTGATCAAAGTCCCTGAATTTCAAACCTGTCTTACATTTTTATAACTTGTTTAATTTGGGACACCATAGTTTCCACATTTTGAAAATAAGGATGTTAAAGTTAGATTATCCTTGAAGTCCCTTTTAATCCAGATTTTTGGTCTTATCATAGATAGACTGTATGTAATTTTGTAACATACATATGTAAAATCCTCTATCCTGATAAGCATCATTTTATGAGGATGGCATGAAAATAAATAAATTCTTTTTTTAAACTACAATGTTGTTTTTGTTTTGTTAATTATTTGGAAAATAGTAGAAGTAATTCATAGTCATCAATGCTTACTGAGATTAAAAATATTTCAATGCGATATGTAAACATGTGTAATAAGTGTATGCATGCATAAATGCATAATATGCATATGTGCTTTTATTTAACTCTATTCATCAATTATTTTATAAATGTTTACAGCATGCATTACTGGGCTAGAAAATCTATGCTTTTTAGAAGAGGCATATTCTCTTTCTCAGCAAAACAAAGGGTCCAAGTCTGTTTTTAAACTGAAAAACTATCTCAAAAATCTTATTTCAGATGTAACATCATTATTTGTCTTTCTGACTTATATGTATTTGTATGCACATATATATTTATGCACATTTCATACACATGTACAGAATGCATAATGCATACACATATAAAAATATCAATGATAGATACAGAGGTGTCATGACTGAAATAATATTTTAAGTTATATTTTCAATATAAACATAACATTTGGGAAAATTTGTTTTCTCATGAAAACAAGCTTTCCAAAGTTCATAGTCATCCAATCCAGAACTCTAGATTCAGTAAATAATTAATGTTTGCTTAGTGGAGTTGATAAGAAATTATTTTAAAAAGAAATAGACTAATATTTTTCACCATCTGGTGTTTGATTCCATAACTATACTTTCTAGAGAGAATAGTGGATACTCACTATATAGCTGGGCTTGGAAACTAGTAGTTTTTTCCCTTTCATCTATTAACTTGAAATTTGTCCTATCCCATATATTCTAGGTTTTTCTGAGTCAGATACCAACTCATTATCCAGAAATATATTAGATAATGACTGATTTGGGTATAAGGATGATCCGGGAACAACTTTCACTTTTGAAGCCTACTTACTGGAGAACCCTAAATAAATTACTTAACTCTTCAGTGTTTCTTTTGCAGTTATCTAAAAATAAACATTGCAGAGCTAGTTCCAGTCTGAATGGATATCTTATCTACACCAGGAGTTCCTTAAATTGATGAAAAGGCAGGCTGTCCCCAAAGTATAATTCTTATATATATGTTATATATGTGTGTGAATATATATATGTGTATATATATATATATATATATATATTTATATTTATATATATATACATATATCTTGAAATGTCAGAATTATGTACTGAATTAATGTATTAATATTTAGTTCAGAAATAATTTTGGAACTATGCTTATTTTTACTCAGTTTATTTTCTTGAAGTAATAGAAGATCTAAAATGAAATAAAAAGGTTCTACATCTACTTTTATTTCAAAACAAATTAGCTAATTGTTTCACTTAACTTTTTCAATCCTAAGGGTTTTTTCATATTGTAGTTTGAGTCAGTAGTTTAATATAAAATCATTATTATCCAAATTTTTAAAATAATCTTTCACACTATCTCTTTCTAAAGATTGTTTATATGGAGCAACATCCAGTAGTGAGCTTTGTGAAACTCAGTGGATTACTACCTCTTGACAGCTCAAGTTTGGGTTTCTACACATGGTCATTCAAAACCCACATCTCTGAACTCACTTCCTTGACTGCTCTTCTGAATGTTCCTCGTCCAGAGTGGCATAATTTTAGAAAATAGTTTGAGGCAAAAGTTAATGCTGTCGTTCATAATAATATTCTAACTTTCCACATGTTATCCTATCTGCCAGTGGTTAACCTATCATCATTTTCTCTACTTCAGTTCTATTCCCAAAAGTTTTGCCTCCCAAAGTTCAACATTGCTGCATAAACAAATCAGTCTTTCAGATTCTATAGTCTGGCTCCCAAGAGAAGTCAGTGAGGCAAGATATTCTGAAATAAAATTACCAAACCAAGGCTGCAAATATAGTGTCATACATGTCTCTATAATCATATTTAATACTTTAATGAACATTTTTATATAACAATTTTCTCTGAACACATACACATTTATATTTTGGTACCACATTTTTGAAAAATATTCATTAGCTTCAAATAACATTCATCTCCATAAAGATCATCTTACAAAAATATAAGAATCTAACATGATGTTATAATATTAAAACAAAGAAGCAATTAAGCATTCACGGAGCCAGAGGAAGTACGTTGTCAATGTGCAGAAGGAAAAAAAAAAAGAAAAGAAAAATGCTTAACTTCCTCCCCTTGCATTAAGATATCCACAAAATAAAAAAAAAATTACATCTTATACTTTCTTGCTGTGTGAACATGAACAAGTCTAATAACTTTTATGCATCTCAGTAGAATTAGGATAATGTGACAACCTGGCATATCTACAATCCCAGACTCAGGACAATGTGGATTCTTCCCTCTTCGAGAAACCAGAATGTGGTATCTGACTCATTTGTCTATTTCTCATGAGAAGTAATAATAAATGGCTCCCTATTCTGAATTATTGAGGGTGTGGTTAGTTTTGTTCTTAATGCGGCTTGAATTTTCTTGATTTCCTTTAGGATGGACACTAAAACAAATCATCCTTCTCAAGAATATTTTCCACTCTAGTTTTATAGTGAAAGAGAACATAAGAGTAAGATAGTCTCTACTTTTTGATGATTTTATAGGGTGTGAAACACAGAAAAAGTGTTTGACAGACACTTCTGTGATATGGTTCTATTATCTTATGATCAATATTAGTATTGCTACTTTTTAAAAAGTCAGAAAAATGAATAAATAATGTATCTTTTTTGAAGGCATATGGGCAAATATGGACTCTATTATAATTTTGAAATGAAATTTAGATGCAGAATTATTTTATGTTATTGTTATTTTCAATATATGTCTTTTGTAACATTATATACTGTGACAGGCAGAAGTATGTAATAATGAAAAGACTGTCCTTTCAATCCAGAACACATTGATTCAGGCCTTGCCTATGTGATACTGCTCAAATGAATTAACCTCTAATTTCCCCTAACAAATCTTTAAGAATCTAAATTAAACAGTCAGTAAGATGTAAACGTATACATTTGGAGTAGTATCCACAACAAAAGAAGAGAGCATTTACTTATTTTAGTCAGAAGACCTGGAATCAAATCTTGCCAGTTATAATTAGTACTGATAGCCAGAGCATGAACTAGATAATCTTTGACATAATTTCTAAATCTGTGATCTTATTACTATTCTATACACCTGGTTACATTAACTTTCTTTCATTAATAGCTAATGATTTTTAAGAACCTACTATCTACCTAACACTGTATTATTTTTTGTGGATAAACAGAGAAATATCTTTGGCCATAATGGAGATTAAAAACAGCAAGTTTTCTTGTGGTTAGAGCACTGGACTTGGGGTCAGAAAGGATCCAATTTTGGATCCTGCCTCAGAATCTTAATAGTGATGTGCACTGGGGAAAAGTATTAAATCTTTGTGCCTCAGTTTCCTCATTTGTAAAATGAACTGGAGAAAGAAATGGCATATTACTTCAATCTCTCTGCCAAAAAAATCCAAAATGGGATCACAAAGAATCATAAGTGAAAAATAACTAAACATGAAGATCACCTCAGGGGTGTTGTACTATGGACAATAGATTCTTCAGCAATGAATATATATTTATTATTTTTTTAATGTGCTCAATGCAGTTGTTCTTTGGAGCAAGTCTTCACCCAGTAGTCTAGATCCAGAAAACTGTTGTTCCACTCAAAATGACTGTCACTGCTATTGTTCTGTCTCAAAGGGGAGCGATGTGGAGAAGAAATATTTACAGATGGCTAGCACAGAGAATAAAATAATTCCTCAGGCATTTAAGTCAGTTCCTAGCCTCTCATTGAAGCTTAGCATAAACAGTTAAAAACAATTCTTTCTAAGAAAAATTTATCACTTTTGAAAATCATTCATATATAGGGCAGCAAACTATTCAGTCTTGGGGCAAGAGTTGCCCAGAGCACAAGCATCAATATTTTGCATTGGCCTTGAAGAAATAAAGTTGGCACTGGCCCTGCCTAGGACAGCTGTTTATATTTCCTTCCCTAGAGGGTCTTTTGCCTTTGCTGGAGAAAAGAAGACTTTGCTGGAGAAAATGTGACTTTGCTAGAGAAAAGGCTAGGACTATACAATGCCAAAATAACCAAGCAATTCACTTAAAAATTCCAATGATTCCGTTAAATAAATCAGTGAAGCAGCTTCTTTGACAGCAAATTCTTATTTCTTTCATTAAACCACATTCACATTTGTGACATTAGCTTTGCACAAATAGTACATTCAACTTTATAAATAAGTTGCATTTCATTTCATTTTTGAGCACATTTGCACCTAACTTCCAGCAATGCAAATATCATCAATTTCAAAATTATTGAGAATGTTTCCCTTTCTTCTCAAACTCATTATATTTCAAACAATTTCATATGGAATCATCAATGTTCAACATGTCATATTACTCTGGCATATTTTTGTAACAAAAATGGGCTGTTTCTATAATGGCAGATGGAATTGAATATTAAAACATCCTATTTCTTTGCCAGGGCAGATATGGTCCCCAATAAAAGTATCAAATTAAACATTGAAACGAACTGCCTTTCTTCTCATTTCAATGTCGCAAGAAGGTTGAGATGGCTTATGGCATACATGATGTTCCCTTTTGATGAGTTGTAATATAGAAAGCGACTCTAGTTGAGTCTTCATCATCTCTTTCCTGGGCTATTACAATAACTTCATTATTAGGGCAAAGGAAATAACCACTGTGCTAAGGATAACTATTATTTTAGTAAAGTGTTATTAAGTTTGTTCTACATTTGAGGAAATTGAAGTGATTTTTTATTTCAGTGACTTTTCTATAATCATGCCAGATTTGAACTCAAGTGCTTATTCTTCATCCTTTCTAGCTACATTTTTATGAACTCTGTCCAAAAAAATATGAAATCTTTGAGACTTGTGGCCTTTTGTATTTTTATCTCAAGTTCTTTAGTGTATATAATATTCCTTTTTACATTCTTTGAATGATCTTATGACATGTAAAAAATTGAAAGATTGAAAAGTAAAAGGAATTCAATTTGCACCAAGAAATTGTGTATGTTTTCATAGTTTATCATTAATTAAGAACCTGCTATGTGCTATTCATATAGTGATAAGTTCTGTAGCTACAAGGAAATGCAAAATAATATTCCTGTTCTTGAAGAACTTATACTGTAATAGCAGACACAACATGTAAGCTGTTCTGTATAAGCAAAATATAGATAAAATAAATCTGGAGTATTCACAGAACAAAATAATTAAGATTATGGAGAAGTAGGAAAATGTTTTTGTCTTTGATAAGACATTACTTAAAATATGAAGGAAAGTGCTGAGAGGAAAAGGAAGAACATTTAAAGCAGTGGTCCTCAAACTTTTTAAATAGGGGGGCAGTTCACTGTCCCTCAGACTGTTGGAAGGCCAGACTATAGTAAAAACAAAAATTATGAACAAAATTCCTATGCACACTGCATATATCTTATTTTGAAGTGAAGAAACAAAATGGGAACAAATACAATATTTGAAATGAAGTAAAGTTAAATCAACAAACTTACCAGTATTTCAATGGGAACTATGGGCCTGCTTTTGGCTAATGAGATGGTCAATGTCTGGTTCCATATTTGTCACTGCTAGTCATAACAAATGATGCAAGTGTGCATCCATTAGTCTTGATCTGGTTGGAGATTTCAAATGTTTCATTCTAGAAAAAATCTGTTCACAGACATAAGTACTGCCAAAGATGGTTGCCATTTTGAGTGCATGGTTCCTGAGATGAGGATATGTCTCAGAGGGGAGAGATGCATAGACATTATGAAAGCTGCTTGACTTGAATGCATCTTTCATAGAGTCACAATTCTGCAGTTCAGCCAGTTCCATTTGGTAAATTGTATTTACATTTTCAATGTCAATAGAAAATGGGTTATGAAAAATCTGTATGTCCTGTTCATGGAAATGAAGTTCTTTAAATCTAAATTGGAACTCCTTTTGAAATTTTTCCAATGAATTCACATATGTTTTGTTTGGGAATGCAATCAGCTGTTTTTCTGCTAACAGATTTTGAGTTGTGAGGAGATGGCAAAAGTTTTCCTCCTTCACTTGTTTGATGAGGAGGCCTAATTTTACTTCAAATGCTTTGACATGTGATTGCATATCACAGATGAGCTTCCTCTTTCCTTGAAGTTGCATATTGAAATTGTTGAGTAGCTCTGTTACATCTGTCAGAAAGGCAAGGTTTCATTTCCATTTTTCATCATTGAGCTCTGGTACTTCTTTGTTTTTTGAAAGCAGAAAAATTGTAATCTGTGGAAGTAAGTCATAGAAATGTTTCAAACCTCTCCCTCGACTCAGCTAATGGACTTCTATGTGATATAGAACATCTTCGTACTCAACATTTAGTTCAGACAGAAATTCCTGAAATTGATTTATTGCATTATCTCTAATGAAGTTAACACAAGATACCACGATTTTCATAACAGAGTCCCACTTCAGTGATTTACTACATAGCTCTTGTTGGTAGATGAGGCAATGTATGGCTATTGGATAAGAAAGGTTATTTTTGTCCATCTCTTGGTTAATGCGAGCAATTACTCCTTTCTTAGACCCCGCCATGCTAAGGGCATCATCAGTTGTCACGCTGGCTAGCTTAGCCCAGTCCAGCTCCAAACAATTCATAGTTTGGCAAACCTTTTCATGATATCCTCTCCTGTAGTTGTTCCTTTGATGCTTTGCTGTACAACAAGCTCTTCTATAACTTCAAAATAATCATTCTTCCCATGAATAAAAATTAGAAGTTGTGCAGAATCACAAACATCATTGCTTTCGCCAAGTGCCAAGGAAAAATATGAATTTTTTTTTTTTTTTTGTGGAGTTTTGCAAATGCTGATGAAGATTGTCTTCCATTTCTTCAATCCTCCGTGTAATTGTAGGTCCTGAAAGACTCACTGTACTAAATAAATCAGCCTTCTCTGGACATATCTCTTTGGCAACAAAAAGAAGGCATTCTTTAACAAATTATCCCTCCACAAATGGTCTGCCAGTGTATGCTATTAGCTTGGCAACTTGAAAACTTGCTCACAGTGATGAAATATTTAGCTGCTTCTACTTTAAAAAAATATTTTACTGAGTTCTTAATGTATTTTTCAGTTTTAATATTTTATCTTTTTTTCACTTCTCCAACGAAACAATCATATTTATCTTTATGTTGAGTTTCATAGTGTTAACACAAATTATATTATTTGAACACAGACATATAGCTCTTTCCTTGTACTGCATGAAAAAGTAATCATAAGTTTACTGTTCTTTGAATATCCTACACTCCAAGTCAATTTTTCTTTTTTTTTTTGACATCATTATTTCTAAGGGATTCCAAGTTGCTATTAGTAAAATGCCTATATATATATTCAGTGCTACAAAAACAATATACCAGCAACAACTTTGCCCACACAGAGACATACAGACTGCAATGTCCAACTTCCTCCAAGCTGCCTCTGTGCTGTGATGGCTCCATTTCCCGCACTCTGTCTCCCACTTCAGACCTTCACTGCACATAAGTCACCACTCAGGCAGCCTTCCCAAATGCCCTGGCTTTTTCTGAATCCTGGGATCAATTCTCATGATCCAGAGCTGCATGATCGTAATGCTGCACTTGTAATTTATCATAATCGCAGGCAAGACTGTGCATATATGTATATAACTGTACAAAATATTGTATGTGAAGAATGAGCTTCAGTGACAAATCCTACATTGGGGCTTCCAGAGGATGTCATCATGAGACTTGAAGCTGCACAAGTGTATGGGGACTTTAAAAATCTGGAGGGTGATGAAGCAGTACACCAGCTCTGTACAGGATAAGCAGGGGGCACTAAGATCAGACACCCAGTGATTATAAGGTGATGACATATCTTTATGAAATTACAGAACATACACACAATGATAAAACTGATGACCACAATAGCCATACATGAGGTCACTATGGATACAGGGCCATGGTCTGGTACCAGGAGCCTCATTCTGGGCAACAATGGCAGTCAGTACATGCATTAAAGAGGAAGCTATTACATTGTCATTACAGCATAATGACAATGATAGAATCAAGATGGGACTTGACACAGCCCATATATTCCCCCTGCAATGGCTGTGACATGTGCGGCATGCACTATACATCCCTCACACCTGTCTGTCATGGTGGCTTCTGTTACTTGACAAGGCTGCAGGCCATCAGTTCTCCATCTTCTGCCTCTCTCTCCCTTCCCCACACCATATACCCCAGCCTGGGAACTCACCTCACCTCGGTATCGCCTTACACTCTGTCTCCACCACCTCAGCCCAGTGCCGGAAGTGTACATTGCTAAGGTGAGTTTAGGTCAAATGTCACTTCTGATCTGATTTTGCCATAGCCTGGTGGGCCCGCATAAATGTCTTCAGCGGGCCACATCTGGCCCACGGGCCATAGTTTGAGGACCTCTGATTCAAAGCATTGAGGAAAGTCAGTGAAAAAGGCTCTGAGTCAAGAGATGCAGTACTTAAGGTGATTGTCAACTATTTCTCCATTTGTTGCCTAATTAGGAAAATAAAATTACAATACCTTGAAAGTTTTTTTGTTTGTTTGTTTATTTTTGGTTTGGGTTTTGGGTATTGTTTTGCTGTCATATTATGTTCATGATGAATGAAAGGAATCCAGTTATAAAACTATTAGTCTACTTCCCAAATGTAACCTCAATCTTAAAAAGTTGACTCAGTAACTGGTGATCTGAACCATTAGAGGGAGTGATCAGACAGCAGATGACCAGCAGCAATGCAATATAGTTCTCCTTGCATTGAATCTACTTTTGTTTGTAGGTAATGTTCATGCTAGATTATTAGTTTTTGGAACAACTTCTATAATCTTGAGTTCCTGGATTAAAAATGTTGCGGTTTACTCTTGATGTTGAAAGGACTTTGAAAAAAGAGGTAGATAATCTGAATACAGTTAAAAAAAAAAAAAAAGCTTTTCACATTGTATATGTTTAAATGAGGATGACATAGCTCAACTTTAGGTATATAAATATGAATATGGTGTATGTTCTTCTTTTAAATTTTTTTAAAATAATTTTTTATTATATTTTTTATAATATTATCCCTTGTATTCATTTTTCCAAATTATCCCCCCCCTCTACTCCCTCCCCCCGATGACAGGCAATCCCATATATTTTACTTGTGTTACAATATAACCTAGATACAATACATGTGTGTAAATACCATTTTCTTGTTGCACAATAAGCATTAGATTCCGAAGGTACATGTAACCTGGGCAGACAGATATTAGTGCTAACAATTTACATTCATTTCCCAGTGTTTCTTCTCTGGGTGTAGCTACCTCTGTCCATCATTGACCACCTGGAAGTGAGTTGGATCTTCTTTATGTTGAAGATTTCCACTTCCATCAGAATACATCCTCATACAGTATTGTTGTTGAAGTGTACAGTGATCTTCTGGTTCTGCTCATTTCATTCAGCATCAGTTGATGTAAGTCTCTCCAAGCCTCTCTGTATTCCTCCTGCTGGTCATTTCTTACAGAGCAATAATATTCCATAACCTTCATATACCATAATTTACCCAACCATTCTCCAACTGATGGACATCCATTCATCTTCCAGTTTCTAGCTACAACAAAAAGAGCTGCCACAAACATTTTGGCACATATATGTCTCTTTCCACTCTTTAGTATTTCTTTGGGATATAAGCACAGTAGTAGCACTGCTGGGTCAAAGGGTACGCACAGTTTGATAACTTTTTGGGCATAGTTCCAAATTGCTATCCAGAATGGCTGGATTCTTTCACAACTCCACCAGCAATGTATTAGTGTCCCAGTTTTCCCACATCCTCTCCAATATTCATCATTATTTGTTCCTGTCATCTTATCCAATCTGACAGGTGTGTAGTGCTATCTCAGAGTTGTCTTAATTTGCATTTCTCTAATCAGTAGTGATTTGGAACACTCTTTCATGTGAGTGGATATAGTTTCAATTTCTTCCTCTGAGAATTGTCTGTTCATATCCTTTGACCATTTATTAATTGGAGAATGGTTCAGTTTCTTATAAATTAGGGTCAGTTCTCTATATATTTTGGAAATGAGACCTTTATCAGAACCTTTGCTTTTAAAAATATTTTCCCAGTTTGTTACTTCCCTTTTAATCTTGTTTGCATTAGTATTATTTGTACAGAAACTTTTTTAGTTTGATGTAATCAAAATCTTCTATTTTGTGATCAATAATGATCTCTAGTTCTCCTCTGGTCATAAATTCCTTCCTCCTCCACAAGTCTGAGAGGTAGACTATCCTCTGTTCCTCTAATCTATTTATTATCTCCCTCTTTATGCCTAAATCATGGACCCATTTTGATCTTATCTTGGTATATGGTGTTAAGTGTGGATCCATATCTAATTTCTGCCATATTAATTTCCAGTTTTCCCAACAGTTTTTTCCAAATAATGAATTTTTATCTCTAATGTTGGTATCATTGGGTTTGTCAAAGATTAGATTGCTATAGATGTACCCTTTTTTGTCCTTTGTATCTATTCTGTTCCACTGATCTACCGGTCTATTTCTTAGCCAATACCAAATGGTTTTGGTGACTGCTGCTATATAATATAGCTTTAGATCAGGTACACTTAGACCACCTTCCTCTGACTTTTTTTTCATTAGTTCCCTTGCAATCCTCGACCTTTTATTCTTCCATATGAATTTTGTTGTTATTTTTTCTAGGTCATTAAAATAGTTTCTTGGGAATCTGATTGGTATAGCACTAAATAAATAGATTAGTTTGGGGAGTATTGTCATTTTTATTATATTCGCTCAGTCTATCCAAGAGCACTGAATGTCTTTCCAATTATTTAAATCTGATTTTATTTTTGTGGCAAGTGTTTTGTAATTTTTCTCATATAATTCCTGACTTTTCTTTGGTAGATGGATTCCCAAATACTTTATACTCTCAACATTTGTTTGGAATGGAATTTCTCTTTGTATCTCTTGCTGTTGCATTTTGTTAGTGATATATAAAAATGCTGAGGATTTATGTGGATTTATTTTGTATCTTGCCACTTTGCTGAAATTTTGAATTATTTCTAGTAGCTTTTTAGCAGAGTCTTTGGGGTTCTCTAAGTATACCATCATGTCATCTGCAAAAAGTGATAGTTTGATTTCCTCATTTCCTACGCTAATCCCTTGAATCTCTTTCTCGGCTCTTATTGCCAAGTCTAGCATTTCTAGTACTATATTGAATAGTAATGGTGATAGTGGGCAACCTTGTTTCACTCCTGATCTTACTGGGAAAGGTTGTAGTTTATTTCTATTGCATATTATGCTTACTGAAGGTCTTAAATATATGCTCCTGATTATTTTAAGGAATAATCCATTTATTCCTATACTCTCAAGAGTTTTTAGTAGGAATGGATGTTGGATTTTGTCAAATGCTTTTTCTGCATCTATTGAGATGATCATATGGGCGTTGTGTTCTAGTGGCTTCCCTGACTTTTGAGATTGGAGTAAAGAAGGCACAAAGCCCAGCCTATGCTTCCTGGTGGGGCGTGGATGTCTGCAGCAGGTGACGTGGGAAGCCCCTGTGCTCAAACTTTAAGTGTCTGCCAGAAACCGTGGCCCCTAGTTCAAAGATTCTGCTTCTCTGGGACTTCCGGAGCTGAGTTCCACTCCCTCCAGCTAAGCTAGGCAGTGCGTGTTGCCTTGGGCCGTATCCGCCCACTTGTCAATCTCTTAACTAGTCTTAGGTGGGGGTTGAGGCCACACCCCCTGGTGCAGAGATCTGCTGAGTCACCCCCAGGATCCGGGGAAAATCTAATCTATCTGAATTTTTAAAGTGTTTAGATTTCCCTTCTGAACTGCTATATTATAAGCATAGAACAGCTAACAGCCTGTGCCAGATTCCTTTATCTCAGTGGCTTCTCTGATCCCAGAGCCCTTCCCACCGCAATCGGTGCAGTTTGCTAGCACCCAGCCGTCTGTGCTGGCCTCTCTTCTTCCTCCCCTGGGAACTGACCTTTTCTGTTGAAACTCCAGATTCTCTTCAGCTGGTAAGTTGTGCTTCCAGTCCTTGTGGTATCTATCAGTCCAGCGCTATTTCTGAGGCTGATTTATCTAATTGGTTGTGAGGGAGTAAGGATGTTCACAGAGTTGTGTGTTTCTTCTCTGCCATCTTGGCTCCGCCCCCGAATATGGTGTATGTTCAATCAGGTAGAGTCCTGGTTAAGGAAACATTTAATTGCCTAGAAATAGCTACCAAAACATACATTAAAAGAGCTGCTGACACATCTAAATTAACATGGTCTGGATCTCTTACTTATACCCATATTAATGTGATATGTGGTAGGAAAGAGATATAACCAAGAATGTTGTCAGATATTAGTGTGCTGAAGCCAAGGAAACAGGAGGGAGCCTATAGTGGGCTAACAAAGTATCTTCTTCAGGACTTGGAATATCATGACACCAAACTTTCACTGGGATTGCTAGACAGGATTTCACTTCATGAATTAGAGCAACTGAGGTTTCAGAATAAAAGGGATTTTATAGGGACTTTTTTTAATTTTTAAAAGGACTTTATACACTATTCAATAATTCATTTAAGTTGTCACTTTCACACTTTAGACCTGATTCAAAATGGTTGTCTTATTTACATCCAAAGCCAAAATGGAATTAGACATATAATAATATAATAAATATAATAAAAAAGGGATGTTCAGAAAAAAAATATATAGTTATCTAGAATTAAATAATGATTTTCTTGAACAAAAAATATTCCTATATTGTCCATTCTTCAGCTTTATGGACTCAAATTTCAAGATGAGCCAGCAGCCCTGAATATACTAATTATTTTGTACTTCATCCAAATCTAATGTTTTTTTCCCATAGCTCCCCTTCAACATATTCTCCAATACAACCTAGCCAATTAGCATCTCAAATATAAAATAATTAAGAACAATTATCTTTTTTTATAAAAAATATTGATTGAAAAGTTATAGCAAAGAGTAAAGTACAGAAACATCCCTCTAAACCTCTGGAAAACACCCTCTGACAAATTTAGAGTCTGGAAGAAAATGAAATCAATTTAAGGAACATATATTTGGAAGAAGTAAATTCATAGCTTCCGATTATTGGAACTCTCTTCCTTTGTGAGTCCCTCTATAAGTAACATTCCTCACTATGTCTCATTCATCTTCTCTCAGTTCCAAGATGGATACACTGTCAAACTTTTAAGATCCAACCTCTTAAGGAAATCATTCAGTGTGGGGAAGAAGAGAAATATCACATTGTCTTTGGGCTCATTCTCCCAATTAGTTGCCATCATAGTATCTAGATGCTAAAGAGAAGTTTTTTCAAAGTTTTATCAAAACATGATTTTTGAAGAAGTTGCTCACATTATGTCCCTGATTTATACAGGGCAACCAGCTGTGACTAATCTGACAAATGCATGAAGACTTAAAATAACTTTTTAGTAATATTAAAGGAGGATTAATTAATTGAATAAATGAGAAATCCAGGTGAACCTTCACCCATGAATATATGTAGACAATATCCTAAAAGTAATACATTTGATGTATCTAAAAATAATTTAATTTTGCAGAGAGAGGGAGCTTTGTTTTTGTTTGTTTGTTTGTTTGTTTGTTTTGTTTTGTTTTTGTTTTCATGTAGAATGGAATGTTTGAGCTTAAAGAATTCAAGTACTTTAGGGAGTAACAATGAGTAAGGAAGTTTTAACCTTAACTTGTGTCTCTGATATATACCAGTATATGAATTTAGTCAAGGAATTTTCGCATTCAATGCAGATAACTCCCTAAGATTATAACTTATAAGAACATTGTGGATTTTTTAAAGGAAAATACTATTGGGACCTTACTATATGGATGAAACTACAGATTTAATGGAGAAACTATTATGGAGATCTCTCAGGAAATAGCACCACTCTGGCAGAGATTAATATTGCATTTTTCATCAATGTTACATATTTCTTGGAATTAGGTCAAATTTTTTTGTGTAGTTAGAATTATCTTTGTGTATGGTTTAAAATAAGATATACTAGATGCAGTTTTGTTGGTAAGAGAGTTTTAATAAAGTGCTAGGCAAGTTTGTATTTTTTTTCCTTTTCATTAACTGGAGGAGTAAAAAAAATATTTACTCATCATGATGTACCTGAAAAAATAAGAAACATTAAAGTCATAGAATTTGGGTTTTATTTTCAGTTCTAATCTTGCTCTAATATTTCAGGAGTTTCACTTGTTCCCTATTTCTGTACTGTTACTCTGTCTATACACATACATGCATCCAAAAGCAATATATAGAAATATATAAGGTAAATAGATTTGGCAGGTAGATAAGTATAGATAAATAGGTAGATAGGTGGAAATGAATAAAAAGGCTGTTAGCCATTGGAGGAATAACTTTTTTCCCCATGTACCCAAAACTCTCATGTCTTCTATAGTTATATATATATATATATATATATATATGGAATCCTAATAAAATGCCATGTTTCTGGTCATATAACCTTTCTTTGATAGATAAATTAATGCCATTTGCTTTGGAGACATGAGACTTGTTGGATTGCCTTATTCAATGGCTTTCCTACCACATCATTTAAAGTGGAGTTTAACTAGCCCCAACCTACATATCTCCCTTCAAAGGGCACCTTTGTCAAATCCCAGATGTGAAAGACTACTTTTTGTTACTCATATATTTACATACCTGAAAAATTGTAATATAGTAACATATCAAAATAATTGACAACTAAATGCAATATAAGTCATTGAAGATTAGAATAAAAATCAGTTACATGTTTGGAAATACATGGAACATTGAATCACTTATCTAGATAATTCAATCTAAAACTACTATATATGTAATAATATATTTTTCTTGCAGGAATTGTAGTAACAATTGTTTCAGTCTTCAATTCTTTGCTCTATAGAATTCAACTCAATTTATATGGATGATAGAATTCTCTGTTTGACTCTAAAGACCACTGACAATGAAGATAGTGTCATCATCTTTGTTGTAGCTTTGATGTTGGTGCTGTTCCTTATTGTTGTCAACCTTTGATATTGATAGACTCACTGTGAACTACAAAGCTTTAGCATCAACTACCACATGGAATGGATGGTTTAAATTTATTCAATAATCCAATCCAATATATACTTATCAAGTTTGCACAGGTACTATGCTAAGCAGTGGGGATACAATTAATAAAAAGAAGAACTGTCCCCCCCCCCTCCACTCCAGGAGTTTACAATCTAACAGAGATGACAATAAAGGAAAATAGAGTGGAGGACATAAAGGATACCCTGGAATGGGAACATTTTGTTATGTGGCATTGAAACCAGTCAGAGCAGCAAATATAAAATGGAATTAGCTGAGATTTTAGTTTTTGCCCTCTATACAGGAAGACTTTAGGAGAAGTTTGTTGTTACACCCCGTAGCCCACCAATAATAGAAACTAAGGGACTGAGAAAGGTTTTAATTAGTTATCTTTAGTCTTATACTCTTTGAATCCATTTTGACATTTCCTTGACAAAAAATATTGTAATGAATGTAATGTTCTTTTTTAGTTAATTTTTAAAGATGAGGAAACTGAGGCAAAGATGATTAAATGACTTGCTCAACGTCACACATTTAAAAAAATCTAACACCAAATTGGAACTCAGGTCTTCTTGACTAGATCTTTATCCACTGTGCCCCTTTGGCTGCCTGCTGAAGGAGGTAGGATCCATAAAAGTTTGACTTAGCAATCTATTGATTAGGTTAGAAATAATAAGTTTATTCTCCAAGGAGTATGGTATTTTATTTCCTGGAACTAAAGCCAGTCAAAGCAGCAGATGAAAAGTGAACCTAAATCAATTTCTTCCATTTACTTCTTCAGATTAGAAATGTTACAGGACTTTTGTTTGTTGTTTATCTCTTTTCGTTGTTTTGTTTTGTTATAATTGTATTTCTATTTTGAGTTTTCTCTTCTCCTTTAGACACTGAATATAAGAAATCTTCAATATAAGAGATAGGGTTTACCAATAAACAGTCAAAAGCATTTAAATTGGAGAATTACTTTTAGAAAACCTGGAGAACTTTACTACTATGAAATAGTATGGTATAAATGATGTCCAATTTGTTTTAATATCATGACAGTTAGATTTATGTTTATTTCTAAAATATATATATATATATATATATATTGAGGCATTACTTGAGATTTTAATGCTTGTGTACAAATAGCTAGATGTAGCTCCAGAGCAGGTCAATTGCTCAGTAGGTGGATCTCAATGGATTAGTTATTCAAGAAAACTTTACACTGAAGTAACTTGGCTCCATTTCAATGCTTAATCTTGTTGTGTATCCTCCTGACATAGCTAAATAAATTTATTTTTATTAAATGTGAAATGACTTACAAATGTTTCATTTTTCCCCCATCTACTTACCCCAGTATTGCTATTGTTATTAGTCTTTCCTTCTTAAAGAATACCAAAGATATTATTGGAGTGATGCATTGACTTATACATGAATTACATATTAAGGGGGCAGAGCTGAACAAAATCATCAGGCTCATTCTCTCCTGCAAAGTCATTTATGTTGACCCAAAGAGGCTACAGTCAACCAGTGGATGGGCAAAGCTGAACAAAGCAAGCTTAGAAACAGGAAAATCAGGAATCAAAATGTTTCATTTCAAATTGAGGAAAAAGCATGCAAGTGAAAGTCCTCCTCAGAAAGAGGGCATTCTCACTTGTGACAGAGGTTTTTGAGCATGAAAAGCACAAAGACGCGAGACCCAGCATAGACATTCTTAGGTACTGAGTAGAGTTTCCAAGTATGTGGAGGACAATGCAGGCATACTTGAGGCCTGTGGGAACAGTCTCCAAGTTATTTGAATGATTGGAATTGTCTCAACTCTTAAGGGTCATTGAATTTTTTGATTGTTCAATGGGGTACAGAACCAGTGTGAGCATGGCAGGTATAGGCCTGTGACACCTGGTTCATTTAGCAGTTACAAACACAGATATCATGCAGAGTGTCAGGACAGTGTCATTTTCTGCTGCAGCTTGTTGTCTGTAATTCCAGTACTCAGGTGAGGATCCTCTAGGATTTAGTTGAATTCTAGGGTTTTGCTGTAGTTGAAATCATTCAGAGGCTGAGTGCAAGGACTTTTCTGTTAAGCTCAGGGCATACCCTGCTTGTTGAGCCTTAGCACTAGAAAAGAGGGTATCTTCTAATAATTTGATAGTGTATAGTCCTGAGAAGTTGTTGGATTAACTTTGTTGATCAAGGAAATGCAAATTAAGACAACTCAGGTACCACTACACACTGCTTAGTTTGGCTATATGACAGGAAAATACAATGAAAATGATGGAGGGGAGGTGGAAAAACTGGGACACTAATACATTATTGGTGGAGTTGTGAACTAATTCAAGATTTTGAGAGAGTAATTAGGAACTATGCCAAAAGGGCTCTCAAACTGTGTATACCCTTTGATCCAGTAGTGTTTCTACTGGACTTGTATCCCCAAAAGATCATGAAGGAGAGAAAGGGACCTACATATGCAAAAATATTTGTGGCAGCCTTTTTTAGTGACAAGAAACTGGAAATGAGGGGGGCGGAGCCAAGATATCGGAGAAGATACACGCCACTGTGTAAGCTCCTTTCTTCCCTCGCAACCAACTAGATTTAATCAGCCTCAGAAATAGCGTTGGACTGATAGAATCCACAAGGACTGGAAGCACGACTTACCAGCTGAAGAGAATCTGGAGTTTCAGCAGGAAAGGTCAGCTCCCAGGGGAGGAAGAAGAGAGGCCAGCGCAGACGGTAGGGTAGTGGCACACTGCGCCGATCACGCTGGGGAGGGGACTGGGATCAGAGAATCCACTGAGATAAAAGAATCTGGCACAGGCTGTTAGCTCTTCTCTGCTTATAGTGCAGCAGTTCAGAAGAGAAATATAAGCCATTTTAACATTTAAAACTAGATTGGATCTTCCCAGATCCTGGGGGTGACTCAGCAGATCTCGGCAGCCGGGGGTGTGGCCTACATAGGAAATCCAGGCTTTTACCTCGGGGTATTTAAGAGATTGAAGAGTGGGTGGGGCGGTAACTCATAGAGCCTGGCTCAGCTGGCTGGAGGCTGTGGAACGGAAGTCCCAGAGAAACCGAACCTTTGAACTAGGGACCGCGGTTTCTGGCAGACACTTACCAGTTTGAGCGCAGGGGCTTCCCACATCACCTGCTGCAGACATCCACGCCCCACCGGGATGCATAGGCTAGGCTTTGAGTCGCCTTTACTGTTCAGTCTCAACCTCAGGGAAGCCGCTAAAACACAGCGCCCTCAAAGCACAGCAGTGCTAGTCACCTCTGAGGCACTTCCAGGGAGGGGGTGGAGAACTCTCTCCCAGAGCTCTCTCTTAGCTCAGGCTCAGAGGCCGCTGCATGCATCTGCTCTGTGAGGAAGCTGGTAAAGAAATAAATAAAAAATTTCCTACCCCAGGGACAGACCCCAAAAGATTTTTTAAGTATGAGCAAGAAGCCCAAAAAGAACATAGATTCCTTCTACACAGAGAAAGAGCAGGTATCCAACTCCAAGGAAGTTAACAGCAGAGAGTCAGCAGATAACAACCTAAAGGGGAACAATTACTGCCCCCCATCACATAACTCTCTCCTTGAAGAGACTATTAAAAAGTTAAGAGATTTTGAAGAAAAATGGGGAAAGGAAAGAGAAGCTATGATAGAGAATAACAAAGTTCTGAAATTGGAGTTGGAAAAAATAAAGAATTCACAGGAGATGCAGGGAAACAAAATTAGTGAATTAGAAAAGGTAAAAAAATTACAGGAAAGTAGGATTTCTGAATTGGAGAAGATAAAAAAGTTTCAAGAAAATGGGATTTCTGAATTGGAGAAGATAAAAAAGTCCTAAGAAAATAGGATTTCTGAATTGGAAAAAGAAAATAATTCTCAAAAAAAATTAGGGAAATGGAAAAAAAATCAATAGAGCAAAATAACTTATTTAAAAATGAAATTGGGCATTTACAAAAAGAACTAAAAACTGTGAATGAAGAAAATAACTCCTTAAAAGTCAGGATGGAACAAATAGAAATGAATGATTCATTGGGAACCCAAGAATCAGTCAAACAAAACAAAAAAAATGAGAAGCTGGAGAACAACGTCAAATACTTACTGGGAAAATCTATAGACCTGGAAAATAGATCTAGGAGAGATAATCTGCGGATCATTGGACTTCCCAAAAACTATGACCAAAAAAAGAGCCTAGATTCTATTTTACAGGAAATTATCAAAGAGAACTGTCCAGATATAATAGAAACAGAGGGGAAAGTAAATGTTGAAAGAATTCATCAAACTCCTTCTGAAATAGACCCTAAAAAAAGAACACCACGGAATATTGTGGCTAAGCTGCAGAATTACCACACAAAGGTAATTGCAAGCAGCTATAAAAAAAAAACAATTTAAATACCAAGGTGCC
The DNA here is from genome assembly GCF_048593235.1 of Sminthopsis crassicaudata. Lineage (NCBI taxonomy): Eukaryota > Metazoa > Chordata > Mammalia > Dasyuromorphia > Dasyuridae > Sminthopsis > Sminthopsis crassicaudata. The sequence goes on from NC_133620.1 coordinate 46,582,091, forward strand.
ACAATAAGGGTCACTCAATATCTGGCTGCCTCCACATTAAAAGATAGAAGGGCCTGGAACCTGATATTCCAAAAGGCAAAAGATCAAGGATTGCAACCAAAAATAAACTACCCAGCTAAGTTTAGCATCTTTTTCCATGGAAGAAGATGGTCATTCAATGAAATAGAGGAATTTCATATGTTTCTAAGAAAAAAACCAGACTTAAACAAAAAATTTGATCTACATCCACAAGACTGAAGAGAAACAAAAAAAGGTACACAGAACCCTTGAGAACTATATCTCTGTTGTGGGTATATAGAAAGTAATCAAGGATAATTTGATTTTACTGATATAAAAGAAAAAAAGGGGGGTGTAGTAAAGGGAGAGGGTAGTATCAGAAAAAGGGGAAGGCATGATAAAAAGAGGGAAACTACATCCTAGGAAGAGGCATAGAAAGTACACCATATCTGAGGGAATTTAGAGAGGGTGAGAATCATTGTGTAAATCTTACTCTCATCAGAAGAGGCTCAAAGAGTAAATAATTGTCATATTTGTTTTTCAGAGAATTCTCTCTCACCTCATTAAAAGGGGGGAGAGGAAAAGGGAAAAGGAAAAGGAGAATAAGGGAAGGGATGTGGAGGGAGGGGGGAGGGATACTAAAAAAAGGGAGAGCTATGCTTCACAAGGGGGGCCTATAAATTAAATATTGGGGAAGGGGTTCAGTGGGGTCAAGGGAAAAAGCACAATCTGGGGATAATATGATGGCAGGAAATACAGAATTAGTAATTTTAACTGTAAATGTGAATGGGATGAATGATCCCATCAAACGGAGACGGATAGCAGACTGGATCAAAAATCACAACCCTACAATATGTTGTTTACAGGAAACACACTTAAAGCAGGGAGATACATATAGAGTAAAGGTAAAAGGTTGGAGCAGAATCTATTATGCTTCAGGTAAAGCCAAAAAAGCAGGGGTAGCTATCCTTATCTCAGATCAAGCAAAAGCAGAAGTTGATCTAATTAAAAGAGATAAGGAAGGAAACTATATCCTGCTGAAAGGTAGCATAAATAATGAAGCCATATCGATACTAAACATATATGCACCAAGTGGTATAACATCTAACTTTTTAAAGGAAAAGTTAAGAGAGTTGCAAGAAGAAATAGACAGTAAAACTATAATAGTGGGAGATCTCAACCTTGCACTCTCAGATTTAGACAAATCAAACCACAAATCAAACAAGAAAGAAATGAAAAAAGTAAATAGAACATTAGAAAAACTAGCTATGATAGACCTTTGGAGAAAACTGAATGGCAATAGGAAGGAATATACTTTCTTCTCAGCAGTTCATGGATCCTATACAAAATTGACCATATATTAGGACATAAAGATCTCAAAATTAAATGTAGGAAGGCAGAAATAATAAATGCCTTCTTCTCAGACCACAATGCAATAAAAGCTAAATTGAGTAAAAAGTTAGGGATAAATAGAACAAAAAGTAATTGGAAACTGAATAATCTCATCTTAAAGAATGACTGGGTGAAAGAGCAAATTATAGAAACAATTAATAATTTCACCCAAGATAATGACAATGATGAGACATCATACCAAAATCTGTGGGATGCAGCTAAAGCAGTAATAAGGGGAAATTTTATATCTTTAGAGACTTATTTGAAGAAAATAGACAAAGAGAAGATTAACGAACTGGCTTGCAACTTAAAAGGCTAGAAAAAGACCAAATTAAAACCCCCAACCAAATATTAAACTTGAAATACAAAAATTAAAAGGAGAAATCAATAATATTGAAAGTAAAAAAACTATTGAATTAATAAATAAAACCAAGAGTTGGTTTTATGAAAAAGCCAATAAAATAGATAAACATATGGTAAATCTGATCAGAAAAAAGAAAGAGGAAAATCAAATTGATAGTCTTACAAATGAAAAGGGGGATCTTTCCACCAATGAAGAGGAAATTAGAGAAATAATGAATTACTTTGCCCAACTTTATGCCAATAAATTTGATAACTTAAGTGAAATGGATGACTTCCTCCAAAAATATAGGCTTCCTAGATTAACAGAGGAGGAAATAAATTGCTTAAATAGTCCCATTTCAGAAAAAGAAATAGAACAATCTATTAATCAACTCCACAGGAAAAAATCCCCTGGACCAGATGGATTTACATTTGAATTCTATGAAACATTTAAAGAACAATTAGCCCCAATGCTATACAAACTATTTGAAAAAATAATGAATGAAGGAGTCCTACCAAACTCCTTTTATGACACAGACATGGTACTGATACCAAAACCAGGTCGATCGAAAACTGAGAAAGAAAATTATAGACCAATTTCCTTAATGAATATTGATGCTAAAATCTTAAATTAGATATTAGCAAAAAGACTTCAGAAAATCATCTCCAGGATAATACACTATGATCAAGTAGGATTTATTCCAGGAATGCAGGGCTGGTTTAATATTAGGAAAACTATTGGTATAATTGACCATATTAATAATCAAATTAATAAAAACCATATGATCATCTCAATAGATGCAGAAAAAGCATTTGACAAAATCCAACATCCATTTCTACTAAAAACTCTTGAGAGTATAGGAATAAATGGACTATTCCTTAGAATAATCAGGAGCATATATTTAAGACCTTCAGTAAGCATAATATGCAATAAAAATAAACTGCAACCTTTCCCAGTAAGATCAGGAGTGAAACAAGGTTGCCCACTATCACCATTACTATTCAATATAGTACTAGAAACCCTAGTCTCGGCAATAAGAGCCGAGAAAGAGATTCAAGGAATTAGAGTAGGAAATGAGGAAATCAAACTATCACTTTTTGCAGATGACATGATGGTATACTTAGAGAACCCCAAAGACTCTGCTAAAAAGCTACTAGAAATAATTCAAAATTTCAGCAAAGTGGCAGGATACAAAATAAATGCACATAAATCCTCAGCATTCTTTTATATCACTAACAAAATGCAACAGCAAGAGATACAAAGAGAAATTCCATTTCAAAAAAAATGTTGGGTGTATAAAGTATTTGGGAATCCATCTACCAAAGAAAAGTCAGGAATTATATGAGAAAAATTGCAAAACACTTGCCACAAAAATAAAGTCAGATTTAAATAATTGGAAAGACATTCAGTGCTCTTGGATAGGCCGAGCGAATATAATAAAGATGACAATACTCCCCAAACTAATCTATTTATTTAGTGCTATACCAATCAGATTCCCAAGAAACTATTTTAATGACCTAGAAAAAATAACAACAAAATTCATATGGAAGAATAAAAGGTCGAGGATTGCAAGGGAACTAATGAAAAAAAAGTCAGAGGAAGGTGGTCTAAGTGTACCTGATCTAAAGCTATATTATATAGCAGCAGTCACCAAAACCATTTGGTACTGGCTAAGAAATAGAATTGTAGATCAGTGGAACAGATTAGATACAAAGGACAAAAAAGGGTACATCTATAGCAATCTAATCTTTGACAAACCCAAAGATACCAACATTAGGGACAAAAATTTATTATTTGGAAGAAACTTTTGGGAAAACTGGAAATTAGTATGGCAGAAATTAGATATGGACCCACACTTAACACCATATACCAAGATAAGATGAAAATGGGTCCATGATTTAGGCATAAAGAATGAGATCATAAATAGATTAGAGGAACAGAGAATAGTCTACCTCTCAGACCTGTGGACGAGGAAGGAATTTATGACCAGAGGAGAATTAGAGATCATTATTGATCACAAAATAGAAGATTTTGATTACATCAAACTAAAAAGTTTCTGTACAAACAATACTAATGCAAACAAGATTAGAAGGGAAGTAACAAATTGGGAAAATATTTTTAAAAGGAAAGGTTCTGACAAAGCTTTCATTTCCAAAATATATAGAGAACTGACCTTATTTATAGGAAACCAAACCATTCTCCAATTGATAAATGGTCAACGGATATGAACAGACAATTCTCAGAGGAAGAAATTGAAACTATATCCACTCACATGAAAGAGTGTTCCAAATCACTACTGATCAGAGAAATGCAAATTAAGACCACTCTGAGATAGCACTACACACCTGTCAGATTGGCTAAAATGACAGGAACAAATAATGATGAATGTTGGAGGGGATGTGGGAAAACTGGGGCACTGATACATTGTTGGTGGAGTTGTGAAAGAATGCAGCCATTCTGGAGAGCAATTTGGAACTATGCCCAAAAAGTTGTCAAACTGTGCATACCCTTTGACCCAGCATTGCTGTTATTGGGATTATATCCCAAAGAAATACTAAAGAGTGGAAAGGGACCTGTATGTGCCAAAATGTTTGTGGCAGCTCTTTTTGTTGTAGCTAGAAACTGGAAGTTGAATGGATGTCCATCAATTGGAGAATGGTTGGGTAAATTATGGTATATGAAGGTTATGGAATATTATTGCTCTGTAAGAAATGACCAGCAGGAGGAATACAGAGAGGTTTGGAGAGACTTAAATCAACTGTTGCTGAGTGAAATGAGCAGAACCAGAAGATCACTATACACTTCAACAACAATACTGTATGAGGATGTATTCTGATGGAAGTGGAAATCTTCAACATAAAGAAGATCCAACTCACTTCCAGTTGATCAATGATGGACAGAAATAACTATACCCAGAGAAGGAACACTGGGAAGCAAATGTAAATTGTTAGCACTACTGTCTATCTACCCAGGTTACTTATACCTTCGGAAGCTAATAATTAATGTGCAACAAGAAAATGGTATTTACACACATATATTGTATCTAGGTTATATTGTAACACATGTAAAATGTAAGGGGTTACCTGCCATTGGGGGGAGGGAGTGGAGGGAGGGAGGGGATAATTTGGAAAAATGAATAAAATAAAAAAAATAAATAAAAATTAAAAAAAAAGAAACTGGAAATGGTGTGTATGTCCATCTGCTAGAGAATGACTGAAAAAGTTTTGATATTTTAATGTTATGGAATATTATGCTTTCATAAGAAATGATTAACATAATGATTTCAGAGTGACCTTTAGATACTTACATGAAGTGATACTAAGTGAAGTGAGCAAAATCAGGAGATCATTTTACATAGTAATAGTAAGATTATAAGATGATCAATTCTAGTGAACATGGCTCTTCAACAATAAAATGATTCAGGCAAATTTTAATGATCTTGTGTGAAGAGACCCATTTGCACCCAGAGAGAAGTACTGTGGGAAGTGAATATAGATCACAATATAGTATCTTCACTCTTTTTTCATTCATTATCATCCCAGTGTTAGAAATTTATTTCCATTTATACTCTCAATATGGACACCTTATTTTCTAGTGTCTAATAGATAAATGTATTTTAATAATTGAAAATACATCATTTCATTGTCAAATGCAATGTAAACTTAGAATGTTAGATATGGATGACTTTAGGTATCATGTATTCCAACTCTTTTTGTTTACAGAAACAATACTTGTGTTTTAGGGATGTTTTATGAATTCTCCAGTGTCATGTAGCTAATGAGTGCCAAAAGTAAAATGATTCAGTGCATCATTCTTATCACAATAGACTAATGTTTCATTATTATGTGCTAAAACAATGTTTTCTCATACTGTAAATTAGAATCATGGTACAGTGGGTCAGAAAGACCAACTTTAGACAAAGCATTAAAAATAAAACAACTTTTTAAAGCAATCTGACTCATTTCTTTGGATATTGATTATCTGTTTTGGGTACTTTCCTCTCCCAGGTGAAATTTGTGTAATTAATGTGAAAAAAAATCTTCTTTATCAGGCATTCATTCAATTGGTCATGTATACAATAAATATTGAATGCTTACAACATGTAATGCCGTGTTTGATAAAGGGTAATAATGCATGCTAATTGTTTATAACCTTCAAAAACAATGCCATTTTAGCAATGAAAATTTTGTAGACATAATCCTTACACCTAAATGAATTATTGGTTCGAATGATGGAAATGTCAAGCAACATCAAAATCTATTTCATGCATTATCAGGCCAAGAGGATTCTCCACCTATTGACCATCTAGTCTTGAGTCTCCTTACCTGGGAATGTTGTACCTCAAGAAGATTACTTTGTGTGTCACTAGGACCCCAATTATTCAGACTTGTAGATCTTACATTCCTAAATGATAACCTATGATAATTTAGATTCATTTTCACAATAAAATGAAATACCATAAGAAGTCTTTCTATTTATTGTTTATTGATGATTAAAAGAAAAATAAGAAAAATTTTTAAAAATTTTGGATACTTTTCAAAAAGCATTTTATTACTCTTATATATTAAGATCACACAGTTTCTTGATTAATACATCAAAATAGATAAATCTACTTGATAGCAATCAGATTAATATCAAATAAGTTATGATACTGTGGGGGATTTATGTCATATCAATGTTATTCACTAGAATTAGAAAATTAATTTGTGCAAAATCCAAGTAGAAAAGGGATTCCTTGGAGAAGATAATGTCTTTCAGGTTCATCTGTTTGATCATGCTCTGCTTATTCCTTCCATATACTAAATATTAAAGGGCCTCTTCAATGAGAGCCACAAGTCCTCAAGACTTATATCTAACAATTCAGAAATAGAAAACTAATTAAGTAAATAATACATTTTTGAAACTACTAAATAAAAGTCAAGTATTGTGAAAGAAATGTGCCATTATTATTTTCATCCTTTATTTTACATATGGACAGCTCAAAACTTTGAGAACATTATTTGTGGCCAAAATAAATCTGAATCATAGCCAATGGGCAGGAACTTTCTTTTGCCTCTCTTTGTATCGGATTCCTTAACACATGCCTGACATAACCTAGGGGTTTAAGAAATGCTTATCAATTGATTGACCTTTATTGCATATAACAACAAACTGTGAGCTGATATTTGAGGAAATTATGCCCTTCCTTATAAAAATTGTATGACACCATTATTTTGTAAATTCATTTGGGATTCTTTTGTCAAGCCTTATATGTGTCACATTAGATACATCCTCATAGGATCATAAATTTAGAATTGGAAGACATGTTGGAGACCAACAAGTCTGGATTCATTATTTTTCAGATTAGGAACCTGGGCCTAGAGAAGTGAGGTCCTTTTTGTTGGTGACACAACTAACAAGGGCTGAGCTGGGATTTGAACTTAAGTCTTTCTATTTCCACGTTCAATGCCATATTCATTAAACTTAGCCATTTTTGTTTAAGAAAACTTTTGTACATTGTCCTCCTGTACCCTCTAACCAACTTTGTTTGTCTCCACCATCACTTTGTTCCATAAAGTTTTTTTTTTCTTTATCATCCATGTCCTTCCCTACTAGTTCCTTGCCAATAGAAAATATATATTCTCCTCCCTATAGATCATAATAGCCGAAACAATAATAACAGGTGCAGCAACAGCAACAATAACAATAAAACCTTCCATCGAATTTTCTAAAATCTTAACCTATTTATTGTATTAGATACATATAATTTCACTTACTGCTCTACTTCTAAAAAGTCCTGGTATTTGACAGTCTTTCAACAACATATTTTTTGATAAGATGGAAACACAAGGAAGTGATAGTGTAGTAAAGATAATTAAGTTATAGTTAATAGGTTCAACTCAAATAGTTATGATCATTGGATTTACCTGGAGAAATCATTGGAATATCACCAAAGCTATGCATTTACATAGCTGAACCCTGAGTCTAGAATGCATTTCCTTTCCAGCTCCACCTCCTAAAATTGCTAGCATATTTTGTAGATCAGCTCAGGTGTTTTTCCTGATCCCATTACATTATATAACACTTTTAATATAATTTTGTACTTTCTTATTAGTGTACATGGCTTTTGTGGAATACCTAAAGGTTTGAAAATAACCTAATTTTCACACACACACACACACAAAAAAAAAAAAAAAAAAAAAAAAAAAAAAAAAAAAAAAAAACCTGTGAGGAAAAACAATCATTGTCCCTCCTTAAAAGATGTGGAAATTAATGTTGAACAAAGCTAAGCCAGTACCAAATCTATAACTATATTATGAAGCAGAGGTAATCAAAACCATTTGGTACCAGCTAAGAAATAAAGTGGTAAATCAGTGGAATAGATTAAATACACACAACACAATATCCAAGGCCTATAGTAATCTAATATTTGATAAACCCCAAACTCCAAATTCATGAATAAGAACTCACTTTTTGACAAAAATTGCTGAGAAAACTGGAAAATAATATGTCAGATATGCAGTATAGACCTATATCTCACACCCATACTAAAATAAACTCGAAATGGTTTGGGCAAAAATGTTTGTGCATGATTTAGGCATAAAGGATGACACCATAATCCAATTGGAAAACAAGGGATAATTTACCTATCATATCTTTTGAGAAAGAAGGAATTTATGACCAAAGAAGAACTAGAAAACATTATGAAAGGCAAAATGTCTAACTTTGATTACATTAAATTAAAAAGGTTTTGCAGAAATAAGAATAAAAAGGAACTATAAATCTGGAGAAAAAAAATCTTTAGAACCAGTATTTCTGTCCTCCCATCTATTACCCTTCTCCTTTCCTTTGTCCTTTGCTCTCCAACTTCTCTATAGGGTGGGACAAGTTTCTCTATGAAAATAAATATGTCTAATATTTTCTCTCAGTCAAATCTGATGAGATTAAGCTTTACACAATGCTCATCTCCTTCACTGCTTAATTTTGCTGGATAGTTGATTATTAACTATAATCCCAAGCTACTTTGCCCTTTGGGATATCAAGGCCATCAGACCCTTTGATTCTTTAAAGGTCCTGAGTCCTGAGTAATCCTGATTGTGGCTTCTTTACATTTGAATTATTTCTTTCTGGATGCTTGCAATGCTTGCAATGTTCTCTCCTTGATCTGACAATTCTGAAATTTAACTATGATTTTAGAATTATCATTTTGAGGTCAATTGTGATTGGTGATTGGTCAATTCTTTCAATGGTCATTTTCCCTGTGGTTCTAGGATATCAAGACAATCCAATTTGATAATTTCTTGAAAGATGTTGTTTAGGCTCTTTTTTTACATCATGCTTTTTATGTAGTCCAATAATTCTTAGATTCTCTCTCTCAGATCTATTTTCAATGTCAGTTGTTTTTCCAGTGAGGTATTTTACATTTTCTTCTATTTTTTCTTTTTTCTTTTTCTTTTTGTTGTTTTTGTTTCACTGATTTTTGATGTCTCATTGAGTCATTCACTTCCATTTTTAAATTCTAATTTTTAGTGAATAATTTTTTTCAATTAGCTTTCAATTAGATTTACATATCGCCAGTTGAACTTCTAAATTAGATGTTTTGTTTATTGGATTTTTTCCATTTCACAAATTATGTTTTTCAAGGAGTTGTTTTTTTCTCTATTTCCTGAAATCTATTTTGTAAGGAATTATATGCTTTTTTACATTTCACTAAATTTATTTTGAAGAATTTTTTTACATATTTTTTTGTGTTTTCTTTTCCAAAGTCTCCTTCAAAACTCTTGTTTCCTTTTCCCATTTTCTTCTATTTTTTATAGATGTTTTTTGAATTCTTCAGAGAGAGTCTTGTGAGATGGAGATCAAGTTATATCACTCTTTGGGACTTCATCTGGAGACATTTTGCCTTTAATATCCTCAGGGTTTAAGTTCTATTCTTTTCTGTCTCCATAAAAATTATCACTGGTCAAACCTCTTTTTGTTTTTTTTTTGTTTGTTTGTTTGTTTGTTTTCTTCTCATTTTTAAAGGTTAAAGTCTGTTCTTAGAGCAAAAGGAAGATTATCCCAAGCTTCTTCTGTAAGAGACAGCATCTTTATGCTGCCCTGAGGTGGGTACTGCTTGCTTCCTTTTTGTGCTGGGTAGATGTGACCAAGTCCTGCATTATTCTGAGGTTCAGAGGCTCATTATTTGCCTTTTTATTTGCATTGAATGTCTCAGAGTGACTTTACTGATCCACTGGTTTCTAAATCAGGACAAAATAGTCAATGTTGCTGTATTTTGGCTAAGAACCTCCCCAAGTATGAGGAAGTCACTTTGCCCTTGGTCCCTTAGTTGCACTTTGTGCTTGGTTTCCTGTTCCTTTTCTACTCCCCCTCAAACCCCCATTTTGTTTGAAACAGACCTTTTCTGAAGTTCTTCCAAAATATCTTCTGCTGGAAATTTTTTTTCATTATAAATATTTGTGGGTTCTGTAAATCCAAAATCAATTTAGAGGCTTGAGCTGGTATTGATTTGAAGGAAACAAAGAAGAGATCAGACAAAGACCTGTCAATTCTCCACAGACCCAATGTTTCTGAAAAATTCTCATTACTAAAATATATAAATAACTGTGTCAAATTTATAAGAGTAAAATTCATTTCCCAATTGATATAAAGGTCAAAGGAGATGAACAGAAAAATTTAGATGATGAAATTAAAATCATATGAAAAAATATCTGAATTGCAATTGATGAAAGAAATGCAAATTAAAACAATTCACATCTCTTAGATTAGCTAAGATGACAGGGAAAAATAATGTTAAATGTTGGAGGGAACTTGGGAAAACTGGGACAATAATACATTTTTGGTGGAGTTGTGAAACAATCCAAACTTTTGGAGAGCAATCTGGAATTATGCACAAAGGACTATCAAACAGTGCATACCCTTTGACCCAGCAGTGCATACCCTTTGACCCAGCAGTGCCACTGCTATCTCAAGAAAATAATAAAGAAAGGAAAAGGACCCATATATGCAAAATTATAGCAGCTCTTTTTGTTGTGGCAAATAATTGGAAAATGTGTTGATACCCATAAGATGGGAAAAGCTGCAAAAGTTTATGAAGGTAATGGAATATTATTTTACATTAATTAATTAATTTATTTCCTAAAGCAATGGGGGTTAAATGACTTGCCCAGGGTCACATAGCTAGGAAATGTAAGTGTCTAAGGCAAAATTTGAACTCGGGTCCTCCTGACTTCCAGGGCTGGTGCTCCATCCACTGCACCACCTAGCTGCCCCAGGAATATTATAATGATGAAGAAGTTGATTTTAGAAAGACTTGGAAATATTTATATGAATTGAAGCTAAATAAAATAAGCAGAGCCAGGACTACGTTATACACAAGAACAGCAGCAATGATTAACTATGAAAGACTTGGTTTTTCTCAGTGGTTCAGTGATCCATGGTAATCCCAATAGACTTTTGATAGAAAATGCCATATGCATTGAGAAAATAATCTATGGAGTTTGAATGTAACTCATGTCGTGTTCATTTCATTTTTCTGTTTTTATTTTCTCCTATGGTTTTTACTTTTTGTTCTCATTTTTCTCTGCCAAGATGATTCATAAAGCAATGTGTAATAACTAAATTAATTAATTAAAAAAAAAAGATCTGCCACCTAAAACTCACTTAAAACATTCTATATTTAAAACAAATCTCACACATCTAATGGCCCAAACCTTCTAGTATTTTTCTACAGAGAAATCCTGATTTGGCAACTACTGAGGCAATAGACAACTCTTTTCCAATCCAATTTAGGATCTTCCAACATAGTCAGTGATGCTAAAATGTTTTCCAGAGAAATAAAAAAAAAAAATTGTCCATTTTCAAATTATGTTGCCAGTAACTGTGTTAATATCCTCAGCCTCTTCTAGAAATTCCTGAAATCTACTAATCCATTTTGCTTTCTGATCAATATAATTTTCAAACTATTTTACCCCATTTGTCATCTTTCACTCTGTCCTGAGTTCCCTTTATATGTTTTGTCTCCCTAATTCAATGTAAGTTCTTGCAGAGCTGAACTCTCTTCATTAATTGGATTTTTATCTTCAGTGTTTAACATAGTATTTGCCACCGTGTATCAGCTGAATAAGGGTCTTTTTTTCATTTATTCATTCATTTATTTTTTTCCATTCATTTATTCAACTTGACTGTGGTCACATAGCTAGTATATATCAATGAAGTATTATTTTCTTATTTGAAATGAACCACAAAGTGACACTTTATCTGTCACATTTCTTAAGAAATGTTATCTGGAAATTAAACTAAGGGAGTGTGTGCTTTATTTTTTAGGAAGACATTAGTAGAAGTTACAACTAAAAACTAGGAAAGTCGTTCTATTTGTAACAATAGGAAGCTTATTGCTAATATAATGTAACTTTGATTTTTAATGAGTCTGGCAAATTTTACAAACATGTATGCTGAGCACATTCTCTCATTACTGCCAAAGGCTCATTAATGTGATTATTTTGTCAAACATCTTGAACTGACAAGTTAAATACTATTTCCCTGTTCTATTTCCTTGCAAGAACAAAGTAGTGAGAAAGCAAAGCTCTTTTTAGTTTTTAATTAGCCTTGCCATTATCTTACTATTAGTACTTGTGAAAAAAGAAGAAGAAGCATTCTTGGCTTATATTTTTCAATAATAATAACAATAAATGTAAAATATTTTAGTCAGGTTAAAATCTAACATTTTCTATTTTGAACTCTTTGTGCAAATTGTATCATTTCCTTGGGATGTGTGATATCTCCACCAGCACTTCCATATTCCATTCAATCATGTAGTTCAAGATTTTAGAACTATTTACTATGAAAATAAAGCAATCATTGGCCTACCATGATGCTTATGGCAAAGAACACTAAAATTCTAAGGAAATAGGAGAATAGAATTCAGTTTTCTATGATTTGTTAATATGCCACTGAAGATTACAATATTAAAGGATGCACTCTGAACACTGGCACAGATCAAGGCAGGAGACCAATGCTTTGTAAATTACTACAAGTATTTTAGCAATCCTTTCCATTTACAATTCTTCTTTATGGATAATTTCAATAAAAATCTAAAATAGTAATTTCTCTATGTCAGGGTTAAGATTGAAAAGGTAGCCTACTACAAGGCAGAAACTTAGAAAATGTTTATTTGCTGAGGCTAGAAAGACAGACATGCCAAGAGTAATATAGTGAGTCTGCATGTGTGTTGGGGGGGGGGATAGTGTCCTATATATCAATCATTTGGTAGTTTTCAAAACTATTGCTTAGTCAATTTCTTGTGCCTTACTCTTATGTCCCCATTTGAGTTTTTCTTGGCAAAGACAATGGTGTGTTTTTCAGTTTCCTTATTTAGCTCACTTTTTAGATGAGGAGAATTAGGCAAACAGCTTTAAGTGACTTGCCAAGAATCACACAATTAATAAATATCTGATACCACATTTTAACTGAGGTTTTTTTCTAACTCAGTCCCAGAATTCTATTTATTTTACCCCTTTAACTACTTTTGCCTTTTCATTAATAATCAAGCAGCTAGGTGGCACAGTGGATACAGTGCCAGATTTCAGCTCAGATCTGGCCTCAGCATCTTACTATTGAGTGAACCCAGGAAAGTCACTTAAATTCTATTTGTCTTAATCCATTGGAGAGAGAAATGGAAAACCACTCACATATATTTGTCAAGAAAACCCAGTGGAAATTTAATTAGGATGTTATTATATATTAGTTTAGGTAAAATTTTTCATTTTTATTATATTGGTCCTGCCTATACATAAACAATTAAGATTGCTCCACTTATTTAAATCTGATTTTATTTTATGAATATATGGATGTATAGAAACATATATAATTGCATAAAAATAATAATAATATGTGTATGTATATATTTGTGTATGTGCACATTTTAAAAATATATAGTTACCTGGTTTGTTTTGGCAAATATTCTTCCAGGTTTTTTATACTGTCTAATGATAATTTAAATGGGGGTATATATATATATATATATATATATATATATATATATATATATATATATATATATATATTTTTTTTTTTACTTTGCCTTTCTGCAGAATTTTGTTTATAACATACAAATGCTAATGTTTTATGTGCAATTACTTTATATCTTGCTAATTTGTTTAAATTAATCTCTGTTTCAACTAACTTTTGATTTGAGTCTTTGGGATTTTCTAAACATCTGCAAAAATAGATAGTTTTATTACTACATTTCAATATTCTGTTTTCTTCTATTTCTTTTTCTTCTCCTATTTCTATTGTTAGGGTTCTCAAAACAATATTGTGTATTATTGGTGTCAGCAGACATTCTTGTTTTACTCTGGATCTTATTGGAAAGGCTTCTATTTTATATCCATTATAAATAATGCTTGTTGATGATTTTTGTAATTTTTATTAATTTAAGAAAATCCATTTAAGAAAATGATTTCAATTGTTTTTAATAAATACTGAATTAGAAAAAAATACTAAGATATCATTTGGAAAAACAAAAATATCAAAAATAATTCATTTATTTTTAAAATTAATTTTATAATTATAATTTTTTTGACATTATATATATATATGGGTAATTTTTTTTTTGCAGCATTATCCCTTGTACTCACTTTTCCAAATTTTCCCCTCTCTCCCTCTCCCCTCTCCCCTAGACGACAGGGAATCCCATAAATGTTACCTGTGTTACAGTATATCCTAGATACAATATATGTGTGTAAAACCAAGTTTCTTGTTGCACGGAGAGAATTAGATTCAGAAGGGAAAAGTAACCTGGATAGAAAGACAATAGTGGAAACAGTTTACACTTAATTCCCAGTGTTCCATCTCTGGGTGTAGTTGATTCTGTCCATCATTGATCAACTGGAACTGAATTAGATCTTCTCTATGTTGAAGATATCCACTTCAATCAGAATACATCTTCATACAGTATTATTGTTGAAGTGTATAATGATCTCCTGGTTCTGCTCATTTCACTCGGTATTAGTCCATGTAAGTCTCTCCAAGCCTCTCTGTATTCCTCCTGCTGGTCATTTCTTACAGAACAACAATATTCTATAACATTCATATACCATAATTTGCCCAAACATTCTCCAATTAATGGACATCCATTCATCTTCCAGTTTCTAGCTACAACAAAAAGAGCTGCCACAAACATTTTGGCACATACAGGTCTCTTTCCGCTCTTTAGTATTTCTTTGGGATATAAGCCCAGTAGTAGACCTGTTGGATCAAAGGGTATACACAGTTTAATAACTTTTGGGGCATAGTTCCAAATTGCTCTCCAGAACGGTTGGATTCTTTGACAATTCCACCAACAATGCATCAGTGTCCCAGTTTTCCTACATCCCCTTCAACATTCATCATTATTTTTTCCTGTCATCTAAGCCATTCTGACAGGTGTATAGTGGTATCCCAGAGTTGTCTTAATTTGCATTTCTCTTAACAATAGTGATTTGGAACATTTTCATATGAGTGGATATAATTTCAATTTCATCATCTGAAAATTGTCTGTTCATATCCTTTGACCATTTATCAATTGGAGAATGGTTTGATTTCTTATAAATTAGAGTCAATTCTCTATATATTTTGGAAATGAGACCTTTATCATAATCTTTAACTGTAAAAATATTTTCCCAATTTGTTGCTTCCCTTCTAATCTTGTTTGCATTAGTTTTGTTTGTACAAAAGCTTTTTAATTTGATGTAATCAAAATTTTCTATTTTGTGATCAATAATGATCTCTAGTTCTCCTTTGGTCACAAATTCCTTCCTCCTCCACAAGTCTGGGAGGTCAAAAAATAATTTTTAAAAAGGAAGTTTAGAAGTACCATATTTTAAGTTATATTATAAAGCAGTAATTATTTTCAAAACTCTATGATTTTGGCTGAGTAGAAAAGAAGAGCTATGAAACAGATTAAACATGCAATTTACAACAGCAAATAAATGTAATAACAATATTAGACAAGTGTAAAGCCAAGATTTGGGAATAAGAATTCATTATTTAGTAAAAATTGTTTGGAAAACTGGGAAGCGATAAGGCAGAAACTAGGCAAAGACCAATATATTACATTATTTACCAAGATAAGAATTTTTTAAAAGTACACATTTAGGTAGAAAGATAGATTTTACAAGAAAAATTGAAGAATATAGAACATATTACTTAATCAGATGTATGGATAGGCTAATTATTTATCAATAAGCAAGAAGAGAGCACATTAAGTATTAAATGGATAATTTTCATTACATTAAAAAAATAATATTTTGAGTAAAGAAAACAAATCTAACCAAGAGCAAGAGAAAAGCAGAAAACTGTGTGGGATGGGGGTTTTATAGCTTTTTTTTCAAAAGAAAGGTCTCATATCTAAAATATATAAAGAACTTTGTCAACTCTAAGAATGCAAATCATGGCACAGCTAGGTAGTGCAGTGGAGAGAGCACCAGCACTGAAGTTAGGAGGACCTGAGTTCAAATCTGGCCTCCAACACTTAACACTTTCTAGCTATCTGACCCTGGGCAGGTAACTTAACCCTAATTGCCTTAGCAAAGAAAAAAAATGTATACAAATCATTCCTTAATTGACAAATTTGTCAAAATATGAAAAAATCCTCAAACTACTTATTGAGTAAAGAAATGCAAATTAAAACAATCTTAAGATATCATTTTACATATACCAGACTGCCTGAAGTAATAGAAGGGAAAAGTGGCAAATGTTGGTTGAAGTATGAAAAAAATTGGGGCAATAATTCATTTTTGTTGGATTTTTAATTCTCCAGTGATTTGGGGAGCAATTGGAAAATATGCCCAAAGAATTATTAAACTACCTAAAAACAATCACCAAGAGAACATTGAATACAGTAACAATATTGTTTTAAGAATGATTTGAACATATAAGTTATTTTGACTATATATTATAAAGAAGCTATTTAATGAAAAAGGACATATGAAGAAAGATGTGAAAGAAATGATAAATAGAAGTATGTATAGAATAAATTTACACACACATATGCATGTAAATTTATTCTATACATACTTCTATTTAGGTATATATGTATATACTCATATATGTTTATGTAATTACATATATTTCTTTCCTTCCCCATAGAAATGACTACTATTAGATTAAATAAGTATGCAATATATATATATATATATATATCTGTGTGTGTGTGTATTACTTACACTTCATTTATGTATGTATTTGTGTATATTATGTTTTATTTATGTGTCTAATACTAGTCAGCTCTGAAAGTTAAGTGGGGAAATCTACGTGAAAATTTTGTTATGTATTTGAACGGAACAGCAAGTTGTATTTAGCAGTTTTATAGTTTCATTTGCATTATTTTATTGTACTGTTGTGAAAATGCTTGTTTTATTCCACAATTTTTTTTTAATTCTGAAGAAGAAAATCTTATGGACAGTATTGGCATATTGGCAGTATGATCCAGGGAGCCACGGGGACAGAACTGAATAAATAAAGTCATTTTGTTTAGAACATTGGATACACAAATGTGCAACAACAACAAATGTAAATGTCCCTTCCCTCAAGAAACTTAAATTTTACTTTAAAATTTAAAATGACATATAAAGAAGTAATTTTATAAAGAGATGATACTAGCAACTAGAGGTCTCAGAGGAGGCATGTACTTGTTGTGACTTGTGAAGACCGAGTTAGCATCCTGGATACCTTAGAATCAGCTGGAGTCTGAATAAGCAAAAGTCCTTGATCTTTATTCTTGGTCTTTGGAGTAGAAGTGAATTGGATGGATGCAGGATCTGCACTGCCTCTCTTCTCCTTCTCTCCTGCTCAAGTAGACTCAGTCTTGTGTTCCTCCACCTCCTATCCTTTTCACAATTCTCTGTATACACCAAAAGATTGAACCAGCACAAAATAGTGGGAAGGGCCATTTTCCAAGCATATGCTAATAGAGTATTGTCCAATCGGTAATTAGCCTTAAGTGCTCAGTTGTCCGACCTCAGTGCATCAACTCAGTTTCAGCCCTTTACAATGACTTAAAGGAAATATTTTATTTAACAGACAGAATTCAAAAGGGATTGTATTACAGACATGGGAGAAATGTTTAAAGCACAGAAAGAAGCTGGAATGGATGTATTATTGAGGTCAGAGTATAGTACATAAGTCAGTTTGGCTGATCCATTTGAGTACATGACACTAATATGAAATAAAACTTTACAGTAAGCAAAGCCAAATTGTGAAGGACTTTAAATCCCAAGTTGATTAATTTGTATTGTAACCTTTGTACAATTGGAAGTCATTGAAGGCCTTTTAATCAAGGCCAGATGTATGCTCTTTGATAGATGCATCAAAAAAGAAATGACAAGAGAATAGGCTTTTTCTGTCCACTTTATAACTTATTACAGTAGTTTGGGCATGGAGTAATATGGGACTGAACTGTTGTGGCCACTTGAATGTGTATGACTTTCTGTAATAAGGTTGCAAAAAAATTAACAAGACTTTACAACTGATTGGATATGGTATAAAGGTAGTGAAAGAAGAATAGATATGATAATGAGTTTGTGAATTTGAATGAACAGAAAGATGAGGCTAAAAGTAATGTCCTATAAACAAAGAGGAAGCAAGGAAATAATTGTGTGTGTGTGTGTGTGTGTGTGTGTGTGTGTGTGTGTGTGTGTGTGTATATATATATATATATATATATATATATATATATATATATATATATATATATACATATATATATGTATATATATATATATATATATATATATATATATATATATATATATATATATATATATATAAAATGATAATCATAATAATGTGGGCAAGGGTGAGAAGTGACGAGATAGGAAACAGGGGAGAACAGGCCATTATGTAACATGGGGGAATCCAAAACATTTTGAGAGAAAAACATGCATTTGAATATTGTCTTTCCCATTTAAGTAACTGTCTGACTTAGATTAACTGAATTCCTTTTCCTGGACCTCTGAATCCTCACAAATTTGAGGGAGTGTGATAGATGATCACTAAGTCATTTTCCTAGCTTTAAATTAACAATCTTATATAAAAATCATTTTTCCTAGGTGTGATTTCTTTTGAGATGCCCCTCCCCTCCAGAAATTATTTTGAGATATTCCTATTTCTAAATTGGTTCAATCACAGAAAACACAATAGACAGGAAAATAAATGTACAAAATGTCTAAAACCTTATTATTAGTGGTATAATATAAAGAACACAAAATTTGGTTCATGACAACCTATATTATACTCCCAGCTTTCCACTCAATATATGCTTGACCTTTTTCAGGTCCTGTCACATATTCAGGTATTCATTTCTTTACAAAAACAAAGCATGAGGTTCTCTATGTTATCTCTTAGGTCTAAATTGAAGATTGCATGATCTTTCTTCATAAGGGGCTGGATGCAATGCATGCAACCAAATGGGATTGCCTTCTTTTGCCTGAAGCAATTGGCTTGTATTGTTCCCAAGGTTTTAATTATAATCAATTGCCACTTTGTATGAGTCCACTGGGATTATAAATCACAGCCAAGGTGAATTTGATTAATGATCATCTGTGTCCATAATGTTTGCATGAAGACTTGCTCGTGATTTGCTGGTAATGCTTCTCTAATAATTACAAATGAAAATTGACTTTTATTTTTGATAATGGACATACCCACATGGGTAATTTCTCAGACAAAACTTCATGTTTCCTAATAATGTGATGCTATAACATGTTTTTCTTTCTTGTGTTTTCATAGAGAAGAAACTACTAAAGTAAAATTAGGTCCTGAATACAGTCAACTCAATCTAGAAAATATATGTGATTGTTTTTGTGTAACCTTAATAGAAAAAAGGAAGGGGAGAGAAGTGACAAGGAGGTAAAGTGCTGAAGTTGTTAACTCAAGACCATTTATCTAGAGACAAAGCCAAAATGGCAGAGTAGAAGAACACAAAACCAGACACTCCTGTATCTACCTCTGATCAACTCTAAAATTTTGCCTTATATCAAGTCCTGGAGCTACAGAACCAAAAGCTTAAAAAAATGGTGAAAAAACATTTCAGTTAAAAAAAAAATTAGTAGGTCAACAGGAAAGACCTGCTTTCTTAGGTGGTGATTAGGTCTATCAATATCATAGACAAGGTAATATGGTGCCAGCAACAGGCTTTGGAGGATTTTGTGTTGACTCTAGCAACAGTTTTGGAATTTGTCTGTCCATGGATGGTTAACAAGTAAGAAAACAACAAGGGGAATATAAGGGAATATTTGCAGGTGTTGAATTCTAGACAATAGTATTTTGGAGGGAAGATCAAACTACACAACCAGACTACAATGAGGGTAAAACAACTATAAGCAAAGTCTCAAAGAAAAATAGAAGTTGAATAGAAGCCAAATAAGAATTCCTGGGAGAGTACAAATAAGATTTAAAAATATACAAGACAGAGAAAAAATACGGAAAATAAATGGAAATGGAAATACTATTAGAAAATAATGGGGGGAAGTCAATATTATGATAAATTAATCAAGAAAAATACTGAAGGAAAAAGTAGCTAAAAAATCCCCAGAATGACCCAAACAGTGAGATACACAAACAAACAACAAAGAAAAGAATATCTTAAAAAGCAGACTTATCCAAATAAAAAAAATACGTTCAGACATTAACTGAAGAAAAGCACTCTTTAAAAAGCAGAATTGGCCAAATGGAAACAAGAAGTACAAAAGTTCGCTAAAGAAAATAATTCTTTAAATAATAGAATTAGATAAATGGAACCTAATATTTCCACGATACATCAAAAAGCAGTGATGTTAAGAACAATGCCTAAGTGAAGGGACAGGTCAATTCTCTGAAATCCTCCAAAGCTGTGAATCATAAACTTGAAGGAGTTGCAAAGCAGCCTTTACTAACATAGATGTTCCTTGTAAATTGGGAATTAGAAGAGGGAACATGAGATAGGTCAGAAAACACAATTGCCTCTCAGTCTCCTTGTATCATCATCATCATCTGCTCACAGGAAGAGATTCATTCTGCTGGTCTGTTAGCCCTCCAGTAGCCACTGGCAGGTAGATCCCATGTTACATCACAATGAATTTTTTTTTATATATTAAAAGAAGAAAATGTAAAATATATTGTAGAAACGACTTACATAAAACAGTTAGAGGGCAAATAATTTACCCTTACTTTCTATGGTCCTTTTCTTTTTTCTTTTGTCATGTTTTGTTTTTCATTGAACATCTGTTTCTTTCCATGAAAGATGATGCTCAGGCTAGAAGAGTAGTTAATTCTTAATTGTAATCCTAGGTTCTTTGCCTTCAGGAATGAGGTCTTCCAGGTTTTCTCAACCTGCATGATCTTGGGTCAGATCTTGGGTAATCTTGATTGATTCTCCTTGATACTTGAATTGCTTGAGGTTTCTACTATGTTCTATGGGATACAGCCCTGGATGAGAAGGAACCAGAATAACCATAAGTGCAAAGGCAAAGGGGCAAATACCCTGATGAATGCAGGCACTTTGATATAGTAGGGAGCTCTTGTTTTGGGGTCCTAGTTAGAGGAGAGAATTGAAATAAAGTGAGAGACACCATCCCCCCACATCCCAGGATTAGACATGCTTACATTAAAACCTCTTATTTAAAAAATGAATTGGCAAAGAAGAAAGAACCCTATTATAGAAACACACTATGGGAACAAGAAAGACTGAGATTCTTCATTAAAGGAGGACATTAAAGTAAAATAAAATCTCCTACCCCAAAGAATAACATGAAATGTTCCTTTCAAGAATTTATAGAATTAAAAAAAATAATTTAAAATCCAAGGAGATCTATTGAAGAAAAACTAAAATAATTAAATTAATTCAAATCCATCTAAGGAAAAAGAAAATTATGAAAAAGTTAACCAAATAGAAACTGATTTACAGAGTCTTAAAGACAAAAATAACTTGTTGACAATTAAAATTAGGAAAGGGGCTGCCAGTGAAGCTATGAGAGACCAAGAAATGACAAAACAGATTTTAAAGAATGAAAAAAGAAGAATGTGAAATATCTCTTAAGAAAAATGAAAGATTTGGAAAACAGATCAAAAAGAGAAAATATAATAATAAACGGAGCACTTGATAGTTGTGACCAAAAAAGGACCTTGACACAATAATGCAAGAAATAATCCATGAAAATTGTCCTGGAGTGATAGAACATGAGGATAAAGTAGAAATAGAAAAAAACAAAACAAAAACAAAACAAAACAACAAAAAACAAACAAACAAACAAAAAAAAAAAAAAACACTGATTACCACCTTGATCCACCTTGATGAGATCTTCTGGGAAAAACACATAGAAACATTATTGTCAAATTTCAAAACATCATATCAAATAGAACAAACTGCAATAAATAAGAAAAAAAATTCAAAAACACTAGAGCTACAATAAGAATTGGACAGGACTTATCAGCAGCCACAATAAAAGATCACAAGTCCTAGAATCATATATACCGACAATCAAAAGAACTAGACATGTGGATAAAAATATCATAACCATTGAATGAAAAAAAAATAGACATTCAATGAACTTTCAGCTTTTCAGGACTTTTTATCAACCAAAGCAAACAATAGAAAATCTAACATATAAGAGCCAATATCAAAGATCACTTTCAAGGAATTTAAAATGGACACATTGTTTATTTACTTTTTAACATGGGATTGTTAGAGCATATATTTATGACTTAAATCAGCAATATGACAGCTCAAAAGAAAGTTCGGGGGAGAATTAAGGTAAAAATAGTAATTCTGTCATACAAATGAGATGCAGAAGAAGAATGGACACATAGGTATTAGAGGGGAGAAGAGGACTCATAATTCTGAAAATTGTTCTTTAAATGTTTGGTAGAATTCACATGTAAATCCATCTTGTCCTGGGGATTTTTTCCTGGGGAGTTGATTAATAGCTTGTTCTATTTCTTTTTCTGAAATGGGACTATTTAAGCAATTTATCTCCTCCTCTGTTAATCTAGGAAGCCCATATTTTTGGAGGAAGTCATCTATTTCACTTAAGTTATCAAATTTATTGGCATAAAGTTGGGCAAAGTAACTACTTATTATTTCTCTAATTTCCTCTTCATTGGTGGAAAGATCCCCCTTTTCATTTGTAAGACTAACAATTTGATTTTCTATAATGTGCTGTTGTCTCCAGAAGCTGCCAATTGCTCTCTGGGAGGAGATCTGCTGTGTTAACTCAAATCTCTTGGACAGATTCTTCTTCCTGTAGAGAGCTGACTTCCCTTCCTGCAGAGAGCAGCCTCAAGTCTTGTCCAGACAAAACTCTCTCTTTCCTCCAGAGCTGCCCTCTTTTATCCTCCCAGAGAATTGGAGTGGGATAATGCAAGGGCTTCTGGGAAAAATTACTTCAACCAATGAACTTGCTCCTCCTAAGCATGCAAGCTCTTCCCCAGGAATTCACAAGTCAAACTTCCAGTAAAGGCTGGAACTAGAAAATTGTTAAGTACCGACTTAGCACTTAGTAAAAACCTAATATCTCATTATCTCATTAGTACTTAGTAAGAACCTAACATCTCCCCCTTTCTTTTGATTTAGAACATAGGGTGGTCATGACCTAAATCCATCAATATGGGAAGCATTACACATAATTACATAGATTACATAAACACATAGTAACATAGTAACATAACTCATGCTAGAAGTATATAACATGATCAAATAATCATTAATTGAGAATTTATAAATCTCCATAAGTCCATTGTCCATTAGTCTCATCTTGTGTTAGGAAATTCAATGATTCCTTCTGGTTTTTAAGTTCTTTAACAGTTTTCT
Source organism: Sminthopsis crassicaudata (assembly GCF_048593235.1). NCBI lineage: Eukaryota > Metazoa > Chordata > Mammalia > Dasyuromorphia > Dasyuridae > Sminthopsis > Sminthopsis crassicaudata. The sequence continues at coordinate 46,605,628 of NC_133620.1, forward strand.
TATTAGCTGTGCTCTTTCAGTGTCAGATGTTTCTTAGATTTTCTCCTTTGTTTTGAGGTCTTTCCCTTTTTCTGTCTCTCTTCAATGGACAAGGCAAATACAACTCATTGGCATCCATCTGATTCCTTCTCCATCTGAAGAAATACTAGCAAACCCTCTATCCCAGGCAGTTAACCTATCTAATTACCTTCTATTTACTGCTTTCTAAATCTCTTCTCATCATCTGGCAATTACATTGGAGTTGTTTGCACTGGACACATCCCTCTTGGTTTAAAAGGCCAAGTGTAATCCATTTTTGCAATCTGATTGCCTTTTGTCAGACTGATCAGGTAATCCCTTTCTTCCATGTGATTGCTTTTTGGCTGATAGATCACATCAGAGTCCTGACCTTCTAAAGGCTTTTTGGGTGTAACATCAACTGCCATCATATCTCTGTTCAGGCACCAAATTGTGATGGTCCGGGCTAGCTCCTCTGAAGGGCTCAGAATAAGTCCTTGTCACGTTAAGCAAAAGTCCTTGCCCCACATTGGGCGCCAATTTGGAACGTGCTGTTGTCTTCAGAAGCTGCCAATTGTTCTCTGGGAGGAGATCTGCTGTGTTAACTCAAATCTCTTGGACAGATTCTTCTTCCTATAGAGAGCTGACTTCCCTTCCTACAGAGAGCAGCCTCAAGTCTCGTCCAGACAAAGCTCTCTCTTTCCTCCAGAGCTGCCCTCTTTTATTCTCCCAGAGAATGGGCATGGGATAATGCAAGGGCTTCTGGGAAAAATTACTTCAACCAATGAACTTGCTCCTCCTAAGCATGCAAGTTCTTCCCCAGGAATTCACAAGTAAAAACTCCCAGTAAAGGCTGGAACTAGAAAATTGTCAAGTACCGACTTAGCACTTAGTAAGAACCTAATATCTCATTATCTCATTAGCACTTAGTAAGAACCTAACAATCCATCACTCTATTTCTTATCCTGTATCAAATGATTTTGATGACCGATGCTTTTTTTTTTTTTTTTTTTTTTTTTGCTGCTTTTTAAAATTCTTTTGAATTTTAGGTATTGTTCTGCTAGGCCAACATACTTGTATGTTTTTTTTTTTTTTTTGTTTGTTTGTTTGTTTGTTTTTGTTTTTGTTTTTTGTTTTGTTTTGTTTTTGTTTTTGTTTTTGTTTTTAACTCCTTTGATATTATTGACCTTTTGTCCTTCCAGATTAATTTTGTCATTATATTTCCAAGCTGTGTAAACTTTTTTTTAGTACTTTGATTGGTATGGCACTGAATGAATAGACTAATCTAGGTAAAATTGTCATTTTTATTAATTTGTCCTACAATTGATATTTTTCCAGTTGTTTAGATCTGACTTTATTTGTGTGAGGAGTCTTGTGTTCATATAATTCCTAAGTTTGTTTTTGAAAGTGGTTGCCTATACCTCTCAGACCTGTGGAGGAGGAAGGAATTTATGACCAGAGGAGAACTAGAGATCATTATTGATCACAAAATAGAAGATTTTGATTACATCAAACTAAAAAGTTTCTGTACAAACAATACTAATGCAAACAAGATTAGAAGGGAAGTAACAAATTGGGAAAATATTTTTAAAAGGAAAGGTTCTGACAAAGGTCTCATTTCCAAAATATATAGAGAACTGACCCTAATTTATAAGAAACCAAAAGATTCTCCAATTGATAAATGGTCAAATGATATGAACAGACAATTCTCAGATGAAGAAATTGATACTATATCTACTCATATGAAAGAGTGTTCCAAATCACTACTGATCAGAGAAATGCAAATTATGACAACTCTGAGATACCACTACACACCTGTCAGATTTGCTAAGATGACAGGAACAAATAATGATGAATGTTGGAAGGCATGTGGGAAAACTGGGACACTGCTACATTGCTGGTGGAGTTGTGAAAGAATCCAGCCATTCTGGAGAGCAATTTGGAACTATGCCCAAAAAGTTATCAAATTGTGCATACCCTTTGACCCAGCAGTGCTACTACTGGGCTTATATCCCAAAGAAATACTAAAGAGCGGAAAGAGACCTGTATGTGCCAAAATGTTTGTGGCAGCTCTTTTTGTTGTAGATAGAAACTGGAAGATGAATGGATGTCCATCAGTTGGAGAATGGTTGGGTAAATTATGGTACATGAAGGTTATGGAATATTATTGCTCTGTAAGAAATGACCAGCAGGAGGAATACAGAGAGGCTTGGAGAGACTTAAATCAACTGTTGCTGAGTGAAATGAGCAGAACCAGAAGATCACTATACACTTCAACAACAATACTGTATGAGGATGTATTCTGATGGAAGTGGAAATCTTCAACATAAAGAAGATCCAACTCACTTCCAGTTGATCAATGATGGACAGAGGTAGCTACACCCAGAGAAGGAACACTAGGAAGTGAATGTAAATTGTTAGCACTAATGTCTGTCTGCCCAGGTTACATGTACCTTCGGAATCTAATGCTTATTGTGCAACAAGAAAATGGTACTTACACACATGTATTGTATCTAGGTTATATTGTAACACATGTAAAATGTATGGGATTGCCTGTCATCAGGGGGAGGGAGTAGAGGGAGGGGGGGTAATTTGGAAAAATGAATACAAGGGATAATATTATAAAAAAAAAGAAAATGATTGCCTAAATATTTTATTTTGTCTACAGTTATTTTAAATAGAAATTCTCTTTCTATCTCTTGCTGATTAGCTTTGTCAGTAATATACATACATACTGATGATTTGGGTGGGTTTACTTCACATCTCTTATATTAGCTAAAGCTGTTAATTGTTTCAGGTAAATTTTCAAATGATTTTCTAGGATTGGGTAACTATATCATCATATCACCTATGAAGAGCAATAGTTCTATCTTCTCATCGTCTCTTCTAATTCCTTTAATTTCTTTTTTCTTTTTTTATTGCTTAACAGTTATACTACAATATGGAATAATAGTGATGATAAGGGGTGCTATGGGCCAGAACTTGAAACAAGGTGCTAAGTGATTATGTACTTAGTACTTATTAGACTTCACACTTTTAAAGAGCATACATAAGGAGAAGATTCGCAAGTCAAGGAGATTTGTAGTTGAAGAGATTCACAAGTAGGGCAGAAATATAAGCAAGAAGATCTCAGAGCCAGACCGACAAGCCCACAGAAACCCACAAGTCCATTCTCTGGGAGGAGGAGTCAAGACTCATTCCAACTTCCACCTTTGTGCTGGATGGATGCTGAAGGACAAACCTTTGGATTTGGAGATATTTAGAGGGAGCTCTTGGAAACAAGGAGAGAGATAGGCCTTTAAATAAGCTTACCAGGCCCCAGGAAAAGATTCATAATTTTGAAGGAGAAAGTAAAGGATTTGGACTTTAACTCCTGGCTGCATTAGAGGTGATTATTGAAACTGAACTGAAACTAAGGCTGCCTCCAGAAGCTCTCCAAGAAACCTGCTCCCAGAGAACATTACACTTTAAAGAACATTACAAGGGACATCATTTTTTCACCCCTGATTTTATTGAGAATGGGTACAGCTTTTTTCCATTACAAATAATGCTTGTTGATAGTTGTAGATGCTGCTTATTACTTTAAGGAAAAACTATTTTATTCCTATGCTCCCTAGTGTTTTTAATAGGAATGGGTGCTTCATTGTCAAAAGCTTTTTCTGCATCTATTGAGATGATTTCTGTTTGTTTTGTTTTTGATATGGTCAATTTTGCCAATAGTTTTCTTGATACTGAACCTGCTCTTCATTCCTGATATGAATTTTACTTGTTTAGAGTATATTATCCTGTTGATAGATTGCCATAATCTCTCTGTTGATGTTTTATTTAAACTTTTTGCATCAATATTCATTATGGAGATTGGTCTGTAATTTTCATTCTCTGTTTAGATTCTTCCTAGTTTAAGTATCAGTGCAATATTTGTACCATTGAAGGTATTTGTCAGGACTTCTTTACCTGTTTTTCTAAATAGTTTGCATTATATTAGAATTATTTTTCCTTTATGTGTTTGATACAATTCATTTGTAAATTCATCTGGCCATGGAGATTTTTGCTTGGGGAGTTTATTAATGTTTTGTTCAATTTCATTTTCTAAAATGGGACTATTTAAATAATGTATTTCCTTTTCTGCTAATCTAGGTAATTTCTATTTTGAAAATATTCATCCATTTCAATTAGATTGTCAGACTTGGTGACATAATGTTTGGGAAAATAGCTACTAATATTTGTTTTAATTTCTTTTTCATTGGTGATAAGTGCACATTTTTCATTTTTGATGTTCCTAATTTAGTTTTTTTCTTTCCTTTTTCTAATCATATTAACTGGTTTGTTCTATTTGTTTTTTTTAACCCATAAAACCTACTCATAATTTTTATTAATTAGTTCAATAGTTTTCTTCATTTCAGTTTTGCTAATCTCTCCTCTGATTTTCAGAATTTCTAATTTTGTATTTGATTGTGAGTTTTTAATTTTTTTCCCAAACAGTTGGAAAATATTTCTTTATTTTCTTCATGTAAATATTTTGACATATAAAATATCCCCTAATAACCACTTTAGTCGCATCCCATATGTTTTGATATGTTGTCTACTAATTGACATTTTCTTGGATGAAATTATGGATTGTTTCTGTGATTTGTTGTTTGATCACTATTTCTAAATAATTAGATTATTTGATTTCCAATTTCTAATTCTTTATTAAATGTAATTTCTATTGCATCTTGGTCTACAAATTAAGTATTTAATAATCCTGCCTTTCTGCATTTGATTGTGAGGTTATATGCCCTATTACATGATCAGGTTTTGTATAGGTACTATATACTTCTAACAAAAAGGTGTATTCCTTTCTGTCCTTATTCAATTTTCTCCAGAGATCTGTCATATTTAGACTTTTGTTAATCTCCCTAGTTCATTCTTGTTAATTTTGTAGTTTGATTTCTTTGATTCTGAGAGAGGATGATTGAGTTCCTCCCCAATAGGATTTTGTTGTTTATTACTTCCTATAAATGGCTTAACATTTTCTCTAAGAATTTGAATAATCTACCAATTTGTTCATATATATTTATTATCTCCACTACTTTTTGTTTATGGTGCTCTTTAATATATTTTAATTTCCTTCTTTATCTCTTTTAATTAGATCTATTTGTATTTTTATTTGTTTGAGATCACAATGGAAATCCTGCTTTTTTCCCGCTTTAGCTGAAGCATAATAAATAGTTCTCCACTTATTTATGTTTCTTTTTCACATGTTTCTTGTAAACAATATATATATATATATATATATATATATGTATATATATATATATATATATATATATATATATATATATATATATATATATATATATATATATATATATATATATATATATATACATATATATATATATATATATATATATATATATATAGTACCAAAAAATTTGCTCCTTGATACTTCAATTGCTTTCATCTGGCAGCTTGCAGAATTTTTTTTTAAAGATAAATATTCTGGAATTTTGCAACAATGCTCCTGGTGTTTTCCTTGTGGGATCCTTTTCTGGATCTATTTGATGGATTCTTTTAATGACTAGCTCACCTTTGGTTCTATTACATCAAGTCAGTTTGTCTTAATGATTTCTTGAAGAAAACCATACTCCTTTTCTTTTTCTTTTTTTTTTTTTTCATTATGACATTCAGGTAGACCAATACTTTTTTTTTAATTATAGTTTTTATTTAAAAGATATATGCATGGATAATTTTATAGCATTGAAAATTACCAAACCTTTTGTTCCAATTTTTCCCCTCCTTCCTTCTACCTCCTACCCCAGATGTAGGTTGACCAATATATGTTAAATATGTTAAAGTATAAATTAAATAATGTTTATATATATATATATATATATATATATATATATATATATATATATATATATATATATATATATATATATCCAAACAGTTATTTTGGTGTACAAAAAGAATCGGATTTTGAAATAGTGTACAATTAGCCTGTGAAGGAAAGCAAAAATGCAGGTGGACAAAAATAGAGGGACTGGGAATTCTACGTAGTGGTAAACCAATACTTTTTAAATTGTCTTTCCTGTATCTATTTTCCAGGTTGGGTGATTTTCTATTGTGTTTTCTTCCATTTTTTCATTGTTTTTATTTTGTTTGACTGATTCTTCATGTCTCATAGATCATTAGGTTATATTTGCCATGGTCTAATTTTTAATGTGTAATTTTCTTTAAATTTTGTACTTTTTTTTCTATTTGATTAATTCTATTTTTCAAAATAGTTTTATTAAGTAATTTTGTTTTTATTTGACCTATTGTGTTTTTTAAGGGATTGATTTTTTCAGTGGAATTTTGTTTTTTGTATTTGGCTAATTGTATTTATTAAGAATTGTTTTCTAGTCAGTTTATTTTTTTATTTTCTTCTTCTTCTTCTTCTTCTTCTTCTTCTTTTTTTCCCCAAGCTGTTGACTGTCTCTTGCTTACCTCTTATTTATTTTCTCAATTTTTTCTACCTCTCTTATTAGTCTTTTAAAATATTTTATGAGAACTTCCCAAACTTCTAGAAACCATTTTGGACTTGGGACCAATTCATATGACTTGAGATTTTCTGTGAAGGCATTTTGTCCTTATCTGAGTGGGTTTTTTTGGTCTTCTCTGTCACCCTGATATCTTTCTATGGTCAAAATTCTTTTCTGTTTCCTACTTATTTATGTTCATTTTATTTAGTTATTTCTTTTTCTTTTTTTAATTTTATGGTTGAGCTTTGCTCTGGATTAAAGGGAGCACTCATCCTAAGCTTCTTGTGTAGCCCTTAGCCTTGGCTTTGAGCACAGGAACCTTTTGTTCCTTTTTGTTTGTATGGAGTAGCTTTGGATGTTCTTTCTAGAAAATAGCCCAGTTTCTCAGAATCTGTCTTCTAAGCTGGGACAGAAGGCTTCCTCAATAGAGCGCTCTGCTACTTAACCAGGAACAGAGTCTGAGTTACTGATCAGCTGTGATTAAAACACTCTAACTGGCTACCTCAGACTCTGTCTCAGCTGAGCTGAACATCCTTTTCACCCCAGTAAGACTGACTTTTTTTGAAGTTTTTTAAATCTATCTTGAGCTGCACATTGGGCTCATTTAAACACATTCTGTCCAGAGTCTTGGTTTCATATGGTCTTCAAAGGAGACTGGGAGATTTTGAGAACCTTCCTGATTTCACTTTGATATCTTGGCTCCATCCCCTGGAATTCTCCTCAAATTATATTTCTTAATCCAATATTGGATCTAATTATCCCTTCAAAAACTCATGTTATAAGTGATAAGAAGGAAGATTTAAAAGCCATTTAGTACAGCATATATTTTTAGCCATTTTACAGATCAGTAAACTGAATCCACGTAAGATTAAATAATCCTGAGGAGTTTTAGAGTATGGATTTGAACCTTAGGTCTGTGACTTCAGATACATCATCTTCCTTTTGTACTATACTTTCTTCCACTCACCTGAATCTGATATTTTCCTCTTGCATTGTTCTTATATCATGAATTACATAGCTGAAATCAGCTAATATGGGACAATTTTCATTCTATGTCATTTGTATCAGTTGTAGTGTAATTATACCAGAAGAAAACAAATCTTAGTTATGATTCTGCTGTAAGTTACACTGTTTTGCCATATGCAGCTTATTACATATTAACTATGTTATTCAGTGGCTTAGAGGATAAATAAATTGAGTGAATGTTAAGCAATTTTGGGGAGAACTTTTTTACTCTGCTACACTGATTTTCCCTAGAGTACCTCATTTCATTTCATGAAAAAGAGGAAATGATAGGATAAAAGCAGTTAGGCAGTCCTTCCCTAGTTTATAAGCATTTAACCTTTTCAAAGTGATATTCAGCCAATTAAATGAGTTATAGGTCTTTAATTGTCATGCTGCGTTTTCATGTAAGTACAATTTAATTTGTGTTTCTTTTCACTGGAGAGTTTCTTCATTTCTTTTTCCCTCACAAAATGAACCATATTTGTGATGGAATTCAATTTCAGTTTTCCCTGAATGGTTAACTAATTTATTAATTAGTGCACTTATAGATTTCATTCTTCTAATTTGCACTTTTACAATATTTTTTCTATGTTTAATTTTGTTTCTCTTTGGGTACATTCTGTTTATTAATGATTTTACCTCCTTGAAATATTGGTTTTCATGTTGCAACTGATTAAATATAAAATTAAGCATATTATTAAATTTTAAAAATTGTTCCTTGTATAATAATGTTATAGTTACATTTAGGATATCTTATTTTTATTAATATTATAATTATAACATTTTTGACAGTACATATGCATTGTTAATTTTTTTACAATATTATCCTTTGCACGTACTTCTGTTCTGAATTTTCCCCTCCTTCACTCCATCCCCACCCCAAGACCCCAAGATGGCAGGCATTCCCATATATATATATATATATATATATATATATATATATATATATATATATATATATATATATATATATATATAATATGTTATAGTACATCCTAGGTGCAATATATATGTGCAGAACTGAATTTTGTTGTTGTTGTTGTTGTTGTTGTTGCAAAAGAAGAATTTGATTTGGAAGTTAAAAATAACCTGGGGAGAAAAACAAAAAATGCTAACAATTTACACTCATTTTCCAGTGTTCCTTTTCTGAGTGTAGCTGATTCTGTCCAACAGTGATCTATTGGAATTGGATTAGCTTATGTTGAAGATATCCACTTCCAATCAGAATACATCCTCATACAGTATCATTGTTGAAGTGTATAATGATCTCCTAGTTCTGCTCATTTCACTCAACATCAGTTGATGTAAGTCTCTCCAAGCCTCTCTGTATTCATCCTGTTGGTCATTTCTTACAGAACAATAATATTCCATAACATTCATATAACATAGTTTACCCAAACATTCTCCAATTGATGGGCATCCATTCATTTTCCAGTTTCTAGCCACTACAAAAAGGGCTGCCACAAACATTTTGGCACATACAGGTCCCTTTCTCTTCTTTATTATTTCCTTGGGATATAAGTCCAGCAATAGCACTGCTGGATCAAAGGGTATGCACAGTATGCACTTTTTTGGGCATAATTCCAGATTGCTCTCCAAAAGGGTCGAATTCTTTCACAACTCCACCAACAATGCTTCAGTGTCCCAATTTTCCCATATCCCCTCCAACTTCCAGATTATTTTTTCCTGTCATCTTAGCCAATCTGACAGGTATGTAGTGGTATCTCAGAATTGTCTTAATTTGCAGTTATCTGGTCAATAGTGATTTGGAACACTCTTTCATATGAATGGAAATAGTTTCAATTTCATAATCTGAAAATTGTCTGTTCATATCCTTTGACCATTTATCAAATGGAGAATGACTTGATTTCTTATAAATTAGAGTCAGTTCTCTGTATATTTTGGAGATGAGGCCTGTATCATAACCTTTAACTGTAAAAATGTTTTCCCAATTTGTTACTTCCCTTCTAATCTTGTTTGCATTAGTTTTGTTTGTATAAAAGCTTTTTAATTTGATGTAATCATAATTTTCTATTATGTGATCAATAATGATCTCTAGTTCTCTTTTGGTCACAAATTCCTTCCTCCTCCACAAGTCTGAGAGGTAAACTATCCTATTTTCCTCTAATTTATTTACAATCTCATTCTTTATGCCTAAATCATGGATCCATTTTGATCTTATCTTAGTATGTGGTGTTAAGTGTGGTTCCATGCTTAGTTTCTGCCATATTAATTTCCAGTTTTCCCAGCAGTTTTTGTCAAATAATGAATTCTTATCCCAAAAGTTGGGATCTTTGGGTTTGTCAAACACTAGATTGCTATTTTTATTCACTATCTTGCCCTGTGAACCTAACCTATTCCACTGATCAACTAGTCTATTTCTTAGTCAATACCAAATGGTTTTGATGACTGCTGCTTTATAATATAGCTTTAGATCAGGTACAGCTAGGCCACCTTCATTTGATTTATTTTTTCATTACTTCCCTTGAAATTCTCGACCTTTTGTTCCTCCATAAATTTTGTTGTTATTTTTTCTAGGTCATTAAAATAGTTTCTTGGGAGTGATTGGTATAGTACTAAATACATAGATTAGTTTAGGGAGTATTGTCATCTTGCTTATATTTGCTCAGCCTATCCAAGAGCACTTAATGTCTTTCCAATTATTTAAATCTGACTTTATTTTTGTGGCAAGTGTTTTGTAATTTTTCTCATATCAGTCCTAACTTTCCTTTGGTAGCTAGAGGATATCTTAACCTTTTAAAAGTTATACCAGTAATGCTGAATTATGCCCCATACATACACCAAAATATAAAAAAAAAGATTTCACATATGTTTATATATTTTTGGATGGCATCTGTATGAAAATACCAACCTTTTTCATTTGAAAAAGCATCACTTGCTCATATTTGAATAATTAAACACTATATATTATTTTATTTTTTTTTTAATTTTTTTATTTAGAACTTTTTTCCACAGTATATATGCATGAGCAATTTTTTTAATAACATTATCCCTTGTATTCATTTTTTCTAAATTACCCCCCCTCCCTCCACTCTCTCCCCCCGATGACAGGCATTCCCGTACATTTTACATGTGTTACAATATAACCTAGATACAATATATGTGTGTAAATACCATTTTCTTGTTGCACATTAAGTATTAGATTCCAAAGGTATAAGTAACCTGGGTAGATAGACATTAGTGCTAACAATTTACATTCACTTCCCAGTGTTCCTTCTCTGGGTGTAGTTATTTCTGTCCATCATTGATCAACTGGAAGTGATTTGGATCTTCTTTATGTTGAAGATATCCACTTCCATCAGAATACATCTTCATACAGCATTGAAGTGTACAGTGATCTTCTGGTTCTATTCATTTCACTCAGCATCAGTTGATGTAAGACTTTCCAAACCTCTCTGTATTCCTCCTGCTGTTCATTTCTTACAGAGCAATAATATTTCATAACCTTCATGTACCATAATTTACCCAACCATTCTCCAATTGATGGATATCCATTCATCTGCCAGTTTCTAGCTACAACAAAAAGAGCTGCCACAAACATTTTGGCACATACAGGTCCCCTTCTGCTCTTTAGTATTTCTTTGGGATATAAGCCCAATAACAGCAATGCTGGGTCAAAGGGTATGTACAGTTTCATAACTTTTTGGGCATAGTTCCAAATTGCTCTCCAGAATGGCTGGATTCTTTCACAACTCCACCAACAATGTATCAGTGTCCCAGTTTTCCCACATCCCCTCCAACATTCATCATTATTTTTTCCTGTCATCTTAGGCAATCTGACAGAACACTATATATTATAATGGAAAACATGGAATTAAGAATCTACAGACATTTGTGAAAATCCATAGTCTAATATTCAATAACTTGGTAACTTAGGGAAAGTCACTTATTTTTAGACCTAAGAATATGACAGCTTCTGTTTCCTTTCCCTTAAAATTAATATGGAGTCATAGACTAGATGCTTTTGAAGAACACCCCTGTTTTTCATATTATATATTTCCACACATTCAGAAAATATTTGTACCTTGATATCTATGATCTCTTGATATGGATATTTTGTCTATTCCTATTCATACATTCTCATACTGAGAAAGATTTTTCCCATTACTGTAAATTCTTTTTTAAGCACCCATCAGATATTTTGGATATCTCCCTCTGGATATCCTCTAGATAGCAATGCGACAATTTAATCACAAAATTCCAAAGATGATTAATATATCTGATGCTAGTGTGACCAAAACTAAACAAGAATACTGTTTACCTTATAGCTAGCAAAAGGTCATTTGATCTTTGCTCAATGATCTCCAGGAAAGGGAAATATCAGTTATCATTTATCCCTATACATATTTAAAAAGTAATCCTGATAACAACAAATATCTCATTATTTGGCTTCTACTTGAAGACATTCAATAAATATAAACCTATCACATCCAAAAGTGAACAATTCTATCAGAGAATGATTTTAAATGTTAATATTTTCCTGAGAGTAACCTAAATTTGACTCTGCAGTTTTACCCACTGTTCATGAAGATAATATTTGGTATACAGCAGCATATATGTAATATCTTTTGCAAATATCAGGGTATAAAATACTCATAGACAGCAGTCATGTTTCTGATTGATCTTTTTCACTAGTCTAAACACATTCTAGATCTTTCAGTTAATCTAGATGTGATGTACTTGAGGCTTTTTGACATGAACGTGCCTCTGGTTCTTCAAATTTTTAGTGTCCTTTTCCTATGCAATTTAAAACACAGCATGAATTCAAAGTATAATCTGACTAACAATACACTGCTTTTTGAGCTTCCTTCTTGTGCTAGTTAGGCATGGCCAAGTCCCATCTGTTATGCTGGAGTTCAGGGGCTCTCTATTTGCCCTTGTTGGTCTCACAGCTAGTCTGAATCAGGATAGAATAGCAAACAATACTATAATTTGGCTAAAAGTCCTACTACTGTGCATTGAGGCTGCTGTGCCCTGGGTCTCCCTGTACTTCATTGGCTTTTTTTTAATTATAAACTTGACTTGGCTTTCTATGTGTTTGAGAAATGAGACCTTCATTGGAGAGATTTGCTTCAGAATTCTTTTTAAAATTACTATTGCTTAATTTATTTTCCCCATTTATTCTATTCCCCCTCTTCTTTCACACTGTCCCTGCCAAAAAATGTTTTGGAACTAACCACCACCTGCTCCAATATGCCCTCCCTTCTATCATCTTCCCCCATTCTGCTATATATTTCTCCTCATACTTTCCTGAAAGGTAAGATATATTTCTGTACCCAAATGAATGTGTATCTTACTTCCTCTTTGAGCCATTTCTGGAGAGAGTAAGGTTCACTCACTCCCCTGCAGTCCCCCCTTCCCTTCTTCCCCTCCTATGTAAAATGTTTTTTCTTGCCACTTTTATGTCTGATGACATGCAATTTTATATCTGTCCTTTTCTTTCTCTCTCTATATTCCTTCTCTCAGCCCTTAATTTTACTTCTTTTAGATATTACACTTTCATATTCAACTGGGTTAAAGAACAACAAATCAGAGCAGCAATCAATAATCTTATTAAAGAGAATGGAATTTATGAGACAACATATTTAAATACATGAGATTCAGCCAAAGCAGTACTTGTGAGAAATTTTATAACCCTAAATGCTTATATCAATAAAATAAGGAAAGATCAAATCAATGAATTGAGTATGAAACTAAAAAAAATAAGAAAAAGTAGCAAAAATTTTCAATTAAACACCAAATTGGAAATTTTGAAAAGATAATGCTAATAAAATTGAAGTTAGAAAAAAATCATTGAATTATTGCTAATATTAAGAATTGGGTTTTATGTCAATAGCCATAAAGTAGTTTAGTCATTGGGTATGAGGATAAAAGGGAGTGTATTTACACTCAATGAAGATAAAATTAAAGCAAATCTTACAGGACATTTTGATGATTTTTTTTCCATTAAATATGACAATGTAAGTGAATGGATTAATATTAAAAATGTAACTTGCCTTGATTGACTGAACTTGAAATATAATGTTTAAATAACTCTATCTTAGAAAAAAAATAGAGTCATCAATGATCTCTCTAAGAAAAAAAAATCCCCAGGACCAGATGGATGCACAGATGAATAATACATAACATTTGATAAGTAATTAATTGTAATACTACATAGAGTATTTTGGTGAAATTGTCAAAGGAGTCTTCCAGGATTCATTTTATGGCACCAAAAATAATGCTGCCATTTAAAACAAAAAGAAAAATGAAATGGAGGGGGGGAAAACTATAGACTAATAAAAATTATTACATTAAAAATTAGTAGCAAAAAGATTACAGTATCAAAAGCAATTCCAATAGACTTTGGACAAAAAATGTCATCTTCATCTAGAAAAAGAATTAAAGAGATTGAATGTAAATCAACATATGTTATGTTTGCTTCTTTTTTTTCTGTTTTTTTTTTTAATCTCTCCCATTGTTTTTCCATTTTGTTCTGATTTTTCCCTCCCCCCAAAAGAGGTTACAGTAATATAAAAAATCTTAAACTTTAACCAGGAGGCATATATATCAGGAATGCAAAGGAAGTTCAAGAGGAAATTCAATAGGATAGGAAATAAATATCATCAGAATAATTGATCATAAAATTAAAGAACCAATAGAAATCATACAATTATCTCAAGAGCTGCAAAAAGCACAACACTTATTCATGATAAAAACTAGGTGAAAGCATAGGAATCAATGGAGGTTTCCTTAAAATGTGTTATAATACTGTCAGCAAGCATTATCTATAATGGGGATAAGCTACAAGTCTTCCTAATAAGATCAGAGGCAAAACAAGTGAAGATATTTTGTCTTCAGTTTCTTCCGGGTTTGAGGTCTGTTCTTTCCTGTCTTTATACAATAATCAGTCAAGCAAAAAAAAAAAATAAATAAAAATAGACAAAATATAAAATACCTAATTGGCAAAACAACCTACCTGGAAAAAAGATCTAGGAGAGACAATCTAGATTAGGATTATTGGAGTACCTGAAATACGTGATGAAAAAAAGAACCTAGACCCTATCTTTCAGGAAATCATCAAAGAGAACTGCCCAGATATCATAGAAACAAAAGATAAAATGACCATCGAAAGAATTCACCAAACAACTCCTAAAAGATATCCCAAAATTAAAGTCACAGAGAATATCATGGCTAACTTTGAGAAAGTTCAGACAAAGGAAAAAATATTACAAGCAGCCAGAAAGAAATAATTCAAATACTGAGGAGCCATGATAAAGATTACTCACGAACTAGCAGCTTCCAATTTAAAGGATCAAAGGGCCTGAAATCTAATATTCTGAAAGGCAAAGATATCTGGGACATAGCAAGAATAAATTATCTTGTGAAACTGTGCATTTTCTTTCAGGGAAGAAGATGGACATTCAATGAAACTTGTGAATTCAATTTATTTTTGATGATAAGACCTGAGCTAAACAAAAACAAAAAACAAACAAACAAAAACAAAAAAACATTGAGCTCCAAATATAAAACTCAAGAGAAGCATTAAAAGTAAAAGGTAAAAAAAAAAAAAACAAAAAACAAAAAAAAAAAAACTTGAGAACTATTTCTGTTATTGGTATACACTGAGAGAGTGTGTATAATCTGATTTTACTTATTATAATATAAAAAACTAGACATGGAAAGGGGATTGTAACAGAAAAAGAGAAAGTGGAGGCAAAAGAGGGAAATTATATCTGAGGAAGAGGCAAAAAAAACATATTAAAACTGAGGGAAAGGAGGGAGAATGACAAATATTTTGTGAATCTTATTCTCATCAGATTAGATCCAAAGAAACAAGATAAGATATATTTGGTTTCACCCAGAAACGTCTCTCATCTTATAGAAAAATGGGAGAGGAAAGGGGAAAAGGTAAGGAGTAAGCTAAATATAAAGGAAAAAAGAAATAGTAGGGGAAAGGTATAAGGAATGGGGAGGTTCTCTAAAGGGGAAGGACTGCTTGAGGCAAGTAGTGCTCATAAGTGAAATACTGGAGAGGAGGGAAAGGGGAAAAAGAAAGAGAAAAGTATAATTTGGGGTTAATGAGATGTCAGAAATTACAGAATTAGTAATTTTAACTATAAATGTGAAAGGGGTGAACTCTCCCATAAAACGTAAGCACATAGTTTGGAAAAAAAAGCCAGAATCCTATAATATGTTGTTTACAGAAACACAAGAGCAAAACATACAGAGTAATGGTAAAAGGATAGAGCAGAAAATATTTTGCTTCAGGTGAAGTAAAAAAAAAAAAAAGCAGGGATAGCTATGTTCATCTTAGAACAAGAAAAGCAAAAATTAATCTAATTAAAAAAATAAGAAAAGAAACTATCTTGCTAAAGGGTACCATAGATAATGAAGCAATATCAACGTTAACATTTATGCACCAAGTGGTGTACCATCTAAATTCCTATAGAAGTTAAGAGAGTTGCAAGAAGAAATAGACAGCAAACCTATAATAGTGGGAAATATCAATCTAGCTCTCTTAGAACTAGATAAATCAAACCACAAAATAAATAAGAAAGAAGTTAAAAAGGTAAATAGAATATTAGAAAAATTAGATATGATAGATCTTTAGAGAAAATTGTTTTGGTTTTTTTTATCTTTTTAAAAATATTTAGTTTTTTTTTAAGTTAATTTTATAATTATAAAAATGTTGACTATATATTGCATGAGTATTTTTATAACATTGTCCCTTGTATTCATTTTTCCAAATTTTCTCCTCCCTCCCTGTACTCCCACGTCTAGATGACAGGCAATCCCATATATTTTACATGTGTTACAGTATAACCTAGATACAATATATGTGTGTAAATCCAATTTTCTTCTTGCACGTTAAGTATTGGATTCCGAAGGTATAAGTAACCTGAGTAGATAGACAGTAGTGCTAATATTTTACATTCAATTCCCAGTGTTCCTTCTCTAGGTGTAGTTGTTTCTGTCCATCATTAATCAGCTGGAAGTGAATTGGATCTTCTTTATGTTGAAGATATCCACTTCCATCAGAATACAAATTCAGACAGCATTATTATTGAAGTGTACAGTGATCTTCTAATTCTGCTCATTTCACTCAGCATCAGTTCATGTAAGTCTCTCCAAACCTTTCTGAATTCATCCTGCTGGTCATTTCTTACAGACCAATAATATTCCATAGCCTTCATATACCATAATTTACCCAACCATTCTCCAATTGATGGACATCCATTCATCTTCCAGTTTCTAGCCACT
Source organism: Sminthopsis crassicaudata (assembly GCF_048593235.1). NCBI lineage: Eukaryota > Metazoa > Chordata > Mammalia > Dasyuromorphia > Dasyuridae > Sminthopsis > Sminthopsis crassicaudata. The sequence goes on from NC_133620.1 coordinate 46,622,403, forward strand.
AGCAAAAGAGCTGCTACAAACATTTTGGCACACACAGGTCCCTTTCCCCTCTTTAGTAATTCTTTGGGATATAAGATGAGAAGTAGCACTGCCAGATCAAAGGGTATGCACAGTTTGATAACTTGTTGGGCATAGTTCCAAATTTCTCTCCAGAATGGCGGGATTCTTTCACAACTGCACCAACAATGTATTAGTGTCCCAGTTTTCCCACATCCCCTCCAACATTCATCATTATTTGTTCCTGTCATCTTAGCCAATCTGACAGGTGTGTAGTGGTATCTCAGAGTTGTCTTAATTTGCATTTCTCTGATCAGGAGTGATTTGGAACACTCTTTCATATGAGTGGATATAGTTTTAATTTCATCATCTGAGAATTGTCTGTTCATATCCTTTGACCATTTATCAATTGGAGAATGGCTTGATTTTTAATAATTAGGGTCAGTTCTCTATATATTTTGGAAATGAGACCTTTATCAGAACTTATAAATGTAAAAGTATTTTCCCAATTTGTTACTTCCCTTCTAATCTTATTTGCATTAGTATTGTTTGTACAGAAACTTTTTACTTTAATGTAATCAAAATTGTCTGTTTTCTGATCAATAATGATCTCTAATTCTCCTCTGGTCATAAATTCCTTCCTCCTCCACAGGTCTGACAGGTAGACTATCTTCTGTTCCTCTAATCTATTTATGATCTCATTCTTTATGCCTAAATCATGGACTCTTTTTGATCTTATCTTGGTATATAGTATTAAGTGTGGATCTATATCTAACTTCTGCCATACTAATTTCCAGTTTTCGAACAGTTTTTTTCAAATAATGAATTTTTATCCCAAATGTTGGTATCTTTTCAGTTTGCCAAACACTAGATATCTACAGTTGTACACTTTTTTGTCCTTTGTACCGAATCTGTTCCAGTGATCGACTACTCTATTTCTTAGCCAAAACCAAATGGTTTTGGTGACTGCTGCTATATAATATAGCTTTAGATCAAGTAAAGCTAGACCACCTTCATCTGACTTTTTTTTTTCATTAATTCCCTTGAAATTCTCGACCTTTTATTCTTTCATATGAATTTTGTTGTTATTTTTTCTAGGTCATTAAAATAGTTTCTTGGGATTCTGATTGGTATAGCATTAAATAAATAGATTAGTTTGGGGAGTATTGTCATCTTTATTATATTTGCTTGGCCTATGCAAGAGCACTAAATGTCTTTCCAATTAGTTAAATCTGACTTTACTTTTGTGGCAAGTGTTTTGTTTCTTTGGTAGATGTATTCCTAAATATTTTATACTCTCAACATTTGTTTGGAATGGAATTTCTCTTTGTATCTCTTGCTATTGCATTTTGTTGGTGATGTATAAAAATGCTGAGGATTTATGTGGATTTATTTTGTATCTAGCAATTTTTCTAAAGTTGTGAATTATTTCTAATAACTTTTTATTAGAATCTCTGGGGTTTTCTAAGTATACCATCATATCATCTGGAAAGAGTGACAGTTTCATTTCCTAATTACCTACTCTTATTCCTTTATTCTCTTTCTCGACTCTTATTGCTGTGGCTAGCATTTCTAATACAATATTGAATGGTGATAGTGGGCAACCTTGTTTCACTCCTGATCTTACTAGGAAAGGTTCCATTTTATCTCCATTATATATTATGTTTACTGAAGGTCTTAAATATATGGTCTTGATTATTCTAAGGAATTGTCCATTTATTCCTATACTCTCAAGCGTTTTCAGTAGGAATGGATATTGGATTTTATCAAATGCTTCTTCTGCATCTATTGAGATGATCATATGGTTTTTATTAATTTGATTATTTATATGGTCAATTATACTAATAGTTTTCCTAACATTAAACCAGCCCTGCATTCCTGGTATAAATCCTACTTGATTATAGTGTATTATCCTGGGGATGATTTTCTGAATTATTTTTGAATTTATCTGCCAAGTGTAAGTCAGGAACTATGTAAGCAAAACTACAAAATATTTTCCACACAAAGTCAGAACTAAGCAATTCGAAAAATAGCAATTGTTCATGGATAAGTCCAGCAAATATAATAAAAGTGGCAATACTCCCTAAATTAACCTATCTATTTAGTATTTTCCCAATCAAACTCCTAAAAAAAACTCTTACTAAATTAGAAAAAAAAAACAACTACAGAATTCATCTGGTAGAACAAAAAGTCAAGAATTTCAAAGCAATTAATGAGGAGCAAAGCAAACGAATGTGGCCTAGCTGTACCAGATCTAAAACTATATTATAATGCAGGGGTCATCAAAGAAATAGAGAAGTTGATCAATAGAATAGGTTAGGTTCACAAAACAAAATAGCCAATGACTATTTCCATCTAGTATTTGACAAACCAAAGGCCACCAAAGTGGAATAAGAATTCACTATTTGACAAAAACTGGTGGAAAAATTGGAAACTAATATGGCAGAAAGTAGGCATAGACCCCCACCTAACACTATTTACCAAGATAAGATTGAAATGAGTTTATTATCTAGATCTAAAGAATGATACTATAAACAAATCAGAAGAACATATGATAGTTTACTTTTCAGATTTGTGGAGGAGGAAGAAATTTGTGACCAAAAAACTAGACATCATTATTAATCATAAAAGAGATAATTTTGATTAAATTAAGTTAAAAAACATTTTGTACAAACAAAACTAATGCAGATAAGATTAAAAAGGAAGCAATAAAGTGGCAAAACATTTTTACATCCAAAGGATCTGATAAAAGCTTAATTTCTAAAATATATAAAGAATTGACTGAAATTTATAACAGTTCAAGCCATTCTGCAATTGATAAATGGTCAAAGGCTATGAACAGACAATTTTCATGTGAAGAATTTGAAAGTATCTGTAACCACATGAACAGATCTCAAAATCATTATTGATCAGAGAAATGCAAATTTTAGGCAACACTGAGATACCACTACACACCTGTGAGATTGGTTAAATGACAGGAAAAGATAATGAGGAATTTTGGAGGGGATGTTTGAAAACTGGGACACTGATACATTGTTGGTGGAACAATGAACAGATCCAACCTTTTTGAGAGCAATTTAGAACTATTCTCAAAAAGTTATCAAACTGTGCATACCCTTTGATCCAGCAATGTGTCTAGTATGATTATATTCCAAAGAGATTCTAAAGGAGGGAAAGGGGCCCACATATGCAAAAATATTTGTGGCAGTCTTCTTTGTAGTGGCAAGAAACTGGAAATTGAGTAACAGGGCTAATTGGAACAAAAAATATAGTAGATCTTTTGGTGGTGACATTGAGAGAATATTCATCAATGAGAAGAATCCATAAAGGAATTATAGTATATGATTTTGTTGGAATAGTATTATGCTAAAGAAATGATGAGCAGTGTACTTTCAGAAGAATCTTGAAAGACTTGCATGAATTAATTCAAAATGAAATAGAATTGTACACAATAATAGAAATATTCTATGAAATTTGATATGATAGAAATCTGATATTACATGATTATATCAAAATATGTGTTTATACAGATCACACAAATTAAGGCATAAATGCATATTTGTGTATCCATATAAAATACATATGCATACGGATGTGCCTTTACATATATACCTACATATTTACATACACACACATATATATCTATATGCATTAGAACATATATATATATATATATATATATATATATATATATATATATGTGTGTGTTTATATATAAGTTAATACATGAGCTACTTTAGAAATCGCATGCCACCTCTAATTCTTTTAAAAGTTTAGGAAAAAATAACTAGACATAGTGGTGATCAAAATATTCAATATTAAAATGATTGCACATTTGTTTTCAAGAATTAACTGTAATTGTGTTATATCATTATATATAATTCTGCTAAATACATCTAAGAAAAATATTCCACAATGAATTGATGGCAATTATGTTAAACAACATAGATACTGCATGTCAATTCACATAAACATGTCATTTGATGTAATTATATAAAATGTTACATGAGTGCTTTCTTCATTTAAAACATTAATACTAATAAACATGCATACAAATTCCAGTCAAAAGGAAGTAAAGAATTATCTAAATTATCTGAGTACTTTGACCAAAAATGTGGCCAGTCTTCTATTTTGTTTTGACTCTTCAAACATGAATTTTCAAAAAATCAATTTCAATTTCTACAGGATATTTTTCTTCAATACATGTGTTATGGTATCATCAATATGGGAAATCTCACTAGCAAATATATATATATATATATATATATATATACATATATATATATAAAATCCCACTTACATGGTGAAATCAAGATGTTATTGTCATAAGTATTGTCATTTTTTCCCCTTAGCTCTTCTACCAGTCACAGAAATCTTGATAGAAATGCAGACTTGATATTGTTTAGGAAAGCCAAGAAAAGCCCAGTGAGTTATCTTATTTCAGTTATATGTATTTTTATTTATCTTGTTAGATATTTCCTTATTATATTTTAATCTGGGTCAAGCATTGAATAAATGAAACTAGTGTTTGACACTTCTGCTTTATTAAAACCTAATTTAAATTAGTCATATATTCATACTTACAAATTTAAATTGATAACATGAAAGAAATTTATAATAGAACAATTGGTAAAAAAAAAAAAAAAAATTATTTTTACCTCTTGTAGTTCCAAAGTCTTCATTATGTCAGACAATCTCATCTTCTAAAACAGAGAAATTGTATTTCCTTGAACTTCATAAAAAGAGTTTTATATTTTTTTTAATTTCTCTTTTGAATTTTATTTTTTTCATTATATAATATTTTGTATATCCCCAGTTACTTAGAAAACACTGTTTAATATTTGCTTTTAAAACTTGAGTTCCAAATTCTCTCCCTTTCTGCTTCCCCAGCTTACGCTTTCATTGTGAAATTTGTGCAAAACATTTCCACAAAAGAAATGTTGTGAAACAAAAAACACACAACACACATGGACACACATACACAATCTCAATAAAATAAAAAGAAGTATCCTTTAATCTGTATTCAGATGCAATCAATTCTTTCTCTGGGGATGGAGAGCATTTTTCATCTTGATTTCTAATAACATCATTAGCTTCTATTTGCTCATTGCTAATAATTCTAATTGTTAATTCTAATTAATCTAGCTTCTAATTATTAGAATTTCTAATTCCAGTTTCCCCAGTGAGCTTTTCTATTTTCTTTTACATTTGGCCAATTTTGCTTTTAAGAAAGTCACCTCTTCATTTTCTTTTTTGTACTGCTTTTTCAAGTGCTTTGATGAATTTTTTTTTCATTTTTTCCTCTATCTAATTTGATTTTCAAAATCCCTTTTGAACTCTTTCATAGGCTGAAACCAATTCTTATTTTTCTTGGAGCCTTTGGATATAGAAACTTTGACTTTGTTATCTTTTGAGTAAATGTTTTTATTTTACTTGTCACCATAGTTACTTTATATGGTTAGGAACTTTTTTTTTTCCTGTGTTTGCTAATATTCCCAGCCTATTATTTGACTTAAATTTTGTTAAAGTAAGTCTCAGTTTCCCGGGTGGAGACTGCAATGTCCAAAGCTCCAGGGGTTTTGTGCCAGTATTTTTAGATATATTTCTAGAGGTTTTCATTTCTTCCAACATGGTATGATCCAAGGAGAAATGTGTTTATTACCCTCCTGGGCTGTGCTCTGCTCTTCTCTGCTCTGCAAGTGACTACAAGCACTCTTTCCCATCATGAAACTGTGTGGAAGGTCTCTGATCCACTCTGGCTGTAAGTTCCAGTATGCTACTGCTCCTTTTTCTCTGGGATAGTAAGCCAGGAATGAGTCCCAGATCTGAATATGGGCAAAGCAATAGAACTTTGCTTCACTGCTAGCCAAGAGATCTTCTTCTGCTCATCCGCACAACCTTTTTATCTTTTGTGGGCTGAACCCTCCAGAAACTGATACAACCACAGCTACTTCTACTACTGTTGCTGCTCCTGATGATTCATTGGCTCCCAATGCTCACTCCTACTTTGCTGGTTTTCCAAGGCTCTTTTACCCTAGTTAGACAAACCTTTTCTGCCAACATTCTAAGAAGTCTTTGGTCTCTAGAGATCTGAAAACCTCTACTGATTTTTTTTTTCAGTGGCTCCCTATTACTTCCCCTAGTTCAGTGTGGAGAATGCCCATACTAACATAGTCTTCACTAGAACTGCACTTCACTCTTAACTTGGTGTGAAAGATCTTTTCTGCTGAACTTCTAAGTTATCTTTGGCTTAAGATTACTTTGCTTCATCTTTTTGCTGTGCTCTAAAATTACTTTAGAGTCATTATTTGAAGATATTTAGATGGATTTTGGGGAGAACTCAAGTGAATCCTTCCCTTTATTCTGGCAACTTGGTTTTGTTTTTCAGGGTATAGAATTTTTTCTTATATATCCCATCTAGACCTACGCATCTTGGATTACTTTCCTACATATCAACAACAGTCTCATCCCTCCTATTCAGATGATTTTTTTTAATTCTGAGGATTTTAATTACATTTTTAAACACTATGTACTACCAGTATAGGATATATGCTTTTTGTTAATTCTTCTGCTGTGGTACCTGCCCAATGAGCCTTTCTCTAACTTTGCTTTCCATTAGAAAACTCATTATTCCCTTACATTGCTTCCTTCCATGCATTCAAACAAGTTGTCATTAATTTTATTCATTCTCTTCTTAAAGACATTTCAGAAAATTACTAATCTTCCTTCAGTGATGGAATTCGGATGAAACAACCTTACACAAGATACTCTGTTTCTTGATTACTTCTTCAAATCTCAGTGCCATTGTCTGGCTTTCCAAGTACTCTCTAAAATTATTCATTTTCCTTTGTTAATATACAGATTTAACCTATCTACATTTGTTTGTATTTAATTGCTTGAGTGTTGTCTTTTTCATTAAATAGTGAGAACCAACATAACAAAGAGGGACTGGATTTTTGTTATTTATTTTCTTTGTCTTTATAAAACAGGCATACAGTAGATATTTAATAAATGCTTGTTGATTTAATGTAACAAATCATTCCTCTCAATTCATTTATTTTCCCACCTAAAGTTGTTGAGTGTATATATATATATATATATATATATATATATATATAAATCAATTCTGAGGAAAGCTAGGAACAATAAAAACTCATCTAAAAAGAAAAAAAAAGAAATATGTCAATTATTCTTTTTTTAAATTCCTATCTTCAAATTCAGGATGGGAATATCATAGCAGTACATAAACTTCAGAGCAATTAAATAATCTGTGGCCAGAACATAGGTGGGTTTTTTGTTTGTTTGTTTGTTTTTCCTTTTTCTGTAATTGAGGATGCATTGAGATTTGATTTGGGTGAGAAAGGAAAAGACTGATTTAGTATAAGTAAAATAAACTTTTCTCATTGAGAGTATCACTGACTTTATGTGACTTCCTGAAGTAATTCTGAAATAATTGAAATTAAAGGCTATGAAGGAAAAAAAATTCATTGTTAGGGACTAGGACAGTGAAGGTGTAGATGAATGAAATATTAATAAGATGGTAATTCATTAAATAGCTGATGTTTATCAGATTCTTATTTTTTTTTGTATAGTTTTCACCTAAAACATCTAGATTTAAATCCAAATTCTTACTCAGATACAAAATCTAGACTCCTCTATTACTCATCTTCTCCATACCTGCTATTTTTTTTTTGTAAAACAAAAATATGACCATATCACTTAACTGAAAAATGCTCTGGATTCTTAAATTATAATAAATATATTTTATTTTATTATAATTAAATTATAATATATTTCTCATTATATTATATGATGGCCATTATAATGTGATATAATATCATTACAATAAATTACATTATTTATAATAATAATAATTATTGTTACTATAAATTATAATAAATCTCATTTTAATAAATATAAAATAAAAATGATCAACTTTGCTTTGAAGATCTTAATAAATTTGCTCCAACGTCTGTTTCCAGGCTTTTTTTTTTCACATTAATTCATTTCACATACTCTTTCTTTGAACCACATTGTCCTAATTTCTTTTCTGTCAATGTTATATACTGTCTTCGGATTATATGTTTTCCTAAACATTATTTCTCATACCTGGTATGCATCCTTTCCTCATCTCTACAACTCACAACATCTAACTTTCTTCTAAGAATAAGTCTTGAGTTATCTTCTAAGCAGATTTCTTTCTTGATCTTCCAAGTGTTTAATATTGTTTGCATCTTCATACTATAAAATTTTATAATAATGATGTATTTTCATATTATTACCCATTACTTAGTAGATATTATTCTTCCTGTGGAGGGAATATTTCTTAAATATACTTTAAACATAATATATTGTCTCTGCATTTTTTTCTTTTTTAGACTGGACTAAAAATGTGTAGATATAAAAATGTCCTTTAAAGAAATGCCTTCTATTAATGCAAATGAGGATATTTTCTGCCATATGTACTCTTACAGATTTTCTGGGAAACTAAGAAGTTAATGAAGCCAAATTTCTTGATTCTAATTCTGGTTCTGACTTTTTGTTTTGCACATAATACAATAATAAACAAAATTTATATTTGTTGACTTGCCTTGGATTAGAATGGGTACAATTAATGTGGGAAATTTATTCTCATGTCCACAAAACTCTGACAGTTTGCATCAATTTTTAAATGACCAGATTTTCCATTTGGAATCTATTCCTGAAGCAACTGATCTTCCTATCAACATTGGAATCACAAACTAATTAAAAAGAAGTCACTTATTTTCAACTTCATTTTTGTCTAGTGTTTGTTGTTAATCATACCACTGAAATATGAGTAAAAATGAGGCAAGTAACTTTGACAAGATAATTTCCTTTACATTCCCCTCAAGTATGAGTGATGAACCATGTAATTCAGTTAAAACTTTTTGTCCTCTAGTCTGACTTTTTATCAGAAAACCTTCTCTTTATCTTAATTGGAGTTAAGTAAATAGTGTGCTTGCAAGATAGTCCATGGAAAGTCAAGTCCTTTAGCATTTCTAAAGTCCTTCAAAATGATTCAACAGTAGGAATTAGGCCCTTTTGGAATAGTTACATTAGTGGTGGGGGAATTTAATGGCAAACCAGAGCAAAATTTGTTTAAAAAAAGAAAAAAAATAATAATTCTCAGAGATAACTGAATGTTCAAGGAAAAGATCAATCGCACAGCCACCCATCGACCCACTCTTCCCCCCCACACACACACACACACCAACACATGCACAAAGGGAAAGAAGCACATGCTCTGAAATTCACAATTCTAATTCCAAGTATAATAAAATTATATTTTTAAAGAATATATATCTTTTCCAATTCCATTATTGGTTTTATTGAAGTAGATTACCTTTAACTTTGCTTTGAATTTGTTTTATTGGTTGATGAATTATAAGCTGCTATGTATTTTTTTCAAAACATTAAACTAAAAATTAGTGTATTTTATAAAACCAGACTAAAGTATGATTTTTGGATGACATTGCCTTGACCTCTGTTTATAACCCTTTAGAAATAGATTTTCAGGCACTAAAGTAATTTAAACTCAGAACACACCAAAGCGTGTTAAGAGTGACTCTGGCAGCCCACATATGCAGCTGTTTGGCTGGAAGACAAGCTCATTACTAAGTAAGAAAAACAATTTTTTGTAACCTCAAATGTAACAAAATTTCATCCTCAAAAATTAAAGTTGCTCCATGTTTGATGTAGCATAAAATGGCCCAAGTAAATGGCAAATAAATGCTCTTAGCCATGATCTTTAAAATAGCTTCAAAAAATTGAGTATATAAAGATGTACAATGAAAGGATGGATCAAAAAATTAGTGGTAATCAGAATTTATTTCAGACATAATGATTTCCAGTACTTAAAGAGACATTTGTTTTGCTTCAGGTTAAACAGTGGAACCAACTCCAAAAATTTCTATAACATCCAATCATTCTCTAAGTCAAATAACTATGGCTTTAAGACTAGAAACACCACATTTTAAGACTGATCATATTAAAAAACATAGTGAAATATGTCTTGCTATGCAGCAGCGCTGGGATTTACATTTAAAATCAAACTCATGAACTATTGATATATCCCCCAGGTAAAAGGCAAGTTTATATGGAATGAGAGAGACTGGTGGCAGCAAGGCTGGGACAGTAAATACAGTATCTGCAGATGCCATCTGTCAGTGGATATTAAAAAATTACCTGCTTTTTCATAAATATTTGATCCTTTGCTTACATTACAGACCCATTATGTTCCTCATATAAAGAGGATAAAAAGTAAATCCATTCAAAGTCTAGACAATTTTTACAAAAATTCACTTACCAATAAATTATATTTCAGAAGTTTCTTGCAAAACTTTTCCCCTCTTTTTAAAATGCAGTTTCCAAGTAGTATTAAAAATTATAGATGATCTCAGTTAAGCAGTTTATACAAAACATTGATGTATTACAAAGTTTAAATATTCCTTTCATTTTTGTTGTGGAGCATGAATTATTTCTTCATAAAATTATGAAATACTAATTAATTAAATGATATTATGTTGAAGGCATACTTGTTAAATTTATTCTCTATCTCTTTTGATTTCCCTAAAAATATTTATCTGATTCCCTTTCTGCCTATAACATGATTTATCATGTATTAAGTGTTTATATTTCCTCAGATGTAGGTATCATCTAAATAACATCCTTATGAATATGAATTAGAGGTGATGAATGGATTGAAGGGATTAGATCTGGTAGATTCCCTGAAGAACTCTGAACAGAATTCTGCAATATTATAAAAGAAGCAAAGACAATAAAAAACTTATTCCAAAGGGATTAAATTTTAAAAAGTTAAAAAGCAAGTAAAAGACTGATAAAACTATAGAAATAACTGATGGTAGATGATGGAGAAAGGGAAAGCTATACTAAATTTAAAATAGCATGTAGAGAATAACAGTGGAAAGTAAGAAAGTTTTCTTAAATGAGCAGAGCAAACAAATAGATTAAAACAATAGAATGGGAAAAGACAAGAAATATTTTTAAGAAAATTAGAGATACAATGGTAATGTTTTATATAAAAAATGGTCATGATAAAAGACACAAATGGTAGAGATTTAAGGGAAACCAAAATGATTAATACGGGAAGCCAAAATGATTAATAAGAAGTACCAAGAATATACAAAAGAATCATTAAAAAATCTTAATATCACGAATAATCACAATAATGAGATAACACTGATTTCATGCTTACTGATGTGAAGCCAGACATTTTGGAGAATGAAGTCAAGTGGGTATCAGGAAACATCATAAACAGTAAGGTTAATGCATATAATGGAATTATAGTTAAACTATTTAAAATCCTAAAAGATAATTTTGTTGAATTCTACATCAATATACCAGCAATTTTGGAAAACCCAACTATGGCTACTGGATTGGAAAAGATCAGTTTATATCCCAAACTTAAAGAAGGGCAAGGTTGCAGAATGTTCAAATTGCTGATTTTTCCCTGGTTTCACATGCCAGCAAGTTCATGATTAAGATTCTGCAATTTAGTCATTAGCAATATTTGAAGTGAGAATTACCATTAAAAAGGCTGATTTTTGAAGAGCCAGAGGAACAAGAGACCAAATTGCCAACAGTCACTAGAGTATGAAAACAAAATTAGTTCTGGAGGAGTTGGGGGTAGAAATTTCCTTCTGCTTCATTGACTACACTAAAGCCTTTGACTGTGTGGATCATAACAAAATGTGGAATGCCCTCAAAGCGTGGGAGTATCAGATTATCTTACTTGTCTCCCAAGGAACCTATATATGGACCAAGAACTAATAGAACCAAATATACAATAACTGATAGTTTTAAGATTTTAAAAAAGAGTGTGACAAGGTTGCATATTATTTCCTTATTTACTTAATTTATATTCAAAACATATTATATGAAATGACAAAGTTTAATGTCTCAAAAGCTAGAATTAAGGTTGCAGAGGAAAATATCAGTGATCTCAGATATGCAGATGATAACATTTTAATGGCAGAAAGTTAGGAGAAATTAAGAAACCTTTTGATCAGAATGAGAGAGGAGTTTAACATAGGGCTTGAAATTTAATATAAAAATAAAAGAAACACGATCTTGGCAACTTGACAAATAGAAGGAAAGAAGCAGATAGCGATTGCAGCCACAAAATTAAAAGATGATTGCCACTTATGGAGAAGGTTTGGGAAATCTAAAAACCAGAGAAATCACCTTGTTAACAAAGTTCTGTATAATTAAAGCTATGGTTTGTTGAGAGGTGAACTATATGGAAATCTGAGCACTGCAACATCAACAATGCAACATTTGGATTGCAGTATTAGAGACTTTTGAGAGTCCCTCTGACAGTAAGGAGGTCAAATCAGACTACTAATTTGGACTATTTAATGGAAAGTCAAATGCTGAATCTGAAGTTTGAATACTTGGTTCATATTATAAGAAAACAGGACTCATTGGAAAATCCCTCAAGTTGGAAAAGATTGAAGGTAAAAGGAAGATGGGATAATAAAAGGTGAGATGGATAGATAGTGGCATGGGAAAAAATGAACTTGGATAGACTTTGAGAGATAATCATGGAAAGAAAGTATAAGTGTACTATGGCCAATGGGGTCATATATAAACATGATTGAATGATTAAACAACTATATGTACTATATATCTTTCAATATCTACCCCTTACCCAACTAAGTATAAGTTCCAGAAATCATGCAATAAATAAATTTATATATATATATATATATATATGTGTGTGTGTGTGTGTGTGTGTGTGTGTGTGTGTGTGTGTGTATGTGTGTGTGTGTGTGTGTGTGTGTGTGTTTGTGTGTGTATGTATATTAGTTGAGTTGGTTTCATTTCTTTAATCCAGAAATCATCTAAATAAGGTCTTGCTGGGAGTTATGAGCAGCTAGGTGGAACAATAGATAGAGCACTAGGAATGTAATCAATATGACTCATTTTCTAAAACTTTTCAAATTTTGAAGGCAAAATATATTCATAATTGCCAAGAATATTTTAGAAAATGATAGTTTCTGGATTAACATATCCAAGGGTGCTAACGTTCCTGGAAATGAAGCCTTCTGATAGACTTGGGATGTTTAATGTAAAAGATATCAGATTGAAAAGCATTAAAGAAATGTTTAAAAATATTCGAAGTGCTATTAAGTAGTCAGTTGTAACAAGCAGTTATATTTCTCTGTGTTAATTGCAAAGTCAGGAGAAGAAACAATGAGCGGAAGCTAAAAATTCATCAATTTTTTCCCATGCATCTCATAAAATCATAAAACTTTAAAATTAGAAAAGAACTTTTGAATTCAACCATTCATTGTACAATTAAGAAAACAGAAGTCTAAAGGTCAGGTACCTTGCTACTTATCAATGAGATATCAATTCAGCTTGTTTCCCTCTATTTCACATTCTAATGTTTTCTCATATTGTAATGAATCCACTTATGAAGTGAAGAATTTCTTGAAGTTAAATGGCATAGAGTCTGACAACCTTTTAGAACTGGAAAAGAGCTTGAAACCCAAGCTGAGGTTGGGAGAATTATCATTTTAGTTATGTATTGAAGAGGCTATAATGATTTGAAATTTTGTTATAGATAGTGGAGTATAGGTACATGTTTAATAATGAGCTCTCAAAAATGTACTAGCAAAATACTTCTACGTTTGATCTTTATTTTTAATACCTTTCTACCACTTTGTTAAATCTAGACAGTCAACAAAATAATGAATGAAGCTCTGATTTATGCTTTAAAAAATTTCAAAGGTATTAATGTTCACACTGAAAATTTAACAATCAGTTCTACTGAGCTACTTTAGGATATCTCCAACATGTGATTTTTTTTTTTTTGGTTCCTTTTAGGGCTAAAATTCCATCATTCTGTATTTTAGTCATATTATTTGGACCATCAATAAATATGATGGTTTCCTCAGTGAATTATTCAGCTATTTGATGATTGTTCCATGATTGCTCAGTGATTGATGAAGTAAAGCCTATGTTCATATAAAGAATTTTAATGTATCTATTTTCATAAAATAAGCAAACTTTCCTCCTATTTTTATGTAGAAGTAGGTAATTGTATGTGTTGTCAAACAATGCATTTTTATTGTACTTGAATATAATGAGGAGGTGCTAATTATCTCATGAATATGTTAGTTTTGTAAAACTTTTATGTTCATTTTAACTTTATTCCTAATATTCCAAGGACAATATTAGATTTCCCTCTTAAAATTTAGTTTTGTGTTATTCTTCTATTCTATCCTCCGGTAGAGGTCACTAATTAGTCACATGTAATAGTCTGTAAAAATCAGTGCACTCTTCTTCCCTACATTATCATGATTTCATACTTATCTCCCACCCCTCAAGTAAAATGTAACCTCTTTAGTGACCAATGGTGTTTTCCATATTATCAGTACCTAGTTCAGTGATTTATATTGTCATAGTATTGGGTTGGATTGATATGGATTGCTGTATCCATTGTCAATAGAACACAGATTCCTTGAAGGCAAAAAATATTTTTAAATTATCTAGTGCAATGTCTTATAATATACACATATGTATTTATATATGTATATATGTATGAATATATATATATATATGCATACATATATACATTTATAATACAAACACATTCACACACATATATGTATTTAAATACACATCCACATAGGCATGTGGACATTACTACATGTATATACAAAGTCATTATGGAAACTCCTTCTACCAAAGTAGATCAACAAGTACTCTGAAATTCTTCATATAAAGATATGTTTGGGACCCTGAGAAATTAAAATACTTTCTTAGGCTCACACAGTCAATATGGACCTGAAGGGGGATGAGTTCTATCTAATCTTCCTATCTAGGGACAGATGTTTGTCAAGTAAATTTAGGAGTTTATTAAATCAAATTGAATTGGAGAAAGAAAAAAGTATCAGCAATCCTCATTTGTGTAATACTCCAAAAATGGTTATAGCATTGATATATTGATAATATGACATGGGATAGTAAAATATGTAATATTTTACATGAAAAAGGAAATGTTAAGGCACAAGTTCAGAAAACACTTTTGCCAAACTTGGGTCTATGGAAGTTTTGTCTATCAAAACAAGATTTGGTTTTGTATGGGGAAACTTATTTTGTGCAAAATAGGGCCCTAAAGTAGTATGCAATTGGAACAATTTACTATGCATTTATGACATTATGAGTTTACTGTATTTGGGTGTGCTCAAATAATTCCTCATATCTAGGAGAAATTGTATCTTCTGTGATGATTTAATCTAACCACAGCTGCAGCAATATAAATTATACTTAAGACTATGCTGATTGATTATAATCAGTTGTAATCATGTCTTCTAATTACATTGCATTCTGGAGGCTTTCTGGAGGCCGAGGACATTTAAGCCTACTCAGCACCCTTCTATATAAAGAAGATTAGTTGTTACTTCTGACAATCTCCATCAACATTCCAACCCACATATCAACATTCCACTTTATTCATTGTATTGTCCAAGCATCAAATCAATTTCTTTATGTGCCCTCAAAAGGTGAAATGGAATCATGTGCAAGGCAAGAAGTTATTAAATATTGTTTGTATATAAAATATATTTATTAAATTGTTTATAATCCATTTGTCAGAGACATCTTATAAAATGTATAAAAATCAATTTGCTTGCTGTCCTTTTGATCATTCTTTTTTTAACATTCTCATCATGTATTCATGGAGTTCTTAGAGTAAGGATAAGGGACATGTACAATTCTCAGATACTCATAGTCAAAAACAATCTTATCTAGCATTATGAGAATTAGGGATAATTTGTGTCTGTCCATATGTATTTATCATTCAATACAAAATGTGTATATCACATTTGGAGACTTTGTGGTACTTGGTTTATTTCCATTGAGAATGAGTTTGTCATGCAATTTTCTAGGTCCCTAATGAATTGACCATTTTTTGGTATTTACCTTCTGGATCTTTTAACCTGAAGCCAAATCTCATATTCTCAACTCTATACTTAACCTTCCCAACTTGCTTTCTCTATGCACCTCCTACCTCTCCTACCATCTGGTAAGGCTTCTGTTTGGGCAGGAAATGTGAGATGGTTTGCCCAATTTTCAACTCCAGAGCCAAACCCTTAGTTTAAATACAACTCGACAGAACAAAAATCCCCCTATGAATGAGAATGACTTTTTGCTGGCTAACACCAAACCTGCTTTCCCCAACTTTCAAAACATTACCACATAATCTAGCACTGCCCCATAGGAATAATAGACATGTTTTTAATTTACAACCAACTTTGTGTAAACTGTATTCTTAATAGATATTTTAATAAAAGAAAAAAAAAATACAAGTTTACTTTTGTAAAAGAAAGATCAAAAGTCTTTTTTTCCTAATGTTTAAAATAATAGGTGAAAATATATATTTCTTTTTATGTGTGTGTATGTGCATGTTTGGATCTATTCTCTCAATTTGTATTTCTAACTTTTGTCTTTTATGTAGGTTTTACTATAGATCACTATTTCAGATTTGGAATGTAAGAGACAGCTAAAATCCTAGCATTTTCTCATCTGGTTGCACTATTATTGCTGTCCTTCTGCCTTGTTGGCAATATTGACAATCATTTCCCTGAATTTGGGCAGACAACTTTATAGATGATTAACATTTAAAAACCATCTAAACATGGTGGCAGAACAGATATTGCAGAATATCTGTAATAGATGTAGATTTGAAATGAATTCCAAATTCTATCTAGTTGAGATTTCTCATTTTATATATTAAACTCAGTGACTTACCCAAGCTTATGGTTGTAGTGAAGGAAAAAAAAAAGATTTGAATCTAGGTCATCTGATTCTAGAATTCCTTCCATTATTACTCTGTCATATAATTCCGCAGCAACATATCTTACTCTTGTTTGTGCATCAAAGGTTTTTATATTACAAAACAAAAAGTGACAAATGTTGTAATATTATCAAACAGTATTTTTTTCCTGGTCACAAATACAAGACTAAGTCTTTATAGAATACCTTCAAACAAAAAGCTCCTGAAATTTGTCTCATAATTGCTTGCTTCAGTCTACTTTCCTCAAGTAAGATTAACTAAGACAATCAACTTCCAGAACCCCTGAACTGTTCCCACTGTATTTTCTCTCTTGTTCTGAGTATAAATGAAATTTCATGTAATTCTGTCCCTACTCAGGAGACAACTAACCCTGTGTAACTCTGAACTCTTTACCCTTAATGTTGGCATTAATATCTGAAATAACACAATATCTCCAAAATAATTTTCCTAGATCAGTGACATGAAACTCAAATAGAAAAGGAAGTCACTTAATCATACAGAAGCATGCTTGAAGGAAGTATAATACCTTTGAAAAGAACATATTAGCAGTAGAAGTATAGTATAGTATAATGGTATACTATAGTACATGGTATGATACAATAGCTATGTCCCCAACTATATTTTAATCCAGTTCAAGCCATATTGGGAAGTATTGTGATGTATATTAAAAATTTATTTCCTAGACAATTGGGAAAATCATTTTCCCCAACTGTTGAAACCCATTTCTTATTTTAGGGGAAAATAAAACAGAATATCTGACTTTCCATGTGTCATTGAAGTAGCTGTAATTTCTTCTTTAACATCTGAAATGACTGACATTTTTTTATATATATATATATATATATTTTATAATATTATCCCTTGTATTCATTTTTCCAAATTACCCCCCCTCCCTCTATTCCCTCCCCCCGACGACAGGCAATACCATACATTTTACATATGTTACAATATAGTCTAGGTACAATACATGTGTGCGAATATCATTTTCTTGTTGCACAATAAACATTAGAATCCGAAGGTACATGCAACCTGGGCAGACAGATATTAGTGCTAACAATTTTCATTCCCCTCCCAGTGTTTCTTCTCTGGGTGTAGCTACCTCTGTCCATCATTGATCAACTGGAAGTGAGTTGGATCTTCTTTATGTTGAAGATTTCCACTTCCATCAGAATACATCCTCATACAGTATTGTTGTTGAAGTGTACAGTGATCTTCTGGTTCTGCTCATTTCACTCAGCATCAGTTGATTTAAGTCTCTCCAGGCCTCTCTATATTCCTCCTGCTGGTCATTTCTTACCGAGCAATAATATTCCATAACCTTCATATACCACAATTTACCCAACCATTCTCCAACTGATGGACATCCATTCATCTTCCAGTTTCTAGCTACAACAAAAAGAGCTGCCACAAACATTTTGGCACATATATGTCTCTTTCCGCTCTTTAGTATTTCTTTGGGATATAATCCCAGTAGTAGCACTGCTGGGTCAAAGGGTATGCACAGTTTGATAACTTTTTGGGCATAATTCCAGATTGCTCTCCAAAATGGCTGGATTCTTTCACAACTCCACCAGCAATGTATTAGTGTCCCAATTTCCCCACATCCCCTCCAACATTTGTCATTATTTGTTCCTGTCATCTTAGCCAATCTGACAGGTGTGTAGTGGTATCTCAGAGTGGTCTTAATTTGCATTTCTCTGATCAGTAGTGATTTGGAACACTCTTTCATGTGAGTGGATATAGTTTCAATTTCTTCCTCTGAGAATTGTCTGTTCATATCCTTTGACCATTTATCAATTGGAGAATGGTTCGGTTTCTTATAAATTATGGTCAGTTCTCTATATATTTTGGAAATGAGACCTTTGTCAGAACCTTTGTTTTTAAAAATATTTTCCCAATTTGTTACTTCCCTTCTAATCTTGTTTGCATTAGTATTATTTGTACAGAAACTTTTTAGTTTGATGTAATCAAAATCTTCTATTTTGGGATCAATAATGATCTCTAGTTCTCCTCTGGTCATAAATTCCTTCCTCCTCCAAAAGTCTGAGAGGTAGATTATCCTCTGTTCCTCTAATCTATTTATTATCTCCCTCTTTATGCCTAAATCATGGACCCATTTTGATCTTATCTTGGTATATGGTGTTAAGTGTGGATCCATATCTAATTTCTGCCATACTAATTTCCAGTTTTCCCAACAGTTTTTTCTGAATAATGAATTTTTATCCCTAATGTTGGAATCTTTGGGTTTGTCAAAGATTAGATTGCTATAGATGTACCCTTTTTTGTCCTTTGTATCTAATCTGTTCCACTGATCTACCGGTCTATTTCGTAGCCAATACCAAATGGTTTTGGTGACTGCTGCTATATAATACAGCTTTAGATCAGGTACACTTAGACCACCTTCCTCTGACTTTTTTTTTCATTAGTTCCCTTGCAATTCTTGACCTTTTATTCTTCCATATGAATTTTGTTGTTATTTTTTCTAGGTCATTAAAATAGTTTCTTGGGAGTCTGATTGGTATAGCACTAAATAAATAGATTAGTTTGGGGAGTATTGTCATCTTTATTATATTTGCTCGGCCTATCCAAGAGCACTGAATGTCTTTCCAATTATTTAAATCTGATTTTATTTTTGTGGCAAGTGTTTTGTAATTTTTCTCATATAATTCCTGACTTTTCTTTGGTAGATGGATTCCCAAATATTTTATACTCTCAACATTTGTTTGGAATGGAATTTCTCTTTGTATCTCTTGCTGTTGCATTTTGTTAGTGATATATAAAAATGCCGAGGATTTATGTGGATTTATTTTGTATCCTGCCACTTTGCTGAAATTTTGAATTATTTCTAGTAGCTTTTTAGCAGAGTCTTTGGGGTTCTCTAAGTATACCATCATGTCATCTGCAAAAAGTGATAGTTTAATTTCCTCATTTCCTACTCTAATTCCTTGAATGTCTTTCTCGGCTCTTATTGCTGAGGCTAGCGTTTCTAGTACTATATTGAATAGTAATGGTGATAGTGGGCAACCTTGTTTCACTCCTGATCTTACTGGGAAAGGTTGCAGTTTATTTCTATTGCATATTATGCTTACTGACGGTCTTAAATATATACTCCTGATTATTCTAAGGAATAATCCATTTATTCCTATACTCTCAAGAGTTTTTAGTAGGAATGGATGTTGGATTTTGTCAAATGCTTTTTCTGCATCTATTGAGATGATCATATGGTTCTTATTAATTTGATTATTAATATGGTCAATTATATTAATAGTTTTCCTAATATTAAACCAGCCCTGCATTCCTGGAATAAATCCTACTTGATCATAGTGTATTATCTTGGAGATGATTTTCTGAAGTCTTTTTGCTAATATCTTATTTAAGATTTTAGCATCAATATTCATTAAGGAGATTGGTCTATAATTTTCTTTCTCAGTTTTCGATCTACCAGGTTTAGGTATCAGTACCATGTCTGTGTCATAAAAGGAGTTTGGAAGGACTCCTTCATCCCCTATTTTTTCAAATAATTTATATAACATTGGGGCTAATTGTTCTTTAAATGTTTGGTAGAATTCACATGTGAATCCATCTGGCCCTGGGGATTTTTTCCTGGGGAGTTGATTAATAGCTTGTTCTATTTCTTTTTCTGAAATGGGACTATTTAAGCAATTTATCTCCTCCTCTGTTAATCTAGGGAGCCTATATTTTTGGAGAAAGTCATCCATTTCACTTAAGTTATCAAATTTATTGGCATAAAGTTGGGCAAAGTAACTCCTTATTATTTCTCTAATTTCCTCTTCATTGGTGGAAAGATCCCCCTTTTCATTTGTAAGACTATCAATTTGATTTTCCTCTTTCTTTTTTTTGATCAAATTTACCAAAGGTTTATCTATTTTATTGGCTTTTTCATAAAACCAACTCTTGGTTTTATTTATTAATTCAATAGTTTTTTTACTTTCAATTTTATTGATTTCTCCTTTTAATTTTTGTATTTCGAGTTTAATTTTTGGTTGGGGGTTTATAATTTGGTCTTTTTCTAGCCTTTTAAGTTGTAAGCCCAATTCGTTAATCTTCTCTTTCTCAATTTTCTTCAAATAAGCCTCTAAAGATATAAAATTTCCCCTTATTACTGCTTTAGCTGCATCCCAAAGATTTTGATATGATGTCTCATCATTATCATTATCTTGGGTGAAATTGTTAATTGTTTCTATAATTTGCTCTTTCACCCAGTCATTCTTTAAGATGAGATTATTCAGTTTCCAATTACTTTTTGGTCTATTTACCCCTAACTTTTTACTGAATGTAGCTTTTATTGCATTGTGATCTGAGAAGAAGGCATTTATTATTTCTGCCTTCCTACATTTAATTTTGAGATCTTTATGTCCTAATATATGGTCAATTTTTGTATAGGATCCATGAACTGCTGAGAAGAAAGTATATTCCTTCCTATTGCCATTCAGTTTTCTCCAAAGGTCTATCATACCTAGTTTTTCTAATGTTCTATTTACTTTTTTAATTTCTTTCTTGTTTGTTTTGTGGTTTGATTTGTCTAAATCTGAGAGTGCAAGGTTGAGATCTCCCACTATTATAGTTTTACTGTCTATTTCTTCTTGCAGTTCTCTTAACTTTTCCTTTAGAAAGTTAGATGCTATACCACTTGGTGCATATATGTTTAGTATTGATATGGCTTCATTATTTATGCTACCTTTCAGCAGGATATAGTTTCCTTCCTTATCTTTTTTAACAAGATCTACTTCTGCTTTTGCTTGATCTGAGATAAGGATAGCTACCCCTGCTTTTTTGGCTTTACCTGAAGCATAATAGGCTCTGTTCCAACCTTTTACCTTTACTCTGTATGTATCTCCCTGCTTTAAGTGTGTTTCCTGTAGGCAACATATTGTAGGGTTCTGCTTTTTGATCCAATCTGCTATCCGTCTCCATTTGATGGGATCGTTCATCCCATTTACATTTACAGTTAAAATTACTAATTCTGTATTTCCTGCCATCGTATTATCCCCAGATTATACTTTTTTCCCTTGACCCCCCGATCCCCCTCCCCGATATTTAATTTACAGACCCCCCTTGTGACGCGCAACCCTCCCTCTTTTTTTTTTTTTTTTTAGGATCCCTCCCCCCTCCCTCCAAGTCCCTTCACTTATTCTCCTTTTCCTTTCCCCTTTTCCTCTCCCCCCTTTTAATGAGGTGAGAGAAAATTCTCTGAAAAACAAATATGTTAATTATTTACTCTTTGAGCCTCTTCTGATGAGAGTAAGATTCACACAATGATTCTCCCCCTCACTAAGTTCCCTCAGATATGGTGTATTTTCTATGTCTCTTCCTGGGATGTAGTTTCCCTCTTTTTATCACTCCTTCCCCTTTTTCTGAACCGACCTCCTTCCCTTTACTACACCCCCCTTTTTTTCTTTTATATCAGTAAAATCAAATTATCCTTGAGTATTTTTTTATACCCACAACAGAGTTACAGTTCTCAAGGGTTCTGTGTACCTTTTTCTGTTTCTCTTCAGTCTTGTGGATGTAGATCAAATTTTTTGTTTAAGTCTGGTTTTTTTCTTAGAAACATATAGAATTCCTCTGTTTCATTGAATGACCATCTTCTTTCATGGAAAAAGATGCTAAACTTAGCTGGGTAGTTCATTCGTGGTTGCAGTCCTTGATCTTTTGCCTTACGGAATATCAGGTTCCAGGCCCTTCTATCTTTTAATGTGGAGGCAGCCAGATTTTGGGTGACCCTTATTGTGGCATCTTGGTTTTTAAATTGTTTTTTTCTAGCTGCTTGCAGGATTTTCTCCTTTGTGTGGTAATTCTGCAGCTTAGCCACAATATTCCATGGTGTTCTTTTTTTAGGGTCTATTTCAGAAGGAGTTCGATGAATTCTTTCCACATCTACTTTCCCTTCTGTTTCTATTATCTCTGGACAGTTCTCTTTGATAATTTCCTGTAAAATAGAATCTAGGCTCTTTTTTTGGTCATAGTTTTCTGGAAGTCCAATAATCCGCAGATTATCTCTCCTAGATCTATTTTCCAGGTCTATAGATTTTCCCAGTAAGTATTTGACGTTGTTCTCCAGCTTCTCATTTTTTTTGTTTTGTTTGACTGATTCTTGGGTTCTCTGTGAATCATTCATTTCTATTTGTTCCATCCTGACTTTTAAGGAGTTATTTTCTTCTTTCACAGTTTTTAGTTCTTTTTGTAAATGCCCAATTTCATTTTTAAATGAATTATTTTGCTCTATTGAATTTTTTTCCATTTCCCTAATTTTTTTTTTTTGAGAATTATTTTCTTTTTCCAATTCAGAAATTCTATTTTCTTGAGACTTTTTTATCTTTTCCAATTCAGAAATCCTACTTTCCTGTGTTTTTTTAACCTTTTCTAATTCACTAATTTTGTTTCCCTGCATCTCCTGTGAATTCTTTATTTTTTCCAACTCCAATTTCAGGACGTTGTTATTCTCTATCATAACTTCCCTTTCCTTTCCCCATTTTTCTTCGACCTCCCTCAATTTTTTAAGAGCTTCTTCTAGGAGAGAGTTATGTGATGGGGGGCAGGAATCGTTCCCCTTTAGGTTGTTGTCTGCTGATTCTCTGCTGTCAACTTCCTCGGGGTTGGTTACCCGCTCTTTCTCTGTATAGAAGGAATCTATAGTTTTTCTAGCTTTTTTGCTCATACTTAAAAAAATCTTTTGGGGTCTGTCCCTGGGGTAGGAAATGATTTTACTTCTTTACCAGCTTCCTCCCAGACTGGATGGATGCAGCGGCCCCTGCGCCTGAGCTAAGATAGAGCTCTGGGAGAGAGTTCCCCACCCCCTCCCTGGAGGTGCCTCAGAGGTGATTAGCACTACTGTGCTTCTAGGGCGTAGAATAGTGAAGACAGCATGAAAGCCCAGCCTATGTGTCCGGGTGGGGTGTGGATGTCTGCAGCAGGTGACTTGAGAAGCCCCTGCGCTCAAACTGGAAGTGTCTGCCAGAAACTGCGGTTCCTAGTTCAAAGGGTTCTGCTTCTCTGGGACTTCCTGGAGCTGAGTTCCACTCCCTCCAGCTAAGCTAGGCAGTGTGTGTTGCCTTGGGCCGTATCCACCCACTTGTCAGTCTCTTAACTATTCTCAGGAGGTAGCTGAGGCCACACCCCCTGGTGCCAAGAGTTCTGCTGAGTCACCCCCTGGATTGGGGAAAATCTAATTTGAGTTTTAAAATATTTTGGCTTTCTCTTCTGAACTGCTAAATAATTAGCAGAGAAGAGCTAACAGCCTGTGCCAGATTCCTTTACCTCAGTGGCTTCTCTGATCCCAGAGCCCTTCCCAGCGCAATGGGCGCAGTGTGCCCCTACCCCACCGTCTGTGCTGGTCTTTCTTATTCCTCCCCTGAGAACTGACCTTTCCTGTTGAAACTCCAGATTCTCTTCAGCTGGTAAGTCGTGCTTCCAGTCCTTGTGGTATCTATCAGTCCTGAGCTAATTTTGAGACTTAATTTATCTAATTGGTTGTGAGGGAGTGAGGACGTTCACTGAGTCGTGTGTTTCTTCTCCGCCATCTTGGCTCTGCCCCCAATGACTGACATTTTTAAAGACACACACACACACACAGAGAAAGAGAGTCATTAAATTATTTTTATTAAAAGGAATTTCAAAACTCAAATGTAAAAATTGATTCATTGCCAAAAACATCTGTCAAATTCTTGCCAAGGATATATGTTCAGAAATTATCTTGAAGCAGGTGTAATGCAAGAGTGCAAGATTCAACATCAACAGACAAGAGTTTGAATCTCTCCTACCATGTTATTTACAACTTGTGTTACTGTGGGCAGTTCACTTAATCTTTCTTAATTTTAGTTAAAGGCAACTGGTTACACAGAGGATAGAAATTAGAAAAAAACAATTTCAAATCAGTTTCAAACACTTGCTTTTTTTTTTTTTAATTCTAGGTCAATAATTTAAGTTCTGTCTGCTTCAGTTTTCTTTATTATAAAATGAAAATGCTAAAGTACTAAGATGTGAAAAATTGCCCTCTACATTTGTAAAGAGGATTGCATGTGGCAAGGAGAGTTGTTTTATGTGATTAGAACTGGGTAGAATAAAACACTCTAGCATTTTCTTCCCACTCCTAAAGAAGAAATAGGAAGTTGCTGCCAGAAGTTACCATTCTGGTCTTCTTGGAAGGAGGTACCACACACACACACATACACACACTCACACAGAGAGAGAGAGAGAGAGAGAGAGAGAGAGAGAGAGAGAGAGAGAGAGAGGCACACACACATATAGTGATGGAGATTTAGAGATATATAATTATATACATATGTGTGTATACACCTTTCCTACATGATACCTTTTTTAAAAATGAAATACATCGCAAAAAGCAAAAGAGATACATTTTATCCAAATCATAAAAAAAGAAAAATCAGAGAAGTTATACATAGATGAATATCTAACATACAATTCAAAATTAAGGAGCTTTCTAATTGGGAATAACAGCTCAATTGAGAGAGTGTTCTTCATCTCATCCAATGGGAAACCATTCATGCAAACTAGGAATAGGGCCATTTCATCTCACGTCTTCTTACTCTCTTCATTCAACAACTTGAAGTGCAGTTTGCCTCTTCTATCTTCTCTCTCAGAATTGAATTTCAGAAGCTTCTGAAGGGACTCAACACTTGAAGTCAACTTAAGCCTTCACCTCAAGAAGATCCAGAGTCTCACAGCAACCTAGAGAGGATTTTCATGGGAAAGTCCTAAAAGTGACTTGCTTTAGAGAGTTTTAAGGAGAATAACTGGAGAGTATATCATCCCATCATTCATCCAGGGCAGAGTCTTCATCTTCACAAATAAAGAAATATTCTCATTACAATGGTTTTGGTGATATGGGTTACACTAATAACAACAACCTTGCAGAATTATTGAAAAATTTGAATGGTATGATTTGTTGGGGGTTTTCCAAAGTTATTAGCAAAATATTGAGTACTTAGATATAATAGAAATGCTTATTTCTCTTATCCTTAAGGCATTATCTTCCTCTATAAAATGAGGAGGATTGACTTAATTCTTCTAAAGTTTCTTTAAGCTCTTAATCTTTGATCCAGGATGCATCATGAGAGATTAAGCTACTAACCTAGTTTAAAGTTTCTTTTAGCATAGTTTTATTTCAGTATATTGTATATTTCAAATAAATAATGTTAGACAAGTTAGTAAATTACTTTTTTTCCAAACATGTGATTTTACCAATCTGATAATTCCACTGCCAACCACATTGTCAAAATCATTTGCGACAGGATTATAGACATTTTATTGGGATAATGAAAGCTTAAGTGACTTGTCTGTGGTCACATAGCTAGTATGTGCTAGAGAGAAAACTTGAATTCATAACTTTACTTCAATATATCAGGACAAATTTAAATAATATTTACAAGACGATATCTTAATGATAGTCAATTATACAAATTTTTGGCTAATAGCACAAAGAACATAAAAAGAAGCATTATTTTTATGAAATGAAAAACTGTGAAATATTTGTTAAATTGTACAGATCCATATTATCTTTTTTGCTTATTTTCTTTTAATGGATATTTGGAAATTAAACTTTAGCTCAGAATAAAAACAATGAGATAGGAGCAAAACAGGGATGAGGTTCAAAGGGTAAATTTCATTTATTACAAGTACTTTTTACCAGCAAAGTCTAAACTTCTTTATCAGCAGTGTTTGGATTCATAAAGGAAAAAAAAAAGTTGAGCCTATGAGTCTCTTGGGAGAAAACTACCACAAGGAAAAAAAAAAAATCTCTCTTAATTGGAGGGAAAATCACCTAATATTTAGTCAATTTAAATAATTAATACTTTATATTTGCTTCTCAAAGTTTGTTATTATTTTAGGTTAGTTTTTTCTTGCTTTTTAACATTCTAAGTTGTAGAAGGGAAATAATAACAGATTTAAAAAAAAAAAATTATCACTCATGGATACAAAGAATTTCACTTAAATAATCCCATATCACACAGAAAGGAGGAAAGGAAAAAAAATGAAATAAAAATAATAATAGGATAGTCTCTACAATAAAGGGAAATGTTAGAAATGATAGAAATTTTGTCTTAAAATCCCTTTTCCAAAAAGAGACCCATAAGTTTGTTGTTTAGTGATTTCATGCAATCCAATAAAACAAAGCCTGCCAGATTATAAAATATATTACAAAATAATATTAATAGAAAATTAGTAGAAACATTGTCCATGTCCTTTCATGTGAATTGGTTCTTGAACCCAAATTTCTGAGATTCAATAAGATTTCTCCTTAATTCCACTCAAAACACTTCAAAATTATTTTAGTCAATAAGTATTTATTAATCAATTACTTACTATTTACCAGACACTGTGTTAAGGAGAACACAAAGAAAGACAAAAAATAGATCCTGTTTTTGAGGAGCTTATAAGTCAAATAGGAGAGATAATTTTCAAATATCTATGTACAAACAACTTATGTAAAGGATAAATTTGTGATATTCAATAGAGGAAAGTGCTAGCATTAATTAGCATCAAGAATATATTTTCTTAGGAGATAGGATTTTAATAAGGAATTGAAGAAAAGCCTGAGATGCTGTTTCCTGCTATGTGAATACATATTATGTCTTTTTCCATGAATCTCCTACAATCCATAAGAAGGAGGAAAAAAAAAAAAAGACTTTACATATGCAAAAAGCTATAAAGGATGTAGTGAGGAACCATGTGTAAAACAGTTTTTGTTTAGAGCTAGCAGATAAGTTCAAATTGCCAGTCAACTATTTCCTACTGGTGAAAGTGAGGTCAAGCTGGATGATGTCTATAATCCCTTTTAGCTCTCACATTTAATTATTTGTAATCAGAATATGTATGTTTAAATAAATAAAAAAAGATAGAACAGTAAGAGAAAGAAGCATCAATTGACCATCACATGGTCTTCCTTTATTTCCATGAAATGTCAGGAGCTCCAACACACTAAACAAATCCTCCACCATAAGCACATTCATTGAGAAATACTCATGGGCCATACATAGTAATAAAATATGGGTATATTATAATCTACATAATAGGAGGGAATACTTTCAAACAGAAGGGAATACCTTCGTACATGAAATGCCAGGTCTATTGACGTATATTATATGAGAACATCTACCACCAAAACTGAATCAATGTAGATGTGCAGTTGTCTAATATGGAAAACCATGGCATAAAGTGAATATCATTTGGGAAGTTTTGTGCCTTGGAAAAAGATCTAGATTTGACATCATGGGAATTAAATTTGGATCTTCTCCTTGTCATTTAGGACTTGGAGCAAGTGACATAAACTATTAGTATCTCAAACGTTAACATGAGAAACCTGGATTAGCTGACCTCAAAAATGTCTTTTAAAGAGAAACTAATTCATTAGTAATTTAGACTCATTGTAGTTACCAAACTCATTCCTACAAGATGCACTGGGAGAGTAAAAATGACAGTAATAGAGTTGTGTGCTCTAGGGAATGTGAGAATATGGATTCAAATCTTGTTTATGTGAACTTGGTTTTATATCCTTGGTGTTAATTTTCCATGACTATAAAATGTGGGGGACTAAACCACATGATCTCAGATGTCACTTTTAGCTCTAAAACTATAATCAGATAAACCTACTCATTTATTTTGCTTATGCTAAAAGATTTCTAATTACATTGCTTATAATCTGAATTCTGTTTAAGGACACTTTTAGTCACTTTTACAAACCTCTCACATTTCTCCATTTTTTTTAATTAATAATTTTGATTTACCAGATATATGCATGGGTGATTTTATAACATTGACAGTTGCCAAACCCCTTGTTCCAATTTTTCCCCTCCCTTCTCCCCTCCCCCCCAGATAGCAGGTTGACCAATATGTGCCAAATATGCTAGAGTAAATTAAATACAATATACTTATACATGACCAAACAGTTGTTTTGCTGTACAAAAAGAATCAGACTTTGAAATAGTGTACAATTAGTCTATGAAGGAAATACGAAATATAGGTGGACAAAATTAGAGGGACTGGAAATTCTATTTAGTGGTTCATAATTATCTCCTAGAGTTCTTTAGCTAGGTGTAGCTGGTTCAGTTCATTACTGCTCTATTGGAACTGATTCTCTTTGTTGAAAATGGCTACATCCATCAGAATTGAGCATCATATTGTATTGTTGTTGAAGTATACAACAATCCCCTGGTCCTGCTCATTTCACTCAGCATCACTTCATGTAATTCTCTCCAGACCTTTCTGAAATTATCCTGTTGGCCATTTCTTACAGAACAATAATATTCCATAATATTCCTATACCACAGTTTATTCAGCCAATCTCCAACTGATGGGCATCCATGTAGTTTCCAGTTTCTGGCCAAGACAAAGAGAGCTGCCACAAACATTCTTGCACATACAGGTCCCTTTCCCTTCTTTAAAATGTCTTTGGGATATAAACCCAGTAGCAACACTGCTGGGTCAAAGGGTATGCACAGTTTGATAACTTTTTGAGCATAGTTCCAAATTCTTCTCCAGAATGCCTGTATGTATTCACAGTTCCACCAACAATGTATCAGTATCCCTGTTTTCCCACATCCCCTCCAATATTATTTTTCCCTTTCATTCTAGCCAATCTGACAGGCATGTAGTGGTATCTCAGAGTTGTCTTAATTTGCATTTCTTTGATCAGTAGTGATTTGGAGCATCTTTTCATATGACTAGAAATAGTTAATTTTTTTATCTGAGAATTGTCTGTTCATATCCTTTGAACATTTATAAATTGGAGATTAACTTGATTTCTTATATATTAGAGTCAATATAATAGAGTCAATATTTTGGAAATGAAACATTATCGGCATTAATTTTGTTTGTACAAAAACTTTTCAATTTGACATAATCAAAGTTTTCTACTTTGTGATCAGTAATGATCTCTATTTCTTCTTTGGACATAAATTAATTCCCCTTCCACAGGTCTGAGAGGTAAACTATCCTATGTTCCTCTAATTTATTTATACTCACATTCTTTATTTCCAGGCCATAAACCCATTTTGACCTGACCTTGGTGTACGCTGTTAAGTGTGGGTCAATGCCTAGTTTCTGCCATATTAATTTCCAATTTTCCTAGCAATTTTTGTCAAACATTGAGTTCTTATCCCAAAGACTGCGGTCCTTGGGTTTGTCAAAAACTAGGTTATTAGAGTTATTGATTATTTTGTCCTTTGGACATAACCTATTCCACTGATCAACTAGTCTGTTTCTTAGCCAATACCAAATGGTTTTGTTAACCACTGCTTTATAATGTAATTTTAGATCTGGTACAGCTAGGCCACTTCATTTTATGTTTTATTTTTTTTCCATTGATTCCCTTGAAATTCTTGACCTTTTGTTTTTCCATATGGACATTGTTGTTATTTTTTCTAGGTCATTAAAATAGTTTTTTGGGAGTCTGATTGGTATAGCGCTAACTAAATAGTTTAGTTTAGGTAGTATTGTCATCTTTATTATATTTGCTGGCCCTATCCAAGAGCATTTACTATTTTTCCAATTGGTTAAATCGGACTTAATTTGTGTGGAAAGTGTTTCATAATTTTGCTCATATAGTTTCTTATTTTCCCTTGGCAGATAGATTCCTAAATATTTTATTCTATTGGTAGTGACTTTAAATGGAATTTCTCTCTGTAACTCTAACTGTTGGATTTTGTTAGTGACATAAGAATGCTGATGATTTATGTGGATTTATTTTGAATCCTGCAACTTTGCTAAAGGTGTAGATTATTTCTAATAGCTTTTTAGTTGAATCTTTAGGGTTCTCTATGTATACCATCATATTATCAGCAAATAGTGATAATTTGGTTTGCTCATTACCTGTTCTAATTCCTTTAATCTCTTTCTCCATTCTTATTGCCAAAGCTAGCATTTCTAATACAATATTGAATAGTAATGGTGATAGTGGACAACCTTGTTTCACCCCTGATCGTAATGGGAATGGTTGCAATCTTTCCCAATAACATATGATGCTTATTGATGTTTTTAAATAGATGCTACTGATTATTTTAAGGAAAAGTCCATTTATTCCTATACTCTCAAGTGTTTTTAATAGAAATGGATGTTGGATTTTATCAAATGATTTTTCTGCATCTATTGAGATGATCATATCATTTTTGTTAATTTGATTGTTAATATGGCCAATTTTACTGATAGTTTCCCTAATATTAAATCAGCCCTGCATTCCTGGTATAAATGCTACTTGATCTTAGTGTATTATCCTGGGGATGATTTTCTGAAGTCTTTTTGATAATATCTTATTTAAGATTTTAGCATAAATATTCATTAGATCTATAGTTTTCTTTCTCCATTTTCAATCTACCTGGTTTGTGTATAAGTACCATGTCTGTGTCATAAAAGAAATTTGGTAGGACTCCTTCACTCCCTATTTTTTCAAATAGTTTATATAACACTGGAGCTAATTGTTCTTTGAATGTTTGGTAGAATTCACCTATGAATCTATCTGGACCTGGAGATTTTTGATTTAGGGAATTGATTAATAGGTTGCTCTATTTCTTTTTCTGAAATGGGATTATTTAAGTAATTTACTTCCTCCTCTGTTAATCTGGAAACCCTATATTTTTGGAGGTAGTCCTCCATTTCACTTATGTTATCAAATTTATTGGCATAAAGTTGGGCAAAGTAACTCCTTATTATTTCTCTAATTTCCTCTTCATTGATGGACAGTTCCCTGTTTTCATTTTTAAGACTAACAATTTGATTTTCTTCTCCAAAGGTTTATCTATTTTATTGTTTTTTTTTTCATAAAACTAACTCTTAGTTTTATTTATTAGTTCAATAGTATTTTTTAATTTCAAAATCATTAATTTCTCCTTTTAATTTTAGAATTTTAAGTTCAGTATTTGATTAGAGGTTTTTAATTTGGTCTTTTTTCTAGCTTTTTAAGTTGTAAGCCCAATTCATTGATCTTCCCTTTCTCTATTTTTTTCAAGTAAGCCTTCAAAGATATAAAATTTCCCCTTATTACTACTTTTGCTGCATCCCACAAATTTTGGTATGATGTCTCATCATTGTCATTATCTTGAGTGAAGTTATTGTGTCTATAATTTGCTGTCTCACCCAATCATTCTTTAAGATGAGATTTTTTCATTTACAATTAGTTTTTGATCTACCCCTAACTTTTTGTTGAATGTAGTTTTTATTGCATTGAGATCTGAAAAGAGACCCTTTAGTATTTCTGCCTTCCTGCATTTAATTTTGAGATCTTTATGTCCTAATATATGGTCAATTTTTGTATAGGGTCCATGAATGGCTGAGAAGAAAGTATACTCCTTTCTGTCACCATTCAGTTGTCTCCAAAGATCTATCATACCTAATTTTCCTAATATTCAATTTACCTTTTTAATTTCTCTTGTATTTGCTTTGTGGTTTGATTTACCTAATTCTGAGAGAGCAAGGTTGAGATCTCCCACTATTATAGTTTTGCTATATATTTCTTCTTACAACTCTCTTAACTTCTCCTTTAGAAAGATAGATCCTCATAAATAGATTAGAGAAACAGAGGATAATATACCTCTCAGAACTGTGGAGGAGGAAGGAATTTATGACTAGAGAAGAACTAGAGATCACAAAATAGAAGATTTTGATTACATCAAACTAAAAAGTTTCTGTACAAACAATACTAATGCAAATAAGATTAGAAGGGAAGTAACAAATTGAGAAAATATTTTTCCAGTTAAAGGTTCTGATAAAGGTCTCATTTCCAAAATATATAGAGAACTGACCCTAATTATTAGAAATCAAGCCATTCTCCAGTTGATAAATGGTCAAAGGGTATGAACAGACAATTCTCAGATGATGAAATTGAAAGTATAACCACTCATATGAAAGAGTGTTCCAAATCATTACTGATCAGAGAAATGCAAATTAAGACAACTCTGAGATACCACTACACACCTGTCAGAATGGCTAAGATAACAGGAACAAATAATGATGAATGTTGGAGGGGATGTGGGAAAACTGAGACACTAATACATTGTTGGTGCAGTTGTGAAAGAATCCGCCCATTCTGGAGAGAAATTTGGAACTATGCCCAACAAATTATCAAACTGTGCATACCCTTTGATCCAGCAGTGCTACTTCTCGTCTTATATCCCAAAGAATTACTAAAGAGGGGAAAGAGACCTGTGTGTGCCAAAATGTTTGTAGCAGCTCTTTTGCTAGTGGCTAGAAACTGGAAAATGAATGGATGTCCATCAATTGGACAATGGTTGGGTAAATTGTGGTATATGAAGGTTATGGAATATTATTGCTCTGTAAGAAATGACCAGCAGGATGAATTCAGAAAGGCTTTGCGAGACTTGCATGAACTGATGCTGAGTGAAATGAGCAGAACCAGAAGACTACTATACACTTCAACAACAATACTGTATGAAGATGTATTCTGATGGAAGTGGATATCTTCAACATAAAGAAGACCCAACTCACTTCCAGCTGATTAATGATGGACAGAAACAACTGCACCCAGAGAAGAAACACTGGGGATTGAATGTAAAATATTAGCACTACTGTCTATCTACCCAGGTTACTTATACCTTCGGAATCCAATACTTAACGTGCAACAACAAAATTGGATTTACACACATATATTGTATCTATGTTATACTGTAACACATGTAAAATATATGGGATTGCCCGTCATCTAGGGGTGGCAGTACAGGGAGGGAGGGGAAAATATGGAAAAATGAATACAAGGGATAATGTTACAAAAAATTACTCATTCATATATACTGTCAAAAATTTATAATTATAAAATTAATAAAAAAAGAAGAAAGTTAGATCCTATACCACTTGGTGCATATATATTTAGTATTGAAATTGCTTCATTGTCTGTGCTACCATTTAGCAAGATGTAGTTTCCTTCCCTATCTCTTTTGATTAGATCAAATTTTGCTTTTGCTTGATCTGAGATAAGGATGGCTACACTTGCTTTTTTTACTTCACTTGAAGCATAATAGATTCTGCTCCAGCCTTTTACTTTTACTCTGTATATATCTCCCAGCTTTAAATGTGTTTCCTGTAAACCATATATTGTAGGATTCTGACTTTTGATCCAGTCTGCTATCTGTCCCCACTTAATGGGAAAGTTCATCCTATTCACATTTACCATTAAAATTACTAATTTTGTATTTCCTGCCATCATATTATCCCCTGATTATGCTTTTTTTCCTTACACCTCCTAAACCCCTTCTCCAGTATTACACTTATGAGCCCCACTTGCGTCATGCAGCCCTCCCTCTTAGTATCCTTCCTTCCTTCCTTTAAATCCCTTTCCCTTTCTTGCTGCCTTTCCTTATTGCTCTTTTCTTTTTGCCTGTTCTTCTCCCTTGTTTTTAATGAGGTGAAAAAGACTTTTCTGTAAAACCAATATGTCAATTATTTTCTCTTTGAGCCAATTCTGATGGGAATAAGGTTCACACAATATTCTCCCCCCTCTCTAACTTCCCTCAGATATGATAGGTTTTCTTTGCCTCTTTGTGGGATGCATCTCCTCTTTCCCCTTTTTCTGATACTATCCCCTTTCCATTTCTACTTCCCCACCCTTTTTTTTGTCATATCCTTAAAATGAAATTATACATGTAGTCTTAATGTATATCCACAATAGCAATATTGTTCTCAAGAGTTCCTTTTACCTTTTTCTCCTTCTCTGAAGTCCTACAATTAGAGATCAAATTTGTTTTTTTGTTTTTTGGTTTTTGGTTTTTTTTTGTTGTTTTTGTTTTGTTTTGTTTTGTTTTGTTTTGTTTTTTCCTTAGAAACATATGGAATTAATCTGTTTCATTAAATGCCATTCTTCCATGGAAGAAAATGCTCAACTTAGCTGGGTAGTTTATTCTTGGCTGAATTCCAAGTTCTTTTGCCTTTTGGAATATCAGATTCCAGGCCCTTTGATCCTTTAATGTAGAGGCAGCCAGATCTTGAGTGTCCCTTATTGTAGCACCTTAGTATTTAAATTGTTTTTTTCCCTGCTGCTTGTAATATTTTTTCCTTAGTTTGATGTTTCTGAAAGTTGGCCACAAGATTCCATTTTTTTTTTTGTTTGTTTGTTTGTTTGTTTTGTTTTTTGGGGGGGTCTTTTTCAGAAGGTATTCGATGAATTCTCAATGCCTATTTTACTCTG
Organism: Sminthopsis crassicaudata; assembly: GCF_048593235.1. Taxonomy (NCBI): domain Eukaryota; kingdom Metazoa; phylum Chordata; class Mammalia; order Dasyuromorphia; family Dasyuridae; genus Sminthopsis; species Sminthopsis crassicaudata. The sequence continues at coordinate 46,657,415 of NC_133620.1, forward strand.
GTTCTGTTACCTCTTGGCAGTTCTCTTTGATGATTGACTGTAAAATAGTATCTAAGCACTTTTTTTTCATCATAATTTTTTGGAAGTCCAACAATCCTCACGTTGTCTCTCCTAGATCTATTTTCCAGGTCTGTCATTTTGACAAGTAGATAGCTGACATTTTTCTCCAGATTTTCATTTTTTTTGGTTTTGCCTGACTGATTCTTAGTGTCTCCATGAATCATTCATTTCTATTTGTTCAGTTCTGATTTTCAATGAATTATTTTCTTCATTACTTTGTGTGTGTGTGTGTGTGTGTGTGTGTGTGTGTGTGTGTCCAATTGCATTTTTAGATGAGTTGTTTTGCTCTATGGAATTTTTTTCCAATTCACTAAATTTGTTTTTTAGTGATTTATTTACTTTTTCCAATTCACAAATCCTACTTTCTTGGGAATTCTTTATTTTTTCCAATTCACAGATCCTACTTTACTGTGATTTCTTTACCTTTTCCAACTTCTTAATTCTGTTTCCCTACACTTCCTGTGAATTCTTTATCTTTTCCAATTCACATTTCAGGAAGTTTTTTTACCTTTTCTAATTCACATTTCAGGACATTGTTATTCTTTAGCATAGCTTCTCTTTCCTTTCCCCATTTTCCTTCTAATTCTCTCTTTAGATTTTTAATATTTTCTTCTAGGAGAGCGTTATTTGGGATATTGTCTGGAAGGTGTCTGCTATTATTCTCCTCAAGGTTGGAAGCCTCCTCTTTTTCTGCATAAAAGCTGTCAATCATTTTCTTCATTTTTTTGTTCATTTTTTTTAAGCCTTCAGGGTCTTCCCTCAGTGCAAGGAAATTACCAGCTTTCTCTGCAGATCAAGGATGGGTTTATTGATAGTATCTGTCCTTTCAATGGGCTGCAAGGAATGGGAAGAGCTCCATGTGGAAGTTAGTATGCATTGTTATCATGGGCCAGCTGTGTAAGTGCCCTGCAAAGAGTCCCACTTTGAGGATTAGTGACTGCCTTGGGGCTAGAGGTTAAGGAGCAAAGGTATCACTGCCCCACCACAAATGCCCTCACTGCACTGGAAGTTCCACTACCCCTGGTGAGCCTCTCTCTGTGCAGATGAAAAGCTGCCCCGAGCTGTGCCCCTGCTGTGTATGACTGCCCCCTATCACAAGCCCCTGGCTGCAGAATGCCACAAAGAGCTGTTTATGGTTTGCACTAGGTCATTTCTGGTCCTGAATGAGTGCAGCTAGATCCTCTTGGGCTTGGCGTCCCTCAGAGTACTCACTACCCAAGGTTCCAACACTTCTTCCAGTCTGCTGCTTCCCCACCAAAGCAAAGCAGTCAGGCTGTTGCAGAGAGCTCTATGTAAGCCTTCCAACCACAGAGGCCCCCCTGCTCCCTTTTCTATCCATGCTCTGTGCTGATCTGCTCCCACCTCAGGTCAAACCTTTTCTAGTGATATTCCTGATTCTCTTCCGCTGGTAAGTTTTTGTATTTGCAATCTTCGTGGGTTTTACCCATCAACTGCTGTTTTTGAGGCTGAATTAAGTAGTTGGTAGAAAGTTCCATCTTGTTTCTCCACCATCTTGGCTCCGCCCCTCTCCATTAATTTTTATTATTTTTTTTTAATAAAAGTAAAATGATGATTACAGGTGACTTTCAAATAATGCTTATGACAATGCTTTCTTAAACTTTTTGTATATGTCATGTTCACTTTGGTAGTCTATTGAAATCTATGCAAAAATATCAGAATAATGTTAGCAGAAGAACCAAATAAAATTCATAAAATTACCAACATATACTGAAATATATTTACCAAAATGTTGTTCTTAAAGGTTCAATGAAACCAAAGTTTAAAAGTCCTTATAAAGATTTATGATTCTTTATATCAATTATTTCATGTGATGTTCACTAGAGCTACCAGATTTTACAGATTAGGTAAAAGGCTTAGGCACATCAGTATTCTTAGGAGACAACAAAAAACAGGGAAGGGGAAATTTGGAGGGGTTAAATCTATATTTGAAGGCAAAGGAATAGTCAATAGTAATAAGTGAATATTCTTTTATGGCTTCGTATTGAAGACAATAGGATGTAATATATTTGTCAATGAATTTCTGTTTCATTGATTTCAGCTGTTGATTGCTCTGTCTGTCCATATAGTGAAGACCACTTTGTTTCTTTCTAGATTTTCCTCTACCTCTGCTTGGTATTTTTCTGAACTAATGTGTCACTTTGCACCAGTAACTATTTAAACTCAATATGACACTTCCAGGCCAATACAACTTTGCCCAGAGCTGCTGCTCTGGGGATGGTGATGTGTCAGCTGGAAGAAGCAATTGGAGCTATCCCAAGTAGCTGCAATGGAATCATCTTTGTAGTGTTAATAATTTATTCTGTTCCAGAGCTATGTTAGTTGTTTCATGCTCCTCACTCTCGTGCCAAACATACCTACGTTTCTCAGGACCTCCTTCTTCTGTGGTCTTTTAGGCATCATTTATACATCTATGTTTTGATAGAAGTATAATCTCATTGGATGGTAATTCCACAAGTTCTGCATGTCTTTTTATTTTGTATATTTTTGTACATGATCTTCCATCAATCTTTCATGGAAGAAACACACAAAGTGCTGGAGGATATTTTGTGGGATCTTTTAATATTTCATGGCTATCACTGTAATGGATTGTTGGTATTTGTCATGTGGTCTATTGGTATTTGTCAGTCTTCAGTCTTGTCCAGGGGTGCTATCCTTTCTGTACTCAACCTCTCAAAAGTCCTACTTTCTTAAAGGCTCATTTATCATATTACCTCCTAGAAGATATTTTCCTCATTTACTTGATTATCAAAGCTACCTACTGCACTTGTAATTAATTTATATTTTCTTTTTATGTATTATATACTTAGAATGGCAGCAAAACAGACAGATCTAGCCACAACATTATAAGAGACAGACAATATTCCTTATTTAATATTTGTAACTATATCAGAGCAAAAAAGGATGTGTGTGTATATATATATATATATATATGTGTGTGTGTGTGTGTGTGTGTGTGTGTGTGTGTGTGTGTGAGTGTGTGTGTGTATACATATATATGTATGTATAAAACTCCTTAACAAATATTTTAATTAAAATTATATCAGTTGACCCATTCAATTAATATGTGACTGCTAAAATGTTGAAATACATTTTTACTCAATCCCCAAAGTTTAAGAAGTTATCTTATTTTCCTATCTGAAACTGTTCTTACTTTATCACATTCTATATTGTATCATACTGATCTGTGTACATGTTGTATTTCCCCTATTACATTGTTACCTTCACAGTAACTTATAATAATATATTATATCCAGGATACTTTTTTCCCCTGAGGCAATTGGGGTTAAGCGACTTGCCCAGGATCACACAGTTAGAAAGTGTTAAGTGTCTGCTGTCACATTTGACCTCAGGTCCTCTTGACTTCAAGGTTGGTGCTTGTGCCATCTAGCTTCCCCAATGTTTTTAAAAGTAATTTTTGCTGTGGAATTAAAATAAAGACCTAAATGTAAGTATCCCCTACTCCTTTGAGGAAACACTTTGCCTCAAATATCTAAATATTTTAGAAGAAAAAATTTTTATGCAGAAACAATTTGTAAAGTCAGTTGCTTCATCTTTCCAATATGTCTGACACACTTAATTTTAGCTATTTCAGCTCTAAGATGAGAGTCCACAAGTTATAAAGCTCAAAATTAATTATTTCAAATGTAATAAACCCTGATTAAATATTAGGTTGTCACAACTTCTTCCCTGGGGATTTGTATTTCTTTACAATTTAAAAGAAAGGAAACTAAGTTATGATTACCCCTCTAATGGATCTGAGGGAAAATTATTCAAAGTGAATTTGGGGTACTTTTTGGTGTTCAGTCATCTGCAATAGTGTTTGACTTTTGTCACCCCACTCAGGATTTTTTTTTTTTTTGCAAATGCTGGAGTGGTTTGCTATTTTCTTCGCCAGATAATTTTATAGATGAGAAAACTGAGGAAAACAGTATGAAGTAAATTTTCCAAAGTTACAAAACTCAGGAATATGAGCCTCTTTTAACTTTGGTCTGCCATTCTATCCACTGTATAACCTTGTTGCCCTAGGAATCTTGGGGAATCTCAAGGAAATCCAAAGGAGAAAAAGAGAGGTATAGAAGTCCTCCCATTTCAGAAATGCTTTTGTGACAAAAAGCAGCTAGTGACTACTACATCTGAAAATCTCATTTTTTATATGATGAGAAATGACTTTTAAATGCACAAGCTTAGTAATATGTAATGAAATGTTTCTGTTACAGACAATTGCTCTAATACCAGAGAGAAGTAAGCAAGCCAAGAGGAAAGAAACTGGAAAATGATTTGACAAAGACTAGGAGAACTATTGGAAGAAAAAGGAAATAGTAAAGACATTATACTGTACAGGTATCATCTGTTGGCTTCAGTTGACATTTTTCTTAGCTTTAATGTCTGACATATGTTTAACTTACAATTAAAGGAGTAGAATGATCATTAAATAGCAAAGAATCTGTTTGATAAGTGCTGACATTTTGCTATAGCACACTCTTGAAATAAATTTCAAATGTAATTCCTACACAATAAAATTTAGTATCTTGACATTTAACTACTTTTTTTCTCTTTGACCTTCATATAATCCCAGAGATTTTTCAACTAACGACAATGCCATCTACAAACAGAAATATTTGGAGGATTACACCATTTAGAGGGAATCTATCTCTAATTAAGATTATGATTATATACACATGCCATATACATAGACATGCATGTTACATGTTTGTACATATACATGTACACTTATACAAATACATACATGGAATGTATATATTGTGTCTTCTGTGTATCTGTTGTATTTTACTGATGTGTATGTATACAATGTATACAATGTAGTCTTCAGACATGATGAAAAATGCTATCCACATCCATAGAAGCAACTGATACAAGTATACATCTTTATTTTCTTGTGGGCTTTTTTTGGGAGGGATCTTTGTTATCTTTTGCCAATATAAAATGTTTTTCATGACTGTACATGTATAATCTGTTTCAAAGTACTTGTCTTCTCAAGGAGGGGTTAGGAAAAGAAGGTAATAAATTTGGAACTCAAAAGTTATTTTAAAAATGAAAGCCAATATTGTTCTCTATATAATTGATGGGGGAAAATAAAAACCATTATAGAATTTTTTGTTATTGTTTTTCCTGAGGCAATTGTGGTTAAGTGACTTGCCCAGGGTCACAAATTAGAAAGTGTTAAGTGTCTGAGGTCACATTTGAACTCAGGTCTTTCTTATTTCAGGGCTAGTGAGCTATCCATTGTGACACCTTGCTGCCCCCTAGAATTTTTCTTAAAAGATATTCTGTAGAATATGATTTACCTTATTTTGTTTCTTCCCTTCCTGTACTTTTGGTAAAAAATGCCCTCAATATATATATAGAGCTCATTTTCACCCATGTTGTTATTACAGAAAAATCAAGCATGTTAATATTTATGTCCATAATTTTTTCCTCCTTTCAATTTTTGTATACTTAGGAAATACATTTTTTCACAAATATCTTTAAAGATGTCATGCTTCTAATAAGGACATTGTCTACATCAGCTTGTTCAATTACAATTACTCACTTCATCTTTATTACCATCAGTGGTATTTTCATTCTTCCATGCAACATAGTGGAAACTGCAATGATAGCGTCCAAATGTGGGGGATCCGTTGGCATTGAAAGGGGAAAATGAAAAATGATTACAAAGAAAAATATATAAAGCTCCTTTCAATTTTAAACATTTTTTACATTTGTTTTGAAGATTTTTGATTTCCAAGTTCTCTCATTTATTTCCACCCACAATTAACAAACCATATGTAAAGTTATACAAAAATTTCCATAAAAATCATATTGGGAAAGAAAGCACTGATCTTCCACTGTAATAAAAATAAAATTTCTGGAGAAAAAAATAAGTTAAAAATAAGAGAGATAGAGAGAATAATAAAGAATGCTTCAATCTATATGCTGACTTGTTCAATTCTTTGTCTGGGTATGGATAGGATTTTTATCATAAGTCCTTCCAATCTTCGTGGAAGGTGGATGATTTTACTACTGAGAATGGCAAAATCATTTATAGCTGGCCAGGCCAAAACATTGCTATTACTTTGTATACAATATATTTGACTTTGCTCATGGAGGATGTTCCAGGATTTGTTTTCCTGAGAGCATTTCCAGAAAACAATAATATTCTGTCAGAGAAACTTGGTTCATTTTTTTTTACAGTTACTATTGCTAATTGTGTTACCATCAATATTCATTCTCTCTCTCTCTCTCTCTCTCTCTCTCTCTCTCTCTCTCTCTCTCTCTCTCTCTCTCTCTCTCCATCTTATCCCTCCTCAAAAGTGTTTTTCTACTAAACATTCCCTCCTCCAATGTGCCCTCTCTTTTATCACCCTCTTCCTTTTCCATAAGCCATTTCCCTCTTGTTTTCCTGCAAAGTAAGATAGATTTGAATGAGATGAGGTGAGATCTTTCAAGACAGTTGAGAAAAGTGAATAAGGCTTCATCTACTTCAGAGTTTGAGTAGGCCTGAAGGACTTTGAGGATTGAGTCAAGGGCATAATTGAGTCCCCTTCCTGCTATCCTCCCATGACACAATTTCCTCCTTATTTCAGTCAAATATGGGCAACTATGTACTTATTGATCAAGTTCAATTTCTTGGGTAGATCTTGCCTTTATAATTTAAGACTCTCAGCCAATGAGGATAAGGGTCAGTGGTGGGAGCAGGTGTTTGCATTAGGGATTAAAAGTGCTGATCCTGCCGACAGGAAGTGCTTCCTTTCTTCCATTGTCTTCTTGAGGGGTGGGATGCCCTTTTCGTGACAATGTACAATAAACTTTGCTTTACTCTAGAGATCTCTCCAGCTTTTTTATTAAATGGTTACCCCTCACCATTTCTGTACCACACACATTTCTATACTCCTATTGATATGTATGTTAGTCCCTATTTGAGCCAATTTTCTCATTTGCCTTTTCTTCCCTTTCTTCCCCTCCTCTGTAAAAGCTTTTTTTTTTGCCTCTTTTTTATTACACAAAATTTTCAGCATTCCACTTTCCCCTTTCCATTTCTCCCATTAGATTCCTCTCTCACTCCTTAATTTCATCATTTAAAACAATATTTTATCCCTCTCTTACTTACACAGTAAGCTTCCCTTTATGACAAAAAAAAAAAGAAAGAATAAGAAATTCACCAAAAACAACATATGGATCATATATCTAACACTATGTGCATCATTCCCACATCCATAATCTTCTGCCTCTACAACAAAAAGGAAGGAAAAGGATTGTGTCATCCCTTCTTCACAACCAAATTTGTTTGTGAAATTTTTGTAGACTTTAGTTTCTTTGTATGAGTCCATGGGTGTAAAGGGCTAGAACTGAGGAAATGCACTTGGATAATGGAGCACATGAGACTAATTGTCAATTGGACAATTCTCTATTAACATATTTGAAGGATGACCCTTCCCAACTATCCCGTGCTGGTTGGATCAGGGGTGTGGAAAAGGAGGGGAAGTAACATGTGTGAGTGGAGTAGTAGGAGGAAATTGAGGCATTCTCCTGGCAGTGGAGGGGAGAGGAAGGAGGTGTGGAGATCTAATCCCCTGACCAATACCTCAAAAGACCAAGAATAAAGACTTTTGATTATCCTGACTCCAGCTGATTTCTGGAAAGACAGAGTTCCAGCAGATGGGTATGGGTAAATGTGCTCTCTAGTCACAATGAGTCAGACAATGTATATATTATTTTCTTGACTGTGGTTATTTCTCTCTGTATCAATCCATATGTCTTATTTTTAAAATAATTTATATTCCTTGTTTATTGCAGCATAATAATAACTCATTACATTCATGTACCAAAATGTGTTTAGTCTTTCTCTAATAAATGGAAAGCTCACAACAATTTGTCTAGTTTATCTTTTTGCAAACAAAGCATTTAGGATAAAGATCAGGCTCCTGCATAAGCTGGATTTTCTTATATTCTCATTTCTTATTTTTGAACATGTTCCTATATATTTTGTGAATCTATTTCCTATGTTCATATTAACATTCAAATAATGAATTCTCAAAGCTATTGCTAATTTAATTTGGAGATATTGTTGAATTCTAAACTAAATAAAGTTTAAAAATAGTTCCTTTAAAAGTCCTTTCTTTTCTTCATAAATATATTTTCTAAAGTATTTTAAGCATGGGTCACACGTGAAGTTTTTGGAGAAGTTTTTAGATATAAAATTAAATATTTTATTCTATTGAAAACAAAGAAGAACATACATATGAAAATAATTATATACTTCATATTAAAGGAAAAAATAGTCTCTTCCTTGTTTATCCCTTGACTTTCTGGTTTTATCTAGACACATGCAGTGAGTTGGAGAATTGAAGTAATTTTCTAGATCATTCAATCTAAAAACACTTTCACCTGAAATATCCAGATAATTAAGGTCTGAATGGTTTGATTATTATTTTGATGAGTTATCTCAATTCTCTACTGAATTGTCCTGTGTGGCATAACAACTATAAGGTGAACCTCAAAAAATAGTTTTTCTCTGAGTTCTTTTGTTACATCCATCAAATAAGGATAATCATTTCTTTTTGCCACTAAATTTGCCTGATTTTCATTCTCTACACATGTTCACTTTCTAACATTCAGAAATCTCATTGATTTCAAAAAATGACAGTTAGATGAAAAAGGCAAGGAAGAGTCAGCCAATTGTTTGTAAAGTCTGATTGTTATTTTAAAGGAAGAAAGCTTCTTTTAAAAACAAAAATTTACAAACATGTTTCCAAAGAAAAGATATAAGAAGACACCCCCACTTATGTCTTTGCAGAAGTGAAACATGGATGAGGATTGTGCATTTCAAACATCTCAGATTTTTGTTATATATTGATCAGTTTCTGTTCCCTTTTTATATGCTTTTTTGGCTTCAAAAATATTATTTGTTAGAGGAGTGGCCTTAAAAAATTCATTTTAAGACATCAAAGTTGCATACTACCTTTTTCTTAGAGGAAAAATATTCCTATGTTATTTCCTTTATTTTTGCAACTTATATTTATATTCTATAGTGACATTATATACATACTTATAGTTATCTCACAGGCTTACAAAGAAGTGTTTGATGAAGGTTTGATGAGATAAGAGACAAATAAGCAGATTAACAGAGGGAAAGAAAGATATGACAATAATGAAGAAGTGAAACAGAACGTTTTACATGGAAAAAAAATGAAAAAATGAAAATATAGAAGCAAGTTTTGACTTTGCTAGTTTTTGTTCTGACTTGGTAAGAATGCAACTGGACTCTGTAATTTAGATTATGCCTCTATACAATTCAGAGGAGGAAAATAAGATTCTGAAGACGACTGATTTCAAGATATGTGAGTCAACTGAAGTAAGTGGGAATGTTTAGCTTTTAGAAGAAAAGACTGGGGGAACAGGGACATGATAGCTTTCTTCAAGTATTTTGAATGGCTGTCACGAGGAAGATGAATTGGACAAGTTCTTTTTTACCCTAGAGGAAAGAACTTGAGTAATGGTTAAAAGTTTCAAAGAGACAAATTTATGCTTGATGTAAGTAAAAAATCTTGCAATAATTAGAATAGAATAAATAGAAATTTTTGTAAAAGCAATGGATAAGTTTTGATCAGAGACCTTCAAATAAAGTTGAGACAATTTGAATGATATTTCAGAAGGGGGAAAACTTTTTTTTTCTCATAAATGACTTTGAGCATATAGATATTGAGATATAATCCAACTCTTCTTTGTTTCTGGAGGTGGAAGAGGAAGGAAGTAAAAAATAAATGGCCATACAAGAGAATATAACAATTTGACTTAGAAATGAGTATGCATATAGAGAAACTGAGAACTTTGATTAGGCTGAGGTGGTAGTGGGCCTTGAAAATCATGCTAAGAACTCTGAAATTTAATTTGGCATTATAATATTATGGAATAATTTTAACTTGAATTGGTATTATCTAATTATTGACTGAGTAAAAATTATCTTGGGGACAATATGAAGAATGTACTGAGAGAGGACATTTGAACAGGAAGATTAAGTAAAAGACTCTTGCCAAAGTCCCAGGCATGGAATCATTAGACTTTGTCATGTTCAAAAAAAGGTGTAAAGGGTGAATTTTTTGCCTCTCTATCATCAGTACATTGTATATCAAGTGATAGGAGCTCAGGCTTGCTTAAATATAAACTTCTCTTCTGGACTGGAAAATTTAAAACACCACATCTTTTTCCCACATGGTAAAAACATATAGTATCTTCCATTACTGCCTACAATTTGTAGACTATATCATAATTTCATATTAAACCAATATCATCACTACTTAATGGAAATCTCTGATTTTTTTTTTAAATTTGGCATTTTTTTACGTTTTCTCTCAGGCCCTGAGGTTTATATCAATGAATTGGCAAGAGTCCCCAATATGCCAGTTATAATCAATGTCCAGAGATTCCATTCTTACAATTCAGATGCTGTTGTGGAACACAGAATAGGCAATTTATGCATCTTCTTAAGAGAATTTTAGAGATAATAAAGAGCTGTCAAAATTCATGCCTTTGTTAGACTAGGGAGACAAATGTAATGGACCTGTCATGTCATTGAAGGAAAGACATTAACCATTGGTAGCTGTCATCTTCTCTTCAATGCAAAATCTTTGGGTTTCTTGGAAAATTGCTGAGATGTCAAATTAATTGTCTAAGTTCACTCATCTTGTATATACCATAAGGAGTGCTTGAATCCTAGAGTTCCTAAGTATGTACACAGATCTTTATTTACTATTTTATTATTATTGAGTAATAGTATTTATCTATGATTTATCTGTCTATCCATATACTGATCATCTATCCTTCTATTCACTTATCTATCACTTTCTATCAAACTATTTGTCTATCTCTCTACTTCTCTCTCTTTGTATGTCTATCTTTAATAAAGAGCAATTTAGATGAATTAAGTTTAAAATAGTGAACAACTTTGTAATAAAAATCCAACGCAAAAAACTTGAGTATGTGAAAAATAAGAAATAAAATTGGACACACATGTCACTCTCTCTAATAGCACTGTATCTGGCTAATTCAGAGCGAAAAGAATTTAATCTCCCTACTTTGCAAACCACAAAGTAATATATAGTCCTGGTTCTTTGCATGAATAGTCCTTCAAACACTTGTCTTAGCTAGTCATAGGTTGTTTCAGGACTTGGAATAGCTATAATTGGTAGAAATACTGTTTGTCTGTCACATAAAATCTAAATTTGTCCTCTCTGTCATATTATAGAACCACTGATTTTTAGAGGTAGAAGGTACTATAGTTCTTCTCTATTCTAACTAATACCTATACATGTATATTTTGAAAATAGTTACCTAGCCTCTACAGGAAGATTGTGTTATGATAGAGAAGTCATTACTGATTAAAAATGTCTATTTCAATTGTTGCTGTGGTTGTGGTGGTTGTGTTTGCGGTTGTTACTGATGATAATGTTAATGGTGACTAGATTGTTCAATAGATAGAGTGCTAGATTTCAAGTCAGAAAGCCCTGGATTTCAATTTAGTTAGATCCCTTACTTGTACCCTTGAGTAAATCATATGCAACTTCTCAGATAAATTCCTCATTTACAAGATGGGGTTACCAGAATGCAATTTACAGGTTTATTTTAAGAATCACATAAGAAAACTTAAGATGTTTTTAAACCTCAAAGTACAATATAAATGTTAGCTATTATTGTAATCACTGTTGTTCTTGTCTTTGCTATGTATGAATCATGGATTTCCTGAATGAAAGTCTAGTTGCCTTTGAAACTTCTCTGTATTTCCCCTGATTGTTTTCTCTGAGAAAGGCAAAAAAGAATAAGCATAATCCTTCTTTTACATGACAATCCTTCTGATACTTAAAGAAACATATTATGCCAAGCCTGTTCCTCTAAATTTTCTCTCTAAATAGTAAACATTTCCAATTCTTATGTCTTCTTATTCTACAGCCTATTCTAACCAGTTGTATGGCCTTCATCAAGCAAATTTACCTTTTGCAGCCTAGATTTCTACCCTTGTAAATTAGGGATATTTTACATTACTAATCTGGTTTTCAGCAAAGTGATAATAATTTTGTGTCAAGAATAATATTAGAAACTTCTGGCCAAGATGGAGGAGAAGACACAAACATCTATTTAAGCTCCATCTTTTCTCTCAGAATACTTTATTTCATGACAAGGCATCAGAATTAGTGCTTGACTTGAAAAAAAACATACAAATAATTGCCAACAGAAGATATCTTCGAAATTTACTAGAAAATGTCTGTTTTTGCTCACAGGTGGGAATAGTTACATCGGGTGCAGACTGAAGGCAGGCAGGCAGCAAGAGCAGTGAGTGTACTAAAGGGAGCTCACACTGAACAGAACTGAGCAGGGAAGGGTGTGATCTCAGCCTTTTTGTGGGGAGAACTTGAAAACAGTGTGGCTACTTTACCCAGCCAGTAGATCAGCAAAGAAGCTATAAACACAAGGGGTAAAGAGTATAACTCCAAAAAGCTAGGATCTCTCAGGACCTGGACACACCCACCCTGATTATCTTTAAATTATAAAGGCTCTTACAAAAGAGCTAAAAGATAGATGGTGGAGAAGGCACATGCAGGATTCTGAGCTCCTCTCATATCCTCATTACCAATTTTTAAAATCAGCCTCAAAAAGAGCACTAGACTGGTAAAGTTCATGAAGATCGGAAATACAACTCCAGCCAAATATAATCAGGAATATTGCCAGAAAAGGTATCTCCTAAGTGGAGGGAACAGACCAGCGCAGGGCAGGGATAGAATCGGGAGTGGGGGTGGCCTCTGCAGTTGGAAGGTTTACATAGAGCTCTCTGCCATAGGCTGACTGCTTTGCTTTGGTTGTGGAATAGTGGGCCAGCAGAGAAATCAGAGCATGGGGTACTGGGTACTCTGAGGGACACCAGAGCAGGATCTGGCTGCACCCACCCAGGACTAGAAGTAACTCAGCACAGACCATAACACAGCTCTTCATGCCATTCTGCAGCTAGGGGCTGTTGGTGGGCAGTCACAAAGGCAGGGGCACACCCCAGAGCAGCCTCTCATCTAACAGTGAGGGGCTCCGCCTGGGGTAGTGTAATCTCCCGAGCTCAACTGTGCTCCTCAGGCAGAGACACTTCGTGTTTGGTGAGAGATAGGGCAACTGCTAATACTCAAAGTAGGCTTTGTGGGAGAGAAGGGGGGCAGTGATACTTTTGCTGCTTAACCTCTAGTCCCAAGGCAGTCACTAATCCTCACAGCAGGACTCCTCCCAGGGCACATACACAGTCTGGCCCTTGATACCCAGGCTTAGTCACTTTCCTGTGAAGCTCTTCCCAGAGCAAGCCCATAGCTTGGCCACTCTTTGCAGCCCATTGACAGGACAGGTACTGTCCATACACCCATCCTTGCTCTTCAGAGGAAGTTAGTAACCTTCTTCCCCTGAAGGCAGACTCTAAAGGTTTTGAAAAAATTGAGTAAAAACAAACAAAACAAAACAAAAACAAAAACAAAACAAAAAAAAAAAAAAAAAAAAAAGAGAACAATTGATAGCTTCTATACAGAAAGAGAACAGTTTTCAATCCTTAGGAGGCTAATAGCAAACAACCTCCAGAAAATTCCCCAAATAAAAATAAAGCTTTCCTAGGAGAGACTATTAAAAATCTCAAAAGAGAGTTAGAAGAAAAATAGAGAAAGGAAAGAGAAGCTATGCAAGAGAGTAACAAACTCCTGAAGTGTGAATTGAAAAATGTAAAGAATTCACATGAAGTACAGGGAAACAGAATTAGGGAATTGGAAAAGATGAAGAAATCACAGAAAAGTAGGATTTGTGAATTGGAAAAGATAAAGAATTCCCAAGAAAGTAGAATTTGTGAATTGGAAAAAGAAAATAATTCACTAGGAAACAAATTTAGTGAAGTAGAAAAAAATCCCATAGAGCAAAACAACTCACTTAAAAACTCAATTGGACATATACAAAAAGAAGTAAAAAAAGCTAATGTAGAAAATAATGATACATACAGAGTAAAGCTAAAAGGTTGGAGCAGAATCTAATATGCTTCAGGTGAAGCCAAAAAAAGCAGGGGTAGCCATCCTCATCTCAGATCAAGCAAAAGAAAAAAAAATTATCTAATTAAAAGAAATAAGGAAGGACACTATATCTTGCTAAAGGGTAGCATAGATAATGAAGCAAATATATTAAACATATATACACCAAGTGGTGTAGCATCTAAATTCTTAAAAGAGAAATTAAGAGAGCTGCAAGAAGAAATAGATAATAAATAGTGGGAGATCTCAAACTTGCACTCTAAGAATTAGATAAATCAAACTACCAAATAAATAAGAAAGAAGTAAGAGGTAAATAGAATACTAGGAAAAAATATTAGATATGCTAGATCTTTGGAGAAAACTAAATGCAGACAAAAAAAAAAGAATACATTTCTTCTCAGCAGTTAATGGAAATTAAGCAAAAATTGACCATATATTAGGACATAAAAACCTCAAATTCAAATGCAGTAAGACAGAAATAATAAATGCATCCTTTTCAGATAACAATGTAATTAAAATTACATTCAATAAAAAGTCAGGGGAAAATAGATGAAAAAATAATTGAAAACTATATAATCTCATATTAAAGAATGATTGGGTGAAACAGCAAATCATAGACATAATTAATAACTTCATCTAAGAAAATGACAATAATGAGATGTCATACCAAAATGTGTGGGATGCAGCCAAACTGGTAATAAGGGGAAATTTTCTATATCTAGAGGCCTACTTGCATAAAATAAAAGAAAGAGAATATCAGTGAATTGGGCTTGTAACTAAAAATGCTAGAAAAGGAACAAATTAAAAACCCCTAGTCAAACATGAAACTTGAAATTCTAAAAATAAAAGGAAAGATTAATAAAATAGAAAGTTTAAAAAAATGACTTAATTAGTAAAACTAAGAGTTGGTTCTATGAAAAAAAATACTAACAAAATAGATAAACCCTTAGTAAATCTGATTTAAAAAAGGAAAGAGGAAAATGAAATTGTTAGTCTTAAAAATGAAAAGGGAGAACTCGCCACTAATGAAGAGGAAAGTAAAGGAATAATTGGGAGTTAATTGCCCAACTTTATGCCCATAAATTCAATGACTTAAATGAAACCAAGAATACTTTCAAAAAATAGCTTGCCCAGATTATTAGAGGAAGAAGTAAATTGGTTAAACAGTCCCATCTTAAAAAAAGAAATTGAACAAGCCATTAATCAACTCCATAAGGAAAAATCCCCAGGACTAGATGGATTTACACGTGAATTCTACCAAACATTTAAAGAACAATTAACTCCAATGCTATATAAAGTATTTGATAGAGATTGAAAGAGTCCTACCAAATTCCTTTTATGATACTAATACTGATACCTAAAATAGGTAGGTTGAAAACATAGATTGGCTAAGAAATAGATTAGTTGATCAGTGGAATAGTTTAGAGTCACAGAACAAAATAGTTATTAACTATAGCAATCTAGTGTTTGGCAAACCAAAATATCCAAAAATTTTGGAATAAGAATTGATTATTTGAAAAAAACTGCTGGGAAAACTAGAAATTAGTATGACAAAAATTAGGCATGGACCCACACTTAATACTGTATACCAAGATAAGATCAAAATGGGTCCATGATTTAGGCATAAAGAATGAGATTATAAATAAATTAGAGGAACAAGGGATAGTTACCTCTCAGATGTGTGGAGGAGGATGGAATTTGTGACCAAAGAACTAGAGATTATTATTTATCATAAAATAGAAAATTTTTATTATATCAAGTTAAAAAAACTTTTGGTCAAACAAAACTAATGCAAACAAGATTAGAAGAGAAGCAACAAACTGGGAAAACATTTTTACAGTTAAAGGTTCTGATAAAGGCCTTATTTCCAAAATATATAGAGAATTGACTCATAAGAATTCTAGCCATTTTCCAATTGATAAATGGTCAAAGGATATGAAGAGACAATTTTCAGATGATGAAATTAAAACCATTTCTATTCATATGAAAGGGTGTTCCAAATCACTATTGATCAGAGAAATGTAAATTAAGACAACTCTGAGATACTACTACACACCTGTCAGATTGGCTAAGATGACAGGAAAAAATAACGATGAATGTTGGAGGGGATGTGGGAAAACTGGGACATTGATGCTGGTAGAGTTGTGAATGGATCCAGTCATTCTGGAGAGCAATTTGGAATTATGCACCAAAAGTTATTAAACTGTGCATACCCTTTGATCCAGCAGTGTTACTACAGGGCTTATATCCCAAAGAGATACTAAAAAGGGGAAAGGCACCTGTATGTGCCAAAATGTTTGTGGTAGCCCTTTTTGTAGTGGCTAGAAACTGGAAAATTAATGGATGCCCATCAATTGGAGAATGGTTGGGTAAATTGTCGCACATGAATGTGATGGAGTATTATTGTTCTGTAAGAAATGACCAGAAGGATATATACAGAGAACCTTGGAAAAACTTAAATGAACCGATGCTGAGTGAAATGAGCAGAACCAGGAGATCATTATACTCTTCAACTACAATAGTGTATGAGGATATATTCTAGGGAAATGGATATCTTCGACAAAGAGAATATCTAATTCAATTCCAATTGATCAATGATGGACAGAATCAGTTACACCCAGAGAAGGAACACTGGGAAATGAGTGTAAATTTTTTGCATTTTTGTTTTTCTTCCCAAGTTATTTTAACCTTCTGAATTCAATTCTTTTTGTGCAACAAGAGAACTAAATGGTTCTGAACACATATATTGTATCTAGGATATAGTATAACATTTAACATGTATAAGACTGCTTGCCATCTAGGGGAGGGGGTGGATGGAGGGAAGGGAAAAATGAGAATAGAAGTGGGTGCAAGGGATAATGTTGTAAAAAATTACCCATGCATATGTTCTGTCAATAAAGTTATAATAATATAAATGGAAAAAAGAATAATATTAGAATTTTACAAACCCATAGGAACCACTTGATTGAATTTGCTTAATTTATTGGAAACCCAGGTGGAGTTACATAATATATATTCAAGGCAAAAGTTGAACTCAAATGTATTCCAGGGCAATATAAGAACTTAATTTGATTTTTATGGCAATAGTATCCTTTTTCGATATCAAAAGACTTTAGGTCCATATGTGTATTATCTGTGTGTATATGTATCAGCATATATAAGTGCATTAAAAAAGCTTTTCTCCACAAATTTTCTATGATTATCCAACCTTATCCAAAAGTTTACAAAAGCAACAAAAAGAAAATCATTTTAAAATTGAATCATGAAATTGTCAGAACTATTCTTCTATGGATTGTGTGTTCTTTTTTGTTTGTAAAGACTTGCCTATTCCCACTCCCTTTGTATTTCATTTAGCATTCTCTCTTTAGGCTGAGTCTAGGTCAGCCTCTCCTTTTACCTTTTCTTTTTCTCAAAACAATGTCAGGTTTTTCTAAAACTTTGCAAATTCTATTTTCCCAACATCCATTCTTAGGTATCTACCTTAAAAGAAAAAAGAAAAATTTATATATGGGAAACAGATAAAAGTGACTCTCAGATTGTGCATAGAAAAGACATTGGGAATAGATCAAAATTTAGCCTTTCTATAGAAAGATTTCCGTGAAAATCAAACTGAAATAGGACAATTGTTCATTGAAGTTAAATTTCCTTCATTTTATGTTTCAAAGCAATAGTTTTAAATAAATGTGTATAATATAATATAATGTATTCATGAGTGATCTATTCAGTATGCCTCCTGGGTCTATTACTTAGTAAATGAAGCAAAAATAAAAATCTCTCTTAGAGCTAAACTTTTCTTAAGCATACAGTTAGAAGAATACAGTTAAGAGTATCACAATTAAATATGAAATGTCATTGCTGTTCCTAATGTTTGCAAAAGATGACTTTCTTATTAAAACATCCCAAGATTTACATAATTTTTCACATGTTTACCTTCACACTTTAGTATCAGAAAATTCAAAATGCTTCTATAAACAAAGAATTTTTTCCCAAATGGAAAGAATAATTGCCAAATCCATTCTAATAAGGGGATAAACTGGAAACCTACAAGGTTATGGAAGATTAATTCCTTTGTCTATTCCATCTACTGAGAGAAACCATAATACATAAATAATGAAGGTTCCAATTGAACAATATTTTAAATAGTATCTTTCTATTTTCAAAATACATAGAAAGATAATTTTCAATATTGACCCTTGCAAAACTTTGTGTTCCAATTTTTCCCTCCCTTCCCTGTACTTCCCTCTCCTAGACAACAAATAATCCAATATAGATTAAACATATGCAATTCTTCCAAACATATTTTCACATTCAACATGCTGCACAAGAAAAATAAGATGAAAAATGAAAAAAAATGAGCAAGAAATAAAACAAACAACCAAAAGAGATGAAAATATTATATTGCAATCCACATTCAGTCCTTCCAGTCTTCTTCCTGAACAATCTCATGAAAAATACCTTTTTAGTGAAGGTATTTGGGTACCAGAAGGAACACTGGCTTTATTATATTCAATATCCCTGTACTTGAATATTGGCATTTCCCCTTACAATTTATGTGACTTTGGTTTTCTTTTCTTCTATGATATTCAAGTTTGTTGTGTGTTAAAGGCCGGGGATGCAATAAGTAGTACCAAAACTAAGGTACCACATTGATAAGTTTGAAGTTTTATTTAAGAACACAACTCAAATGGTCATTTTTTCATATGTGTGCCAAATAATCAAAAAACAAACAAACAAGAAAAAAATTTTTTTTTACTTATTTTGGAAAAGAGAAGGTATAGGATTGGATGGAGAAAACTAGAGAGAAGGTTTCAAGTATTGCAAGGGAATATAGAAAGGAAATTAGACATGTACTGCTCTTGATCAAATAGGTGTAATAAATATGAAGACATTGCAATGAATGGAATTTAAACTTTATATTGGGGGGAAAACTTCCTAAGAATGGTTGGCCATATAAAAATATAATTGATTGCCACTTAAGTAAATTATCTCACTGGAACTCTGCAACCAAAGGCTTCAGTGATCACATGTTGAGTACATTACAATGATAATCACCCAGATTAAAAAAACAAACAAACAAACAAACAAAAAAACCACTTCTGATAATAAATTACAATTTACTTTGCTATTTTGATTAGAGTTAACTAATTCATTCTCAATTCCAATCCAAAATGTTAAATTTTGATAAAAAATATTTGTTGGAACAAAAATTCAAAATGGCTTAAGGGCATAAAAGGCAATTCTGCAAAATTGCAGAAATATGAGATTAGAAATTTGAATAAATATAAAGAATAACAGTTCTCAATTCTGCAATAATGCAATAGGTTCAATAAAATATAATAAGATTTAAAGGAATGTAAAACATGTAAATTCTCTAGGGCACTTCTAGAATATGCACAAAAATCAGAGAATAAAAAGAGATATGCTTTGATAAATAAGTATTTATCAAGTTTTATCTATGAGCAAAATGCAGTACTAAGCACTGGAGATGTAATGGGATAAATGAAATAAATAATATTCTCCATCCAGGAACTTATATTGCATAGGGAGAACAACTTAGATCCATGTAAATTTATCTCTATCAATACAAATTTTAAAAAATCAAATCAACCAACCAAGGAATTTTTAGATGGGACATGCTAATAGTTATCAAGATTATAAAAGACTTCATGAAGAAATTTTTTGTAACATTTTTTGTTCCAAATTTTTTGTCCTCACTTCTCTGAGTTCTCCTTTCCAAGGCCAGCAAGTATTCTGATATATGTTATACATATGCAGTCATTTTAACATATGTCCATGTTAGTTATATTGCAAAGAAAATCAAAACAAAAGAAAAAAAACACAAAAAAGAGAAAGCAAGCAACAAAAAAATTGTGGTAGTATTTTATTTGGATCCCCATTTAGTCTTCACTGTTCTCCCTCTGGGTGCAGATGTATTTTTTTCATCCCAAGTCTATTGGAATTGCCTTGGATCATTGTATTGCTGAGAAGACCTAACCCTATCACATTTGTCATCACATTATCTTGCTATTAAGTTGTACAGTGCTCTTCAGTTATGTTCACTGTAATCAGTATCAGTTCATGTAAGACATTTCCAGATTTTTCTTAAATTCATCCATGCATTATTTCTTACAGAACAATAATATTCCACTGTGTTTCTATATCATAACTTATTCAGTGACTCCCCAATTGATAGGGATCCAATTTCCAATTCTAGAGTCATGGCATCTACACAGCAATAATAATGAAATTTATTAAAGTTGGAGAGAGTTTATAGAGAGAAGAAAATTGAACACAGTTCAGAGTCAAGGGGACAAGCCATACTTTATAGGTTTAATTTAGATGATTGTTCACAATAGGAAACAAAGATAGCATGGTTCAATAAGTAGGAGGATAATTAAAACCATAATGTCACAAAAACCCAGTGAGTAGAAAGTATAAGTGAGTAGAAGATAGTCAGTAGTATCAAATGCTGATGAAAAATCAATAAAGATGAGGACTGCAAAAAAGGCATTAAATTGGAAAATTAATAGATCATAGAAATGCTAGAGAACCATTTTCAACTGAAGGTGAAGATCAGGATCCAGAATGAGAAGTGGTTACCTTTGAGAGATATAGATTATATATTTTTACTCTAAGAGCTTGATTATGGACAAGACAAATTTGCATTTACAGAGGGTGTCCATGTAATCAATGAGATTGATTATTCAATTTGTAAACTAGGTCTGATAAAAGTTTTAACTTTGATCTTGATTCTATTATGTGGCTATTTCTCCAAAGATGAACAGAAGATGAAATGATACTAACTTTTCAATATATACATATATATTTATTTAGAAAACATTTATTAAATGTCTCTGTTGTAGAAATTTCCTGTGGGTGATTGCTATATTCAACTTCGAAGGTAGATAGACTGCATTAATGCTATGATTATGACAGTAATTATAATATGAAAATATTTTTACAAAGTTGATAATGTCTCTGCATTGTAAGACATTACTACTTGTCTCAAAAACCTTATTAGAGAAAGAAGTGCAAAAAGACAAATCATTTTACCTATTTAATCCCATTTATACTATGAAATACAATATAAAGTACTTGAGCAATAATAACAAATAGAAAAGAAATGTTATGTAACCAAAAAGTGGCCTTTTTTGATGATACAATAGTTTTTAAGTGGAAAAATAATATCTGTATCTTTGTAGATTATTTTCTATTAAGCTTGTGACCCAACTAAGTGGAAAGAATTTAACAGTTTCAGTACTTTGATAGAGAAAGCTTTCCTGTGATCCCAACAGTTTATCCTCAGTGATGATTTCTATAACCTTTATCCTTAATAAATATTATCAGTAAATGTAATGGCAGCTAGATTCTTAGTGAATCTTATTTTGGCACATTTGAGTATTCCAGCTAAAATGAATTCACCATTTTGACTTTTTATTATTATTAAGGAATTGAGAATTATTAAGAAAGGGGGATGCTATGGAATCCAATCTTTCAAGAGTGGTTAGAATAAACTTCTCCATGCAGCATTTTTTATTCAATTCTGCAAAGCTGGTTGATTTAATTTAATGCATCTTCCTAATAGAGCAAAAAGCTATTGTGTCTCTAACTGCAAAAAAAGAACTGACTTCTGACCTAGTAGGATCTAAGTTATCTTCAAGGAGAGCATGAGGACATACCATGAAAGGCAGCAATTAGGGGAAGGAATTGACATTGAAGGTAACTCTCTCTTTGGAGACAAAAGGCTTGGTGTTATACAAGGTGAACCATTTAACTTTTCTGTAAGAAATAATAGATTGAATAGTGGATTCTAATATCTTTTCTATCTCTTAATCTGTGATCGACATACAGCATCTAATTGATACAGTGGGTAGAATATTATAATTGGAAGTCAGTAAAACCTGAATTCTAATCCAGTTTCTTATGTTTACTTTGAGAAGTTATTTAAATTCCTCCAGCCTCAGTTTCCTTATGAATAAAATGGGGAAATAATAACACTTCTTCCATAGAATTGAAATAATCAAATAAAATAACATTTGTAACAGGTTTTTTCCTAAAACTTGATAGCTTAGATAAGGATTATCCTCTCTTTCTCATCATTCTCATCCTAAAGAAAGAATGTGATATTTGAAATTATCACAACTAGGTTTAAATATTAATCCTAGAACATTTTAGTAGGGTGAATTTAGAAAAGTCACTTTCTGAATCCAACATCTCTTTCTGAATCCAAGTTTATTCATCACTAAAATAAAAAAAAATCCAAATATATATTATTTTTACAAGTATTGTTAATGACATAATGTACTTAAAATGCTTTGTAAAATGCTACTTCAATCTCCATTAAAATTATATGGTTATATTATAAATGATCACAAAACCATTGTAACATGATGGGAGGATGCAGTAGAAAGAGGCTTATAAGATCATAAGAGCCCAGTAAGTACAACTTGTTCATTTTAAAGGTAAAAACACTGATGCCCACTTAGGTTAACCAATTTGTCTAATTTCACAATGATGTGAGGAACACAGATCTTTCTGTTTCTAGTTCCCATGATCTCCATAGCACCTCTTGTTGCCTATAGCATACTCGATTAAGAATCAGAAGAATATGTGTTCAAATTCTGACTCAATTACATACTTACTTTGTGATCTTACAAAAGTAACAACATTTTTCTTGGTCTCACTATCTTCATCTCTACAATGAGGGGTGACTTCTGAGATTACCTGAAACACTGCAATTATTACTTCTACATCACAAGGTGCAGTATAGGTCTAAAAAATACATTTTTGAGAAAAATCAGTGTAGAAAATCAAAATTTTAGCCAATAGGAACAATTTCAATGTGGAAGGTATAATTACATATCTCTATTCATAAGACTTCTTCCTCTAGCACTGTATTTGTTATAAATTTAAAGAAAAGTATGAGGCAGATGCTATGGAGATGAACCTGCAGAGCAGAAGACGTATGGGTAATTATGAGAAATAAAAGCAAGAAGTTTCAACCATAAGATAATTTAAAAAAAAAAAACATTTTAACAAAAACTGAAAAGGTGTCAAGGGATGAACCAGATTAATTCATGATTAGAATGAGTATTCTTATTTACATTTTGCCAGTGAAGAAAGACAGCTTCAGATGGTCATCTGTTTTCCTAGTAGTATTATTGCCATACATAATATACTCCAAATTCAAAAATAATTCTTGACTCTAGGGTCAGTCCTATTCCAATTATACCATATTGTTCTGATTTCTGTAAAACAAATGCTCATCTTAATTCCACTGCTTTTTTTTTTTTACTTCAAACTTTTAGAAATGTCCATCATTTAATTTTTAAAAATATAACTGATAAAACTTTTATAATTTTATAAATTCATATTCAATCATTTTCTAGTTTTTAATTAGTATCACTTTAAGCTAAAATAATATTTTGGGTATGCCAGATGAAGCTAAAAATGGGACAGAACTGGAGGTTACATGAGAGTATCTCCATAGCTTATCTATTCATAATACTATTTTACAATTATAAATAATTTTCCTTGTTGTTTTTTCATGATGAAAGTCAAATAATATAATTAATATAAATTATTATCAGTGTACATAAATATATGTATATACATATATTTTGTTAATTTTATAATTATAAAAAAATTTTGGCAGTACATATGCATGAGTAATTTTTTATAACATACCTTGTGTTCATTTTTCCAAATTTTCCCCTCCTTCCCTCTATTCCCTGCCCTAAATGACAGACAATAACATACATATTAAATGTATTACAATATAACCTAGATACGATATATGTGTGTAAATCCAACTTTCTTGTTGCACGTTAAGTATTGGATTCCGAAGGTTTAAGTAACCTGGGTAGAAAGACAGTAGTGCTAACATTTTACATTCAATTCCCAGTATTCCTTCTCTGGGTATAGTTGTTTCTGTCCATCATTGATCAACTGGAAGTGAGTTGGATCTTCTTTATGTTGAAGATATCCACTTCCATCAGAATATATTTTCATACAGTATTCCTGTTGAAGTGGATAGTGATATTCTAGTTCTGCTCATTTCACTCAGCATCAGTTCATGTAAGTCTCTCCAAACCTTTCTGAATTCATCCTGCTGGTCATTTCTTAGAGAGCAATAATATTCCATAGCCTTCATATACCATAATTTACCCAACCATTCTCCAATTGATGGACATCCATTCATTTCACTTTCTAGCCACTACAAAAAGAGCTGCCACAAAAATTTTGGCAAATACAGGTCCCTTTTCCCAATTTAGTATTTCTTTGAGATATAAGCCCAGTAGTAGCACTGCTGGGTCAAAGGGTATGCACAGTTTGATAACTTTTTGGGCATAGTTCCAAATTGATCTCCACAATGGTCAGATTCTTTCACAAGCCAACCAACAATGCATTAGTGTCCGAGTTTTCCCACATCCCCTCCAATATTCATCATAATTTGTTCCTGTCATCTTAGCCAATCTGACAGGCATGTAGAAGTATCTCAGAGTTGTCTTAATTTGCATTTCTCTAATCAGTAGGGATTTGGAACACTGTTTCATATGAGTGGATATAGTTTCAATTCTCATCTGAGAATTGTGTGTTCATATCCTTTGACCATTTATCAATTGGAGAATGGTTTGATTTCTTATAAATTGGAGTCAGTTCTCTATGTATTTTGTAAATGAGGCCTTTATCAGAAACGTTAACTGTAAAAAATATTTTCCCAATTTGTTACTTCCCTTTTAATCTTGTTTGTAATAGTTTTGTATGTACAGAAGCTTTTTAGTTTGATGTAATCAAAATCTTCTATTTTGTGATCAATAATGATCTCTAGTTCTTTTCTGGTAATAAATTCCACAGGTCTGAGAGGTAAACTATGCTCTGTTCCTCTAATCTATTTATGATATCATTCTTTATGCCTAAATCATGGACCTATTTTGATCTTATCTTGGTAAATGGTGTTAAGAGTGAGTCCATATCTAATTTCTGCCATACTAATTTCCAATTTTCCCAACAGTTTTTTCAAATAATGAATTTTTATCCCAAATGGTGGTATCTTTGGGTTTGTCAAACATTAGATTGCCATAGTTGTACCCTTTTTTGTCCTTTGTACCTAATTTGTTCCACTGATCGACTGGTCTATTTCTTAGCCAATACCAAATGTTTTTGGTGACTGATGCTTTATAATATAGCTTTAGATCAGGTACATCTAGACCACTTTCATCTGACTTTTCTTCTTCATTAATTCCCTTGAAATTCTCGAACTTTTGTTCTTCCATATGAATTTTGTTGTTATTTTTTCTAGGTCATTAAAATCGTTTCTTGGGAGTCTGATTGGCATAGCACTAAATAAATAGATTAGTTTGGGGAGTATTGTCATCTTTATTATATTTGCTCGGCCTATCCATGAGCACTGAATGTCTTTCCAATTATTTAAATCTGTGGCAAGTGTTTTGTAATTTTGCTTATATAATTCCTGACTTTTCTTTGGTAAATGGATTACCAAATATTTTACACTCTCAACATTTGTTTTGAATGGAATTTCTCTTTGTATCTATTGCAGTTGCATTTTGTTGGTGATGTATAAAAATACTGAGGATTTATGTACATTTATTTTGTATCCAGCAACTTTGCTAAAGTTGTGAATTATTTCTAATAAATTTTTATTAGAATCTCTAGGGTTCTCTAAGTATACCATCATATCATCTGCAAAGAGTGACAGTTTAATTTCCTAATTACCTACCCTTATTCCCTTAATCTCTTTCTCGACTCTTATTTCCAAGGCTAGCATTTCTAATACAACATTGAATAGTAATGGTGATAGTGGACAACCTTGTTTCACTCCTGATCTTAATGGGAATGGTTGCAATCTTTCCCAATAACATATGATGCTTATTGATGTTTTTAAATAGATGCTACTGATTATTTTAAGGAAAAGTCCATTTACTCTTATCCTCTCAAGTGTTTTTAGTAGGAATGGATGTTGTATTTTATCAAATGCTTTTTTCTCCATCTATTGAGATGATCATATGGTTTTTATTAATTTGATTATTAATATGGTCAATAATACTAATAGTTTTCCTAATATTAAACCAGCCCTACATTCCTGGTATAAATCCTACTTGATCATAGTGTATTATCCTGGGGATGATTTTCTGAAGTTATTTTGCTAATATTTATTTAAGATTTTATCATCAATATTGATTAAGGAGGTTGGTTTATAGTTTTCTTTCTCCGTTTTCACCCTTGCTGGTTTAGGTATCAGTACCATGTCTGTGTCATAAAAGGAGTTTGGTATGACTCCTTCATCCCCTATTTTTCCAAATAGTTTATATAACATTGGGGCTAATTGTTCTTTAAATGTTTGGAATTCACATGTAAATCAATCTGATTCTGGGCATTTTTTCCTGGGGAGCTGATTAATAGCTTGTTCACTTTCTTTTTCTGAAATGGGACTGTTTAATCAGTTAACCTCCTCCTCTGTTAATATAGGAAACCTATATTTTTGGAAGTAGTCATCCATTTCACTTAAGTTATCAAATTTATTGGCATAAAGTTGGGCAAAGTAACTCATTATTTTTCTCATTTCCTCTTCATTGGTGGAAAGATCCCCATTTTCATTTTTAAGACTTGACAATTTGATTTTCCTCTTTCCTTTTTTTGATTTTTTTAACTTTCAATATTATTGATTTCTCCTTTTAATTTTAGTATTAGAAGTTTGGTTTTTGGTTGGGAGTTTTTAATTTGGTCTTTTTCTAGCTTTTTAAGTTACAGGCCCAATTCATTAATCTTCTCTTTCTGTATTTTGTTCAAATAAACCTCTAAAGATATAAAATTTCCCCTTATTACTGCTTTAGCTGCATCCCACAGATTTTGGTATGATGTCTCATCATTGTCATTATCTTGGGTAAGAGTATTAATTGTTTCTATAATTTGCTCTTTCACCTAGTCATTCTTTAAGATGATGTTATTCAATTTCCAATTACTTTTTCGTCTATTTACCCCTAATTTCTTATTGAATGTAATTTTTATTGCATTGTGATCTGAGAAGAAGGCATTTATTATTTCTGCCTTCCTGCATTTATCTTTAAAGTTTAATTTAGAGGTTCCATGAACTGCTGAGAAGAAAGTATACTCCTTTCTATCATCATTCAGTTTTTTCTAAAGGTCTATCATATGTAGTTTTTCTAATGTTCTATTTACCTCTTTAATTTCTTTCTTATTTGTTTTGTGGTTTGATTTACCTAATTCTGAGAGTACAAGTTTGAGATCTCCCACTACTATAGTTTTGCTGTTTATTTCTTCTTGCAACTCTCTTAACTTTTCCTTTAGGAAGTTAGATGTTATATCACTTGGTGCATATATGTTTAGTATTGATATGGCTTCATTGTTCATGCTATCTCTTAGCAGGATATAATTTCCTTCCTTTTCTCTTTTAATTAGATCACTTTCTGCTTTTTGCTTGATCTGAGATAAGGATGGCAACCCCTGCTTTTTTGGCTTTACCTCAAGCACAATAGATTCTGCTCCAAATTTTACCTTTACTCTGTATGTATCTCTCTGCTTTAAATATATTTCCTGTAAACAACATATTCTAGGCTTCTGAAGTTTGATCCAGTCTGTTATATGCCTCCATTTAATGGCAGAGTTCATCCCATTCACTTTTGCAGTTAAAATTACTAATTCTGTATTTCCTGCCATCATATTATCCCCTGATTTTGTTTTTTTCCCCCTTGTGCCCTCTGAACCCCTTCCCCACCATTTAATTTATAGACCCCACTTGTGATGCACAGCCTTCCCTTTTTAGTGTCCCTCCCCCCTCCTTTTTAGTCCCTTCCCCTTCCTTGAACCCTTCCCTTATTCCCCTTTTCCTTTTCCCTTTTTCTCTCCCCCATTTTAATGATGTGAGAGAGAATTATCTAAAAAACAAATATATCAATTATTTACTCTTTGATCCTGCTCTGCTGAGAGTAAGATTCACAACATTTTCCTCCCCCTCTCTAAATTCCCTCAGATGTGGTAGATTTTTTATGTCACTTCCTGGGATGTAGTTTCCCTCTTTTAATCTCTCCTTTCCCTTTTCCTGATACTATCCCCTTATCTTTACTACTTCCCTTTTTTATATTATATCAGTAAAATAAAATATATCCATATGGACTTTCTGTGTATCCACAACAGAGATACAGTTCTCAAGAGTTCTTTTTACCTTTTTCTGCTTCTCTTCAGTCTTGTGGATGTAGATCAAATTTTTTGTTTATGTCTGGTATTTTTCTTAGAAACAAATGGAATTCCTGTTTCATTTAATGACCATCTTCTTCCATGGAAGAAAATGCTAAACTTAGCTGAATAGTTTATTCTTGGTTGCAATCCTCATTCTTTTGTCTTTTGTAATATCAGGTTCCAGGCCCTTTGATCCTTTAATGTGGAGACAGCCAGATCTTGCATGCCCTTATTGTCACACCTTGATATTTGAATTGCTTTT
Source organism: Sminthopsis crassicaudata (assembly GCF_048593235.1). Taxonomy (NCBI): domain Eukaryota; kingdom Metazoa; phylum Chordata; class Mammalia; order Dasyuromorphia; family Dasyuridae; genus Sminthopsis; species Sminthopsis crassicaudata. Next base: position 46,686,008 of record NC_133620.1, read on the forward strand.
TTCCTAGCTGCTTGCAGTATTTTTTTCTTGGTTTGATAGTTCTGCAGCTTAGCTACAATGTTCCATGGAGTTTTTTTTTTAGGGTCTTTTTCAGGTGTTTGATGAATTCTTTCAATGCCTATATTCCCTTCTGTTTCTATTATCTCTGGACAGTTTTCTTAGATGATTTCCTGCAAAATAAAATCTAGGCTCTTTTTTATCATAGTTTTTAGGAAGTCCAATGATCCTCAGATTATCTCTCCTAGATCTATTTTCCAGGTCTATAGATTTCTCCAGTAAGTATTTGACTTTATTCTCCAGCTTTTCAATTTTTGTTTTGTTTTGTTTGACTGATTCTTGGTTTCTCACTGAATCATTCATTTCTATTTGTTCAGTCCTCATTTTTAATGAGTTATTTTCTTCATTCACATTTTTAGTTCTTTTTGTATATGTCCAATTGAGTTTTTAAATGAATTATTTTGCTCTATTGAAATTTTTTTCCATTTCGCTTTTTTTTTTGTGACTTGTTTTCTTTTTCCAATTCTTTTTTATCTTTTCCAATTCAGAAATCCTACCTTCCTGTGATTTTTTAACCTTTTTTAATTCACAAATTTTGCTTCCCTGAACCTCCTGTGAATTCTTTATCTTTTCCAACTCAATTTCAGGATGTTGTTATTCTCTATCATAGCTTCTCTTTCCTTTCCCCATTTTTCTTCAAACTGTCTTAACTTTTTAATAGGCTCTTCTAGGACAGAGTTATGTGATGGGGGGCAGGTATCATTCCCCTTTAGGTTGTTATGTGGAGACTATCTGCTGTTAGCCTCCTTGGGGTTGGAAACCTGTTCTTTCTATGTATAGAAGGTGTTGATCATTCTCTTCAGCTTCTTACTCATTATTAAAAATCTGTGTGGGGCCTGCCCTTTGGGTAGGAAATTTAATCATCAGCTTCTTCTCAGATGGGGATTGGTTGCCGCTGTCCTTTGTCTGGACTAAGTGAGAGCTCTGGGAGAGAGTTCCTGAGTGACTTAGAGATAGTTAGCACTGCTACGTGGTGAGGATACTTAGTGAAGGACCCTCACTATGTGGCCTAGCAACTGCCCTGAGACTAGAGGCTGAACAGTAAAAGCTGAACATCACAAACAGAAGCCAAAGCCTCCTGTGTGGCCGTGGATATTAGCAGCTGATGCAAAAAGCCCCTGCGCTCAAACTGTAAGCATCTGCCTGGAAAGCACAGTCCCTGCTCTGAAAGGTTCTGTTATTATGGGAGTTTCACTGCTGGAGTTTTGTAGCAGAGAGAATTCCACTGCCTCAGGCTGAGCCCTGCACTATGTGGATTAGAGGCTACTCCAAGCTGTGTCCCCCTCTGTTCAGGTTCTTAACTAATCCAAGGAAAAGCCCCAGACAGCAGAACGCGGCTGCACAGCCGTGCTGAGATCTGTTAGGTCTCTTCTGGTTTGGGGTGATTATATTATCTGGCCATTGCTTTAACATGGCTTTGATTTCTCTTCTGATCTGCTATTTTTAAAAGCAGAGTAGAGCTATCAGCCTATGCCAGATTCTTCTATCTCAGTGGCTTGTCTGATCCCAGAGTTCTCCCCAGGCCATTTGGCACTGTGTGCTAGCCCCAATCCAACACTGTCTGTGCTGATCTTATTTTTCCTCCTCTTAGAACCGACCTTTTCTGTTGAAATTCCAGAATCTCTTTGGTTGGTAAGTTGTGCTTCTAATCCTTGTGGTTTTTATCAGTCCAGCGTTATTTTTGAGGCTTGTTTAACTAGTTGGTATTGAGGGAAGAAGGGAGCTTACAAATTCACATGTATCTTTTCTGCCATCTTGGCTCTGCCCCATAAATTCTTAAGAGATAGGAAATACTTCATATTTCTCTTTGTATACTAAAATAATAAGCCTGTATTAGTCATATAAGAGTACTTTTACAAATCTATGTTAAATTGTATTCAGTTAGAAATATTATCTCAGACTCTTCCAGATCATTTATAAGTATTTATGAGAATATGCAAAAAGAAAGTAAATATTATCTAAAGAATCCTCATGAGGAAAAATCAAGTCAGAATCAGTAAGTTAATTAAATAATTAAGCAATTAAAAATATTCCCCTAAGACAAAACATAGTATATTTAATAGCATGTTAGAATTTGAATCAGTAAAATCTGAGTTTGAATCCTATTTCTGATACTCCTTAGATATGAGATTCTTGACAAGTTTTTAAACCCCTCTCTTCCTCAGTTTTCTCATCTGTTAAATGAAGATAGCAGTGATAATTGAATCCACCTGTAAGTTCATATCAGAATGTTCCCAAATCATTTTTCTTTCTATTCAAGCTCTCTAAAAGTATGGATTGTTTCATACTTGTCTTTTTATCTCCACTACTTAACATGGTCTCTAAAATATAGAAAGCATATTGTAAATGCTTATTGAATGAATGAATGAGTGAAAAAGATACTTGTACATTTACCTCAAAACAAATTTTGACTCAGTTGAGATGATGTTGACAAAGGGTTGTAAACTGTAAAGTTTTCAATATAAATATGTTCAAAAATAACCACGGCATTTTAATGATGATCAACTGTAGAAGATTTAGGTATACTATAAATGTCATGATCTAAGACAATTCCAGAAGAGACCATGAAGAAAAGCATTATCTACCCCCAGAGAAAGAACTGATGAACTCTAAGAACAAATTAAAATATACTGTTTTAACTTCTTATTTGTAACATGGATAATATATGTTTTACATTTGTTACATATGAGAATATATGTTCTCAATGGGCAGAATAGAATTAAAAATTTTAAAAATGAATGTTAAAATAATTTAAAAAGTAGTATTATTTACAACTGACAGCTATGTATTAATTATGAAATTATGAAAAACATACACACAAAAATTCCACTAAACATCTAGTGCTAAATGATGGCTTAAGTATACAAGCATTTCCTGTGAGATTCAGCATAACATACTTCAGCATCAAAAATTCTTGAAAAGACCAGTAGGGCACAGAAACAAATTGTACTTTAACCAAACTCCTATAGCAGGTCATTGGTCAATCCAAGAATAGAATTTAGAAAATCCCTGACTCCAAAGGGCCTTGTTGAGGTTAATAGAGACCAAGAATCATCTTTTAGGTATTTCTTTAAGCTTTGAAGTCTTTCCACATAGATATACCTCCTATCCTTTGTCAGAATTGTTTTGTTTGGTTTGTTTGGTGTTTTTTTTTTCTTTCTTGAATCTCAGAAAAAAATCAGCTCACATTAAATTTCTATCTTATCTCTTCATAAAAATATTCTTAGGAATTTTTAAGTGACTGTATGAAATATTTATGTAACATGACTCCATGATTCTCTTATGATAAAATAGCTAAAACATAATAGAAGAGGCAGTGTAGTCTAGTAATTAGTGTAACACAATTAAAAATGAAGACCACTAAAATATGTATAAGGATACCTGGAGGCTTTTCAGGCTTACAATGCATAGGTATTTTTAAAAATTATACTTCAACACACTAAATTCAGATGTGAAGCACATTTTCATGTGGTCTGGGCTACATCCTGGAGTACTGACTGATTATCAAGCAATATTTTTTTTATTTTTTTATAATAGCTTTTAATTTTCAAAATACATGCAAAGATCATTTTCAACATTCACCCTTGAAAAACCCTGTGTTCAAAAATTTTGTCCTTTTCCAGACAGCAAGCAATCCCATATATGTTAAACATGTTCAATTCTGCAATTCTTCTATACACATTTCTACATTTATCATGCTGCACAAAAAAAAAAAATCAGATTGAAAAGGAAATAAAAAATGAGAAAGGAAAAAAAAAGTAAGCAACAGCAAAAAGGTTCAAACATTATACTGCAATCCACATTCAGTCCCTATAGTCTTCACAGGAGATGGTCTTTCCAACAAAAGTCCATTGGAGTTGATCCAAATTACCTCATTGAAAGGAGCAAAGTTCATCAGAGTGGATCATCCCATAATTTTTTTGCCACTGTGTACAATGTTTTTTTAGTTCTATTCACTGCTTAGCTTCAATTTATGTAAGTTTTCCCAGGATTCTCTGAAATCATCCTGCTGATTATTTCTTATATAATAATAATATTCCATAACATACATATACCATTACTAATTCATCCATTCACCAACTGATGGGCATCCAATCAATTTCCAGTTCCTTGTCACTACAAATAGGACTGCCACAAACAATTTTGCATATATGGGTCCTTTTCCCTTTTTTATTATCTCTTTGGGATACAGATCCAGTGGAGATACAAAAGGTATGCACAGCCCTTTGGGCATAGTTCCCAAAAAGCAATACTTTTTCTATAAAAATATATCAGCAGAGGTTTAAGTCAATGACATTAGAGAATTTTTCCTCATCCTTCAGGTCTACCTACAGGTATTACATAACTAACCAAACTCCAGATCCAATTTATCAGGGAAAAGTGAGAAATCAGAGAAGAATGCTTTAGAACTTCTATGACATTTTCTGTGTTAGCTGTGTTGCAACAAGATACATTTTACCAGTCATTTAACAAGATTAATAATCTCCACATCGTGCAAAACATAATTGTATATAAGCAATGTAAGTGAACTAGAGTTAACTGTTCTGAGCCTTTTATATTTGCAATGGGAATAGTGCTAGATTTGGAGTTAAAGTAATTCTTAAATGCCAGATTTGCTATTTATTCCTAGTATGATCTTTAGAAAATCGCCCACCTAGTTTCTAATTGTAAAATTAGGAATTGTATAATCTCTGTTTTTTTCTTCATTATTGGCCTTATAAAGAGATCAGACAAAATACCATGATGCTGTACTACAAAAACAGTTTCTCAAGTAGCCATTATTGCTCAGATCCTTGCAGAATGACTACTTATAAGACAATAGATATATACCCAATGGAAGAAAAAAAGCTTGACCTAATGGAGAGTCAGAAGAGCTGAGTTTCCATCCCCTAAAAATCTTTGTTACATTTTCAAGATGCTCAATCACTTTGGTCCTTAGTTTACATTTTTATGAGACGTGAGTTTAGAATAGATGATATTGTGATATCATCTAGCTCTTGCTATGATCCTAATAGAAACTATGAAGAATTCTACTTTCAAAATTTAAACAAAGCATGCCTCTGACATTAATCTACATAGTAGAATTTTCTGAGTCTTACTTTTTCCAAATTATATAGTTTTCTTTGAATTATTATATAATATTTATTATGACGACATGATAGAGCCAGCACAGTGAGGTGAGGGTCTCAAAACCAAGAATATTTGGATTCATATCTTACTTCTGCCCTTATTTTTTTATGTGAAGTAGTGCAGGTTACTCAATATCTCTAATGTTTATATGCTTTAAGTTCCAAAAAATAGAGATAGTAATGCCTATAAGTAGCTTATTTCTTGTGATCCTGAGGGAATAAATGGTTGGTTGGTTGTTGTCCTTTGTTCTTGAAAAGTACCAAAATGACATCATTATGTTGGAATCAAGATACAGTATGCACAACTGTGACAATCAGATCAATATGACTTTGGAAAGCACTACCACCACAGACTGGGCACAAATAGCCCATATGAACAGTTGGAGTCAAAGTATCTCTAAATTTGCACTTCTCATATTCTGAGATGTAGCGAGCTGTTGTCTCCAGAAGCTGCCAGATTGCTCTCTGGGAAGAGATCTGCTGTGTCTACTCAAATCTCTCAGACAGATTCTTCTTCCTGTAGCGAACCGTTGTCTCCAGGCAGTTGCTGTTAACTCTTGTCCAGAGAAGTGACTTCCCTTCCTGCAGAGAGCCCCGTCACGCCTGATGTAATGCAGAGACTTCTCCTATCTCTGGAGTGGTGTCCTCTTTTATCCTCCCAGAGAATGGGCGTGGGATAATGCAAGGGCTTCTGGGAAGAACCACTTCAACCAATGAGCTTGCTCCTTCTAGGATTCCTAAGGTGTAAACTGCCTTTACAGGTCTGAGCCAGAGAACTGTCAAGTCAACCTGAGTTCTCACCTTGTAATTGTCCAGACAACCTGAGTTCTCACCGTGTAATTGTCCAGACAACCTGAGTTCTCACCTAGTAATCCTAACACTGAGATACTAAATTTTTGTTTTGCTCATAGATCAAGCATCTTCATTGAAGTGGACCTACCAGTTGGGCATTTGTTAGCATTTCTCATATCATACAATTGATTCCAGAATTCTTCAGAGACCTTGAATGCGTCCTTACATTACTTCTTATTACCATATGAGTTACCATCTTGTGTGAGTTTTCTGTAAGATAGTCTTTTAAACAAAAATATCTTTAGTATTTGATCAATGTGGCCAGCCCATCAAGTTACACACTCTCTGGTAGCATTTGAATGTTAGTAGTTCAGACCTCACTGATATACAGTCCAGATTTCATAGGTATATAATAATGAGATCAGCAAAACAGCTCTGTAGACCCTCAATTTTCTAGTCAGTCTAATACCTCTTCTTTCCCACACTATCCTTTGAAGCCTCCTAACCACTAATCAGCATTCTTGTGTAATATTCTTCTCTAAAATATAATCTTCTCTGGAAGCAGGTTTCTTGGGGGGGCTTCTGGAGGCAGCCTTAGTTTCAGTTCATTAATCACCCCAAATGCAGCCAGGAACTAAAATCCAAATCCTTTATTGTCTCCTTCAAAGTTTTGTCTGTTTTCCTGGGGCCCAGTTAGCTTTAATAGAGACCTATTTCTCTCCTTGGTTTCGAGAGCTCCTGCCACTAGTCTCTGCCAACTGCTGCCTCTATTTTCTTCCAAATGAGCTTCTAGTGGGCTTCTCCTTTTTGCCCTGAGACCCCTGCTTATATGCCCCACAATGAGTATACACCAATCATTATATCACTAGGAAACCATTATATGTTGTGGGATTAAATCAATGCTAAACTAGATTTAATCATTGTCTCCTCAATTCCACTTAGTACATTGATTCAAGTTCTGGCCCATAACATCTCCTTGTAGGATCAGATCAATCATACTGAACCATGCTAAATTAGATAATTAGTATCTCTATCAATTCCAGTGACATAGCACCTGGTAAGAATCCTAACATCTCCTGCTTTCTTTTGATTTTTACATAGGTGGTCATGACCTCCCTGACTTCTCAAGGAGGTGAGAACCCCCAAAAAGAAGGTGATCCCACCTTCCCTACCGGCTCAAAAAAGGGGTAAAAATACCATTAAAAGAGGTGATCACACCCTCCCTGACATCTCAGGAAGGGAAATGAAAACACAAAGGAAATGGGAAATCAAATCGATTAGCGAGTTTCTGAAGGGTCTCACTCTTAAAACAGGTATACATAAATCCATCAATCTGGGAGGTATTGCACATAATTACATAAATTACATAAGCATATAGCAATATAACACAGGCTGCTGGAACTCTATCTTTCCAGAAATCAGCAGGAGTCAGCATCACTAAATGTCTTTATTCTAGATCTTTACCGTCGCCTCCAACGCCAGGTCACGAGTGCAAATGAGCGTGAGTTCCACCACCCAAGTTTTTCTTACTCCTCCCACACAAGTCACTTCCCTCTCTTTGTCTCACCAATCAAGTCAGCACAGAACAGCTGGGGAGGGTCAACCTTAAACAAGTTAATAGGGAACTGTCCAATTGGCAATTAGTCTCACGTGCTTCATCATTCAAGTGCATTGCTCAGTTCTAGCCCTTTACATCTCCCGCTTTCTTTTGTTTTAGACCACAGGTGGTTGCGCCATCCCTGACTTTTCAGGGAGGTGAGAATCCCAAAAAGGAGGCGATCACGCCCCCCCTGACTTCTCAGGAGGGGAGATGAAAGCACTAAAAAGGAGATAATCACTCCCTCCCTGACATCTCAGGAAGGGAGATGAGAAGCACCAAAGAGAAATGGGGATTTGCTAGAGGGTTTCTGGATTGAAGGGCCTTATTAGAGACAAGTATGCACAAACCCATCAGCATGGGAGTTATTACACTAGCACATAGCAATAACGCAGAGGCTATTAGTGGTGACTCTCCCCACAGTCAGTGCAGACTAGATGTGGTGTAACAAACAGGAATTGTACATGCAAGTAGTGATATAACAAACAATATAAATCAACATGGTATTGTAAGAGATTTCCAGAAGTCCTAGAAGGAGGGTATGTAAACACCAGACACACATACCCCTTCTTCAGCAACCAAGAGATAGTCCAAAACCAATCTATTGTCCATTGCTTCACTGTTAGGGAATCCAATGATCCCCACAAGTTTTTGAAATCCCACATCAGTCTTTTTATATGTTAGGGAATCCAATGATCCCCACAAGTTTTTGAAGTCCCACATCAGTCTTTTTATATGTTAGGGAATCCAATGATCCCCACAAGATTTTGAAGTCCAGCAACAGTCTTATGATGCCTCAGAGAATCCAATGATTCCTGAGGACTTTCAGTCCTACAATAGTCTTATGATGTCTCAGAGAATCCAATGATTCCTGAGGATTTCAGTCCTACAGTTTTTGATGTCCATGGGTCAAACGCCATAACTGCCAGGTTCTTTCAGTGGTGGGCACAGTCAGCAACGGAACCACCCGATGTTTCTTGGGCCTTCTCCTTCGTTTCAAGGGTCTGCTCTGTCTCTCTCCGATGGACAAGGCGAATACGGCTCATTGGTACCCATCTGATTCCTTCTCCATCTGTAGAGATACAAGCAAACCCTCTCCCCTAAGCAGTTAACCTATCTGGTCCCTTCCATTCACCACTTTCTGGGTCTCTCCACATTACTGGTGATTATCTAAAGACAGTGGAGATGCTCGCACTGGACACTGCCCTTCCGGTGAGTTATAAAACCTGTCTGCTGGAGCCAGTGCATCTTTGTCAAAAATTAAAAAATTAATGGTATAGAGAACTAAATTTAGAAGTTCTCTAGGGTTACCCGTGGCTCCCCCTTTCTTTTGTTTTTGGAGGAGTGTCTTAATATCTCTGTTTCTTCTCTCTACTATTGCCTGCCCTTGAGGATTAAAGGGTATGCCCGTGGTGTGTAAAATCTTATACTGTGCACAAAAGTGTGTAAAATGTTTAGATGTATATGCAGGTCCATT